>NC_045571.1:20480403-21228795 GCF_009819795.1 Aythya fuligula | reverse complement strand
TCTCTTTAAAGATAATCATAAAAAAACTTAAACATGAGGGCACTAGGGACTAGTCAAAAAAATAAAAAAGTAAAAATACAGAGTTAGGAAATGGTGTTTAGGAATGATGTTAGGAACCATTAAGCATGCTTCAGTTTAGAGCTCTAGAGATCTCCAAAGAAACAAAGAACCTGGCAAAGTAACAGCAAAGTAAGAACAGCTAGGACTAACCGCATCTATTTTGGAACTTTCAGGACTGTAAGTCAGTTCTGCATATCTGTGCCTCTTCATGCACTACTTCATTGCAAGCCATTCACCCACTCTCCATTGTCACTACTTCTGAAACTTAGCAACATCTACCATAAAAGTATGCTGCTTCCATCCGTGCAGTTTGGAGGAAAGAGTCCATATGCTGTTCTTTAACTCTGTGTATGTTTTCCTTCAAGCTCAGTAGGAATTGCTCTGAGTAGGATACACAGCATATGGCCTCTATGACATTTAAAAACAGAACCCAGTATTTGTGTTGGAAACATGCAGAAGTATAGTTAGGACACTACTGCATTCTCGTGAAGGGAGGATGGGGTCATGCTCTCCATCATCACTCAGAGACCAAATCCCAGTAAAGCAGCTCACAGAATCTGCTTTTTACATGTTGTCAGGGAAACATAGTCCATATTCTGCCTCTGCTGTTGACAGATATTTATTTGGCTATCAAACATTAAAATAGGAGAATACTGACTGAACTTGGCATAAGCTATAAGGCTATATTCAATAAAATATTCATGTATTTTATGGATGAGTTTGGAAATTAATAGCAATGTTGTGATTTGGACAGCAAAAGTGTTTTATGTGTATTTGTAGAGTCCATAGCACTTAGCAAAGTTCTGACCAGAGACCTGGGACTTCCTTGTCCTTCCTTTTTAACAAGCAAAATTCTCAATATATCCACTCTAGCATAATAATACAAGAAAACATGGGCTAAAAAGAGAGGCTGAATGCAAACAGGCAGTCCCTGTCTACTGAACTTAGTGAAAAGAATATATAATACTTAAGATCAGTTTAGTCAAAAAAGTTGGTGACAAAACTGGAATTAGAAATAAGTAAGTCTGAAGGCCCTGTTCTGTAGTTGGGTTGCTGCCACCCTCCCTGTTGGAGAAACTGCAGCTGCATCAGATGAAATAGGGAAGACAGAGATAAACGGAGGGGTCTGCAGGATCCTCTAATTGGGGTTCTTTTGTCACACATGCAGAGGAAGAAAAAAAAAAAAAAAACAGGATGAAATAAAACTAACTTCATAATGGCTTATTAAAAGATACAATAATGGGAAGTTTTGGTCAGGGAGAAAAACAACCCCTCCCCCCCAAAAAATAAAAATAATAATAATAATAAAAAAAAGAAGCAAAAAACAGGCAGTTCTAGTGAAATACATCATTTTTTAGTTGATACTGTTACCAGCACATGTTATTAAACTTCCCTGTGATCCAACAGATGATACGTCTGCCAAAGATTTCTGCTATAGAAACCAGAAAGGGGAGACGTGCAGAATGACTACCGTTGCAGTCTGTGGACATAGAAGTTTGGGGTATTTGATGCATGTTTCCTAGAGAACTACAGTGAGCTTGTTTGCCCTAAAGCCTAGGAGGACTACTGATGTATTCATTTAAACCTTATATTTAAATAAATTAGTCTTCTGACTGCTGAAAATAATATCACATTAAGATGCTAAAGATGACACAAATTCTGTAATTTTTAGTACTTCACACACAGACTATAACTGGATCCCTCCTCCAAATTTTAAGCCAAATTTGATGGAACGATACAATCAAACTCCAGTAAATCAAAATTCACTTGTGGCCTAAAATACACTGATTTCTTGTATAAACCATTTCTTTTTTTCCTGAACATGTCCCATATTAAAAAAAAAAAAAAAAAAATGTTCTACTTGATACCCAAGCCTACACAATCATACCAGCATGGAAAACAAATTGTTCTTTCGTGAAACAAACAAACAAACAGATTTTTCTGCATCTCAAATAGTCTCCTATTATCAGAAAATAGGAAAATAAGAATAATCTTTTAGTAACATCTGTTTTTAGACATAAAAGCATTTGTAGTAATCACATTTGGCCAGTAGGTGTAGTCTGGCATTTAGGATACCTGTGTACGAATTCTGTGTTGCTTATGAGTCCAAAACATGGAATGACTGAAATGTTAAAATTGTAGCACCATTAGTACTTATTTTCTTAAAACTAAATCCTAAGGGCCAGAAGGAAATTAAGACAGGACAGGAACATTGTGCTTACATTGCATTGGATAGAAAACAAAGGGTTGGTCATACTTGAGTCTGCACTTCAGTAAAGTCTGGCCAAATTTACAGTTCTACTGGAAGGGTATTGGAAGAGGTCACATTTTGCTTGTCAGTCTTCTGCGTTTCATTCATCCTGTTTCCTCTTGGGCTTTTTGGGATTCCGAGATCGGCTCTTTGCTTTGCAGAGTGGACATATGGGTGCATTCCGATGAATTTGTTGGTGACACGATAAACATGCCTGAAATGCGACATCGCAGCCTTTTGTTATAAACATTTAAGTGGCATTGATACATGGGTTATTGAGTATCAATACTGCAAAAAATAACCAAGGCAAGACTTCTTGCCTTTAAGGGCAATTCAATGCTAAATTTTATATCCAGGTCTCTAGACTGTACAGTAACTTCAGGCCAAAGGAAAAAGTAACATATCTCATTGTATTTAAACTACAGTTCAGCAAACACATGGGTCAGGCCTGTATCAATAATCTCAGAACTAAATTCCATTTCATTTTAAGCTTTCCATGTGTCTACAAGGGTAATAGTTCACTGAGTCAGAGAAGTTATAGTGAAGTCTGACTGCAATTTCACAGCATTCAAGGCAGAGAGGGTGATTAGATTAATTCTACATATTTAACACAAGATACAGCACTCTACCTTTTTGTTCCATACTCAGCCCTCAAACTTCCATTTGACTGAAGTGTATTACTCTCAGAAAGGATTTTTGCTGACCTAACTCTAGATAGTAAGTACATAACTATGAAATACACATACCTGAGTTTGCCTTCCTAGTCCATGAATCTTTGAAACTAGGGTGGGATGGATAGTATGCAACTACTTTTCTGTTTCTACTGACTACACAAAGAGCTGAGTATGACTGTTCAAAGTAGTACACCTCACTTAAGTGCTTATAGTTAGGTTGAACTAATCCACGCATTAATCTTGATTTGAAGATACCAAGAAGTACAGAATCAATAACCTTCTCTGGTAATTTCTACCACAAATAGTTGTATTTCCTCATAAAATATGTGCATTGCTTCTAATATGTATCCATTGTGGATTACCTCCCAGCTATTGGTCTTTCTTTTACCCAGCATCTTTCTTCCATGCCTTTCTCTCACATGAAACACAAAGTGAGAATTGCCTGCATCTCTATGGAGATTCTTAGGTCATAAAGGAGTCAAAATAAAGCCTTGTGAACCCTTGATGACTGGTGCTACTAGTTTAAGTCTGCTGGGATTGCTTTTGATATGAACTCCTGAAGAAAAAAAAATCAGAATCAGGACGCATCATTTTTACTTTTTGTAACTACTGATCAATTTTATAAAGATTGTATATTTCAATGACACAAGAGAAAAAACAGAACATTCCATCTCCTGACCTTCATTGGAGGTGGCTGTTGTCTGAAAGTTGCTGTCTGTCTGGTATCTTGTTTCCTAGCCACTTGCAGCTGTTGGGCAGCTGCTGCAGCTGCAGCCAGAGATTCTGGAATGGGAGGCTCCTGTGGTTCTGTCTGCCATTCTGCTTTCTGCTTTTCAAAGTAGCTAGACCAAAATAAATAAATAAATAAATAAATAAAGATAAACACCTTCTGGACTATTTCATTATTTTTAAGGGATAATTTGTGTTAAGATACAATGGACCATATTTCTCTATTACATTTCCCCATTAGAATCAAATTGCCTACATTTAGACACCTCTTGGACTAATTCTTAAATAGAGTTGCTGGTATGTTCCTCTACATTTGAGCACATCAGACAGATTTAAGAAGAATGGAAATGACTGTTAGCTTCTAAGGCATCTTGATTTACAACTAAATATAAAACTAATAGGCTAGAAAATATATACTGTACATACTTAATCTTTAACAGCTTTAGATGTACCACTGTCAAACTCTCTATTTCTATTTATATTCTGTTAATATTTTTAATACAACAGATTTATGCATTTCTTTGTGGTGTCAAGCTGCTTTGAACAGAAAACTGCATTTCTGAAGAAATCCTGAGAAATCTTGAAAACTGTGTATCAGTTAAAGTGATGCCAAATGTGCTGGGCATTAAGAAATGTAGTTTTCTTAAAACATCAATTGCATTTAAAACTGATCTGTTAAACAAAGGACACTGCTCTTTGAATAGTAGCTAATTCTGCCACCTTCTAGGTTACGCCTTGAAAAATGAAACTGATGTCATTATCCAAATCTATTTCACATCTAGGGTAAACTTTTAGTTTTTATGGTCACAGGTAGATGTCTAAATGGCACTGCCATGTGCATGCAGCAAAAAAAAAAAATCAAATATGACTAGCAGGACCACAAATCAACTGAAGAATAATTGCTTTGTATGCCTTTCTTGTATTGTCTTCTATCTCTGCTAAACAAGCAAAAAAAAAAAAAAAATCAGGAAAAAAATACCTTGTTAGAAAAAACAATATACAATATAAAATCTAGAGAAACAAATACTCTCGAATTTTTACACATCATATGTAGAGTTTGCAGCTTGGAATAATCTAACTTCCAACAAATTAAAATAATGTTATCATATACATGTGCTCCCACATCTCCTTTTTGATAACTTTCTTTTCATGCATACCTCTTAAGTTCTTTCTTCCACCTACCAAATTAGAATGACAAAACCAAAGAATAAAATTAAGAGCTAAATTATTAGTTAGATTTATAAATATAAACCCAGATAATGTTTGCTTTGGAGACTTACTCAAGGGACAGTTTCTCTTCCTCCTCACACAGATCTGGCAGCCTCTGCAAGCCCAGAGTCATCCGCAGAGCATCTACATGCTCCTTCAGGGGTTTGTACTCCTCATGCAGGCGACGAGTAGATTCCAAGAGTTTGTTGAGATCATTCTCAGATTGCTTGATAGTGTTCTCCATCTGAAATAGATTCTCTTATAATTAATTAATTATAATTGTATTAATTTCCTTCTGGCTGGTGCTTCTTACTGTACTCTGGTAATGTTTGGTGGTTCTACTCAGTGATGAAAGTAAACTCTTGCTAAGAACTTCACAAATACCATATGTTTTCCCCAAATCCCTTTTCTTCAGAAAAAAAATACAAAACATAAAAACCAAACCAAAACAAAAAGCAATCAAAAGTCCCAGTTAGCTGCCTTCAGGTGCTGTATGAGAAGAGACTAACAGGAAGAATGGTTTTCTATGGGACTGTCAGAATGATGTTACTATGACTAATAGTGAGGTAATAGCTAGAATGGGCTTGGCAATATAACCCCTTCGTCCAAATGCTTTCTAAGCTCACATTATAAAATATCCCACCTTTCAGACAGGAAAAAAACAATTAGCATGAAGTAAATTTAATTGGCACTTTTTGTAGGATCCTAGGATGGTGCTGTAAAGTCCAGATTATTCAACCAATCATAGTTTGGTGTGTGAATTGCACATTGATGCATGCAATTCTACAACCTGTGGCTTGATTCATATACAACTGTCTTAGACTGCCTGCAGCTGGACTGTTGCATACCACATTAATATCAGCATGGATCAGACGCAGCTCCTCCACATGGGCCATCTTCTCTTGCAGCAGCAGGTCCATTTCCTGTTTGTATTCTTTCAGGTGCCTCTCCTCAGACTCCAATGCTTCAAATTCTGCTTTCAGTCGTGCCTTTATTTTTTCCATCTGCAAAGTCTTATTCCTGGATCCAAGTGATAATTACAAATATAGAGAGACAACAGAAAGTCACTGCAAAATATTTGTCAAGGTGTCACTTTATACATGAATAGATGGAAGAAGCAGGTAGCAGTAATAGACAAGAATGAAACTAAGCATGTCTGAAAAAACATAAGGTGCAATGAGAGAACTGAATTCTGGTCCCAGCTCTTTTGCTGAGCATTTCTAATGTATGAGATTATATCAAACTTGCATATACAGAATTATGAAATGAAGAGTACATTGTAAAAATGTAATAGTTACTGAAGATTCAGAGAATTTGTACTGAGAGTTCTACTGTATCAATTAACTGAGATTAAAACCTAGTTCCAAAGTAGAGAAATCCAGAAAATATGAAAGATTTAAAACAGGATTCTGAGATATTTAAAATGAAATGGAAGTTACTATAATATCCTATACATTGACTACTACTATGTGGACAGTAATTTGAACTGCTACAATGCTAACTTCAAGTTCAGATTAAAGCAAATTCCAGAGCAATGACATGTCAGCGTAGTAAAAACTCAAGATGACATTCACCACCAACATCCCACTTGTAGGTACACCGTGACAAGATCTTGGTTCTTTGTAAAATCTCGTACATTTCACGTATTTGTAAATGTTTCTACAAGTGTCCTGCATTCTAATTTAAAAAAAAAAAAAAAAAAAAAAAAAAAAAAAAGGGCCAATCTGTCATTCCATTGCAAAAGTGTTTAGAAACCCAGTCCATTTCTCCCTCTTCAAAGCTAACAATTAAGGGGTGTGAGTTTCAGTCATCAGACAGCTTTAAGCAGCAGAACAGTCTACTGCTCTTGTGATTCAGCAGTTGTACTAGTCATTGAACAGAGCAAACAAACTGTTCCTGTTCCTGGTCTTGTTTCTGTGATTCTGTGATTTAGTTAACCAAGAAGCCTTAGTTATTTTTCCTGTACTTTAGGTTAGAATATGATATGCCATAACCCAGGTGTCAACAACACTTAAATGTTTATAACAAGAACCTGCAATGTCACATTTCAGGTAATTGTACAGTACCACCTCTGACCTTCCTTGTTATCCTTGTCTTTAACAGAGTTACTGTTTTCTCCTGCTCCAACCAAGATTCCAAAAGAAATTTTAGAGCTAGCCTGAGGACTCTTCTTTAAAGTATATGGAAAGTGTCTGTATAGATTCTATTCTTGCTTCTGACTATTCCTACTAGATCTCGCCTGTCACCCTCCCTCTTGGGAAGACTCACATGTGCCTTTGAATCCTTTGTTCCTGTTCTCCAAATCAGTCTCAATGAGTACAGTAAACACTTATGCCCCGAGTTTTGTTAATCCTTTTACTGACTGCCTCAGACATAACTGGCATAGGGAACTGGCACAACAGTCTTCCACCATTTGCTTTAGAGAATAGCAGAAAGCTGGGTCAGTCCCTGGGACAACTAATTCTCGTTATCTATTTCAAGAATTATAGCCAAAGTTGTTCTCTCTCTCACTTCAGGAGCTTATAAAGCTACAAGAAATAAAAACAGTATCATAAATAACTTCTTCGAAACATATTCAGAACTAAGAGGGAGTTGGTTCTCCCCCTCTATTCTGACCCTGTGAGACCCCACCTGCAGTACAGCATCCAGCTCTGGAGCCCTCAGCACGAGAAAGATGTGGACCTGTTAAAGCCAGACCAGAAGAGGACCACAAAAGTTATCAAAGTTAGCTGGAATGTCCTAGAATCACAGAATATCCCCAGATGGAAGGAACCCACAAGGATCATTGAGCCCAACTCCTGGCTCCACACAGGACCAGCTAAAAATCAGACTGTATGTTTGTGAGTGTTGGCCAAACGCTTCTTGAACTCAGGCAGGCTTTCCTAATACCCAACCAGAACTGGCCCTGTTCCAGCTCCATGCCCTTTCCTCAGGTCCTGTCACTGTCACCAGAGAGAAGAGATCAGCGCCTGCCCCTCTGCTCCCCTTGAGAAGAAGCTGTAGGCTGCAATGAGGTAGTCCCTCAATCTCAGTACTCACTAGTCTGAAGAGTATTTACTAGTCTGAACATGAATATTGGATTTACACCAGTAAAAGAGATCATCTCTGTCTTCTATTTTAAATGTGGCAATATCCCACTAAAAAGTATCCTCCAACCATCTACTCCTGTTTTCATTCAGCCTCATTGTTTCCATATACTTAGCAATACCAGCTTTGATTACTGAAACTGGGAGTACTTGTCCCCAGTTTTATCCCTGTTTCCTCTCTTGTATTTATGGAATGCATTCACCCGAGAAAATGGAAATTGATCACTTTCCTCACTGTTACTAGTCACTGGCCTCTGTGCTCTGCCAAACTGCCACAACAAATGCATTGCAGGAGATTGTTTCAGACCAAATGATTAGCTTTTGGTATAGGAAAGAAAAAGTGCATACAAATTAGAACTCTGTTAGCATCAGGCAAAATGCTGTGATGTTTTGGGACAAAAACTGCGGTTGTGATTTCTACACTGCCTAATGAATTCTGCTCTCTCGTGTTCTTTGCCCTTCTATTTAAGTTCTTAGATTGCAATGGTAATGGTAGTCGCTAAATGACTACTTAATGCCACAGTAGGGCATTGAACAGTGAAAATAGCATTTGTGATGGGTAAATTCGCTCTCATTCTCTTTGATCTCCTCCCAGTCAGAACACTGAGGTCCAGCCTTTCTGTATTTGCTTAATTTTACAACTAGGGTTAGTTCTGTGAAACTACTCAATGCATATCAATAAGCATGTGCAGATACGTTTGGATTGGTGGCACATATATACATTTACTGACAACAGCAATTCCAGCAAATTATGTCTTTTTTTGAATCTATGTATACAGGTTTTGAGAATATAGTGTGTTTTTTTTTTTTCCAGAATTCCATCAAAAACCCAGCTGAGCTGCCTTTAATAAATGATAGAGTGCAGCTACAGAAATTGGCAATTTCTTTGATTTTAATTGTGAGGGCTTTTTTGTTTGTTTGTTTTTTTCCTTTATCTATAGAATAGTACATGGAATGCAAATTAAAATAAAGCCTGCCAAATCCATCAAAAGTTGTGTTTGCTTTGTAAAGATAAGAGTTTCTTATAGCAATTTTGAATGTTTTTTTTTTTTTTCACAGAATGAGAAGACATTTTAAATAGGTAGCTTATTTGAACACAGTTTGTGAAAGGAGACTCAAAATTGACAAGAATGCTGCAGGCAGGATTTGTTTTTGATTTTTTAAATTAAAATATATTCAAGCAAATTTCTTGATACCTCATTGTACAATAAAGGTAGTAATGTCAGCTTTACAGTACCTTATACCATAAACTAATATAAAAAATGTCTTAATTACAGTTTAAATGTCCCATTTGAATATACTGTCATAAAATTGAATGCACCATAAATTTCCAAATACAGGATACCACTTTGTCTGGAAAGATAATTTAATTAGATATTTAAAGCCAGTGTTAGAATATTTGTACCTCAAACAGTAATAGGCCATATTTAGATCTGTATTTTAAAGGAGCCCGTCCAATAACAGTTACGTAGAGAAGTGTTGTTCTTTCTCTGAAAAGCATGTGTTATTCCATCTCTTTCTACATGTAGTTTTGGGATGTTAGATAAAAATTTTTGCCTGATCTTGGTTCATCTTCATGGTATCAAGTGAAGAAGGCCGAGGCCCATACATTGCTGCCTAATTCACCTCTTTTCACAGGTGAAGTATGCTTGCTAGAGGTGCTGTTAACAGCCAGAAAGATGTCTCTGCAGCCATGTGCGTGCAGGGCCAGGCAGCAGCACCTTTGTCCCCTGCTTCTCTCGCAAATATCCCCACTGATAGCCTGTCTTCAGTTGTCATGCCCCAAAACACTTCCTTCCACTCTGGGGTTACCCACCACCACCTCACCTTTCAGCTCCTGGCTACATACCAAATCACTTTCTTTGTAATGCATTCTGGCTTTTGGGTGCATGAATTCCTGCTAAATATAGACAGCTCAGGCCCTATCCTGAATATCAGTGTCCTGTGTCAAAGAGTGAAAATGTCCTACCTAAAGCTCAGAAAAATACATACATCCAACATGGGCACATATGGTGCTGTTCATTGTTCATGACTCCCCCCCTTCTTCAAGGCATTCTGCAATTCACCATACAAAGAACACTATGTACAAATTCTTCATGTGTCTTGTTGCACAGAAAAGCAGAGAGAGACAGCTGCCTGCCTTGTGGCAGATTCTCAAGATGATGGCAGAGAAAGCCCATGCTGTCGTGTCCTCATCCATCACCACCATGGCACTCTGTCACCCCAGTACATGTGGCCCTGCTCACCACATCAGGGTGGTGGCCAGAAACAGCAGGTAGGAAGACTTCTTGCTCTCCCTGCCCACCTTAGCCATCTCTCTGCTTCTGGGTAGAGGGCCACATCTCTGCACAGGAAAGGGAGAGTAGAAAGAAACCAGGTAAACACTGGCTGCTTCACAGGCTCAGATGCTCCCCCCTCCTAGCACACACACAAATTCCACACTCCCTCGCAGGCCGCAATCCCAGCTAAAGCTGACCTCCTGCACTGACTGTCCAGGGAGATCGGCCACCCTGACAGTTGAGCAGCCACACATCCTCCCACTGGTCTCTGCCTGGCTGTGCACAGACATACATGTCCTGCTCAGACACTTAAACATGCCACTCTCAGGGGCACATCCATCCTTGTCTTTTGCTGTCATGCTCTGTTTGCTTTCTGCCCTTCCTTTCCCAGCTTGTTAAGGCTCCTGCCAGGGAATGATGGGAGTGGGCAAGGCAAAATAATAGATTTATGACAGAGCGACTCAGGAATGTGAAATAATACTTCAAAACGCTTAAAAGAAAACACCTGCAGCCCAACACCACTCCCACACTCTTCCCTCTCGTGTTACGGTGTCACTGAGCTAATTCTCTGGAAATGTATGACCATCATTGCCCTTTGCTGCACCTTCTGCTGCCACTTCCCGGTTGCAGATGCTCCTTCCCTATTTAGAAAAATGTAATTTCATCTCTTATCATAAAGCCCAGGGGTGGTTTGCTTTCCCTCGGGGGCACAATAGGTACTTTCAGATCGATGCAACTCCTCCACTCCCCTGAGAAAGCCGTTTCATGTAACTGATGCGGCACAAAGCAAACGTACCTGATCTCCTTGATGCTCTCGAGTTTGCACATAATTTCTTGCTCATCTGCCATGCCGATTTAAACCTCCCGATTTAAACCTCCTGTGAAACGTACAAAATGCCAAGGAAAAACAACAACAACAACAAAAAACCAACAACCATACAATAGACACAATGTAGTCACCCCCTCGGAGCATATGGTTTCTGAGCCTGTGCAGTAGGCTCTAGTGGGAGCTATGGGACTTAGAGTCCAGCTTCCTATTTCTGACTAGGCAGATAGTCAGCAGAAAGACTACAACACCCACAAGGCAAAGCAGAGCTTTCCTGCCCTTTTTCCTGCAACTACATTTGGAATCAATTTGTCACACCTTATGTCAAAGGTTGTTAGTAGTGCAAAGAGAGTAAAAGGTGACTTCCTGAGGTCTATGCAATAATTAACATTTAATTAAATCATTGGAATTATGGAATAAGCACTACAATCGTTGGATGTGTTTGTAATTTTGACGTAAAACATAAAAACATGCTGTAGCCATTACTACTACCATGCTGTTTTCTTGTAGGTACTCTGAGTGATGATGAGTGCATGTGGAGTTCAGAACAGATACATTTTGTTCTTTAGGATTTTCTTTTTTATTTCTGCCACTACACATAGCAGTCTTAGTTTTGAAAAGAATAACAATGCAAATAAAACAGCTAAATTGAGAAAAGTGACCATTTGCCATTCTAAGGACATTCTAGCCACGAATATCAAAGCACTTTGCTTTTTCACATGTTGGTGAATAGAGTCAGTCATTCCTCAGATAGGCAATTATTTTTCTTCAGCTTCTACAGTGTATTAATAATTATTTTTTAAGGTATGAAGATACCAGTTATATCTCAACACTTTGGAAGGTTAAAAGAAATAGCGCTTGCTACCTTTGGAAATGATGTTCATTGTCTGAAATAAATACAGAGAATCTGATGAGAAAGCAGCCATGAAAATGAAAGCAAACAATAAAACTGCAAAATGTTCTGTATTACAAAAGAGATGGAGGTTTGTAGAAGGGAATGTGACAGACTAACATTCCCTCTACCTTCTTCTGAGTTCTTGTCGGGAAGGAAGAATAGGCTTAAATTCCTGAATTCTGCTACTCAGCCAGTCTCCAAAGAATTTATGCTAGTATATACCTCCCCTGCCCTGCCCTGCTTAACAAAGATGTTTAAGCAAACCTTTTGTAACTGAGGCAGCAAATGTTTGTCAGTGGGATTTTTTTCTTCTTATGCAAATTACATTGAATAATCAATGTTGTGTGATGCAGATCAGACCCTGTTTCAGGCAGTGTGAGAAGCTGAGAAGCTAACTCTCTTCACAGGAGCTGCAGTTTGGCCTTTTTTTTTTTTTTTTTTTTTTTTTCTTCCTGCTTTCACTGATCAGTGGGAATGAGCAATCCAGCAAATCAAGTCAGTCACGAAAACTTCAGAACTCATGGATGATATCAGCACCAGTGCACTGCAGCTTCCTGCTTTTTTTTTTCATAATATATCTAGTCATCTTTTTAAATGCTTTTAGTTTCTAGTGAAGTAAATGGGAATTTGGAATGACCAAAGACTCCAGTTTCACATCTCCATTTATTTAAAAATAGCAAAAATTATCGTTTTTCATTAAGCACAGGTAAGCAGAACATTTTTTTTTCTCTTTGGTTTACCTGCGTTCTGTGACTTGGTCTTTAACATTCTCTTGTTCTCTATGACAGTATGTTTTCTCTGAGTGATTTTGCTGCTGCTTCTATTTACACTGCTTTGGAGCAGAGACCCCATTTTTATACTCACCTGTGAAGTAATATCAATTTGCATGAAGTCATAAAAACAACACAAAGCTCAGAATGTCATGCATTATTGCAATAGTTGCTAACTGAACTCAGACAGTCCAAGTAAAATAGCTGGTTCCGAGCTAAAAATTGGTCTTAGAATCTCTTTATGTGCCACAGAGCACTAGCCATCACGATGAGCACTGGTTGAGGTTCACCTCGTGCCTGAGCAACTGGCAGCTGTGGTCAGTCTTCTCAGACAAAAGATTATGGATCTGTTTATCACTAATAATAATTAATAATTAATAATCAATAGTTAAAGAGAGTTAAAAACTCAGGATGACTTGCACAAAACATCTACATTCTTTTTCTAACAATTCCACTAGACAATAAATTAAGAAATATATTGAAAATTTCAAACATTATAAAAAACATATTTCAGATTCTCTTATGAATCTTCCAATTAATGATTTGAGGATTTATATGCATTAT
The DNA here is from genome assembly GCF_009819795.1 of Aythya fuligula. NCBI lineage: Eukaryota > Metazoa > Chordata > Aves > Anseriformes > Anatidae > Aythya > Aythya fuligula. Next base: position 21,215,452 of record NC_045571.1, on the reverse strand, counting down.
ACAAGTCCAATTTTTGTAAATGTATTCTTGCAGACAGTTCTGGAACCCGTAATGAATAAATAGCAGGTCTAACTTACTTCAAAGTGGTCACAAAGGTTGATACTTACAGTGTGGATTTAAGAATTTATGTGGATTTGAGAATACTTTTAATAATGTAGGGATAGAATACTTTTAATAATGTAGGGATACTTTTGATGTTAGATAAACAATATATGAGAAACAATTCTTTCTACCCTTTCTTCCTTACCTCCAGGACAGAATCTTTAATCCACCTCTCCAGTGTTAAAATTCAGATCACTTTTCTGTCTGTGCTATTCTTGTTTAATACTCTGCCCGTTAAAACATTATTGGAGCATTTTTGAGACAATCTCCTGGGACTAGCACATGCTTTATGCAAGTTGTTCTCTCTCCTTCATTTTCCCAGAAGAGTGAGACTTTAACTTTTTTATATAGCTTATTTTAAATTTTTTTCTTCTTACTTCATTTACACAAATCTGTTTATATAAAAGCAAGGTCAAAGAAATACCACTTGTACTCAATACACAAAAGTCAACCATGTGAGCGTGAGGTATGCTAGGTCTCATTTTAAGCAATTAAAAATATAGGTGTGCTATACACATGATGGTAGGAATTTGTTAACTTTACCATTTGTGCAAAACTAAAAACCTCTGCAGAATAACAAAGTGAAGAAACAATCCTCAGAAGTATTCAAAAGAAATGAAAGCCTGAGGAAAACCATTTCATATCAGTAGGCAAATTCCCATTGCTTTCACTAGGTCGTAAATCAGACTCTAGATAAATAGTAAGTAGTCTTTTGGAGCATGCATTTATCTTGAGTTCAGCATCCGCGTGAAATCAGTGCCTGCTGCAGTAAGATATCCTCCTCTTTCCTCGATTGTGGAATCAGCATGGCTGTCATCCTGTGCCCTCTTCCCTATGCTGCCTTTGAAGTACAGTGAATCTGCTTGGCATTTTCTAGCCTCTCAGCTCACACTGTTTTTTTGAAATGCGGTGGCATTTTTCTTTTCGTTGATGAAGAATACAGTCCTTTAAATGAGGCTTCTGCTATTGCTGCCAAATTTCTGAACGACTTTTTCAGTGTAAACTTTCAGCAAAGTGACAAAAGAGGAAGAGGAGAATATGTACTTTCACCACTGCTATCAGAGGTAACAAGGTGAGCAAAAGGCGCATTGTACCCTTGAGAGATAGGTCAGTATCCTGATTGTGCACTCTGAGATCCCTACTGTTTCTAGAGATAGAGATGAAAAATCCTGTTCCAGATTGTAAAGTGAAGAATTGGTATGTCATGAGGCATGCTGTTTTATGGGCAGAGCAGAAGGCCAGGTTTTGTCCATCTGGATTACTCTTTCAGCTCTGATGCTAATACTGGCAGTCCAAGCACATTCAAAAGGTGGCGTTCAACTTTTTTCTTAGTAGGTTTGGGCAAGTGTCTTAATCTCTCTGTGTTTCACTTTTTGTTGTATACAAAATAGGTCTGACAGTTCTTTAAATTATCAGAAATCACTGCACTGATCTTTCACATCTACTCTGCTGCTACGTATAAACTTTGATGTGTCGGATATAAATAACGATCAGTTTTCTCCCAGCACACAGGTAAGATTTTTTCAGTGGGAGATGTGGGACTAAAGCAAACAACTGCCATTGAAAAAAAACTCCCAGTCATCTGTTCCTGAAAAATTCATCCTTGTTCCTATTTGATCCTTTTTAAACCAAGAGCTAATAGGCAGATACATTTCAAAACAAGTTTTAGTAGTATGCAGACTGAACTCAATGCCTAAGTACTACCCTACCCATTGAGCACCAGTTTGAATTTTGTTGCATTTAAAAAGATTAGACACTTCTATTTAGTATAAATTCATTCCATACACTGATACCACTGTGACAAGAAGTCTGATACACAACAGTTCCAACTGCAAGAACGACTTTTTCCCCCCCTAGGTAATCATCCCTCCTGGAACAATCAATTCTACAAAGCTGGACATAAAGATATATATATATTTTTCTTATTTTCTCAGCATGTGCTGGATTTAACACATTACCATATGTATATATATATTTTCTTCATAAACTATTTTTAACTGTTTAAAAAATACCATTAAATTCTGTGTACATTGCTCATTATTACAGAAAAGTTTTTGCGTTATAAAGAATGCCTTGATAAACTTTTAAGTTCTATAAAATGAGCCACTGTGATAGATTCATTTATGTAACAAGTGACATATACAGTAATATTGTACATTTTGTCAGCTTTTCTGTATCTTCATCAGAGCATCTGAAACATCTTTCTAGACAAATATCAGTGAGTTAAAGCAGCCAAGCTGGAAGATGTAGTGTTTTTTTTGTTTTGTTTTGTTTTGATTTTTTTTGTTGTTGTTTTGTTAAGACAGTTAGTATTTTATAAGGTCGTCCAGCTGCCAGGGGAAACTTGGGAGATGTGAGGGCAGGTGAGAATTTGTGCGGACTGACATTAAAAAAAAAGTGTGTAACACGTTTTGTGAAAGAAATGGCATACCCAGGAATTGCAGTTGCGCTAGCAGAAAGCCTGGTACAGCAGGCTGGCAGGCTGATGGAAAAGCCCCCCCCCGCCAGCACGCAGCAGGACCGGACGCGGGCCGGCGTGCCGCGGGGCTGGGGGCGTGTTGCCGCGAGCACCACGGGGAGCGGCGCTGCCAGGCCTCAGAAAGCAGGAGTCAAAATGGCGCATCCCGAGGTACGGCATTCGCTCCAAATTCGGCAGCCACACGCCAGCCCCCGGCTCCTAAGAGCACCCCGTCTTCGTCAGCCCTCCAGGCGTTCGCTCCCCGCGCGGCCCGGCTCTGCTCCTGCGCCGCGGGCGGGGCCCGGGGCCGGGCACGCGCCGACAGCACCCTGGCGCCGGGCGGGAGCGGAAGGCCGGTGCGCGCGGCCGCGCGTCGACGGCGCGTGCGCTGCCGCCGGGAGCGCGCGGGGCGCCGCGAGGAGCCGGGCGCCCGCAGCGGCGGGGGCTGGGCGCGGTTGCTAGGCGACGGCGCCCGGGCAGCGGCGTTGGCCCGGCGGAGGCGCGGGCAGGGATGAGGCGGAGGCAGCGGCCCCCGCGCTGCCGCCGCCGCTGAGCCCCCTCCCGCCCCGTCCCGCCCGGGCCTCGCTGCCCGCTCCCCCCGCTCCTCTCCCCTCGCTCCAGCCTGCCCTCCCCCCTCCATGCGGCGGGAGCGGCCGGAGTGGGGCCCGTGCCGCGGCCGCACCGAGCCCCGCCGCCCCTCGACTCTCCGCCGCCAGCCGCCGCAGGGAGCCGCGGGCGGCGTCTGCAGCGACAACAGCGGGTGAGGCCCCGGCTGCGGGCGGGGGTGGGCGCGGGGCGGCAGCAGGCGCCGGGCACCGCTTCCCCGCGGCGGCGCGGCGAGGGGGGAGAAAAGGGGGGGGGGGGGGGGGGATGCTCCGCTCTGCGTGACCCGCGAGGCCGGCGGGACGCCCCCTGCCGCCTGACGGGTGCTCTCCGGGCCGGGCCGCGGCCGAGCGCGGCCTCTTCCTCCTTTCTCCACCTCCTCCTCCTCCTCTGTCCGCACGCGCGGCCCGAGCCGGGTGCGTGCCCGGGCGGGGGGCGCGGGGCCTGGAGCGGGCGCCGGTGCTCTGCCGGCGCCCTGCACTCCGCGGAGTGCGGGCGGGGCCCTGGAGCCCGGCGTGACCTGGCGGCGGAAGGGGCCTGGGCGGGGGCTGCGGGACCGGGAGACGCGCGCGGTGCTGTTTAGCGATGCCAAGCGCAAGGCTGCGGCAGTGCGCTGCTCAGGGAGGTGCTCTGCGCCCGGGCATAAGGCGGGGAGCGAGAAACGTGCGTTATAAAAGCAAGGTGATCCAATGAGGAAATTACTTCTGTAGAGGGTGTCCGATGGTCGCTGCTCACAGCCTTCCGTTTCTCTTTGTAGCGCAAGTGTCAATGAGAGATGGTGACTTGCGGCAGGATAGGTGAGGTTTAAGGCAGCTTTTTCACGAGCTCATTTAAAAATGTTGGTTTTCGTAGCTCTCTGCTTTTCTGTTTTGAGGCTGTGTTTCACAAGACCTGTATATTTCCTTCCCAAGTAACAAAGCAGTCAAATGAAATGCAAAAGCTATACTGTGTCTTCTTAAGTTGACAAATGTGGATATTCTGGTTGCTTAATGACCTCCATGTGGTATACTGTCTTTTTTTTTTTTTTTTAAGTCTTGTATTTCAGTGATAGGCAGGTATTGTCATAAATTGGAAGGAGGAATAGAAGGAAAATGAAAGTACCGCTTGTTTATGAACTTCTGCTGAGCATATCAGTAGTTTGGTGTGCCTGGGAATGTGCAGCAGTCCGGATTTATCTGATTTCATATGTTCAGCTCGTTTGTTCATTTAAATAGTTGTCTATGAAGTAGTTGCTTTTGTACAGGAAGCACCCTTTGTTAAAGAAATGTGTCTTTTACTTGCCAGACTCTGTAAATGGACTATGGTATGTAGAACTGAAAGATACATTTTACAAGTGTAGCTAACATTGCTTACAAAATGATCTTTGTGTCTAGATGGAAAAGTGGGTTAGTGGGGATGTCAAGGTCATTTTCACATTTAGAACAATTCAACGTGGTTGGAACGTGTTATTTCTTTCTTGACTGTCACGTTACCTGTATATTGGTCCTGTAGCTACTGATATTTTCTGGACCTGTCTTCTAAAATGTTCTAATGGTTACTGAGTTTTAACAGAAGTCCTCTTTAAAGCTTCTGTAAAGCTATTAAATTTCATGTGAATAATCCCTTAAAGATGTATTTCAAAAATCTAACAGCACCCAAAGTCACTAATAAAAGAATGGAAACAAAAGACGTTAAGAGGGTGAATGGGTATCAGTGACGCTATGTGCGGATGAACTAGTAGGAAAGTCAATTCTTACCATCAATTGTGGTGAGTAAGTTCCATCTTTCTGTTCTTTGATCTTTTGGGATGCCTTTTCCAATGCAAATTATTCGATTGTAGTCATCTACTGTTTTTGGCTTTCCTAACCACTTTACAGGTTGCAACTGAGATGTCATTTTGTTAAACGTTTGTATTTCTATTATAGATCTGCAAATAATAGAAATAAAACAAATTGCTTTTGTCACTTGCTCTCTGTTACTATTTACATCAAGGGCATAAGCACTGGAGCTCTTCTTTTTTTCCCCTACTTTTTTTTTTTTTTTTTTTCTTTTTATAAGCCATCTTTGATGTGATGTATTTTATGGTAACATAGAAAATTAATCTAGAAGTAAGAATACCATGGCCAGCTTTGAAAATCTAGGCTTACTGGTTCCATGACATGTAGCATTGTTTGATATGTTTCAGATTTAGGAAACACGTGTGGAAGTGCAGAGCTAATCAGTATAGGATCCCCTAAGATGTAGCTTTATTGTTCTGAGGTGAGCAACTTGTTCATGAAATTGGCCATAATAAGAGAAACTCTTCATTAGCTGTCAGTCTCAACTCAAATATATATATTCTTTCTATATTTAAAATGGTACTTTAGCTAAGTATCTTTCAGTTTTAAAGGAAGCTGTTGTATTTCGTATTCTTACTTGAGTTATTTTTGACTTTGCTTGCTAGCAAACCAGGTTGAATCACCATGTCAAAGTAAAATCTAGACTTTATATCGTTTGTTGTGGGCTTCCTCTGGAATTTCATTAGGCTATAACAGTACACTATACTGAAGCTTTTACAAATCCTAGCTTTGGCCAAGGTACTTGTTGGTAACCTAGCTGAAATATAAGAGTTCGTTTTCCACATTCAGTTCATCTGGAGAGAGTCCTCTCATCAAGATTAATATCAATTCTGATTAGCTGAGTCTACTTGTTCATTTTTCTAGGGGGCAATGCTGTAATACAGTCAGAATATTAAACCTTAGGCTAAAACCAAAGAATCAAACTAAAATTATTTTTAGTAAGGGCATCCGCAAGAAATTTGATGTATTTGCGCCTTTAATGAGACCACAGACACCTCAGCCAAATCATACAAAGTCAAAGTCAGAATTTTAAACTAAAAACCATGAGATCAACCCTCTCTCTTCCCTCTTTTCTTTCCTTCTTTCCTTTTTCTTAAGTTCAAACAGTAATTTTAGACTCTTTGCCAAGTCTTTTTTTTTTTTTTTTTTTCTGATTTATAGATTGTCCTGACTGGGGGGGAATCTTCCTCTCTCTCAGGCCTAGTCCACATGTAGATCGTCTCTCTTTAAAGAGTAAGATATAGTTGCCAGAGCATAGGGATCTGCTGTTTTAATTTTTGAAAGCAGAACAGTAGGCTTTTCCTGTAGTCTTCTTGAAAATTATTTTCAGGCTTTTTTGCCTTGGAAATGAACCGTGTTGTCATATTAGGAATGAAGGAGTCTTAGAAAAAAAGAATAATTTAGGTTGGAATGGACTTCTGGAGGTAATCTAGTCCAACACTCTGCTTAAAGCAGACCTAATTAGTGACTGACCTTGTTTTTGCAAAAGCAGCGTAGCAAGTCTGAAAATCTCCAGCCACAAGTCACTTTTAAACCCTTCTTACTGCTTTCCATAAAGGTACGCTGATGCTAACTCAATGAGGTGTCTTTCTGATTCCGATGCTTTCTTTTAGTAGCTTCTGAAGAGGCTGGTTGTGTATCAGGAAGCATATATGCTAGCTGCTGAGTTCATCCCACTTCCTGTTGGATGGCATAGCAGGTAGGGGTCCACTTAATGTATTGAGGCCTTTAGAAACCGAATGCACTTTGTTTTTCAGGTTTCTCAAAGATTGCTTTGTTACTAAATGAGATTTTTGGTTAAAGGAAGAGTTGGTTTAGTCTAGCAAAGTAGAGTTATAAATATTCAGTTACAAAATTACAGTCAGTATAAGTTAAAATGATAAAATGCATCACATGTTTGATGTGTCTTTGACTTAGCTGCACTTACAATGTTATGTTTTCTTTTCCTTCCTAGAGCATTAATGAATCATATGGATCTGCAGGGTAACAGCCTCCTATCTGAATGTGGATTGGAAGAATGAGCATAGTATTGCTTTGGTTTTAGGTTTCAGTCCATGATTTCAGTTCATATGGAACTACTAACAACTGCTCTTTTGAGAGGTTATTACGTGCTCGTATTTTACGTGAGGATGTCAACTGAAGCATAAATGTTGCCTTGGTAGGGACAACAGACTTTTTCAGTGGCAAATATGCTAGCCATAATTACTTAAAATTATTGGAAAGAGAAGATTGGTGGAAAGAGGTACCAGGTATTGTTCTGACTCCCTTTTTTTGAACGCATGTTTACTGTCTAGGGTGTGGTGGTTTTTTTCTGTCTTCTTTTCTTTGTCTTAAGAAGTCAAATGCAATACCCGGTGCAAAAGAAATGCTCCCTTTCCTTCCCTCCAGAAGTCAGGCCTGTACTTAATACTTGTCTTGTGCTCAGCACTACCTAGGTGAAGAAGTTGGTTGACTTCATGCACAAATCACATATCTTAAGAAACAGATGGAAAAAAGCCACTTCCTGTATTTATATTTCCAACTATGTCCATCCTACCCCTTTAAATTCATACTTAGGAGTGTCACAAAATGAATGAAGTCTGGGGTATAAGGCTTAAATTCTACCCTGACTTTGTGTCTCTTAGTTCCAACTTGATTTGTGGTGTATTCCTTCTTCTTAAGCAATTTCAAATCCTCTTTTTATGTGTAGTGCTACACACAGCTTGCTTTTATGTATACTCTAATACTGGGATCCGTGATTATTTGAAGTATTTACTGAAATAAATTTGAAATATCTTAGACATTGCAATGAGGCGTAGTTTATAGTGATATTATTGTTTTTCAGTTTAACAAAACTCGACAATATGCTAAGAGTGATGTGAAGAGGGATAAACTTCTAACACAGGTTTTCTTTTCTACTGCATTGTTTCTATCCTGTGTTTTGAATTAAATCCTGTAATCTTCACCAAAGCAAAGTAACATCTTTGGGGCCTTGGGATTCATTGCATATCTGTGCAGCAAAGAATACCTTGTTTTATTTAGTATTCCAAATCTGCCATGACCTGTTAAAGAGGTTTTACTCTGGATTTCAGAAGTGGCCATTGTTTCTCAAAATTCTAGCTAATCAAAATGGTTTTACTCATTTCCCTGTTGTTTGTTAACTGGGTAATGTTTTCCTTTTACTGGCATTGCCTCTAGATTAATTTCTGAATCGTTTATGAAAGCTTAGCTATGGAAAAAAGCTACAGATGTTCATTCATATGCTTTAATTTTTTCAGAAAAACTTGCCAGGTAGATACATAATCAAAGGCAGAAAAATGAAATTCTGAGCATCTTCTTTGAGATAATATTTTTGATGCAGAGGAGGAGCATTGTGCTGTTCTGTTTAGTGTCTTGCTTGCTATGGAGTGGTTGAGCAGAATTGTAACTCGTTACCCTTTCCTCAAAGCTGGACAAGGAAGTTTTCATCAACGTCAGCTAGAAAAGATCTGAATCGTTGAACCCACTGAAACTCAGTAATAGGTATGGAAAATTCTTTGTTTTTAGGCTTGGTCACTAGAATTGTGGCATTTCATCTAATTTTGGACAAAATAAAAAAGACCAATAAAGACTCAGGGTTGTGTTCATTAACTTTCACAGATTAGGAAGAAAGTAGTGGCTCTCGGGTGCTCATCTGAGTGTCTGGCTGAATTTCATTCAGTGCTGAATGAAATTGTCACTCCAATGCCTTGCTCAAAAGACCAGTCTCTTTCTTGCATTCAGCAATGGTGAAATGGATGGTCCTGTATGCACAGCTGAACCTCTTGTACCATTGCCAGGGTTCCCTCAGCATTGTTAAGAAAGAATATTAAAGGTTGGGTGGTAATGATAATTATGTACATCTTAACTGGTGAATCAACACTGAAAATCTTACTTTTTGCCTCTAACACAAGTGTGCTAAGCCACATTCCTTATGTGGAATGTGAAACAGAAATGCAAACTTGCCTTTTTCTTCTTCTTCTTTTTTTTTTTTTTTAATACTATATCTGAATTGATTCAGAAAGGAATAAGCTTCTAAAAATATTATTTTTATCCATAGCCAGCAGGCTGTTTTTCACCTATAGTTTCAATATAGTTTTTAAGGACATTTGCTGTTGTTGTTACATGTTAGTACTTTATTTTAGATGATGAGTATCATATAGTATATGTAATATACTATGTAATATATTATGTAATATAGTATAGTGTTTTATTTCAGAGAAATCATACTGAGTACAAAAAGTAAAACATGCTTCTTGATGTTGTTCTGAGTTTGCTTGATAAAGGACCGTACTGTTTTAGGCTTTTGATTCATGCAACTTTGTTTCTCTCTCCATCAAAATGACAGTGTTGAAACTTCCCATTAATGTGTTGAGACTGACATTGCATAGTAAGTTAAGAAAAAAAATCCATTAAACTGAATCAAAGTGCTGTCATTTATATGGCTGTAATTATTGCAGGACTGAAAACCAATCTGCCATTTTAATACTTCTGTTACAAATGCAGTTTGACTTAGTGCATGCTCTGGGAATATTGGTTACACATGTCTCTAAATATGTAAATGAGCTGTGGTTCTCTGCTCAGGTCTTCAGTTTAGACCATCTCTTCTATGTTTTACCATATCTTCTCATGGATGAGTGAGTTGGTGTACTTTATTAGACTAAGTATTTGAACTTGTGTTCATTTAAAGTATTTTACAGTAAGACTGCTCCTTTTAAATAACAAAGGTTCCTCACTCCTTGTTGAAGAAGGTACTGTAAGTAATGCTGATGCTGGCAAAAGACAGATGTTTTTACCTTGGTTAAAGCCTGGCATAATGATCTTCCTTTACTAACTCATGCCTATGTATTTTAGTCTTTTTAAGGAAGCTGTATCAGAATATATGTGCTATACATCTTTGAATGGCTTGATGTTTATACGAGTGTTGTTTGCTAACTACAAAAGCTCTAAAGACAGTCTCAAGAAAAAATGTGAAAAACAAAGTTTTAAAAAGAATAAAAAGCAGAATCCTGCTAGATAAATTCAGAGTGCTTAGACATGTGATCTTGTTGACGTTACCTAGAGCTACACTTCAAACTGTACTATAAATTATCAAAGATTCCATTTTTGCAAAAGCATTGCATTTTGTAGTCACTTTAATTTCAGAATGGCCAATATGATTTGGTAGTTTTTATACAAAATCTATTTTGTCCTGTTTTTCTACAGTCTTGCATCACTTGGCAGAGTGGATGAAAATTAACTATGTTAAACCTACCATGTTTGTTTCAGGCTGAAAATAATTCATTACTAATATTCAAAAAATAAATTGGTGAAAATGATTAATTCCTGCTGAATTACAGCATATGCATTATGGTAAGTGTGTGTAAACTGTAATATATCCTTATCATCTCTTTTTAAAATAAGGACGATATGGAAATCTAGTATGGTCAAGGTGTATAAACACACAAGCAAAACACATCCCACCTTTTTCATTTTAGCAGGGACAAAAGAATTCCACATAATGTAGAATCACAGAATATCCCGAATTGGAAGGGACCTACAAGGTTTGAGTCACAACTCCTGGCTCCACACAGGACCACCCAAAAATCAGACCCTATGTCTGAGAGCATTGTCCAAACTTGGTGTTGTGATCATGTTCCTTCGGAGACCATTCCAATGCCTGACCACCTCTGGGTGCAGAACCTTTCCCTAGCCCCCAGCCTGACCCTCCCCTGTCCCAGCTCCATGCTGTCACCTCGGGTCCTGTCGCTGCCCCCAGAGAGCAGAGCTCAGCGCCTGCCCCTCTGCTCCCCTCTAATGAGAGAGCTTCAGGCTGCCGTGAGGCCTCCCCACAGTCTCCTCTGCTCTGGGCTGAACAAACCCAGGGACCTCAGCTGTTCCTCATACATCTTCCCTCTATAGACCCTTCCTTCACCATCTTTATAGTGCTCCTTTGGATGCTCTCTGGTAATTGCCCTTATATTGTGGCACCCAAAAGTGCACACACAGTGCACACAGTGCAGCTCTTTACATTTTTAAAAATACATTCTGAAATACCAAAACATTACTTTTAGAATATTCTAAGATCTTGTTCAGTTGTGAATCTTTCCCAGCAGATGAGTAAAAGTATATACCCAGAATGCGAAAAAGCTCTTTTTTTATTTGTGGCTTAAAGCTGACAATGAAGTCTGTATCAGTAGATACAATAATCTACTACCTCCAAAAATAATAAAAGCAACAATAAGTGATGAGTAATATTTTTACACTGCTGAAGTAAGATTACAAGGAGGTTGTTTCTTCACTGTCATGAAAACACCAGTGTTGAGTTTTGTCACTTTTTCATGAGCATTGTAAAAATGCATTTTTCAAAATAAAGAGCTAATTCCAAGTTCAGATGTCCTCTGACGATCACTACTGTATAATAAGTACTGTTCTGTCATACTCTTGAAGACTGTTGTTTAATGCATTTGATAGCATCTTAGAATGGCTCGGGTTAGAAGGGCCCTTAAACGTCATCTAGCTCCAACCACCCTGCCACGGGCAGAGCTGCCACCCACTAGATGAGGCTGCCCAGGACCTCATCTAACCTGGCCTTGAACACCTCCAGGAATGGGGCATCCACAGCCTCTCTGGGCAACCTGTGCCAGCGTTTTGGTTCCAGTGTTTCTATTTGGTTTGTTTGTTTGTTTTGTGTTTCAGACCCAGATTGTAGTGTCTTCAAAATGGCAATTAGTCAGGTGTTAGGGAAAACGACCCAAGTGTGCTCTGGCAGCATTTCTTTCTAGTAACCGCTAGTCCGTGCTGTAGCATTCCGTAGCATTGAAGAGCGTGTTGGATTTAGTGTCTCTGAACACTGAATCGTAATTAAACGCTTCTCTTTCTTTTTACCTCTACTCGTATTGTTTCCATGGTTTTAGTCTCTTACTTTACTGGAGTTGGTATGTGTGTAACCAGGAAGTTTCTATGTTAGCAGGCTTATGCGACATCTATTCTGTAATCACGAGGTGAGGTTGCAGTAAATGGATAGTATGCCTGCCTTACCTGTCGTTTAGTTGTGAAGACTGTAGGAGGGTTTTCAGTCATTCACAGTAGAATAAATAACCTGCGATTGTGCTAGGTTTATACTGTCTTTTGAAGTTCATGTTATTATGTTCAGTTTGGATTTATGTCTTTGTATAGTTCAGTCACTTTCTGATAATCTGGAAATATTCACAGTAACTGAAGACTTGGCTGTTGTTTAGAATGGCTGACTTCGAGAAGGATGCCTCTTCCTTGTAGGCCTGTGTTACAGGGACGAATCTGCACAGAGTAGCACACTAACGATAGCAGAATGAGATGAAGAATGAAGAGAGAAACTAAGACATTAGAATTCATCATGAAGCAATGGAGGGAATAGCTTCATTTTTAATGATTTACATATTTTTTTTCTTGTGAAGATGTTTGACAGTTTAAGAAATATAAAAGGAGACATTTGTGATATTTATTCCTCGCTGTGCATATAGAACTTCCCTAGATGTTACTGTTTTACATGGTTACTATGTGGTTACTTTTTTTTTTTTTATTTTTTCACAAACTACCATAAGAAATAATTTATTAACTGCATATATTTCAAAATATACAAGAAACAAACACACATTGCTCTCCCTAATTAAAATAAATATTACAGAATCATTGTAATCTGTACTTTTTTTCCAGGTGAGAGAATTTGAGAAGATACTCAGGTTGTGTTTTTGTAACCCTGCTTTTTACTATCTACAATGACAGACAGTAGGCAAACCTGCTTTAAAGTTGATTAAATAAGTTAATGAAATACATATTTTTTTTCATTTAAAAGTTGTTCCTCATATTAGATATGTGCATCATGTAATTGTCCCTTTGGTTTTGAAGGTTGTGGTTCAGAGCACAGAGGTGATAGAAAGATACAGTTTCATAAAGGATGAAAAAAAAATCAGTTAATTATTTCACCCTGTATTCTGTTTCCTTTGGTTCTGCTGAAATCAGCAGGCTTTGAGTAGAGCTATTTCTAGCACAAGGTCTTTCATAGTCATTGTCATTTGAATAGTAATTGTTAAGTAATTCTCAAATGTTTTTCATAAACATTTCAATACTTCATTACCTAGGAGACGTTTTCCTTATGTTTTATTACCATCAAAGTTAAATGGATGCTTACATTTTGGTGCTTTATGAACAAAATATGGAGATGCTTTTGCCTGACTGGTCCTCTGAATCACATTACCAATTCTACTAGTTGGTCGTGACTGTGCTGAAAGAAGTGTTTAGGAAAGAAAACTTGGTTGCTTAGCAATGACCATCAAGAGACTCAGATTTTTAAAGCTGCAGAATATACTTTTCTAATATATAGTTAAAATATACTCTGATAAGAAACTTGGAGTATCTTTTGTTTCTCTCCTTAAGTGTTTGTGCTTATTTTGCTGTCTTGGAGAGAATGTAACTTGTACTAAATAACCACTAAAATTTCAGTTTGTTTAATATTCTTGTTTATGATCCATACGAGCTTTTATTCCATGTTTGAGAAAATTTTGAGGCACACAGGCTTTTCTCAATTTAGTAATTATCAGCAAAATCAAGTGTTGTTCAAATTATTTGTGTAATATTTGTTCTGTCTTAACCTGTAAGTAGAATATTTATTTTTAAATCTACCTCGTGTGATAACTCCTTAATACATCTGCGCTGACTTTACAGTTTAACCTAATTGTGCTAAGTTTACAGTATAAGCCATAACAAAACAAAAAAGTAGAAAATTAACTACAAGGTGAGTTTCACAGGCAGAAGACTAATGTTTTTTCCAGTAACTTCTTTCTATGTGGGTAAGGACAAAGTGAGCATAAAGGCAGTAAGACAGCAGAGAACTCTCAGCAAAGCACCTATTGCTACCAGAAACAGAACACAGCTTACATATGCTTGGCCAAAGACTGCCTGAAACCTGCCATTTCATTCTACGTGATGCATGAATTGCTTACACTAGATTAATTGTAATCAACAGTTCGCTCTTCTACTGTTCAGAGTCTGATACTGTCCTGATAGAGATGTAACGTGTTTGCAGGCTTTATATACAGCACTGAGATGACACCACTTTATCTCTTCACTTTCTTGTCTCATCTTGTCTAATCACAGTTTGATTTCAGTTTTTATTCTGTACCCTGTTACTGGGGAGTTAATTCAAATGGTTTGAACTGTTTCTTTGATTCATAGCTTTCTCTTCTACAGATCTCTCCCTTTTCTCAAACTTGTGGCTTGTGGAGAATTTGATAATCTTCATAAATGTTCAGCCGCTAACATAAAGTGAAATTGGCTGAAATAGTGCTTTCATTTCTCCTAGATATGTGGGCTTGAAATCTAGGAGCCCCCTTAGACTTCTTAGTCTATCTTAGAAGTAGTCTGGCTGCGTGGGTCTAAGATTTCGCAGTGTTACGGTCAGGGAGATGGCTGAGATTGAGTCCTCCATTTCTGTTAATCCACCAAATTGTTTATCCAGGCTCTGAATTCATATTGACATTTTGCCCTAAGCTGCTTGTTTTGATGTGCATATGTGTCTCTGCAAAACAAGTGTGTTAGAAACATGCTTTCTTTTCACTTGCCCCTTTAGAACCTTCCTTTAGACTCCTTTGGCGTCCCTGCAAAGTCATAGAATCACAGAATATCCCAAGTTGGAAGGGACCGACGAGGATCATCAAGTCCAACTCCTAGCTCCACACTTGTCTACCCAAAAATTCAGACCGTATGACAAAGAGCACAGTCCAAATGCTTCTTAAACTCTTGACAGGCTTGGTGTCATGACTATGTCCTTAGGGGCCTGTTCCAGCATGCAACAACCCTCTCACTGAAGAACCTCTTCCTGATATCCAGCCAGAACCTCCGCTGTTGAAGCTGGACACCATTCCCTCGGGTCCTACATGTATTGCTGGTCGCTAAAGAGAAGATTGGTGTCTGCCCCCCTCTCCCCGTCGTGAGGAAGTTGTGGACTGTGATGAGGTCTCTCCTCAGCCTACTCTTTTCCAGGCTGAACAGGCCAAGTGACCTCAACCACTCGTCGTACGTCTTCCCCTCCAGGCCCTTCACCATCTTTGTAGCCCTTCTCTGGACACTCTCCAACAGTTTCACGTCCTTTTTGTACTGTGGTGCCCAGAAGTGCACACAGTACTACTACTAAAGCTGCCTGGAAAAACTCACCCACAACAATACCAAAATGATCCTTGTAGTTTTTCTTCTGTTCAAATTATCGCTTGTTTAATTCATTTGTAATTTGTCATCATAATTCTAGATTATGTTTTATCTGAGAAGGGACTATATGGTTAGAATAGAATAGGAACTGACTGAGGTCCCTAGATAAGTCTGTACTACCCCCAACAGATAATATGAATCAGAAATAAAATAATATTGTCAGTATTCCACTATAAGATTATGTATTTGAATTACTGAAAAGTGCAGTGTAGAAAAAAAAAAAATATATATATATATATTTATATATATATGTATTATTACAGCATTCAGTTTTTAGTCTAAATGCCAGTAAGTTGATTGCATACATACATTGCTGCTGATTGGAAGCTCTGTCAAAGATGTGAAAACAACTACATTCAGTGCCACGTGTCAAAAAATGCTGAACTTTGTCATTTAAAGCAAGAAGCAGGAAGATTAACAGCCAGGAAATGTTTTTTTTATGGATGTGGATAATGTGAACTAGCAAATGATATTTTATATGTATGTAAATACATATATTTTAACAAATAAAGCAAAGTTCTAAAGGGGCAAAGTTCTAAAGGGGCAAATAAATGCAAAAAGTATTTTGCATTGTATGTTTGTATGCATTTCCCTTTAATGAACCTTAATGGGCATCAGACAGGAAAGGCAACAAGAGGGAAAGCCCTTGGTGCTGTTTGTGAGAGTGCTGCATGTTCCTGCCTGTGCAGATCTGTGCTCTGCTCTCTTCGCTTACTAGGATTATGTGATCAGCCTTGCTACCGGTTGGAGCTGGGGCTATGGAGCAGCTCAGTGTTTTCTGAACAGAAACCATGGTTACTCGGTACAGTATATAGTGTGTTTTTGACAAGTGATATTTAGGAGCCTGTAAGCAGCATGAGAAGCAAGAAACAACATTAGCAACTATAAAAGTGCCTTAAAATTATTAAGTTAGGCTTCAATGGCAATAAGTGCAAACATGATGAAACAAGAATCTCAGTTGACGAGGTAGTGAGGGGGTAGTGAGGGGTAGTAAGCTAATTATGAAAAGCTTAATAAAAATATCCAAAACAAATTGTAAAAGCAGTAAAAAAAAATTGGAGGACTTATACTTGACTTAATGTCAAGATAAAATGTTAATCTTCTGTTTGCTTAACACCATTTCACCTTTCCTGCGAGAAGGTATAAACGGCGGTGGCCACGACTCTTCTCTGGGTTCTTGGACTTGAAGTAGTGAGATTGAAAATGTTATCACTTTATTTATTTATTAGGACACAAGGAAACAGCTTCAATTTGCACTACAGGAGGATTAGTTTAGATGTCAGGTAGAATTTCTACGCGGGAGGGGTGGCTGGGCATTGGAACAGCTTGCCCAGGGAAGTGGTGGAGTCGCCATCCCTGGAGGCATTTAAGAGACGTGGGTGTGGCGGCTAGCTACAGGGCTTAGCAGTGGACTTGCAGTGTTAGGTGATGGGTGGACCTGATGCTCTTAGGAGTACTTTCCAACCTAAATGATCCTATGATTCTATTTCCTCTCAGCATCAAGCTTCTGTTAAAGCAATTTGTAAGTTCCTACTTACTGTTTTTAATCAGAAATTTCTTTAGTTTGGCTGTTGCAAAGGAAGCAGTTGTACAATGGACATAAGTGGTGAATTCAAGACACCCTGTGCTTAAGTGTTTGAAGGTACTGAGAAAAGAGAAAATAATTTTCCTGATGGGCCAACATAATAGATGACTCTTTTTTTTTAAGGAGAAGCATGTGGTCCAATAAGAAGGGATAATATACTAAATGCTTGCCATGCTGATGCTGTAGGTGGAGAGGTAATGACTGGTTTTGTAGGAGCTCTCTGTACAAAAGTGCGTAAGTTTGTAAACATGCGCTCTGGAGACTGCTTCCCTCATTTTCTGGTAACATGGCAGTTGATGCTAGAAACAGGTTACCTAAACTATTTGAAAAAATTGCATGTTGTGAAAACAGCTTGCGTGCTGGTTGTTTCAAAGAAAATGAGAAAACCTTGTGGCTTTTCCTGAGGCTACGATGCCTACATACTTTTTTTTTTTTTTTTCCTGTGTGTTTATATTTTAAATTATTTTTGAATTCAGGATTACTTAGGTCTAACTATGATCTAACTGTTGACTTCTTGTTAAAATAGGAGCTTACTTTCAGGGAAGGAAAAATAAAATTTTTGATAAAGTGCTTATATGATGTTAAATAACAGAAAACTAAATATATGCATATCTAACTGGGAGAATGCAACAAAATGGTGATATGTGCAAATAAGAGATACTGTTTTCCAGCTAAGAAAGAGGGAAAACAAACAAACAAACAAACATTTACAGTTGCCTTTAAAAAAAAGAAAAGTTGAAAAATCTAAATGTGGAATAAATAGTCATAAGTGATAGTGACAATCCTAAACAGATTATTTTTTGACTGTAAAAAAATCATGGTCTGTTTTAAAGTGGATCCAGTTGATTTCACTTCCAGTTGGGTGGGAACATATTTCGCTTGCAGCTTAAAGTGTTATCTAAGCACTTGTAAGAAAATGTAAATTTGGTCCTGTAAAAATTAGTTTAAGTGGATTATTGTATGTATATGTGCATCACAAAAAGGGCATGAATGAGTGAGAGTTGTTACATTTGTCACTATTTGGAGTAATTTTGAGATTGCTAATGGTCATTAGTCAAGCTAGCCACTCTGCATGATATGAGAACTAGGACTATATTTTTAGAAGGTGCTTTTTTTTTTTTTTTTTTTTTTTTTTTTTTTCTTCTTCTTAACCTTTATTTTCATTTCACAGTTGATGATTGGAGTAATTTCCTCTTAACCACTTTACAAGGTCACCAGTGAATTGAATAAAATATGAAAGACTTTTTCCTCAAAGCAAACAAAGCACACAATCATAAAATTTTAATCTAAGATACTTGCCTGTAATTGCTTATTAGTAAACACAGATTTTCTTTAATACCTCCTACCTTTCAGGTCTAAAATCACAACTAGAATGTCTGTAGGTAGATATGTGTTTTGAGACGTTAGGTAGTATCACTGGAAATGTTGGTTGAAGCTCATTGTATTCTGGGTAAATATCTCCCATCTCTACCAGCGTGTAAATTTACCACAGCTAAGTGAAATGTATAACTGAAGAGCGTAAATTAGAGTGCAGTCTTGTAGATTTTTACTGCTTGGCCTGTTTATGGTAATTAAAAATTACCATGTAAGCATTCCATAGACCAATAATATTTTTTCACCTTGAAACAGTTTAAAGCCAATAAGGATCTGTCTTGGAAATGCTTTGACATTTTAGTGGGTTTGATTATCAAATTTTATCACTCTTCTAAAATTGTTTTTCTCTGAAATTTTCTCATAAGCAACAGAAAAACACCATTTAGTGTAGAGAAGTAGCGAAGGAGGAAAGCCTTTTGAGATGGGTGGTATATTAGGGGGCTGTGACTTTCAGCATCTTATCACCTAAAAGTGAAAGGATATGAAACTAAGGATGAACAATCTCTGCCTTATGTGCACGCTGCTGGTTCTTTCATTTCCTTGTGTCTTATAATGCTTTGTAAACAGTCCTCGTTTTTCAGCAAAAAGTAGAAAACATTTTTTCATTTAAAAATACCTTGTGTGCAAGATATTTTTTTTATATAGATATATATCTATCTCAGCAAATTAAAATGTTAGTGCATGTCAGCGTTTCCATTATTAGTCTCTTAATTTAAACATCTAATGATTTTTTGCTCTGTGGAACAATCTAAGATTCTGTTTTAGGAAGAAAATCAAATAAATAATAAAATGAATAGTGTCAGAGGTTTTATTTTAGCCATGCTAGATGCACCTTTTCCCTTCCAATGCAGACTCCAGTACTTGTTTTCATACCTTAGGTTTAGCAATGCTGTACAGCACAGTAACTCCTTTGACGTACATTAACAGAGTATTTCTCCTGTTGCTTTCTGTTTTGGTAGACTGCAGTAACTAAGTAAGGGCCACTTTGGTCTCTTGGGAAGATGGGAATGAGATTTTTTAAAAGCTTTTGAATACAAGTGTATTTGGTAACATCTTGCATATAAATGATTCACATGCTTTTTGAGTACTTTTTGGAGGAAAGCTTCGTTGTCTTTTAATGCTAGCTTAAATCCTGAAGGAGTGGAAGAGATGTGAGAGAAACGAAAAAGTGCATGACAGAGATGTAAATTTATTCTTAGTTACATCAGTGAGGTGCATTATTAGAGGAGGACATCTTTCGCTGATCTGTGTTCCAGTGCCAAAGTCATGCTTATTTTGTATCACAAAAATTATCATAACAATCCTGGGAAAGACCTTTTAATGTGTCCACAGCTTACATTTACAGAATTCTGCAGAACACAAAGGTAACAGGCAGAAGTATATTTGAAAACTGAGGTCAGTACTACGGTTTCATTTGTGATTGCTGTTTAAATGCAGGATCATGTTCCTCATGCTTCTTCAGACTACATATTTGCTGACAGAAGTCTCTACTACAGGTGTAGCTTTAAAACAGTTTATGCTCTTTTGAGACTTGGGTACCTTTTCATTTTCTCTTTCACTCTTTCTTATTTTTGTCTGTAGCTACCTAAGGAGATTACTTTAACAGAAGCAAAATGTATTAAAATGAGGAACCGGATTTAAAATAAATGCCTTCATCATGACAATTAAATCATTATTTTTCATTACTCACACTGAATTCTGTTTTCTCAGTCTGCTGTTTTACAAAGAGGAGTGGGGCTTGCAACTGTCTGAAAGAAGGCATCTTGTTAATTACTTTCATCAGCTTGTCAATGTTGCTGGTTGAAGCTGAAATCCCTTTTATGCCTTTAGTGCTAATTTATTAATTCCTTTTATTATTCCATGTTTCTCCATTAGTTTTCTCCAGCTACCTGTATTTATCTATAGGTCTGAGATGACCCTTTTCTCTAAAACATGTTTTGCAATTCTTTTTAAAAAAATATTTTTCAAAGTCTCCATGACGTCAGTTCAGCACTTCATAAGTCACCTTGACCTTCTACTTTTGCAGACCTATCAACAGGATTCCTTGAACACTTTTTCTTCTGGTATAAGACATGAATTACAAGCATGTATCCTGACTTTTTGACAAAATGTAGTACCCATCCTTGATTTTGGAATTTTCAGTGTAGTAGGTACAGTAAACAAAAAACGCAAGATTATTGTTGTGTAGAACCTTTTTGCATGTTTGTATTTACCTTTGCATGTCTAGCAGCCAGTTTACACTAAACTTAAGGAAGTTTGGCTTGTCAACTCTGATTGTAAAACCTTACTGAAAGAGACTGAAATGGCTTATGGTAGAACTTATGTGTACTGGAACTCCACACAATTGTTGCTGAAGTGTACAAACTGTTTCTGCAGTAGAAGCCTGTAAAGACAGCTTTCTAGTGAAAGTCATGGGTCACCCTTTTCATTTTTTTTTTTCTGTAAGTATTAATAAGATACTCCAGTAATTACAGCTGTAATTAATACCGAGGAAAGTAAATTTTTCATGTGTAAAGAGACAACAAAATTATGTGCTTTATATGATCAATCTTCATGTGGAAATCTGAATGACTAGGGACCTCTATTGACTTGTAAACAAAGTTAGCATAGTGAAGTATTTTGCAGAATTCAACGAAAGCTAATTTTTATCTTTTTATTTTTTAAAGGAACTTCATGTTGGCGTTGTTTATGCCAGAACATAGTAAGCAAGGCATAGCTCCAGACTTGTGTAAACTTTTATCTAGCCAACACGATGCAATTGAGTATGAATTCCAGGTTGCTCTGGAAATGAAAGAGAAGTTCTGAGCTCTCTGGCTGGAGGCTGAACGTGATGACGGCCTGGTCCATGGTAGGGAAGCTGAAAATGGAGAAGAGGCACTCCAGAGAAGACAGAAACGTGGAACAAGATGCTGGGGAATGCAGTGCTGAATCCGAGGAATGGACGAGTTCAGAAAGTGAACCTGAGCAACCATACTTCAGAAGCAGCTGTAGCAATATTCAGTGGAGAGAAAAGGAGGTTTCCACTAAACCACATCGGCCACTCTGTCGCTCCCCTTGTTTGGATCGCCCAAGTTTTTCACAGAGCAGTATAACACAAGACCTGAAGCTAGATGAATGCAAAACGAGTTTGGACAAGGAATACCAAGCTAAAATGGATTTTGCTTTAAAACTTGGGTATGCAGGAGATCAGATCCAGGCTGTACTGAATAAACTGGGAGCAGATGCGCTCATCAATGATGTTCTGGCTGAACTTGTGAGACTTGGCAACAAAAGTGAATCAGAAGGACAGAACAGTGCCAGCAGTACCACTAGTACTCTGGTGCCAAGAGGCCCTTGTCCAAAGGAAATAGCAAGCCCTGAATTGTCACTTGAAGATGAAGTTGTGGATAACAGTGATAACTTGAGGCCAATCGTCATTGATGGAAGCAATGTGGCTATGAGGTGGGTCTCCCTGTCACAACATTTGAAAATAATAAATCACAAAAATATTTTTGAGTAGAATTGATATTGACTGTAAAGTCATTTTAAGTTGTATAGTATATTTACACTGAGAGCAAATTTTCCTTATGGAGTCTTTACTCCAGGCTTTTAAATATGATGTCACTCCTTTGTATGTCACTCCTTTATATCCCTGTTCCCCCTACCCCCTCTTTAAACCAACTTCTCCCCTCAAATCTGTTGTTCCAGCAATTTAACTATGCTGTGCTTTTGAGTGGATGGGTTTAATTCCTTTTTAAGTCCTTGAACGATGTTTCAAATTATTCCTCTTTATTACCCAGAAGTAACCGAATAGGAGAGGAAAACCTTGTTCTTTCAAAAATGACATGTAGTATATGCTGATGATATGCAGTGGACTTCAGGGAAGTTGAACTATTGCTGATCAAACTTGCTTGGAATTCAGGGCGATTTAGCAGTGTCAGTACAGGGCTGTGCATGAGCTGAACATGCTGACTCACACACCTATGGTGCTTGTAAATTCAGACACGTGTGGACACATGCACATGGCTGTTTGGGTAAACACTAGCTCAGGAGAGTTCTGTCCCATGCCACGTAGGAGCATGTCTGTAGAACACACAGTTAGCTAGACAATGCTTTTGCTTTTCATTGAGGAAAGTATATTTTTCTATAAGGGAGTTGTTTAAACTGTCTGGTGATCAGTGGTATTAAGATTTTTGAGGTTCTTTTTTTATGAAGATGTCCTTTAGTATCAGCTTTTTGCTCTAAAAGAATTTGTGTTAAGATTCTTTTTCTACGTATTAAGAAAATTCAAATTTTTATAGGTGTATTGAGTTTTAATGGTGTAGTAGTTTTAAACTGAAAGAGTGTAGAGGAAATACAAGGAAGAAATTCTTTACTTGGAGGGTGTTGAAGGCACAGGTACAGACACTGGCACAGGCTGTCCAGAGAAGCTGTGGATGTCCCATCCCTGAAAGTGCTCAAGGCCAGGCTGGATGGGGCTTTAGGAAACCTGGTGTGATGGGAGGTGTCCCTGCTTGTGATAGGGGGGTGGTACTGGATGATCTTGAAGGTCCCTTCCATCCCAAGCTGTTCTGTGATTCTGTGTCTCTCGTTATGTATGCATTTGTCTTCCTGAGCAACCGTGGCATGTATTGAGGCCCTGCTTCCTAAGAAGTGGCTGAACATCACTTGCTGATGCGATTTTTTTTTTTCCTTCTTTTGCTTCTGTGCTTCCTCTGCTTTTCTTTCATTAAACTTCTCCTGTCTCAAACCTGCATGGTTTTTATTCCTCCATCTCATTTTCTCTGTCCTGCTAAGGAGGGGGAGTGAGAGAGCAGCTATGTGGTACTTAGCTGCCTATCAGTATTAAACTACAACACCATCCAAAAGATGTCTCTGTAAAGCAACATCACCAATACCAGTTTTCTTAACTTTTTTTTTTCTTTTTCTTTTTCTGTTTGTTTTATTTTCAGCCTCTGTACTGCTTGAATTACTCCTGACAGCAGCTAAAGGAAAGTGTGTGCATGTACTCTGATTGCATAGCTTAGCACTGACACTCTGTTTCTGAAAAAAAATGCGTATGAAAATTTACAAGAATATTAAATTCTGTAAAATCTGAAATGTACAACATCTAAAGAAAATTGTTTTAATAACATTGTTGCTGTTGTACAAATTATTAATTTAAGTTGCAAGGATTTGGAAAATGCTGGTGAACCATAGGCCTTAGTTATACCATAGATATTAGATACCTGTCTGCCTTTAGTCTATTTCAGTGTTACTTTGTATGACATTTTGAGCCCAAGAAGAGCACATATCCTGCTACACTCTGGTAATCTGTGATTTTTTTCCAATAATAATAATGAGATTATTAAAGTAAAATTTGAGTGATTATCTATAGAATAATACTAAAGAGAATTTCAATAACATGCAAATCTCTTAATTATGCAGCATTGCTCTACAGGCTGAGAATACCTGAAAAAGGTAATATACTTCTTATGTTTATAAATAGTGCAGTCGTTGGTGATGTAAATGGCAACCTTGCCTTGAAGGTAAATTATATATATTGTATCTGAAAGGTGTCTAGAAAGAACCATTTCCATTTCCAGTATAGGAATTTTCTTGCCCGGTTTTGGGGGCAGCTTAGAACAGGATGGTACAGCAACTGGATGCCACTTTGTGTACAGCCAGTGCCAACTGCTTTAAGTAGTGGGAGGCATTCATGGCATTGTATAGAGCCACAGAGCCTCCTTAATTACAGCCAACTGCTTGGACTACCCACATGCTGTGGGGCTGCTATAGAGGAGTCATCTCCTGTATTTCGCACTGCTAGCTAGGCCTCTGGTTATTTCTGGTGAGGGGTGTCATCACTGCACATGGCCCTTCCAGTGTTCTGGGAGCCTCCTGGGCCGGGCCATACAGCCTACTTTACTTTTACACTCTATTTTTTGGGTAAAGAAAACAGGCTTGATTCTAAATATGAAATCCAGACATAAGGCAATCTGTATGTCTTTCTTACCTGTGTAGAATAAGTAGAATCATAAAATATCCTGAGTTGGAAGGAGCCCACCAGGACCATCGAGTCCAAACCCTGGGTTCCCAAAAGGACCACCCAAAAATCAGACCATGTGTCTTGAGAGTGTTGTCCAAGTACTTCTTGAACTATGTCAGGCTTGGTGCAGTGACCACTGCCCTGGGGAGCCCGTTCCAGTGCCCAACCACCCTTGGTGCAGAACCCGCTCAAACACCCAGCCTGACCCTCCCCTATTCCACTGTCCCAGCCCCATGCTGGTCCCTTGGGTCCTGTTGCTAGCCCCAGAGAGCAGAGCTCAGCGCCTGCCCCTCCGCTCCCCTCGTGAGGCAGCTGAAGGTCACCATGAGGCCTACCCTCGGCCTGCTCTGCTCTGGGCTGAACAAACCGAAGGGCCTCCTCAACTGCTCCTCATGCGTCTTGCTCTCTAGAGCCTTCACTACTTTTGTTGCACTCCTTTGGACAATCTCTATTAGTTTTGTGTCCTTTATATTGTGGTGCCCAAATCTGGACACGGTACTTGAGGTGACACTGCACCAGCACAGAGTAGGGTGGGACAATTGCTTCCTTCGACGGGCTAGCAGTGCTCTGCTTGATGCACCCTAGGATGTGGTTGGCCCTCCTCGGAGGCCAAATACTGAGGATGTAATGCTTAATATACGTACTCATGTACATGTATTATTCAGGTATTCCTGAACTATTTCCCGAGAGGATTTACAATGAACTGAAGAATCAGGTTTTATGTTTAGCAAATCAAGACAGGTACACCTGTGAGGTAGACTGAATGAGATTCGTAAATAAAATTTTAACTAGATTCTACCAAGCCTCTAAATATACTTTGAAAATGAAGTGATGTAAAGCTACTTTAAACCCCCCTTTTCTCACTTAGTTGCAGTTTCAGAGACTCCAGTTTGTTTCAGAAAACAAATTGTTGATTTTGGTGGGAAGAAAGGAAGGAGCTCCAACAACTTAATTATTTCTGTCTAAGAAAGAGAAATAAATCAATATATAAAGTAATGAAAAAAGCAGAATGTTTATTAAACTTTTGTAAACTTTTTTCTTTTTTTTTAATCTAGATGTTTAAAAGCAACTATATTACCCATGACAGCAAGCATGGTTAGTTTCTTTCTTTTCTATTATAACTATCTTTTTATGGTGCTACTTAAGGTAAGCTTAATTTGTTGGGGGAGGTAATAATTTTTCATCAGGTCACCTAATAGAATGAAAAAGCAGAAATTTCACCAGCAGAAAAAGCAGTCAAATGTCACCATTTCTAATGCCTGAGTATCAGCATTGTAATCTGATGATTAAATAGCTCTGGACAACTGTCATTTTCCAGCTATATAAGCTGGTTTAATAAAAAGATTTACTTGTCTTTACAAACTCTGTTTCCTTTATATCCATAGACCACAGCAGCTTTGAAAGGAAAAGAACAACAAAACCCAAAGTCAAATGTATCTTTTGTCTTTGCTGTTTCTAAGACTTCTGCATTTTTTTCAGCCATGGAAATAAAGAAGGATTTTCCTGTCGGGGAATTCAACTAGCTGTTGATTGGTTTCTGGAAAAAGGACATAAAGATATCACTGTGTTTGTACCTGCATGGAGAAAAGAACAGTCTCGACCTGATGCACCAATTACAGGTAATGGATCAAGATTTTTTTTGACCCCTTGGTTTAAATAAATAAATGTGGTGTAGTAAAACAGAACTGCGTCATCCTTCTAATGGGTACTACATACTGGATTGTGGACAATACTCAACTGGGTTGAGCCCCAACAACTCAATTGTTCGTTTGAAAATATGACAATTTCACCGGTGAAGAACACATTTGGTATTTGCATCTGCAAAAAATGGTAGGTTTTGTAGTATTTATGGATCATGTCAATGCTGTTGAGTGAGGTATTCCTAATTTTTCCACTAGCAAACATTGTTTAGTATACAGGAACTGATTCTTAGTTGCTGGGCTAGTATAAAAATAAGCTGTATAAGGGCAGGGACTAATTTAATAGTGTTATCTTGAACACTGAAGAAGCAGAATGTGCTTTGACCTATAGACAGTACTTAAATTTTATTCTAGGCTAACAAGAAAGATATTTTAAGACAGTAACAACTGAATTCTTGACATGTATGTTTTCTCCCTCTTTCTGAACATAGTTGTTTACACAGGAGCAGAGCAGTTATGAAGGTTAAATGTTGAATATTTATCTATTGCTTTGAAAGCTCAGAAAAAAAAAGTGGCATGCTCTTTTTTTTTTTAAATGATAATGAGGACCATATATGCACATAGTTACAAAATACCACTTCAGAAAAGAGGAAGAGAAATAAAAGCTGCATTAAAAAAAAAAAAAAAAAAGGACTTTAAAGAAGCTTCTTGACTAAACTTATTTTACAGATCAAGAAATCTTACGTAAATTGGAGAAAGAAAAAATTCTTGTTTTCACCCCATCTCGAAGAGTTCAAGGAAGAAGAGTAGTTTGCTATGATGACCGATTCATAGTAAAACTTGCTTTTGACTCAGATGGCATCATTGTATCAAATGACAACTATAGGGATCTTCAGAACGAAAAACCAGAATGGAAGAAGTTCATAGAGGAGCGACTGCTAATGTATTCTTTTGTGAATGACAAGTATGTTTTTTTTCTTCATAAGTTAGGCAAATTTGCCAATTCAGAATCCTTGTTAAAAGCTGAATTTCACATTTCATTTATTTTGCATCAGATTTATGCCTCCTGATGATCCTTTAGGACGCCATGGTCCAAGCCTTGAAAATTTCTTAAGGAAAAGGCCAGTTATTCCTGAACATAAAAAACAACCGTGTCCTTACGGTAAGTGCCTAAGTCAGATTGATTTGCTGTATTTGAAGGTAGGTGAAGCAAGCAATTAATTAACATAATCTCTTTACTTTAAAAAAAGAAACAACTTATTTTTCTTGTTGTCATCCAAGCACTGTATTTATTTTTTATACCCGTCATGCCAATATTAATAAAAACAATATAGCAGAAAATTAAGGCCAACCAGATATAGCTTGTGTATATCACAGCTTTTTGCTATTTTTTTTTCTGTTTTTTATTCAAGGAAGGAGATTCATAACCATACAGACCATGTTAGAGTGCTGTTTGTTTTGTATAGCATTGATTATGGTGTCAGTATTGAAATCATGAACAGTAGAAAGAAAAGTTATGTGTCTTGCCCTTGAGACAGTGATATACCTGGCTATAGGTAATAACAGAGTTTGACTACTTGTTTATATAATTATTCCTTACAGTTATAGTAAAGAAACATTACAAGTAAGAAACAGTTAAAGAGAAAGATAGTAGTGTCAATTAACCTTTGGTTTATTTATCTTGCGAATACTTTTCTTACAGGTAAAAAGTGCACCTATGGGCACAAATGTAAATATTACCACCCAGAACGGGCAAACCAACCTCAAAGGTCAGTAGCGGATGAGCTTCGGATAAGTGCCAAATTATCTGCTGTGAAAACTATGAGTGAGGGAGCCTTGGCCAAATGTGGCACAGGGCCATCCAGCTCCAAAGGAGAGATCAGTTCTGAAGTGAAACGCATTGCCCCCAAACGCCAGTCAGATCCAAGCATTAGATCAGTAGCTGTGGAGCCTGAGGAAAAGTTAACAGTAGCCCGCAAGTCCGAGGCCAGCTCTGTCCCGTCTCTGGTTTCTGCATTAAGTGTACCAACGCTCCCTCCACCAAAAAGCCATGCAGCTGGTGCATTAAATACTCGTTCTGCAAGCAGTCCGGTGCCAGGTTCCTCACAGTTCACGCATCAGAAATCCTCACTGGAACACATGTCCAGTGTGCAATATCCTCCTATACTAGTCACCAATAGCCATGGCACCTCAGTTAGTTACACTGACCAGTATCCCAAATACGAATCGTTAGGGGACCATGGCTATTACTCCTTACTCAGTGATTTCTCCAACTTGAGCGTAAGTAGTATGCATAACACAGATTATTACGGGGCTGATACGGACCAGGGGATGTATTCTAGAAACTCAAGCCCCTGTCCTGACAATTGCTTAAGCCATACAAGTAATGATTCTTATTCCTCTTACAATGACTTGTATCTGGGTGTAGCAGATGCCAGTCCAGAAGACAATGTGAAGATCCATAGACTGCCATCGCAAAATCGTCTTCAGACTTTTTCCCATGGTTACCATGAAGCCTTAAATAGAGTTCAGAGTTACGGAACTGAAGAGCCTAAGCAATCCCTTCGCAAACAGTCAGTTTCCCACTTAGGCCTGCATGCCCAGCATTCAGTTGTTGGAGCACGGTCCAGTTGTCCAGGAGAATACCCTGTGCCTCAAAATATTCATCCATCAACTGCACAACCAAGCCGTGCCTTGGTCATGACAAGAATGGACAGCATTTCTGACTCACGGCTTTATGAAAGTAATCCTGCACGGCAGAGAAGACCACCTCTCTGTCGAGAACAGCATGCTAGCTGGGATCCGTTACCATGTGCATCAGACTCTTACACTTACCACTCGTATCCATTGAGTAACAACCTCATGCAGCCATGTTATGAACCTGTAATGGTAAGAAGCATGCCTGAGAAGATGGAGCAACTCTGGAGGAATCCATGGATTGGGATATGTGGTGAGCCACGGGAACCACATATCATTCCAGAACATCAGTATCAAACATACAAGAACCTCTGCAATATATTTCCACCAAGCATTGTCCTTTCTGTGATGGAAAAGAATCCCCACATGACAGATGCACAACAGCTGGCAGCTATGATTGTTGCCAAATTAAGAACAGGGCGTTAAATTACTTTAGCCTCTTTTGGATAAATGAAACTATACAGTGCATAGGAACTGGAATTAAAATGAAGACGGGAGTGGGCCAGTCTACTGTAAATATTTTCTAATAAGTTAGTATAAAGTCCTGTACACAGTAGCAATCATATATATAGATAGAGGCACTATATAAGAGTTGATTATATTGTAAATTTTAAGATTTTAAATATAGGGATTTTTAATAGTGTTTTACAGGAAATGCATACCTTGCTGCATGGATAGCTCATTAAGAACTACAATGTCACGTTCAGTGTCTCAAAGCTTTTAATACAAAATTATTGTTAGAAATTATATTGCATGTATTAGTGTACACTTTAAATTTGATTCTAAATACCTAATTGGCCTTTCAAAGCATGCTCTATACAGTCCCAGATGACTTTTAGGGTTTCAGCTTTGCCGCTTGACACTGCCTATTGGTACATCAAATAGCGGAAAAATAAACTTGAAAAAAATTACTCAATTTGTAGAAGGATAAACTGGTTGAATCTCTTTCAGCTTTTGAATGTCAGTATTGTTGGTACTTCTTAAATTTCAAAACTGTTCCCCAAGAGTTTATTGTCCAGTATGTTAGTTCAATCCAACAGAAGCCAAATACTTTATTAAATTAGGACCAAACCATTAAGGAGTATGAAGGTGTGAGCACCATTCAGTAAACAAAAAGATGTTTAACTGTAGCTTCCCTCTTCAGAATTGCCTGTCAACTGTGCAGTGAACAGCTGCTGTTCTAGATGATTAGAGAAGACAAAAGAAAATTGTCAGTTTTATGTAAATTGGATTACTCAGACTCAAGCAACAGGAACTGAATGTTAACGTGGAAGCTCATCAGTAACTAAGCCCTTCTGGAGGCAAGGATGGTATTTGGATGAAACTAACATGCAAGATCTTGAGAAGGGAGTGTGAGAGGCTGTTTCCTGAAAAGAGATGCTACAGTTTGGGCTTGTAGCAAGGTTGGCCTCGTTTTGCTCTTCAGCTCCACGCAAAGGTGTGCATTTGCCTCATGATGGTTTCTAGAGTCCTGTTTCAACAGGTGAGATAATTTTGTGTGGCATTGCTTGCGCAACTGGTATTTTGCTCAGGGTGGGAACCTTTGTAGCTAAATGTCTCCAAAAGAGGCGTTTATTGTTTTTTAAGCTGCACTGACTGAACGCCCTTTTTTGAATCCATTGTATATTTCAACATTTTGAACCATTACTAACT
Source organism: Aythya fuligula (assembly GCF_009819795.1). Taxonomy (NCBI): domain Eukaryota; kingdom Metazoa; phylum Chordata; class Aves; order Anseriformes; family Anatidae; genus Aythya; species Aythya fuligula. Next base: position 21,185,298 of record NC_045571.1, on the reverse strand, counting down.
CGATATGTCTCGAGCTAGGACTTGTTGACTTCTACTGTAGTTTTTTTCATGAAAGTTGAGAAGGCCTGGTTTTATGGCCTTTTGTTTCTTCATGAGAAGGTGTGACACTGCCTAAATGTTTCTTACTGTGAAACACACGGAACGTGAGGCTGCAGTCAGGGTTGTTTCTGGTGTTTTGATAATGGCTTGCATGCTGCTTTCTAGTTCTCTGTTTGTCTGAGGAACAAAACATTATTTCCTCCATTTGTGTTACTGTAATAATGGTTGGTTTGATTCGCAATATTTTGCAGGCTATTTATCATGTGTTCCTGTCAGGTCAAAAAAACCAACCAAACCAACAGCAAAGAAAACAATTAACATGTGCAATGACAATTAACATACGGATAATTGATAACTGTACCGTTTCACACATGATAAATATTCTTCCATTGGAACAGGTAACATATATAATGACTATGTCATTATGTATTTCAATTTAATTAACTTGCAGGTGATTTTTGTATTTACACTTGATGTTTGAAAACAAGTAAGTTTTAATTAGTTGGTTAATGGGAAAAATAAGACTTTGGACACTTATAATAGTTGGAGAAAACAGAAAATTCTTGACCAATATTCAAATATGTTTCTTAGGAACCAGCATTTTCTGTTTTTAATTTGCAATTAATTCTTATTCTCTTCTCTTGCATGGTATAAGCAGCTGAGAGCAGTGCCTCAAATAACCAGAAATGACCTTTTGTTTGTTGATACAAATTGTATCTCTTTTTCTTGATTGTATAAAAACTGTTTTAAAAAAAAAAAAAAAAAACACACCAAAAAAAACCCACAACCCATAAACCTCTAGATAAACTTCAGTATTACATATTCACCACAATGTTTGTGACACTGTGTGTCACAGGGAAGTAGCCCATGAGTAATTATGAATCTTTTTTATTTAAAATGGGCACTTGTAGTTTATAGACAAACAAGGACAACTTTTCAGAACCAGTTTAATATGTGCACAGAAACTGTGTGTACACCTCAAAGCATTACATGATTATCTTTAGTCTATTAAGCAGATACATTCTTGCACTAAACTTTATGTAAAAATCTTGCTGTTAGCTCATCTGCATGTGTTTAAAATGTAACAATATAATTGCTGTAGACACTGCTTTATTCTTAACAGATTCATTTATAAATTATTTAGGTTTAAAATGAAGTTTATTGTGCACTCACGTTTTCCATCTTGCATGGAATTAAATACTTGTATGTAGAAAAATGTTTGTTCCCTTTTTCTCCAATTATAAAGATAAGCTATCTTAAGAGGGTTTGGTAGGTGTTTTTGATGCTTTCAGATGCGGAAGCCTAAGCAGAAGTTACTGTATGAAGTTGTGGGTGGTTTCTGGAGAAACTCGTTTTTGTAGGACTTGTCTAGTTATTTTAATTTTCACTAACTTTGGTCTTACTGGTAAAAAGGAATTATTCTGAACAACGGGAATGCTATGCTACTGCAAACCCAGCATACCATTTCCCAAAGGCACTTCAAGGCAAAATTGTCTTTTTCTAAGAAGCTATTTGCATCCATCCTGCGTAGAGTTATAGACTGGGCAGTGTAGCCTTGTGGAAATAATTTGCAAATCTTGTGCTTGTTTAGTCCTCCTTAGAGGTAATGAAACTTTTATATGTGACGTAGTCTTTCCTAATCAACTAGTTTAAGTGATAATTTTGCCATCCACATCTGTTCTGAGATATGTTTACAAGCCAATTCATAACACTGACACATTAATTAACCTTCAGTGCGTAAGCTTAGATTTCTTCTTACATGGAAGAGTTGATCTTATTAATACATGACCATAACTGTCTATATTGTAAATATAAGACTTTGTATAAATGCTCTTTTTGAGAGCATGGTATTTAAATGTTTTTAAAACTGTAAGAGAACAGTTCTAGAAACTATGTTTTAATAAAATCCATAGAATTAACAAAATCCTAGATGAGAAACTGGGAAAAAAGAAAGTGGAAAGGTGAAATCCTGGCCTGTTTCAATCAGCAAGAGTTAAGCAGTAGACTTTAGCAGGGCCAGGGCACACTTCGGGAGTTCTGAATTACTGATCTTTAATCTTTAGCTATATCATTTTCACATAATTTATCACTTAAGTTCACAATGTTAAATTCATGATTCAAAAATCAAATGCTTTATGAGATGTCAGCCTAAGTTATTTTATGTGTTTTTGTAAGAATTACATGTTAGTGATATATTCAGTTGTACATACAGTATATTTGACTAACGTTAGTCCTGTTGTTGTCTTATTGAGCTACAGTAGTGGGCTTTATTCATCTGTAGAATTAAACGTTATGGTTTAATTGTTGTAAAATTTTATAAATCTCTTTGGGTTGCTTTGGTTGACCCAAATATAATGTAAGTCTCAATGACAAAATGAGTGAAAAATGGGTGTTAAACCAGTTATGTGGTATTTCTAAAACACTGTAGTAAGTGTGCAATGCTCTAGCTGCAGCTGCATGTATTTCATTCACTAGCATGAGTCTGTTTATGTTCAGCTTTTTGTAAAAATGTTTTAAATTTTAAACACTTGAAAATAGTGGGCATATGGTTGCTTAGAACAAGCAGAAAAATTCTCCATTAAAAAGTAACAAAACACAAAAGCATCTATTTAGACACGTCCTCCATACATACTTTTAAAGCCAATTTGCCTCAAACTCTGAATTATGGCATTTTGGAATTCTTAATGATAAAGCCAGAAAATGCAAACAATAAATCCATTCAAGTAAGTCTAAGAAAATACTTGGTTGGTGGCATACATGTATACATGTGACTTATACCAAACTAGAATCGGGAACATTTCAGGGGATATATTTTGACTACAGTAATTTAAAAAAAAATCCATTCTAAAAAAAAGAAGGGACAGACATCATTTCTGTGACACTTTGCTCCACAGAAATACTACTTTTTCTTGACTTGCCAAAGGTTTACCCGAAACACTACTAATACCGGACTCATATTAGTCAGATCGTGAGACTTGAATAGTCAAATCTCATTATTATTACTATGGTAAGTGTTCAGCTTTAATACCCTTCTTATGTACCCCATAGCAGTCTGTGTGACAGAGCGCTATTAACTGTATTTCTTGCAATATTTCAACTAGAAAAATACAAGTGCACTGTTACTTAAATTACTCTCATGCCAGTGTTTGCTTAGCCTTTGAAGAGCCCTTATACAATATCTATGATTTTGGTCTTTGGTATTTATGTAAACATATTGAAATTATTGAGAGGAATCCAAAAGAAATATAGGCTGTAACCTGTACCTCCCTGCTCTGTGTAAAAGGTTTGCACAACTATTGAATATATATGAAATACGTTATACTTTATATATATATACATATAAACCTGCTTATTTAATAAAACTGAGAGCCACTGGTTTATTTGTTTCTAGCTTTTTATTTTTCAACCCTTTTTAGGAGAGAGCCCTGAAGAACTGTTTTGCCCAAAACAACTGTCACAGTCTGTCCAAATTATTTCTCTTTTTTTGTAGATGATTTACAGGAAAAATACCCAGATTCTGAAATCATACATAATGCTTAGATTTTCTGTCTGCATTTGAATCTGTGTAGGAAAAGGACAAGAATAAAGGTATCCACTTTACAGCAGAGGAGAGCCCTCTCCATACTATTTAGATCCCATTCGCTTGTCAATTTCTGTATTAAACAAATTTTCTTCGGCCATTTAAACACCTAATAATTTCCCTTACTGGGTAGCAGGTGATACAATGTGCAACTGCTTTCACTCAAAATTGCTTTAAATTGTTTGGTGAAAAAATTAAAGGAAGTGGAAGGAAAATGATGTAAAATTATCTTTATCTGTATCTGAGTTTGCTTGAACATCTCACCATGTTTGTTCCCACAATGGCCAGCTAGCTGTAACCCTTTGTACTAGTGAAGTCAATTGGAGAGTGGCTGCCTTTAGGATTCACAAAACAAAATATTAAAGACTTGAAGAGCCAGGAATAAATTATCCTAATGTTTCCACTATTCCATCCAGTTACTTACATTGAAAACAAATTCAAAAGATGGCAAGGGACAAGAGGGATCAGAGGTTGTGAATGTGGCAGTCCCAAGGCCCTAACTTCGTCCTTCAGCAATTCCTATTTTCTTAGTTTATCCTAGCAGTCTTCCATAGGAGATGGAACTTTATTTCCAATCCCTTCTGTACCTTCTCTTTGGAGGTTTTTCGTTTGTTTGGTGGTTTGTTTGTTTGTTTTTCACCGGACAATAAAAACCTGTCTGGAAAGGTTAATTTACATGGAGAAGGCAGTCTCAAGCAATCCTGCCCAATGCAAAGGAAAACATAAAGTACTTCAGGAATACATAAACACCGCCTTTCTTGTCCCCATTCAGAACATGTTTCTAGTAATGAAAATAAACAGCAGGCCGAAAAAGAAAATTTACTTAGAGCCTTTTTCAAAGGAGGGAAAAAGTGACATATGGCACAGTATTTGCCAGCATCATACTTCGCTTTTCATACTGTTGTTTGCATTGACTTCTGAGTACCAAATACACTAACTGTTACATTACTTGCTTTTTATGTCACTTGAACCGGTCAGCTTTAAATATTAAGATTATCTGTGCATTTTATTATATGCTATTAATACTAATTTTGTCATTTAATTATTTAGGTGTTACACTATTGTTTCTTTATAGAAGTTGAAACAATTATGTTTCTTTTCTCCAGCCATTCACAACTTCTTTTTTTTTCCCCATTGTTCTATGCCTGCTCCCCCACCTTTCCCATCAGTAACGCTGTTTAAAATTCATGCCATTACTACAGCTTCTCCTTAAGTCTTTATATATATATATACACACACACACATATATATATATATGTATATATATACACATATATATATGGTATATGTGTGTGTGTGTGTGTATATCAGCCAGCAGTTTTGTTCTTTTCTACAATTATTCACAGCACTGGATTTAGCTATTTTGTTTGACTCTGCAATTAGATGAAACCCAGGACCTTTATTCTGTAATTCATTATGTGGGGGTGATGGCAGATAGAAAAGGCAGTAACTACAGCTGACAAAGAAACTATAATAGGACGTGATTTTACTGAGTAAACCTTTACCAAAGGGGAAAAAGGTCACGTACAGCACAGTATTTGCCAGCACTGCACCTTCCTTTTTGAACTGTTATGCTTGCACTGACAGGTCTCAGAAGTACCAAACACGGTACTTTAAGAAATTTAATACTCCACTTTGTACAGTAATAAAAGCACAAATCCTTTTCACTGAATATTTCCTAAATAAGCTTGAGGAACTACTGAGTAAAAGAAGTAACTTAAAATACTAAAAAGAGGAGAGGCTTACAGGAGAAATCCCCCATAACAGAAAAAGAAGTTTGCTTTCTTTTGCTTTGTGTGAAACCAGTACTGCTTGTTTTTAGAGAAAGAAATGTACGACGTATCTTCCATTCTAAATAATTGTTGGCTGTCTGGTGGAAGACTAACTGGAGTAGGACAGGATGACAAAAAAAAATAGAAAAGAAAAAATACATTATGGACACTTAGGAAAGCCTTTACTTGATAGCCAGCCCAAGGCATCCACGTATTTGCTGTTCTAAACTTGTAGTTCTATCTTGTCCGATATACTGCTAAAGTTGTATGTCCCTTTTTGTGTCTTTTTACATGGATTATTAGGATATAATGAGAACAGTAATGCCAAGAAACTAAAATGATGCCATTTCACGACATTGCACTGACATTTTCCTACTTCTGTGTATTTTTTAAATACTGCCAATTACTAGACTGACTCAGAGAAAGGCTCTTTTTATCCTTTAGCAGATATAATCCAACAGATAATTACTGAGAAGTCTTGAAATAAAAATGCTTAAACTCTTAACATGTCGACAGGTTATTGTAGAAGCTTCTAAGTTCCAAGAACCTTAAATACAAGTAAAGAAAGATGAATTTAGACAAATAGCTGTCCTTGCTCTCACCAACTTTCTAGCATGACAATCAAATCCATTTCTACAGTAATCATGATAGCTTCCAGCAAGGGCCAAAGTATTATTTATCAACCTCAGCAAAATCATAACCTCAAGAGCACCACTTGAAAAAACTTATGAGAAGAAAAAAGCTGAAGATGTTTATGCACTGAAGTGCATTCTGCCATGCTGTAATTCACTTGATTCCTGGAGCTTCATGTGAAATCCTTGCTAGATTAAAATTGTAACACAGTCTTATCCTGGCAAAATAATTTCAACTCATACATGACAATATTAATGTCACTGAAAATGAAAGGGTTTAATAGTCTGGCCAGTAAGGACAGATGGAAAAGGAAGAAGAAAAAAAAAAAAAAAAAAAAGGAAGAAAAGAAAGGTTTGCCTTCAGTTGGTGACCTTTATTAACCACAAAAAAAAATTAAGGAATAGTGAGGGATTCTGAAGTATACTAACTATATTTCATAAACATCAGCTAGAGTTAGAAGCCCATGACAGTAGTTAAGCAGACAATAGCTGCTATACATGGAACTTATAACACTTTGATAAAACACTGATTTTACATGGTCAAAAGTAGTAAGTCCTCATGAAAAAAAAAAAAAAATCCTGGAGTGGCTATTTCCATATCACCATTACTAGTTCCTCCGTGTCACTTATCTTGTGCAATGCTGAAAGCTGCAGAGCACTTTGCTGTCTTAGAAAAGCTGAAGGCCACTTTTTATTTTATGGAAGTCATTCTGGGTCCATAGCAATCCTCCTGTCACAGGAATATTCAATTCTGCAGAGCTGCAAGAGGATGAGAAATAAACCACATAAGCACTGAGCTGACTTAGAAGCTCACATCACCAAAGCAAATTTCTTAGCATGTTAAACTTTTAAGAAGTTTTACTTCCAAACTAAAATGTTATTTCTCATTTCTAGCTCTGATCGTTTAACTGATGGAATGCCCTTAATTTTTAATCAGTTCATTCATGAGAGGGAACAGTCTGAGTACCAACGGTACCAAAACACAAACCAATGGAAAGATTACCAGCTGCTAACAATTGCAAGGGAGACATGACTCCAGAAACAACCAACCACACAACAATTCTTGTCTCATCTGTCCTTTGCAGCTAACAATACAAGGTAATCACGTGAAACTTTAATGCAGCAAGAAGTCAACATAAAAACAATCTGTTATAAATGTTAGAAAGCTTGTATGTCTGCACACAGAAACAAGCCCTTCCTATGGCTTGACACAGAAGTCACAGAATCTAGAGCATTTACAAAAAGTTTAAAGGAAGTTATTTGGTCTCACTGGCGGCATGCTAAGTCATTTCTAACTGCAGAAAGTGGCTTAGTCTCAAACAGGCGTAAAATCTCTTTTCCTTGCAGAAGTTACCCAGTTAGGGCTGAGTCCCCCATGACTCACTAACACAGCACACAAAGGAACAAATACTTTTTTTTTTTTCTTTTTTCTCAGTGTTCTCAGACATAAGGCACCCTTAAGCTCAAGGTTCAAAGAGCAGTTGAAGAACATAGGTAAACCATTCCCTATCCAAAGCTGTACTGTGTGAAGAAACTTAAAAAACTACTGAGTTGTTAGGTAGGCCAGACTAGGGTTTAACACTTTAATTCATTTTTATGAGAATAGGAAGTTAAAAGCTATATTTTAAAAATAAGATGTTTATAAATGAGCCAGTTGAAACCTGCTATCTGACACTGTGAAGAAGAAAAAGGGAAAACCTGGTCGGCATCTGCGTGTTTTTCATGTACGCTCAAGGAGAGTTCATGCAGTCCCAGCTACAACCTAGCATCCCCCAGGATATGAATATGTTACCTGTCTACTTTAAGGTCTTTACCCTTCAGCACCTTATTTCCCTCTTTCACCCACCTGCTTATGCATCTCATTCTAAGGACAAAAAATCCAGCCGTTATCCATGACCATTGAACGATGAATGCCATTTCTGAAATGTCAGTGAAAATCTCAATACAATCCCTAAAGCAATTGCAGGTAGCAGCTCTACTCTCAGGAAACTCTCTGTCATTGCCAACTGCCACTTTGTCCCAGCTGTCACATAAAACTGACACTGGGAGTAAACAAAAGGCACATATGCTTACCACAAAAACAAAACGTCTGCCTGAGGATGACAGCAGCTATTCAAAGCTTCTGAGGTTGCTGCAACAAACCCTAAGGACAAACTTTGATAACAGCAAAGCACACACCAGAAAACCCACAGAAGAACACTATCTTTTGGGACCAGGGAGGAAGGATTCTACAAGATTTCTACAAGATTTTCCAATGCATCTAAGCATCACAGGAACTTATGTCTCACATTAAACCAGAACCATTTCTGTAAACAAGATGGAGATGTTTGGGAAGCTTTATTTATACAGCAACTTAAAAGCTATACACTGAAAAACTCAATGCCTTTTCCAAATGATTGGTACTGGAATAACCGGAATATAGCAGAGGCTGCTGCTCAGAGCTCCTCAGGGACACACAATTTTTCCTTTAGTGTCAGAACACCTCCCTAGACACCCCCTCCACAGATGAAACACTGCCAGGGACCTTGTAAAAAAAGTCAACACAGAAACATCACAGATATCGCACCCAGCAGTAATGATCTGATGTTCTTTCTCTGTCTGTTGGAAACTACCCAGAATTCAGCCTGCTAATGAGATAATTCTTCCTTCTTTGTGATGCTAACTGTTCATTACTCATGACTTCACTCATTCCCAGGACAGAGACTCTGGGGACAGACACTGACATAATTTGCTGCCTTAAATGTACTGCTCCATTCTCATCTGTTGACCTGGTGAATTAGGGCTGCAGCAAAAGGTCATGCTTCTACTACGTGACTCGTTCAGAGTCCTTTTTCCAGATTTTTCAGGAAACCCTTAATGTAGTTCATTACTTTGATTTGCCATAAGTCTGGGGAGCCAAATAGAAAGTTAAAGATAGCCGTAGCTTTTACAAAGACTGTGTCCCACTGCCTATGTTGCAGATGCTTTTTTCCAAGCATCTTATAGATATTTCCAAAGTACACCATCACATTTTCACAGTTTCTCATACCATACTGTGAGTATGATGACAACACTGAGCTTGTCAGAAAAGCTCTCTACAGAGAAGTTGGAGACCACTACCAAGAGTTAGCAAACAGCAAACACCCCTTCTGCAACATGCCATATATACCACTCATTTGAAGGGGAAGCTGAAAACTCATGTAGCTGCAAGGCAGTGAATGAAGTTTCCAAACAGAAGAATACATGAGAAGTAACCAAGAAACTCTGCTCCCCCTCTTCCTCTGGGCAAGTCAAGAAAACCTTCCGGATGATTTTGGCAAAAGGAGAAGCTACAATGGAAGAGAAATAAGAGGAATGAGCAAGTTATAGCACTCCTGATAAAACTAAAGATTAGTTCCAGGCCCAGCTAGAGAAACAGATCAGTTTTTCCTCATCTTTCTGAGCTTCTTCCTTTCCTGCCAGGTTGTGATTTGAGTACCAGAAACTCTGCTCCTTTTCACCTACACAGATGAATGGAGAAACACTTACTATTTTTAGTCTGATATGTGCATTTTCATTTTCTACATGGTTATTTTCTAATCATAGAAGCTGTGTGACACTATACACTCACCACTAGTTCAAAAAGCAGCCAAACAGAAGCTGCATACGAGGAGAAAAAGAAAACCACCTTCTTGGCTGAGTATAGAAAAAGCTTTTGCAATTGTTCCTCTCAGCATCTTAGGTGACAGGGAAAGCAATTATTAATGGCACAGGGGAAAGCAATGCCTGCTTTGCTTATCTGAGTCTGTATAATGTAGCACTGAGACGTACATACCTAACTTGTAACACTTTGGTTTGCAATTAATATACACTGGGTTCTTACCATGACTAAATCATACTACAAAAGGCAGTCCAGGCATCATCCCCCAAAGAAATCTAGTGTGACTGATAAGGGAAGGAAATAATAATTGATCTACCTACAAAATAAACCCCAAGAAAATGAAAAAGAAAGAAAAAAAAAAAAGGTCCTTCCAGCTGTCCATTTGCAGATCCCAAGAGAAATATTTTGGCATATGTGAGCAAGAATTTATAATGCAAATCAGGTTTGTCTGTTCCAGGAACAGAACTGTGTGTCTGGGCACGCATTTCTGTTCTGGCTACAGGCAGAGCATTCTCCAAATCGAGGAAGGGTCCAAAGTCAAGTTGAAATTTATATACTTCAGATAAGCCTTGAGGTCAGGAACCTCTTTAGAAATTTTCAACTGCCTGACAGTTTTTTCTATCCTACTGCAACATAATTTGCTCCTCTGTGTACAGACAGGTAGACCGAGCATTTCCCTGTAACCATGGCTGTTCTGTGTGTCTCACCACTTGCATTTATGACCCAGAAAGGAAGGAGTCCTTCTAATTTGTAGCAAGCAATGGAATCATAAGTCCTAGGAAGTAAAACCTAGAGAATATTACCTGAAATATGGATAAATGGTGTTTCACCTGCTGTGAAAAATCACTGAATAGTACAAAAGAAGCTGTTTCAAAGAACAGCTTATAAATTAACCATTTTCTTTATTTTTAAGCATGAGAATCCGTTTCAGCATCTAATTAGCAGTATGAGTCTTTTTCTCATCCTTAAAACTAGTGCAACTCTACAGCTATGCATTTTTTAAGTCTGCATGTTACAGGCTATTTATAACCAAGTACAAATCTGATCTTCCAATGCTTTTTACACTATGGAGCCAAGAGAACACCCCAAGTTGATTATGAGGAAAAGGCCTTTTTAAATAACAGCCATGCATATTTCCCAGACTACTAACATTCACGAAGAAGGGAGATTGAATGCATCCCTATGAGATATTCCAGAGAGTGCCTCATGCTGTTAGGTTCACAGATTTAACTGCACTTCAGTTCTAGCACACACAAGTGTTTGGACTAGTTGAAATTAAAGGTCTGAATGGCCAGTCTCCAACTATGTTCAAAAGCTAATGCATAAGTGAGCATATGAGCACAAGAGAACAGTCTTCCCCCTATTACTCTCCTACCTCCCAGTAGTTTGTGAATCAGAAACTTGCTGAGGCGAAGTGTTGAGATGTCTTTGTTGACATGTGTGTGTGTGTTTTTTTGTTTTGTTTTGTGTTTTTTTTTTAGATTCTTTAAATATGTATCTTTGCAGATGGCTCAGGCAAGGATCTCAAAGAATCTTTACAAACATTTTAACCCCCAGCACTGGATTTCCACCTTCCATGTTAATGACTCTGCAATGCTTTGCTCTTCAAGCATATCAAGGAAAGCAAGTTTTAGAAAATAAGTAACATCTTTCTAATTTTGCACATTTAATGGATTTGCAAAAATCCTAACAAGTTTTACCCTCAAACTTCTTTTTCCTACTTCCATTATATGTCCTCCAAATCCAAAGAATTAAATTACATTTATTCTAAAGTCATTTGTGATGTTTCATCAGCCTATGTCAAGGACAGACTGAAAACCTTACCAAGTCACCACTGAATCATAACACTGAAATACTGCTTGCCAGTACTGTAAAACTGCCAACACTTGAACTGCTTCATATGATTCCCTACAACAACAAGCATCACAAAAGTAGCTGCAAGCATCAAAGTCTAACTAGAAAGAGAAAGGAACCTAATACTGAAATTTCAGCATGACCAGGTGCACTTACGTTCATGGTTCTTACTTTATCATTCTGCTTTCCAGTTGTTATGAACTGACACTAGCAAGGATTTACTTCATGTCCATTGCAGGATGGAAAAAAAAAACAAAAAAAAACATGTATTCGTAATTTTAGTGATTTTTTATTAACAAATTAACTGACTAATATGTGCTGTGGATTTTCAGACAGTAGCATGGCTAAGTTCTAGCATCTACATCTAAACCAGTGGTATGACAAAGATTACATCTGGAAGAATTCCTTTGCTTGTAGAGCAGCACCTGGAATCATTAGGTGTTTTTTGTTTTGTTTTGTTTTGTTTGTTTGTTTGTTTTTAATTTCTATTACTCTAGGGACCACTCCAAGAAATATAGTGGGATTACAAACACTTGACTCCTACAACAGCCAGGACAGAAAGGGAACTTGCTACAGCTGGATTCAAGTAGCAGCTTACAAACAAGAATAGTGAATCATACTACTCCATATACACTTCATTACAGCCTCCGTAATGATGATTCCATCTATTGTGCACAGCAAAATCAACTGAGCCAACGAGGAACAAATACAGAAACCCCATCTCCTGTCAGAGCCTCCTGGCTGGATACCAAACAGCTTATGTTTAAAGTCTCTGAGATCAAGTACTCTGTCATTTCTGCCTACAGTGAAAGTGCCAGGGCTCTGCAGACTAGAAGCAGATCTGCAAGTTCCAGGAATTTGTCGTAATTCCCAATGTGGAACATGTTGCAAGCAACATGACTCATGGCTGACTGACATCAAAGGGTTCTGCTGAATCAATTATTTTTTTTCCTGTTTGTATCTACTATAAATTTACTCTTCTTTGGGGGATGATAAACTATCAGGAGATAAATGGTTACCTACTCTCTTTAAAGCCTGACAGGAAATTCATGTAGTGCTCCAAGTATGGGTCAGTGATGAACACTGTTCAAAAGGACTCAGAAAGGATGACTCATTTAACCTCCTGATATGCAGAAAGACAGATTCGGTGCTGTCTCTTGTAGAGGTGTTAGAACCAAGCAGTTCACGAACTATTTGGACTGTCAGAAAGAGGAGCACCGGAAAAGGATATCTTTTTTTATTATGTAGCAATCTACAAGATTTTAATTCTACATTTTGATTGGATCCATCAAATACAAACAATACTCTCTCAGCAGCCTACCCCTACACTTCAGGCCTAAGCTGACAAAAGAGTAGACTAGTTCTGGGGAAGATGATGAAGAGAATGGAGTCAGAATGGAAACCGTGCTCTTCAGAACTGGAAACTAATCTGAAGACAACTCAGAATATGTGAAAACATGAATACATGTAGTAGCTTTTCCCACTGCACAACCTTGCAGTGGGAAAACTGTGTAACTGTGATTATTATTCTCATTTGTTTTGGAAGCTAGTAGACTGGGCCCATCTACTACAGGGAAAGAATCACTGATTTAGAAGTTAAGCCATCAAATGTTTAAGAAAATAACTGCTATCCATTTATATTCTGAAGCATTCCTTGGTTTAAAATTAAACTACATGTACGGCCAATCCCACACAGGGTATGTGATTAAATTTATTTGAAAGCTAACAACGTTCAAGATCCTTTGACTTCTAAGAGTGAAATAATGACCCTGTGAAAACATCTTCAATGGAACTGTTTAACTGGACATGTGTCACTTAGTAACAGAGATGATCTAATGAAAGCCTTATAGAATGCTACCATTATTTCCATGGCAACCTGACTTTCTTCAGTGAGGTCAGGTCTGCAACTTAAATTATTGGCTGGAGCTCTGAAAAGGTCACTGGGCAATGGCAACATACTGTGGTTGAGGACCTGAGTCCCCATTAAGAGAGTTTTGACGCCTGCTGAGTCTGTGTTAATAACTTCCAAACTGCTAAGCAGCAGTATCTCATAATCCTACCAATGGTTTCCTGTAGAAAGACCAGAAAAGAAGATAACATAAGCAGGCTTCCACAAAATATAAGATGGAAATCACCTTTTGATTGCCACTGATGTCACTTGTATTTCACTTTCAGTTAGTGTAAAAGGCCCCAGGACTGCAGAACAAAAGTACATTCCCAGAAGAGAAAGAGAACAGCAGTAATTATAATAAGCAGCTCTCAGATTTGATGAGTAAAAAATGAAGGAGACGAATGCAGAGTTCTGTACTGTGTGTGTTCCCTCAGGTCAGAAGGATGACTGTTACACCTTCATAAAGTAACTTCCTACCACACTGGTGAGTTGTCACAGTAGCTATTTCAGTCTCACTGTGTCCATCAACAATACAAGTCCAGTGTCAGGCTAACAGGGCAAAAACAAGCAAAACAGTTTCTTACTTCAATGGAGGAGGGTGAGGAGAAGAGAGTTTGTTTCATGTTGGGTTAATAAAGTGAATAATCGGGACTGCAGTGACATAAAATGTAGTCAGGACAGTGGACTACAGTATTCACTTCAAGCACACAGAATCACGTAATTCCAACCCATCCATGCTATGGGCAGGGATGCCACCCACTACATCAGGTTGTCCAAGGGATAAGGCATCCACAACCTCTCTGGGCAACCTGTTCCAGTGCCTTCACCACCCTCACTGTGAAGAATTTCCTCCAAACATCTAATCTAAATCTCCCCTCTTTTAGTTTAAAATCATCTCTCCTTGTCCTGTCATTATCTGATTGAGCAAAGAGTCACTCTCCATCTTTTTTACAAGCCCCCTTTAAGTATTTAAAAGCTGCAGTGAGGTCACCCTGGAGCCTTCTCTTCTTCAGGCTGAACATCCCCAGCTCTCTCGGCCTTTCTTCATAGGAGAGGTGCTCCAGCCCCTTGATCATCTGTGTAGTCCTCCTCTGGACCTGTTCTAACAGATCCACATCCTTCTAGTGCTGGGGGCCCCAGACCTGGATGCAGTATTCCAGGTGGGGCCTCACAGAGTGGGACAATCTCCTCCCTTGACCTGCTGGTCACACCTCTCTTGATGCAGCTTAGGATGCAGTTGGCCTTCTGGGCTGCAAGCGTGCTCTGCTGGCTCACATCAAGCTGTTTGTCCACCAGAACCCCCAAGTCCTTCTCCGCAGGGCTGCTCTCCATGAGTTCTTCTCCGAGTCTGTACTCCTGTCTGGGATTGCCCCAGCTCAGGTGCAGCAGCTTGCACTTAAGCTTTCCCACTACTGCACCTCAAAGTGCTTCATCAGACCACTGTACATTTTAAAATGACTCTCCCTTCCTGTACAAGATTAGCTAGTCTGGGAAGACTGACATTGGGGGAGGCTACATGACTTCTCCAAGGTCAGGCTGTAAGAATGCTGGGGAGCTAACATTCTTAGCTGCATCTCCTGGCTTCCAGTCCTGAATGCTTTAATTGCAAGGCTACAGTTCTTCCTATTAAACTTACTCATCCCAGTGTATCACTAGGCAGACTCTGCACCAGCTCTTAGTAGCTTGTTTTAAAAACTCTGTACTTGCGTGTTAGTAACTCGTGAGGATCAGCATACTGTATCTTACTAACAGTATCAGACAACAGTGAAAGTTGAAACAGTTTGAAGAGTAGACTATTATGTTATTACATCAACACTACAAAGGTTCTTCAAAACACAAACATTACTTTAAAAATGCATGAGAGAAGCGCAGTTAGTAGATATTACAAATATTGGTAGATATTTTGGTCAAGCTATCACACAAATAACAGGTTGAAAACTAGTCCTGAATTTTTCACATCACAGCACAAGGCACATAGAAATAAATCAATTTCATAGTTCAGGGACAAAGTCTTGCCCATATTACTCACTTTGTACTAGGAGACTTCCACTCATCTCTCACTGGCTGATCAAGCAGAGACATCATGGAATAATTATCCAACATGAGACCATCAGGGTCATCTGTCTGACCTGGGAGTTTCCCAAGAGGAAAGTCTTTCCATTGTATTTCATCTGGGTAAAAACACAGTACATAAACAAGAAGTCCGAGCTCACCAGAGAGATTTTCAAAAAGCAAGACTCCCCCCAGAGCCAAAAATACTATCTCATGCAACTCAGCAAACACGAGCAACCTCAGGTACTCAGCAAAAATAAGACTGAGCTATAGTTTTAAGTAACTTTCTTTCTAACCTTATTAGCTCTTTCAAAGGAAGTCTCTACACCTTGTGAGACAATAGGAACACATCTGGAGTCAGGCATGATCATGCTGTCTACACAGTACAGCTTATCCAAACCACTGTGAGGCAATGTCCATTGAAAGAAACCTCCCACTATTCTAGAGCAACCCTTAATACTTACCTCTGTCATTAAAGCATACTTTTGTATGAAACTGATGTACTGATTACTATATGATAATTTAAAATTCACTTTGAAAAGGTTTATACAAATATTCACTCTGCATACTCCTGTAAATGGAATAAGCAATTATCACACACATGAAGATACAAAACAGCACCTTTGCACTATATAATACCAAAAACGATTTGTTTTGGTTAACTGACATCTGTCCAGAAACCCAGACTTTGCCTTAAAGTACCAGCAGATTTATGCTTTTTTTTTTTTTTTCTTTTACGTCTTTCCTGGGCATTTAATAGAACTAAACCTCCTGACATATAATGGTGGTTTCTAAACGTTATAATTTCACAATTTGAAAAGTGCAGAAATAGTATTTGATAAATGTGGCTGCGTCAGGCTGGCGGGCGGTCACCAGTGGGGTCCCTCAAGGCTCCATTTTAGGGCCGGTACTTTTCAATATTTTTATAAATGATCTGGATGTAGGAATAGAAGGTATTTTGAGCAAGTTTGCTGATGACACCAAACTTGGAGGAGTTGTGGACTCAAATGAGGGTGTAAAGGCCTTGCAGAGGGATCTGGACAGGTTGGAGAGCTGGGCGATCACCAACCGCATGAAGTTCAATAAGAGCAAGTGCCGGGTCCTGCACCTGGGATGGGGAAACCCTGGCTGCACGTACAGACTGGGCAATGAGACGCTGGAGAGCAGCCTAGAAGAGAGGGATCTGGGGATCGTGGTAGACAGCAAATTGAATATGAGCCAGCAGTGTGCCCTGGCAGCCAGGAGGGCCAACCGTGTCCTGGGGTGCATCAAGCACGGCATCGCTAGTAGGTCAAGGGAGGTGATTGTCCCGCTCTACTCTGCGCTGGTGCGGCCTCACCTCAAGTAATGTGTGCAGTTCTGGGCACCACAGCATAAAAAGGACATGAAACTGTTGGAAAGTGTCCAGAGGAGGGCTACGAAGATGGTGAAAGGCCTGGAGGGGAAGACGTACGAAGAACGGCTGAGGTCACTGGGCCTGTTCAGCCTGGAGAAGAGGAGGCTGAGGGGAGACCTCATCACAGTCTACAACTTCCTCGTAAGGGGGTGTTGAGAGGCAGGAGACCTTTTCTCCATTAACACCAGTGACAGGACCCGCGGGAACGGGGTTAAGCTGAGGCAGGGGAAATTTAGGCTTGACGTCAGGAGGGGGTTCTTCACAGAGAGGGTGGTTGCACACTGGAACAGGCTCCCCAGGGAAGAGGTCACTGCACCGAGTCTGTCTGAATTTAAGAAGAGATTGGACTGTGCACTTAGTCACATGGTCTGAACTTTTGGGTAGACCTGTGCGGTGTCAAGAGTTGGACTTGATGATCCTTAAGGGTCCCTTCCAACTCAGGATATTCTATGATTCTATAACATCCAACTCAACTGTAAGGCAAATTACAGTTATATACAATGAACAGGCTGAGCCTTCTCTTCAGAGAGCAACCTAGTAAATAGCTGATGTATCACATGTCATTACAGTAGTTTTAGTTTTCAATTTGTTTAAGGATGGTAACTACACATCCTTGGTGTTATTCAAACAGAAATTAAATTTACCCACAACCAACTACATAAACACAATCTTCATGAAAAGCTTGTGG
This sequence comes from Aythya fuligula, assembly GCF_009819795.1. NCBI lineage: Eukaryota > Metazoa > Chordata > Aves > Anseriformes > Anatidae > Aythya > Aythya fuligula. The sequence continues at coordinate 21,167,775 of NC_045571.1, read as the reverse complement.
TTCAAGACACAATGTGTGTTCCTTTGGCAAAAGATCTGCTTGCTCAGAACCAAAGTCACTGATGTAGAGGACAATTTTGCTTCTGTTCTCAAAACATCCACCTCTAACAAGCTGTTCACATAAGCATAACTAAGCTGAATTGTTTAGGCAGATCTTACCCTCCTTTTTTTTTTTTTTTTAAACTTGGGAAATCTTCTCTGTGAGTGGGGTATGAGAGTTCATTGTCTTCCAATGGCTGCATTTTTCTTCTTTCTTTAAACACCACTTTGCCTCTAACTCCTCTACACCATCTCATTTTCTTGCCTTTAAGTCCCTCCAGAAACCACTCACCCAAAAATTTTCTTAGCTGTTGAATCCTACATCCCAATGAAAGTATAGCTACCGTATGGAAGCTAAGAGAACACTGGATAAATCATTATTCACTCTACAAACTTCTTGCCCTGCTTCCAACTCTTGCTTGCTACCATGTCATGATTGCAGTTTGCCTGGGGCTTGGAACTTCTGAGAACCTGACTGGTGCTTTCAAATGCAGTCCAACTGTGCTTTCAGATATCCCTAATTCTGACAAATAAAGGTTAAGAAATATCTTTGTTGTCTTTGCCATTTACAGCTGGCATATACACTGTCCCATCAACTGGATATGGTGAAGTTTTAAACACTGAGATTAGAGACCCCTGATAAAAAAGTTAAGGAAGAAGTAACAATGTGCTCTTGGAAAAAAACACAGTGTTTTAAGAGCTTTTAGGGAGACATGACATTTGCACATAAACAGAAGACTGGAAAAAAGCAGTTTTCAGAGATTTGGCATTTAAATTATTTTGAAGCACAATTCAGTTCTGGTCAGGCCCAGAGGGCTGACATGCCTCTGCATTTCACTTAGACCATCTTAACCACTTGTAAACATTAAATTTTATAAAAACTGTTTTTACCTGCAATGATCTGCCATGCAGACCCTTGTAGTGCTGCCTTTTTCTCAGCAATAGCCACCATGTTATCAGAATGAGCAAGTCCTTCCAAATGATTTGTTTCAGTTACCATCTCTTCTTCCTCCTCCTCTACTTCCTCTACACCATCATCTTTCTCCAGCACATCTTCTTGATTCTCTGCAGCCTGCCCTTCATTTTTAACCTGATTTTCTTGCCTCACCCTCCACTGTAAGCTCTCTATAGTGTAAATTGGCTGTTCACTGTAGTTTGACAAGTGGCCTGGGCTGGACAATGGACCACCTCCTTCCGTGTAAATGGATGTGAGATAGAGAAGGTTCTTCCGTGAAGAACGTGGCAAACGAGGTCTCATGCTTGTGAGGATCCTAGAAAGGAAAAGGGCAATGTAAAAGTTTTAAAAGCAAAAAGAGATTCTAAATGAAGGTTTATCAAGCTGAGCAGCCTTTTAAGTGCGAGCTTCCTCATGTATCTCCACTAAAAGGCAAGTTTGATTATTCCTAAGTAGTGACTGCTGGAATACTCCTTCTTTGTGATTAAAATTAAGGATGTGGGATACTTCTAACTGAATTTGTGCTTTGCTATTTTTATGTGAAAAAGGTGCCACCTGTGCTAAACCCATATCACCCGCATGAGCAATTACATCTCTGCTACTACATCACTTTTCTTCTAAGTTGCTTTCTTAATAAATCCACAGATAATTTCCAATTTCATTCCAAAGGAGCAATTCTTTTAAGTTCTCCTCCTTCTCCTTGTAGAATCAATAGGAAGATGAGCAGCAACAAACACAGTTTTATACACACCTAGAATCACAGAATGGCTCAGGTTGGAAGGGACCTTAAAGATCACCTAGGTCCAACCCCCCTGATATGGGCAGGGCTGCTACCCACTAGATCAGGTTGACCAGGGCCTCATCTAACCTGGTCTTAAACAATTGCAAGGATAGGGCATACACGAGCCCTGGGCAACTTGTTCCAGTGCCTCACCACCCTATGAATGAATAATTTCTTCCTAACATCTAATCTAAATACCCTTCCCCTACCCTTGTCCTGTCATTATCTGAGCAGAGTCGCTCAGTGCGTTTTTTTTTGTTGTTTTTTTTTTTTTTTTTTTTTTTTACAAGCCCCCTTTAAGCATTTAAAAGCTGCAGTGAGGTCACCCTGGAGCCTTCTATTTTTCAGGCTGAACATCCCCAGCTCTCTCAGTCTTTCTTTGTAGGAGAGGTGCTCCAGTCCTGTGCTGGGGGCCCCAGACCTGGATGCAATGCTTCAAGTACACACCTGCCATAATTTCTAGCGTATCACAGGGAAGCTGCCAAAGCTGTTAGAGAACATTGTTCACTGTCCTTTTTCTAGGTCACAGGATCAAACTTACAACTGAAGAAGGTGTGGGGTTGCCCAGCAAGGAGCTTCCAAGCAATTTTCAGTTAGTCTTATCCACTGCAAAGGAACTTTGTGGAGGAACAGCTCCTTCACATACACACGTCTGTTACAGCGGCGTCTTTTCTTCCCTTCAAAGAAGGTAACAAAAACAAGGTACTCAAAATACATAAAAGTACACACTTCGTCCCTTTGCATTTTTACTGGAGCTCTTATCCTTACACAAGCTGGCATTCCAAACCAAGTCCAAGACCAGATACACTGACTAAATATGTCAAACTCATTAAAAGGGACTTGCCAATGCACTAACAGCTAAGTTAGCTTCACAAAATATGACAACAGTGAGATGCAGTTTCCCAAGCTTGTTCTGTGCATCCCATACAGGAAAGCCACAGGGCTGTGTTTGTACAGTATTGTCTCTAGTAAATGCAGTATACTGTTTCTGGGATCTGAGATCATTCCAGATAGCTCTGCAGTAAGTAGAATTAACAGCTGTGGGCTGCTAATGCTCAGTATCTTGGTGCATAACAGACATGCTCAGTGTTGGCTGAAAGCATCTAACATGAACCTCCAATTACCATAGATAATGGCAAAATCTAGCCAGACCAGCAGAGGAGGTAGCAAAATTAACCAGCAGGAAATCTCCTTCAGGTATATACTATATCACAGTACAAAAGTCCTGTTAACAGAATTCTTATGACACACTTCAAATAATCAAAGCTCTTCTGTGCCACTCTCTGGAGTTAAACATACAGTTTACCAATTTAAACATTTCTAAGGAGTTAGGCACAAAAAACAAAATATTAATTTTACTTCTGTGTAAGTTTAAAGGCATGACAAATCCATAGATGGGACTGAAGGAGGACAGAAAGACTACCTAAGTATATTGTAAAGCTAGGGTTATGTTAAGTGAGGAAAGAACTGGGAACAAGGAACTCATAATAATTTGCACATAACATGTTTATTTGTTTTCTGTTACTGTTATTTCCTGAAAGTACTGGACTGGTCTTTCATGGGAGAGATTAGCTTTTTGTATCTTGAGGAAGCCACAGCAAGTTGCCAAAGAAATAGTAATTTCAAAATGTTGCCAAGAAATGCATAACATACATAAGCTGCAGCATAAAAAGTGTAGAAATGCAACGATTAAAGCTCTAAGTTAACATGACAAAATGTACTAATCATTTTATTGCACTTAATCTAAAGTACCCACCACCCTCCCCATTCCTGCAATGGTACAGAAGAGACTCCTACTTTTTTTTTTTTCCCCACACAGAAATTACACACTCACCACTGTTAACTCTGGCAATGCTAGTCAGCATCTCAGAAATCCAGTTGATCAGGAACTGAGGACGGAGTTCTGAAGAATCAGAACATTCCTTTAACTTCATAAACATTTTGTCTATTAGGGTCTGTGTAAAACTTCGGGAAAGGAGGCCTGTCAGCAAGGGCTGCCAGAAGCAGTATAACGTCTGAGGAATTCTGAATTGCCATACTGCTTTATTTGCTGCAATAATTAGGAAAAAGAGAAGCCAAAAATCACTGTTAAGTAATTTTTTTGTGTACCACTGGTGTGCTGCTTGTTCTCAGTAGTTTGCACTGTGATCACCCTTGAATGTGGAGTCGTTATTTTCTTATGTTAAGATATTAAGAGAAGCAGCAAATCAACAATAAATACAATAGCCCAACGAAAGCAAAAAATACAATGCCTACATCTAATCACATAGTAAACCACAGGAAAACCTCACTCTGCTTTACTAATTCCAAGCCAGTTCTAGTTTATTTCACACATAATGAAGAGCTATCCTATATCTTTCTCTTGCAAAGGGAAGGCACATTGAGCAAAGCAACAAAGAATCAAAAAGCTTCTAAAACTTTACAACTGTAATATATGCACAGAAATTTGAGGATCATTCTCAGAAAGCTGTTTAGCTATTTTTCCTAAATGCTCTCAGGTAGATAAACAGTTACTCTTCATTGTCTCTACCTAACTAATTCTCTTTCAGAAACTCCATGCACAATTGGTCAGCAGCATGGAATTCAGATGCAACTAGTGACTAAGGCTCAGAATGCCACCACTTACATTTGTTTGCTATCTTCATTGTGGAAAAGAAACTAGAGAGAGTTCATTAACTCGGTAACAATTACGGATATGGGCAGAGATGCAAGCTTTGAAAGACATTTTGGCCAAGTAGCATTCAGTGTGGAAGAGCTATCCTTCCATAGTAAGAGATTTATACAAAAGCAATAACTAAGCATGTCCATAACAGGGCCTAGGGAGCAGTAGATTGTTCAAGGACCCAGACAAATAAAAGAAATTATATAGCAAATTAGAGATTTCAATATAATGAGGAAAAAAGAACAAAACTGGACATAACATTGGCTACACACTTTTTATGTAAGCTATGTGGTACCCAACACACTAACCTTCATACTTGATATTTAACATCTTCAGGCAATCAACTGTTGGGATGAGAAAACCATCACTGAGAAGAACTTCAGCCACTGTCTCCCTAGAGCAATCACAGAATCTTATTAATGCCACTTAGTCCCATCCATATCAAAACACCACTTACACTAGTTCTGAAACATGTTTGTGAGTCAACTAGAGCTGTGTGGAGGTGATGTAGCTTCTTGTAAGGCACTAAAACCTTATGTCTGTTTTGGGCTGCATACATCCCAATTAGACTTGGAGTGAATACGCAACTACACCAAGTGGAGCAGAACCAGAACCCTGAAGAAAACACTTCTGCTTGAGGTGCAGAGGGAAATATCTGCCATTGGTATTTTAAAAATAGTCCAGGAATGTTTGTCATAAACCATTTATCATACTGAAATACCTATGATTTTAAGCACGATTCAAGTTGCCAGCCAACAGATCAGTCAAGATCCAAGGACCAAGAGCTAGATTAAATTTAAGTGGAAAAACCAACCCTGCTGGCTTGCTGGCAGGGCACTTCTTAACACCCTATTCACAGTTGTTCAGCAGATTCACTACAGTAGGGTCACAATTATTACCTATGGCAACTATAACTCTTTTTTGAACGTCTCCTGCCATTACAGCTATTCTTTGAACTACAGTTGGCCTGACAACATTGAATTCTCTAGCTAAAGGATCCATCTAACCACTAGGTTGGCTTAACACAAGAGAGAAATTGAGGGCACCCACCCAGGTAAGCTGAACTGATGCTTGAAAGTAAAACAACAAAATGGACAAAATCAAAATTCCCACTGCCTCCATATACAGCCATGTGCTTGAGTTATTCCGTTTATGTTTCCATCTTCTATCCATGAACTTTTCTATCCAAGCAAACATACAGTGCTAAAATAAACACTTCTCAGAATAAAAATAAACATGGCCATTTTCAGGCACTGAACAAATTACACAGAAACAACTGCTGAAACCATTAGCATCATTGGATTTGGAATGGTAGTATCCATGTCAAACATGGCGTATTTTGGTATAGAATGGGTGAGAAAATTTGTTTTCTCCAAAAGGGATGATTTACCAATCTAAACATGCAGGTATGACTTAGATACAATGTATGTTTTTATAGGTACAAACAGGAGCTGAAGAGCTCTGAGTGCAGAAGAAAACACACACACACTATGCCACTTTGTCACTAGTAAATAATGTGCTGGGAGATCAGAAGGCAGGCAGCAGAATGTAATTTGTTTCTGAGAACAAACTCAAGAATTAATCCTTCTCTTTTCTGGAAACTGTTCCAGGATGATTACCATTATTCCTACATGTAATGACGGCTCATCACCAACTATTTAAGGCTATATCCATGCAGACAGTAGCTTCAGTAGAATAACATGACTAAGAAAGGTCCACTGGGTAAGTTCTCTGAAGCAGACAGCAGAGGATTCTTTGCAGTTAGCTCATGGTGCTTTAGTGTCACAGGAATCTTCTGCCCTCTGAACAGTACAAAATTACAGTTTATGTTGATAGCGGAAACAAAAGGTTTTATCTGCAAATGCATAGGTATTCGAAATTAGAAAACTATTTTTGTAAGTCGCTTGACATATTCAAGAGAACTCATAAACTCTGTTATCGCCGAATCCATAATCCAGGTCTCCAAACCTAATGAAGTCACAAAATTGTCAATACATTCCACATCAGCCTTCCTCCCTCCTCAGCTAGTTTATTTCCCATGAGTGAAATATCAAAAGAAAAAAAAAATCTCTCCTAAATGAAAGCAAAAAGCTCTCAGGGTCTTTAATTTAAACATCTTCAGAAATACAAGAGACTGCTGGAACAACTCCGTCTTCAGCTGAGAAGGAAAGCACCACCAGTCAGTTCTCCAGAAAACCATCTTCACAGAGTCCACTGAGGAACCACAAACCCAGCTGCATTCGTGACACATGACAGACTCTGTGTGACAGAATGAATAAAACAACTGCAGCATTTCAGTGCAGAGTTGAAGCAAAGCAGATGCAATTACCACAACAGTATTCATAAATAATTTCTAAAAACCACTGTGCTCATTTATATAAAAATATACGCAGAAACACATGCTGAGAGCTTGTGGAGTTTCTTTTTTATTAAGTAAAAAGTGACTTGATTATACATACTTGCCCACTCATTGTTGCTTTGGTAGCATAACACTATTCATCTGCTCAAATAAAAGTGTCATGTGGCAAAAAATGGAGAACGGACTTGTAGCAAAGGGCTCTACAGAAGCAGAGCCATTCAGTTTCAGAAGGACTAAGCGAATCTGTGACCATTCCCGTAAGAACGTTTAATGGAGAATTACCTCTAGAGTAAGATGAATCTGCACTTAAGAGAAACCCCATGACATAATATTGTATTTATGTTGCAATATGAAGGTTGACGGAAACCAGTGTGACAGGGTCTCATTTTCAATACAGTTAACATGCTATGATTAATAAGCAGAAGGCACATGTATGAATCCTTTCTGGGAACTACTTTTAATAATTCCAGGCTCTTAAAGAAAACGTGTAGGTGGTTAAAACAATGGATATAGGCACAGCCTTCCATTAACTATAAATGTAACAGCTTGTATTCTTTAAAAGTTGCAGCTGGATGCTAAAATAAAATAGCATGAGATGAAGTAGGTGCTCAGGAGTGAAGTAGGGGAGTGAGTGACAAATCCTAGAGTTTGCTCTACCATTCTGAGGCTTCCAATCAGCCTCTGTCTCGCCCTCTATAAGAGGAATGTACTTGTGATTTGGTTGATTTTATGTCATGTTCAACAAGCTCAACTTGTTCTTACTGGGATTTAGCACTTGTTGGTAATGACATCTTTATGTAAGCTAGTGTAGCATATAAATGCTTTGTTCAGATGCAGTGGGGCCTTTCAACTGTTACTACTCTGAAATATGCAGCACAGTGCAACTCTTCCAACAGGTGAGGTCTTCATTAGAAAATGCAGATTAATTGAAAAATCAGTTTCTCTCTCAAGCGGAAACATATCATTCAAGCAACTTTCTAATGCGAACCAGCATACAGCCTGGCGCTGGCTTCTTTGTTAAAGCACATGCATGTTGCAAAACAAACAGTCATATCATATAAAGATTCTTCCTTAAGCATCCAGACAGGAGAACATTGCAAGCTGTGTTTTTGAGACAATGACCCTGCTGCATGAAAGAAACTCCAAAACTTGAATAAGTCATCATAGTTCCAACAGCAGGCTGCCAAGATGGCAAGAGACAACCAGTTAGCAGGATCCACCCTCCACTCTCCCATGCAAGCTCAGCTTTGACACACAGCCCATTTACAGGTATTTTTAAAAGCGTAATTGAGGTAGCGATCTCACTGCATTACAAGATTCAGTCTTTGCTATATAACAGGTGCACATTCTCATTGCGGGGAAAAAAAATAAATTCATGCAAATAATTTTCATCTTGTAAAATTAAGATGGGAGAAGTAGGCGTAAAAAAGGCTTAAATAAGGTGAAGCATGGCAGCACCAGGCCTACTTGAAGCAAAAACAGAGATTGAGAACAGATAAAGTAAGTCTTTGGTATGAGAACGGTCAGTGGAAAATAGAATTAAGTTGTTGAGGCATAGCTAAGAGTTTCACAAGCAGACGACAAATTTTCTAACTGCTGTAATTTTGGACGCATCTTCTCCTAAGCACGACAATTTACTGCTGCCCTGTAATCCATGATATCACATTCACCTGAAGCAAGAAGGATGTAGAAACAATTTAATCCTAATATCACTTTAACTTCTCAAGAAATGAATGCAAAGTAGTGCAATTCACAACACATTGTATAGTAATTAAATGTTTCATTTATAATTTACAGCTATCCCGAATATTTACACAAGTAGGTCTTTTTTAAAGATGAAAAATCTAACCCTTCCATTTGACCTACCAACATGGAAAGACACAGGCCTACCTATCACAACACCAACACTGAGGTATCTTAACTACTCAGCCAGAGTAACAGCTTTTTAGAAGAACAGATTTATGTGCATGCACTTTTGGAGCATATAAACAGAAGCTGCTCATCAGCACATGACAATGCACATATTCCATCCAAGCTAGAGGTGCAGTTGGGGTTGGGATGATTACTTTACAAGTCTTCTCTACATCTGCCAGACCAGAGTATTTTGTACGGTCATGCAAAAAACGCTGCTATATACATGCATATGTTCTGGTTACATCACGCTGAATAGAACGTGAGTCCACAGAAGTAGATTAAAACAGCTTAAAGCCACACTTGAATTCAAGCCTGTTAAATTGTTGCAGAGGTGCCACACTAATCGCAGGAAAACAAACTCTTGCACAAGCAGGCTAACATGGGATCCTCCTGCCATACTGCTCTCAGAGTATTTGCTATTTGCTCGAGAGTACCCTTCAGAAGTGAGGGGAAAGTACAACCAACCTTATCAGCAGAGAAGCTACTTACCACAAGCTGTGATAACTGTTGATGCTGTACACAAGTACCACCTCCAGTCAGACTGCTACCAGTATCTTAAGAGTTAGAAAACACTCTAGAGATACTCAGTCTACTGCAAAGCAGAAAATTGGCTATTTATATTAGCTTGTTGTTGTTGGTGGTGTTTTTTATTAAAGCTAATATTTCCAAAGATAAATACTCCGAGTCTTTCCAAAGAGAAATTCCTCTTTTTACTACACATTTGGGGTGAACAGTATCTCCATATTAGGATCTTATGTCATAATACTCACATATACCATTATCCTTTCACTGAACAAACTCAAAAGCAGCTTCCTCACATCCTTGCCCTCCTGATAGTACCCAGCCACTAGTGAAGTTTTAATCAATAGCCCTGCCTCAGAATCCCATCCCATTCACTAGCTGTCCATTCTAACAGTTTAAGAACAGATGAGATGGTGAATTCCGCCTAAAGAGTTCTGAGAATCACCTGTGAAATTCAAAGCAAGATGTAGCGTGTGAGGTACTTGACACAGAAAATTGAAATTACTGAAAGGGAAAAATGTTATCATGGTTTGGCTATGCAGGTAGTAAAGAACAAGTACTGGAGAGCCCTGGAAAGTGGCTGGGTATTCCAATTGCTTCTAGCCTCACATATTACATCAGTTCCAAAGGTTTCAAAAACGAAGCTACCACAACCCCTCTCTTCATCTAATAGCACATGGTATTTCGCAGCTAAATTAGGACAACTTGGAAGCACAGGTGCCTCAAAGGCCACAAATGGAGTCAAAAGCATCTAGATTCTGAGTATTCTGGGGGAAGATTTAATTTGATAGTTGAAGCACATTCTTGATTCTTCTGGAAATCCACACAATCGGGGCTGGATACAGCTTGTGCAGCTGCGTGGGACAAATAGCAAGAGCTGATGCAACAAGTGGTTCATACAAAGTTAATGACCAGAACTGCTAGGATGTGATTCAGTGCACTTTCACAGGATACCAAAAACATATCTTTGAGAATCAGCGCACAGCAAGTAAATCAAAAGCGTGGCATTTTCCAAATTAACTATTTGTCTTGATCACATACTTTTAGGACAGTACTGTCATGACAATTAAGCCTTGCAGACATAAAGTAATAGGAGAGCATGCCAGCAAGGCAACAGTGGAAAGACCCCAACTACATGACTACCTTAAGATCTTTACCACTTCAGTTTCATTATATGAAAAGGGTACTTCTAAGATCTTTTAACTGTTACCAAGACATTATACCCCTTGCTTGAACATACCCCATCAAATCCATTTCACGTAAGATTGAAGTCTCTTGTTCTCACTCAGACCTTTCACAACTCTTGTTTTGTACTGTGGCAATCTGTTTCCTCTCTATCATGTAATTGATGCCAGGCTCAAATATCTTTATAAAAGCAGCTCCACTGGACCAGACTTTAGTCCATCAGTGTCCTGAGAGTGGCCAACAGAGAGAATGCTTAGAGAAAGGGTATCAGAATCAGAAATAGGTGCAATTGCTTGCTTCCACCAATACCTTCCAACCTTCTAGCAACAGTTTAAGTGTTATAGAATTCCCGTGTTCAATAAGTATGCTTCTTGATATAGAAACTTCATGCCTTCTTGCTCATTTGTCCATGCTCAGCCACTGATGGGCAAGGTGCAAGTCTCTTTCTCAGTGTTTTGTTTTGGCACAAGATCTGATAACTGCTTAAGCTAATTGGCAGCTTGCATGACATATATATATTTATATTCAAAACGTCATAAGATATGGCTCAAGTTTATAATTTGATTGTCTCTCCCCTCTAGAGTTACACTGATTACGATTGTCGGAGTGGGACAGGGTCTTCATGCAAATTTATACAACAATAACAAAGTGTCAGCACGCTAGGTCCAATAGGATCCAGCAGTATCCCTGTAGCAGTAGAAGGATATGAAATATAGAAGAGGCCAACTATCGCCCTACAATTTTGAAAAATTCTAAAGGTTACTATGAAATCAAAGTCTATCCAAGGTTCTTGGGAGAGCTTTTGAAGACACTGAAGATGTTGACATGCCTGAGGGTCAGCAGAGTAAAAAGAGAGACAGCACCCCACACTTGGGACACCATCTGGCATGAGAAACATTATTCATTAACAGAGATTAACAACTCAGTGCTCAAAGATGTTGAGGAAATCAACCTATTGCCTTTTCCAGGATCAACTAAACAACACACAGTGAAAAGGTAGTGCAACAGGTGTACAGGCTCAGCTCTGCACTGTACCTTTCACCTCAGTTCCTTATCAGAGATGTACCTGTTCTCTTGCATCAAGTCTTTGATCTGAGCCAAAATCCAGTCCACCTCTGAAGAAGAATTAGACCACAATTCTCGAGACTTTGAAACAGACTGGACTGTCTGCATAACCTGAGTGAAGGAAAAATCCAAGTGTTAACAAAAAATATACTCCAGTGATCAACAGAAAGGCGCTGCTATGAAAACCAGATGCCCATGTGATATGTACTTCATAAAGAGCACTTGAAAAAGACTCACAAAGTTCCCTTTCCTAGGGGTATATTAGAAATTAATATAAGTCATGTCATACTCAGAAAAAAACTGCATTGAAAAGGTGGTAGGACCAAGGAGTCTAAAAATAAGCAACGTATTACATCCTTGAATATAATGCAGTAGCAGTATAAAAGGAAGGCTATCTGGCTGAATCTAATAAATATGGATTAGAGAATAAAGCAGGCGCCTAGAAATCAAGATTACTTGGTTCAAACTGAGGTCGTCTTAGGGTACTGTGCTTTCATTAACAGCTGTTAATGGGATAGAGAGACTGGCATATATAAACCCCTCGACTGCAGATAGAATTACTTCATTAAGCCTTAGTCATTAAATGCTCCCATGATTGCCAGGAGATGAAAACAAACTTAATTTTGATTACAATTGTGTTTTTCCTATAAATGTCTTAACCTACCCAGAACTGTGGAAAGAATGAAGGAAAAGCTAGTATGGGAAGAAAGAATGCAGGAACTTTTATCATTTGAAGTTTTAAGAATAAAGCAAAGCCCAGGTTTTCTCCTTCTACACAATCTTTCTTCCTACTCCCCTACTTTGCATTACCCTCAAAACAAAGTAATCCTGGGAAAATGACCAAAAAATACAAATCCAAAAAAAACCACCCTTGAATTTATGGAAATAGTAATTAGTTTTTCTGCTCAGGAACAGTAATGAAATTCTCACTTTTTCCTCTAAGATGACAGGAAAGGCCTAATGCATGCCCAGTCATTTTACTGTTGAACTGTGCTATGTTATACTTTATTAAATGTCTTTGCAATAAGAAAGCATGAATGAAAAAGACAAGCCCTCCATACCAAAGAGCTATACAGATTGAAAATAATTCTCTCATATCTCCCCATATGTTTTCAGAAGGCAAGGAAAAGAATTGTACATCTAACAGGTGTTTGGCTATGAACAGTTACTTTAAAGCACACTTAAACTGCAAGCAAATACATGTATAACACTCTCCATTCTGACTTGACAGTGTGAAAATGGAATATTTGAGACTCTTTAAAGACAAAACAACCGGTGGTGCTGGTGATGGTGGGACGGCTGAATAATGCAACCGCTAGAATCCCATCAGAATCCTACACTCAAGTATTCAAAAAGCAGGCGAGAAATGAATTGAAAGCTAGAGTTATTTCTTCAGTGACTTCAGGCCTTGAATTTATCCTTTAGAGGATTTTTTTTTTCTGATGTTTGTATTCTATCAACAACCTACCTACCAACACTGTAAATTCTTCTAAATGCAATTTTAAGTGATGAACGTTGGACATAATTTGGACATAATCCAGAAGTTGGACTCAATGATCTTAATGGGGTCCCTTCCAACTCAGGATATTCTATGATTCTACAAAATAGCACCTGTAAAACAGAATTCTGTCTCTGCAGAGGGAAAAGGTCAGACTATACTTACCCGAAATTGCTCATCTTTGTAGGATATCAGCACATCTCTGACTTTTTCTAGAAATAAGCATAAATACATAGTTTAAGCAGGGAATAGATTAACTGTGCAATGTTTTCTTGTATATAGGCAAGCTGCTTAGTTCTGCAGTTCTACAGCTGTGAGCTGCAGTTCTGTCTTAGTCAGACAATACTCTGAAGACTCCTGCAACTTCCCAATTTTTCTGGCAATGGAAATCTTATCAAGTGGTGTTGAACTAGGGGTTCAGTATTTTATCACTAGCAGTGGACAAAGACAAGTTGGATAAATGCAGACAGCTCAAAAAAAAACATAAATAGGCCACCATAATGTCTCCCTTGAGATTTCTCTTCTCCAGGCTGAACAAACCCAACTCTCTCAGCCTGAGAGAGGCTACTCTAAAATCTCTTGAAACAGACTACAAGGCTTCCTCCAGTAAGTCAATCAAATCTGTTGAGTAAAGCTCCTGATTGTGGGGTTCAGAGACCTCTGGCGATGAAAAAGCAACCAGTGAAACAGTTTACCAAACTTCTGCCATTGTTTTTGCACTTTATGTCTTACCAGCTTATGTTCTGGTTGAGTAACCTGTGTTTTTTGTGTGTGTGTTGTTTGTTGTTGTTGTTATTGTTGTTTTTAACATACTACTGGCATCTAGTGATTTCCTGCCTACATGCTAAGTACATAGAAACTAGCTGAACTGTCTTTATTCTGCTCCTGCTCAAGTTATGATCTGATAATGTTTTGAGGTCTGTAAAAGGCACATAGTCTACTTTTTTGGTAGCCATCTCAATCCCAAAATTATGGCTGTCACGACACTAGAATTAACTTTCACAATGCTTGGTCTTAAACCATCCCTGTGTCACTACTGTTACTGATTACGATACTGTATATTCAATAAAGTAAAAGATTTTATGTGACTAATTCAGTGAACTTAGGTCAGAAAAGTCAGTTACCCCAGAATCCATCAAGATCCATAAAACAATCCCAAAATGTGAGCTGAAGGTATACCTTTATCCATTGTCAGGGATCAAAGATGACACTGTTTTGCTAGGATGGGACAGATCTAATTCTTTTTATCTGCTATTGTTCCAGGGACACCTACCATGGAATTCCTTGTGCTTCTGACAGGCCTCATGCTGTGGGGTTTGAACCTCCCATGTGTCATTGTCCAATTCTGTGTTTGCTCCCATCGCTTCCTGCTCCTCTTCCTCCTCCTCTTCCTCTTCCTCCTCCTCCTCCTCCTCCTCACTTTCTTCACACAAATTATTGCCCAACTGACGGCTCCAATATGTCTTTCGTAGCCAGTCCAGCACAACATCACAACCTAACGGAGAATATAAAACACTCTCTTCTCAGTGAGGTTTACTTTCCCATTTAACAAAAAAACGCAGGTGGCATATTGCTAACTTGCATTGCGAAAAGGAACACCATTAACAAACCCTGAAATCACATACTATTCTATTAATGAAAAGGTGAGTGAGTTTAGAAAACCAAACCAAAACAAAAACCCACACAATCCAGTATTGCAGCCCTGGTAACACCTACCCACTGCTTTTTTGGCAACAAAAAAGATTGGACACTCCTTACTGAAGCTACACCACATTTAAGTGGAAACGAAGTCCCAGCAGTTGCACTCTATTGAGAAAACAAGTCAATTCTTTTATAGGTCTGCTATCAACACAACGTCTAAAGCAAAAATGTATTTTTTTGGTGCAGACTACAGTAGGCATACCTTAGATAGAATGGAAAGAAAAACCCCTTAAAAGAAAGAAAATCCCATCACTATTTCGCTACCAAATTCAATTTAGGACCTTGCCGAAGGTTATTTCTCTGCCTCCTCAGTGTTTAACCCCAAATTCCCAGGAATTTCTTCATAGACTATGAGCTGGTCATTTACTCAGGGTTGTGTTACCTACTGCATCTCCCCCTAAAATGCTTTTTTTTTTTTTTTTTTTTTTAAAACAGTCTCGGGTACATTGAAACCATCGGGAAAAGCATTCACCTCCTTCCCTGATGTGAACTTTATGTGCTGTAAAGAAGCATTAGGGCTGAACTACTGTTTCCAGTATTTTTTTCAGGGGAAAGAGAAAATCTCTGAACACCTGCCCCATCAAATGGAAGGTCATTCCTTCCAACAGAGTTAGAGAATCTCCAGTCCTTTTTGAAAGCCTAACATTGGCTACATCCAGTTGCACTTTCCCCTTCCCAAAAACTGGGATTCTGCCCCACCTCTCCCAACAACAGAAGGCATGGGAAAGTGAAGAGCAACATCCCCTCCATGGCCTTGGTTTCCCCTCCTCTTCTGCACGCTCCTCAATGGGCACGCTTCAGCTACCCCCACAAGGCTGCGGCACACCCTCATAGGTGTTTCACACCACAATGCTCCCCATAAGGATGAGTCCGCAGCCTGCTCAGCAGGGTCCCAGTAGGGAGGGCTGCTTCCCTCAGGGCTCTGTACCAGCTGTGATGCGTCCTGAGGGGACACTGCTGCCTAAGTGCACTGCAGGCGAGGCCCTCCCACACCTTCCAACAGTGGCACTCACCCTTGCGGCACAGAGCCAGGCGGGGCAGCTTCCCATGGGTCAGCTCATGGCGCAGATCCACGACCCAGATGGGGATATCCACCTGCAAAAGCAGCTACAGGCATCACCACACAACTCCCACGGCATTGGGCCTAACCATACACAGCTCTGCAAAGCTGCAGACAACCTCTTCCCGAGTGAGAACAACTTCTTCAGCTTCCCCTTTCAAGGGTGGGCTGAGACCCCTCCTCTCTGACCCCGGTCCTCCTGGGGCCTAGCATCCATACAAACGCTGGATTTTGCGGTTTAAATTTTTCAACTTTTCTTGCAACAACAGCTGTCTTTTCAGTCAGAAGCACTATGTGTAACTCGATGTATCAATCAGTTAAACTGTATTTCAACTGATGAAACGTGCTGGATGACAGTTTGTAATGAAGATATGATCACATCATATGAAATACTCAGATCATATACACTGTGAGTTGTATTTGCATTTTTCCCATGGATAACTGACTTTTAATAATTAAAGTCTCTATTTGCAAGTTTGATCAGTGTTAAGAAGTGAGTAGCAGCACCTTTTTAAAAAAACAAATAAAAAAAAAATCTCCTTTCGCATATAGAGTCATTGGACAAGGCTGCATATCTAGGAGTCTCAAATACTATCTGCTCATCCCTGTCAATATTTGCTGTTCAAACCCAGAAACGATGCTCAGTGCACCTGACAAAAAAAGAACTCAAGTTACCACTACACCCTGAATCTTCCATCCTCCAAACAGAAACTCACCTTAAACAATTGAGAATAACAAGATGAAAATGCCTGAAAATATAACTAAGTGCTTTTAATGCATTATCTTGGTTCTCAAAGAGTTGAATTTATAAACTATAGACTTAGCTCTTTTTCCATCTCTCAGTAATAAAAATAGGTGGCATATACGTCAAGTGGGACTATTTGCATGTAAAAATTCAATCACACAGGATTCAAAATGTTTTAGTGAACATCACCAGCCTTTGTTACTCCTAATGTGACTTTAAAGAACATCAAGCACCTTCAGAGCTTTGCAGTTGGAGAGTACAGGCATCTGTATCCATTATTTTGCTTATGAAAGAATGACCCTGACAACTCCTCCCGATGTTATTAATAGCCAACATCCACGCTCCCTGTATATACAGAAGTTATTGGTTAACTTTTATTGAATATTTACCTCTATGGCTAATTGTCTCAGCGGAATGCTGACCATTTTCTGTTTCCTTTCTGTGATCAGGTTGACAAATCTGCATGCAGGTTACAGAAAAGATAAATAACTTTATCAAAAGCTGCAAAGAAACTTGGAACCCCAGAGTCAAATCCCCCAGAAACTGTACAACAATGGAGTCCCAAAGACCTAAAGTGGAATGAGACAGCTGAATAATGCTCTCTGTCCAGATCTCTCTTTTCCTTGTAGGCCTTCAGAGTCCTACCTTACAAGGGCCAGACCATAGGACAGGATGAGCTCGTGTGACCTCAGTCTGCCAGATGAATCCAGAACCTTGCAACGAATCAGTTCGGCAGTACAATCCACTGCAAGAGGCATTTTGGGGCCATACCTAGAAATTAAAGAAATGATGAGCAGCCTCGCAAGAATACACTCCCCCTACAAAAAGGGTAGTCTTCACAATACTTTTTGTGCTTTGTGGTACTAAGCAGCCTGAGAACAGGTATGCAGAAAGACACTAAGGCTTCTTCCAGAAGACTTTTATTTGGAACAGCGATCACACAGCTGCTCCTAGGCAGGTCAAATGAGTACCTACTGACGTGCCAAACGTCAGCACTCATGGCACTCATACAGCACGAGTCGCTGTAACTGGACCGGCTTCCTTTACGGTGCAGCAGAGGCAACGCACAGTTAAGACGACGCGGGGGCCCCGGACTCGCTCAGCGCGGCGCGCCGTCCCGAGCAGAACGAGTCCGGGAGGCTGCGGGCACGCAGGGCTCCTGCCTTCCCCGGCGCCCGCGGCCCCGCGCTATTACCGGCGCCACCCGCGTGTCCGAAGGCGACTACCAGAGAAGGGGCCCCGCAGGACGAGGCGCCCGCGGTTGCGCACGCCGCCTCGGCCGGCCCCGCCAGGCCGTGCCGAAGCAGCCCGGGGCGCGCAGCCCCGCACGGCCGCTTCAGGGACCGCGGGGGGCGGCCCGGGAGGCAGCGACGGCTCCCCGCTCCCGCTCCCTGCCGGCGCGCGGCCCGTACCGGCTCTTCCAGGCCGAGACCCGGTCCAGCGCCTCCTGCTGCAGGCGGCCGTCCCCGCAGTACAGCCCCACCATCACCTGGTCCCACTCCGCCCTGCCCCTCCACGCCACCACCGTCCGCAGCGGCTTCAGCCGCCTGCGAGGCCCGGACAGCCACGACCGCCCGCCCGCCATGCCGCCGCCCGCCCCGCGCCCCCCGCCCCCCGCCCGCTCTTCCGGCCGCCCCGGCCCGGGGCGGGGCGCGCCGCTTCCGGCTGCCCGGGGGCTGCGGGCGGGCGGGCGCTGGGTCGTGTGGCGTGTTTTGTTTGTTTGTTTGTTTTTGTTGTTTTGTTTTTTTTTTTTTCAATCGCCTCTTCTCTCGCCGATCTGTTCTCTCTAGGCACCAGTGACGCCGATCTGTTCTCCTTAGTCACCAGATATAGGACCCGCGGGAATGGTGTCAAGCTGAGGCAGGGGAGATTCAGGCTGGACATCAGGAAGAGGTTCTTCACCGAGAGGGTTGTTGCGCACTGGAACGGTCTCCCCAGGGAAGCAGGCACTGCACGAAGCCTGTCGGAGTTTAGGAAGCGTTTGGACTGTGCACTTGGTCACATGGTCTGAATTTTGGGTAGACCTGTGTGGTGCCGGGAGTTGGACTCGATGGTCCTTGTGGGTCCCTTCCAACTCAGGACTCAGGATCTTCTATAATTCTGTTATTCTATGATTCTTGTCGGTCAATTTGTGCCATCCCAGGAACACGCTTATGTTAGAGGTCAGGAGAAGACAGAACTGCAAGGTGGGATGGGAAAAACGTGCTGGAACTGGAAGCCCATGGGAGCTGATCGCAGCGACGTTGCCAGCAGCAAAGCTAAGCTTTAGGTTCTGGTTACTTAGGAAGACCCGTTGGAAAATACAGAGTATTACACACAAGATGTGGGGGGTTTCAGCCCTACCAGGAGCTTGGTGTGTGATCTGAGTCAAATCACATTAGATGTCATTTAAATTTAACATTTTTTAAATTAGTAATCATAATAAAAAAGGACCTTTTTTGTTTGTTTGTTAGATTGATTCTTTTTCTGTTACTAAGGAGAATAAAGACCCTAAGCAAAAGAAGTGGATAAAAATTAAGTTGAGCTACAGCAGAAATTGACCAAAATCCAATCCTTCTACTACTGTGGTAAATAAGCTTTGTAAATGAGATCACAGAAAAAGTATTTCTGTTAATATTTTCTTTCAGATAGTACCTTCCTGAGAGTGCCACCTTGCCTTCTTCATTCAGCTGTAACTTGAAAAATTGGCACTTTGGAAAATCATTTTGCATGCCTGGGGAATAGGGACCTGCATCCAAACAAGCAGATAGGGAACTCTTAAGATAGTGCTCCTCAGACACAGTAATAAACAAAGGCATGTGCTGATACAGTAAAATTCTAATTGCAGTACAGCTTCTTTCCTGCATTGGTCCATAATAAATTGTATAGTGTGTGTTATAAATACAAGTTTTAGATGTGTTCTGGAGTTTGATCAAAGGTCATGGTTTATGTAATGTAACCTGGATTAATGTATCCACCTGTGGTTTTTTTCCAGACTTACTTCCCTTTCTTAAGCTGAGTACATCAGGAGGTCAAAATCATCATTGTACGGATGGGCTACAGACGCATGGATTTTCCAAAATAAGGGGATGACCACTCACCTCCCCCTTCTTTAGTAAAAGCTTTGATTTTATGGCTGCACTTATATAAAATTCTGCAGTGTACCGTTTTCTTTGAAAAACAGTTTGTAGGTAATTTTTCATTGTCTGCTGCATTATTTCTCTTATCTAAATGTATTTGAGAGGTTAAGTTGGGGAATGGCTGAATCTGTAATTTTTAGCAGCACAGAAATTAAAAAGTACTAAGAAAATATTTGCTTTATTGTATATTTATGTTGCCCATTGACATAAGACCAAGTTGTGCAGAAAATTGAAAGAACTATTTTCTGCCTATATAGAGGTAAAAAATGATTGTGAAGGGTGACAATACAACATTCTATTTGAATGTAAATGTTTAACTTTTGTGATCTGATGAAAGGGTAGACTTAGATTTTGTTGCTGGATGTAACTGGCCTTATGATCCTGAGCAAACTGATGTTGTAGTTAGTGCCTCAGCTTCTTGCATGTTATCTTGTTGAGGAAGAACATACAGCAATGTACAAAAGGACACTTTTACCTAGCCTGACATTCAGAAAAGGTAAGTGTAATGTGTTATCCTGATTTTAGCCTATTCACCCATTTCCTATATAACGTATGGAATACAAGCAGGTAATGCCAAAACTTGTTGAAGCTGCTAAACCATGCAGGTCAGACTTCTGGATATCTTATTTCTTTACAAGAAAATATCCCACAAATCAAAAGAACAGTCTGTCTTTCTCTGCAGGAATCAGCTACCTAGCTTGAAGGCTGAGGAGGTGTGAAGTCTGCCTTTTTTTTTGTCAGTCAGAAGGAGAAGCAAAAACATCAGATGACTTTCTTGTCCCTCACGTGCATGGAAGTGATTTCCAGGATTACTTGCTCCATTGTTCTTTAGTGTATGGAGTCCATATCTAGGAAAATATTGAATAACAGTGACCCTCTTGAGTTTAAATACCTGTTAGTAAGTTGAAAGAGAAAGAGGACAGACAATTTCCATCAACAGTTTTGCTTAATGAATGTCTGACGCCAAAGAAACTGGGTGGATATGCTTGTTACAAATACTCAAACGGACTTTTCTTCCAAATGAGGTGTCTTTCAGACCCTTGTTTTCAACAGTACTGAGGATTGTTTTGAGTAGCTACAGGCCCTTCTGTAGATTGGTTCTGTCTTTCCCCAAGACTGTCTGGATTTTAGGGTAGCTTAATCTTTTTATTCAATATTCAGAAGCAAGTTCGTGTTTGCAGAATTGTTAATCATCCTCAACAGGTTTTTATGAGCATTCTCTGCTTATACTGGATAGCTAAAATTCCTTTTATATTCTAGCACAAGTGCAGTTAATGAAGCCTATGCTACTTTGGACTAACATGAGTATACCTGATTGCATAGTTCAGAATGTGCTTCTCCAGGTGAGTCAATAGAAAAAAAAATCTAGAAATTCTGCCCATTACAAAATATTTGTTAAATATAGAAGATTATGGGACAGAAGTGCTACAGAAATTCTGGAACTGGAAAATAAGAAGGTTGCTCAGACTTCATTAGTGTATGGATTTAGTCATCAGCATTTGAAGCAGTTCAGTGTCCAGCAAAGCTGAATGAGTTCTGTTAAAATACCATCTTTGAATAATACGTCAGTTCAGCCTCATGCCCACACCCCCAAAAGTCTGCTGTGTTCTTCGGTAGGTCAAAATGAAACAAAAGTTTCATTACTCGGAAGAACTGTAAGGCTGAGGGAACAGATCTGACATTTGTTGCCAAACTCCTGCAGTGTCTCATGCAGTGAAAGTGAACTCTCAGAAGGTATGAGGCAGGGACAGAAGTTGGAGCAGGGCCCTATTCTCTGGAAATGGAGTAGCACTTTTCATTGGCATAAAGGATGTTCTGAAATCACAAGCTGTTTACTGCAATCAAGGGGTCTTATACAGAGTACAGGAACATCGTGTCATTTTCTTTCCAAATTCTTTTAGGGTTTCAGAAGTCAACTGCAATGCAAAGCCTGTAAAAGCCAAATACTGCAATGCTGTGGAACAGATAGGATGCATCAAACTTGATCAGACTACCTGTTCCTGCTTCCGTATCCTCAGAGATGTATCAGAGATTAAATTTAAAGGAGTTTTTCATTCTTACTCTCTCTGGACAGCAAGAAAGATGTGAAGAATTTGATGGCTGTAATAGAGGTAAATGGAAGGAAGGGCCGAACTAGCACAGATTTCACATGCTTCATGTGCTTTCAGAGTCTGAATCAAAGGGGAATTATGCTTGTGCTATTGCTTTGTTTATGATGTCTGGCCATAAGGTTGCTCAGTGCAAAATTCAGATACAGGAGTTAAGTATATTTTTTCTTTGAACCCAATCCTCTCTGTGGTTTTTCAAATTTGAAAGGAGAAAATACATTTCATGTGTGCAAAACAGTGCTGAGCAGGTGATTTGAAAAAGATTGTCTGGAATTGTACTGTGCCTGTAGAGGGGATCATGGGGTTGTGGTGGAGCTGTGAAGTTACGCGATAACTGTTTGTAGGACTAATTGTACATATGCCCTTTCCTCCTTCTGCAGAGCCTGGCTTTTGTTTCTCTGCTGTTCATCTTTGGAATTCTCATATTCTGTGAGGAGACCAAGGCACAATTTGAGTTCTTTACTGCTAACTTCACCTTTGTTAGCAGTGCTGAGGTCTCCCACAACTACTATGAGCCCTGTTACCACCAGGCTGCCTAATTCATTCATCTGGAGCTTTTCTGTGTCCTCTGGTTTACTTTTGAGTTCTCTGTGCAATTTTGTTTCTGTCCAGACGGGAAGTTCTTCCAAAATCTCTTGAATGTGGTTGACTTCCTCTCCCTCTTCCCCGTTTATACTGAACTCTTTGTGGATGGGCAAATTCAGAGAATGACAAGCCTGGTGTTTTGATTGGGCTTTGCTTGCATTGTCCATTTCTTCAGACTCCTGAGATACCAAACCTGATAGAAACAGCATTGATCTTCAGAGTTCTGTGCTACACCCTCAAGTCTATTCTCAGAGAGATTTGAATCCTGCTGATGATTTTGACCTTTCAGACACTCTTCTTTATCTCTCTCTTTTTCTATGGGGAGTTGCTGGGTAGCCATCAAACAAAAAGAAGCTGCATTTCACTGACATTCATTGTTGCTTCTGGTGGGCACTGATCACACTCACTACAGTGGACTATGGAGATGTCATCCCTCTCACCACAGCTGGCCAAGTGACAGCAGCCTTAGCTGCAGTATTTGTCATGTTAACTATCATCATTCAATCCCCATTTTCCTGGTGAAGTTTAAAAACTCTTACGACATTGCTATCTTCAAACGGAACCTGAAAAGAATCAAGAAGCATCAACACCACTGACATCACAACCTCTGTTCCCCTTTGCCGTGGAGCAATAAAGATTCAGCATGGCTTATTGTTGCGAAGCATGGCTGAAAGCACGACAGACACCAGTTGAGTCAGATCATGCTGCTCCATTTTATTGCCCCAATAGCCTAACTTTTATAGTGAACTTGACAGGGGCGGACAGTGTTCCACACAAGATTATTGGTCAAAAGCACTCAGACAAACAACTATAAGAAAACAACCCCACCTGCAAGAAAACAACCCCCCTTGTGATTAGCGGTCACGTAGACCTAGTCTTTGAGGCCAGCTGCTGGTAACAATATTTTTGTTATCACCTTAATTGGGCGATGTGGGAAGTATTGCCGTGGGAGCTTCTCACTGTTACTCTGGCAGCTTGGTTTGCTCAACTACAGCAGGCCCTGAGATTTTCTAAGGCCTGCTTCTGGTTGCTTAAGGCAAGCTCAAATCGAACAATTGTTCCACGGGCACATGACCACGTCCTGTACGCCAATTCCCAACAGCTTATTCACTTTAGTGGGAAGGGAGAGCATATAGTTCTTACTGCACTTAGTTGCTGCCTTAGCATATTTTCAAACCACGGGTGAAGCCTCACTTTGTAGTACATGATGCACAGCTGATCAGACCTGTTGAATCCCATGTGTTTTTCCCATACAGTAGTGTATCACATGCTCTTTTATCTGCCACAGTTGCACTCTCTCATCTAGCTGTGAGGGGAGAAGCTGTGATGCTGCACTACAGCTTGAATGTGCTTCACACAGCCTGGTCCCATAATGTGGGGCCACAGCATAGTCTCTCAGCTGGCATGTAACCCCTGATGCTACCTATATTCTCCATTGCCTGACAGGCCATAATCTCATTTTGCATGCTGAAAAGGTCTGTAAAGGGTCCTGCTCTAACAGTGAGGAGGAGGTTGGGGGGGTTATTTTTTTTTTAAGTGTTCTGTTTCCTCATTTTACCTTGTAGTAAAGAAGCCAGTACATCTGATTTGCCTGCACTCACACACCATTGTAAAGAAGGGAGTAGGCTGAACTGACTTTGGTCCTGAAAGCCAGCACTGTTCAATAATGTGCTTTGCACACTCACAGGAAATGCTGTGGCTTTTGAGTAGCAGCAAGGGAGCCCTCCAACAGCAGAAATTTTTGGCTCAGCTGAAGTCAATAGCAACATTTTCTTGGCCTTAGTGAGATCAAAATTTCATTGGCCATTTCCAGTGGATCAACTCATTTCAGTACTTGATTTTTAATGTAACAAAATCTCTGAGCTGTTAACCAAAATATCTGTGGATATATAAATATATATTTTTTTCCTGTTCAAGAAGAAGAACATAATCTTCAGTACTCAGTACAGTTTTAATGCCATTTACCTTATAAAGGCATAGCTATAAATTATTAATTTTTATCTTTTAACTGGATAGTGTTACCTAGGTTTTGTTTTGAAATAACAAATATTGTTGAGGTATGGAAAAGAGCCTACATCACATTGTTTATACAGCAGGGTGAAGTGTTAAGATTATTTTGTTTGTTAAGTAAAAACTGCTATGTACAATAAGTTTTGTGTTTAAATTTCATTTAGGCTGTATTTTAATTGCAATATTTTATTTTTTTTTCTGATAGTATGATTTTTCTGTTCAGGATAACATTTTAAATATTTTTTTTTTTTTTTTAATTGAAACACTAGGTAATTTCCCCCTATTCCAATCCAATTAAAATGAATTAGTTTTCTTCTAAAGAAAACGAAAAAACACTGTAAGCATTTAAACATGAAGCACGTGAGAAGCTGAAAACACCTTGGAAATGGAAGGAAGTTCTAGGTGTTCTCCACTCACCTCTGCTGTGCACCAACTAGAGAGGGCCAACAGGACAAAGTCACGCGTACGGCTGCATAGGAATTATTCTTAATTGGATCAAAATGGTGTTCCGTTTTCTATGGACATATATTGTCTTCTTAGAAATTCACATTAATAGCGAAAGTTTAGCAGAGGTTTACCAAGCCTAATCTTGAGCTCTCTGCAGTCTGGGAAATGATCCATGGTATAAACATAGGCAATGACCCCATTTTAAGGATCCAAGTCTAATCCACTGGGACAGTTACACTGTACTGGGTGCAAATTTAGGAGGTGGTTCAGAGTGCTGCAGTGTTTTGTTTTGTTTGTTTGTTTGTTTGTTTTTGGTTTGTTTTGTGCAGTGCTGATCTGAGTTTGTCCTGCTCCTCCTGGTGTACATGCATCTTTTAACAGACGCTTCACATGAGAGATTTTCTACAACTGAGAAGAGCTGCTTTCACCGCTGCCCCCAGGAGAGGGTGCTCTCAAAACATGTACTGCAGACCCATTTCTGCACAGGAAGCACAATGCGAACATCACATCGGAATGGGGCATTTCACCACTCTGTAACACAACACCACTTAGGTTCTAATGTACTTTCCTGTCACATCAGTTAGTGTCTACTCCTATTTGTCATAAAAACAGGAGTTTACAGCAGCAATGTTAAGTCAAAGTCAATGTGATAGCTACATAGAGATCACTGTAGTTCCCCTGGATCTATCCCTGCAGAGAATTTAGCGCTGGTTTAACTGAGGAAGAATATGTATTTTAAGAATAGCTCAAAAAACCTGCATGCTGTTGGTGGCAAGCAGAGTTGCTTCATCAGTATTTGTTCTTCAGTTAAAGAGAAGAATACAGAAAATTGTCATTTATTAAGCTGCCAAGTTTTAGTTAGATTTCAGTGCCTTGTTCATGATCTTAGTAATGTAGGTATTATGGTGTCCTTGAGGAAAGTATCTCATTTTCTTAAAGTTGAAGCACTATGTATATAAGAAAAACAATGACTTAAAAATATGATTAACATAGAGAACAGTGCAATGAATTATGTAGTTAATTTCAGAGAATAATCATCTAGACAATTTACAAAGTGACAAACACAGAAATAATCATCTTGGCTACAAGCTGGAGTTGTCTCTTTTGAGGTTTGTCCAATCAGCAGATAATTTGAAAAAGCAGCTTTCTATATATTACTAATATATAAACCATAAAACATTTCACTTCGATAGTATCTATTTTTCTCATTTTGATTAGGTAAAGCCACTTGATTGCAATAAAGGCAAAACAAGAGGAAATGCTCACATGTTGTTAACATACAAATACAATAATATATTAATAAAGACATGATATTCCAAATAAGAAAAGTGTAATGAGGCATTTTGGGCTCATCAAAACCCGTCCATATTTATTGATCAGAAAAATAATATATATTTTGGGAGGGTGTGAGGGGAGAATATCAGTAGAAACAGTATGTTCCTTCAAAACAACCTGGTGTTGGATTTCACAGTAGAAAATTCCCTTTCACATGCTGACCAGTGTTGCTAACTTGTGCTGAGCATGAAATAGATACAGCTCCTTCTCCTTTCATGTCCCCACTGCTCCTCAGCATGGAAAGATGAGGAGTTGCCTGTTACTGAGAAACTCATCAACACCAGCTACAGGCAGTGCAAAGGTGATGGGAAAAAATGGCTAGCTGTTGGCAATACAGATTTGCTAAAGCAGATGACTCTTCCCCTCTGTAGACTATGCTCCTCTCTCTCGTGGAACTTCTTAGTTGCACTGTGAGCAGTTGTGTTTGACTGGTAAGGTGCCTGCTGTTGTCATCCACCATAAGGGCAGTCTGTGAGACAATTCCCTGAATGGCTTCTTAGTCCAACAAAGGAAAAGTACTGAGGCTCAGCCACCTCTATGGTCTACCCTCTGGCCATGCTGGGAAGCTGTTCAGCTTTTAATCTCTGATCAGGTTTGTAATCTCATTTGTGGTGCTTAGATGGGAGTGGGATGTCACATCTCAGGCCACAGGTGATCTAGAAGCAGATGGGAGCAATGGGAGGAGAATAAAACTGAACTACAAAGAACTTTGAACGTCCACAAGGTCTGTTTTTCCCTTACCTTACCTTCAGACTATCACATGGATGTACATACTAGGTACGCAATGTGATCATTCTCAGTGCAATGGGCATGTCTGGATGGCAATG
The DNA here is from genome assembly GCF_009819795.1 of Aythya fuligula. Lineage (NCBI taxonomy): Eukaryota > Metazoa > Chordata > Aves > Anseriformes > Anatidae > Aythya > Aythya fuligula. The sequence continues at coordinate 21,140,859 of NC_045571.1, read as the reverse complement.
GACTGTAGTGGACTCCCTGACATTATTTTTAGGTGGGTGATTTCCTTAACCAGCCATGCCATGCACTCTGCATTTAGAAGTCACTGTCTTCCTAGGTTGCCACATTCATCCCCAGTGCTTGCTTTCTTATCCTATTTCAAAACTCTTTCCTCTTTCACTTAAATATATTTATATATATAACCTAAATTGTCTTACAGTGGGCTAAGGACCAAGGTGTTTATGATGGCATGCACAATAAATAAATTTATAGTCATAAGGTCTTCTAGACTCCCCCATCCTTTGACACTTTCATCTGATCCTGATTTCCAAACTGGTTTTGTAACAGTTTGTGTTTTGTGGCTGCTTCATGTTCCAGCCAACCACTTCAAGCTTAGTGTTGTCCACTCATCAGGAGCAACAGAGAAAAGAAGAATAAAGCCTTCTGCACCAAGGCAAAATGAGCCATCCTGGTTACCAGTTTTCTTGCTCAAGTCAGCCTTTGAGAGGGAACAACAAAGTGAGGCTCTGCTGAAGCTGCAGCTGGTAGCCTGACCAAGGCAGGCAAGCATGTTATGTCCCACACCCTTTTCTTACATCAGTTTCCAGATGATTTCATGCTACACCTCCACACCCCTTTCACCACAGAGTGGCAGCAAGTTAGCTGATGCAATTTGATCTTATGTCTTCTGAGACAGTTGCAGAGGTTGTGAGATGAATGGGATCCAAACTTCAGAGGACTGCTTGCTACACAGCGGCCATTCAACACTATCATATGATATTAATGCCTACCTTCACCCCAGACTGACAGCTGGAAAGCAGTTAAAAGCTCAACGTTCCCATCCCTCTTTTCTCTGTCTCCTAATCCCATAGACGGTTTCTGAATATTGTCTGCACCTCATGGGCAGAATTTCTGGTGTTTTTAGCCATGTTAACTTCATGGCATCCCCAAATACTCCAAGCTGCTGAATGTTCTGGGGATGTAGCAACTCTGTGCTTTGAACACGGTGTAGTTATTGGACCCAAACTGCCCCAAGGCTTAGACAAAGTAGTCACAAGTCCCTTGCAAGACATTTCTGAGTGAAGTGCTTCATGACAAGAAGGTCAAAACCCCATCTACTTCTCTCTCTTCCCCTGCAAAGGCCATTAAAAGGCTTTTTTAGAGTATGATGCAGTTCACAGGAGGGATAAGCCATCAGACTTTACCTATGAAATGGATGAAAGGGGCCTCAGACAGCTCAGAACACTTTCAGAGGAACAAGTCATGTTCTCAGCTACCCTGAATATTGCCAGCAGCATCACTGGTGAAAGCTTATTGTGCAAATTTAAGATTTAAAATGGTCTTTTAGTTTAAGACTATTCCCCCATATCCTATCATTACCTGCCCAGGTAAAGAGTTGCTCTCCATCCTTCTTATAAGATCCCTTTAAGTATTGAAAGGCTGCAATGAGTTCACCCTGGAGCCTTCTCTTCTCCAGGCTGAACATCCCCAGCTTTCTCAGACTTTCTTCATAGGAGAGGTGCTCCAGCCCCCCATCATCTTTGTAGTCCTCCTCTGGACCCACTCTAACAGCTCCACATCTTTCTTATGCTGAGGGCCCCAGACCAGGTGAGTCCCACAAGGGCAGAGTAGAGGGAGACAATCCCCTACCTCTCCTGCTGGTCACACCTCTCTTGATGCAGCCCAGGATGCAGTTGGCCTTCTGGGCTGCAAGCATGCTCTGCTGGCTCACGTCAAGCTGTTTGTCCACCAGAACCCCCAAGTCCTTCTCCGCAGGGCTGCTCTCCATGAGTTCTTCTCCAAGTCTCCAATCCCCTGTCTGGGATTGCCCCAGCTCAGGTGCAGCACCTTGCACTTGGACTTGTTGAACTTCATGTGGTTCACATGGGCCCACTTCTCCAGCCTGTCCAGGTCCCTTTGAATGGCATCTCTTCCTTTGGTATCAACTGCACCATTCAGCTTGGTGTCATCTTTAAAGCATTTCCTAAAGTTAAGCTAATTAGTCCATACAACTTGCCAGTTGCAGACCACTGCAATTTGTCTTTGGGCTAGCTAAAGAGGAAAGACTTGATCCCTCACCAACAAAGCATTTGAAGTCATGCTTATTTGTAAGCAATTTTGGGTCTGAAGTAAATGTTTAAGTGGGCTTGAGATCCCAGCTGTCTGCCTGGGGCAAAAGCTTCCTATTTATTACAGAGCAGGATAGGACCATGCTGGAGGATAACGAATGCGTGAGCATTGCTAGGATGGTCTTTCCCTCACATCTCTAATTAGCTGCCTCAGGTAATAACATTAATGGGGACACAGCACCATGGGCTTTACTGCTGGCTGTATCATCCTACCACTGATCACAGTTAAGTATCTGAATAACTTAACAGTGAAGTCACATCTTCATGGTGCCTGTTCCTTCCACTCACTGCTGTCAACCACACTTACACTTGCAGTGTCAGTGACAAGGACTGTATATATACATATATATATATATATTTTTTTTTTTTCTGAAAGGTATTACTGTCTTTCTATTCTCGAGTTTTGTGAACTGAAGATCTACGCCTTCTTAGTGCTCTGAACAGAGCCATGGTTCTCTAAGACAGACCCTGCAGCCTAGGCTAGTTTTGCTGAGTGATTGTCTCAGCCTTTTTGCTTTTCCACCTGGGTGACTTCTTGGCCTGATTTAAAGCTTCCAGTGTTGCTGATGTTGCATGAATGGAAAGAAAGAAACAATAGAAATGAAATTGTTTAATCTGATACCCTCTCCCTTTCTGCCCTATTCATGTCTAGACCTTGCAGAATGAGACAAGAAAGGAGTGGGAGATGCAGAAGAAAAGGGAAGAACACAATTGCATCAACCAAGATACCATGACCTCCATCAACTGGGACAAGTGTGGCCTCAGATAGGCTGTTCATTTTCTGTCTTCATTTTTATCAGCTGTGCCTGAGGCCTGGTTAACCACTTAGAGTCTCAGCAAGGATAAACAGATGTGCCACTTTATGATCAAGCGAACTCAAAAAAATTTTTTTTGGGATGAGTAGAATTCATGCCAGGATTAAGACAGCAAACCCTACCATGGGACAGAAGCTAGGAGATGGATGTCATGCACTCCTCAGTCAGGAGGCAATTTCCTACTTGCATGTCAAGTGGGACTTTGCAAGTCCCACTTTCATGTCCCCCAACTTACCTGAGCCTGTTTCTAGGAAGTACATAGTTAGGCTCTAGCAGAGGGTTTCATGGAGAGGACACTCATATGGTTTCAGGGGATGCCTTTTCTGCTGCCTTGGCTGTAGTCATACAAGCTCACAGCAAATACACACTAAAAAGAAAAAAATATAAAAATAAAAAACATACACAGAAAATTAGGATTTTAGAACAGAAAGCAAACCCTGTGCAAATCTACAACAGTTGCTGAAGGTTTCAGAAAAGACTTTTAGCCACAAGGGTGGCTAGATGTAAGACTCACACTAGGACCTTCATATGATTGCGAGCTATGAAATTCCCATGTTATGGAAAACCAAGGGATAGGAGAGCTCAAGCAAGGCTCCTGCATGTCTATAGCATTTCCTTGCAGAAGGGTAAGTTTGCATACAGTCTTATCTTGAGATATGCTTCTTGTACACATCTTCCTTTACAAGAAACATCTTTTATATTTGCCACCTTTCTCACCTCAGACTTTCTTTCACATTGCTGTAAATGACCTGTCTCTTCATAGATCCTCCTTCAGCTCCAGCCATCCTGATATATGCGTTAGAGGCAACCACCCTTACCTACTCCACCAGTTTAGAGCTGTTTGTGTGAGCTCTGCTAGTCCACTGCAGTAAAAATGATTTGAAAGGATATATTCATGTCATATCCTTTGGGGAAACTTGAACTGCCTCAAAGCCAGTGCTAGAAGTGATCCTCTTTTTCCTTACAGGGATCCCTAGTCTTTTGGAAATTTCCTTTTACCTTCCTAATTCTTCTCTGTCTTAGCAAGCTGGGAAGAAAAGAACATGTAACATTTACGCTGTGCATCCCTGGCCCACACAGTGCCTGAAATCCAGCCTGAAACCATCACCTTCAAGCACCTCTGACTAAAACTGATGTGGGCCTCATGCTGTGGTATGGCCTCTGGGTACTGGTCATTTGCATCCTTCCTCTGACTCACGCCCTGAAAATATAGCCTCCTCCTCCTCAGAGTCCATCAGGCTGTGCTATATACTTTCAGTTGTGTCTGTGTGGCACAGTTTCCCTCACCACAGAGAAATGCAGAACCAAAATTTTGCCAAGGAGATCTCTTCAGTGACTCATCTGTGCTAGGGAAGGGAGAGTTTCGTGTCTGCAACTTGGAATAGGTGTATCCTCTAGTGCCTCAGTGGGCTGTTTCTGACTTGTGGAGGGGCTGCTGTACTAACACAGTGTGTGCATGTGTGTGTGGGGGAATGCTCTGTGTGTGATACTGGGGGAACCATCCTTTCAATATATGCCTTCCCATCTCCCTCCCCCACTTTCCTTTTCCTCTTTAGTGTTGTAGTATTTTAATTGGAGGAAACAGTTATACCAAGGAAGTCAATGGTGGGGGCAAGGCAGGGAGGGGGGAACAGGAGGAAAATCACATCACAGCCCAGTCTGCCAGTATAAACACTTGATGATTTCCTGTTATTGTAGCCTAAAATGTACCATGACATCATTTGCGGGCCTCCCAGAATCACCCAGAAGGAGGAAAAGCCAGCATTCCCAGCCCGCCCCCAGTGTGAATCCAGGGAATTCAGACCCTATAAGGCAGTGAAGCCCTGTGAGCAGCAAAGATAGAGTTTCGAAAGCTTTCTTTTTCTTGGCAATGTGGGGATTTCACAAACAGGAAAAACTGCTTTTACTTTTCCTACAAGGGAACTGTTTATGCCTCATGGCATATTGATGCCTGGAACTGGCTCTGCTTGAGAAGCAGAGCTGAAATATAATAAATGTTTTCTGCTGAGGACAAGCGGAGGTAAATCCCCCTCCACAGACACCCTCACCACAGTCATGCCAGCTCATTGTTCTGGGCATCCACTTTTTATGCTACCCACGTCTACTTCCACTCTACAGACAGGATAGTTAAGTCAAAAACTGTGGATTATATAAAACAGACCAATCTGGAATAAATTTGATCACTTTGAAAGGTGAAGCTAACCCTGAATATAGCAGATATTGCCAGTGAAATGTTCTTCCTCCTTTCCTGTGCATTACATCAAGAGGCATTTGTCTGAAAAATGAAGAGCCAAGCTATTTTGAGCCTGGATACATGAACTATCCTGGAATTTGACTCAAAGGGGCAGATTTTTGTCTCAGTTACTGTTAATCCTGAATCACTGTTCTCAGTCTGCACCACTGTGAGGAAGAACAGATCAGGTTCACAGTGATGGGTTCTCACAGCTTTTCTGAGAGGGATAATAATTAGGCTGATTCCACACCACACCCTTCAGCCACAGTTTCTGTGGCCAGCCTTTCAGGAAGACCACAGTGAGATATCTGCAAAATTTGTATTTTCATAAGCAGGGTAATAAAATTCAGAATCACAGTACTATAATTGTAATCATTTAGACTCATACCCTCCCTTGAAATCTGCCAGATGCTTTGCAAACATCAATAATTATAGTGTAACTTTTGTTCTTGAAACAGGAGAAATGACTATTTTCACTTTATATGTAAACAAATGGAAGCACTGAGATTAAATGAAACACTACCTTACAGAATGGAATGTTTTCTCTTATTGTGGTTTTATACTAATTCCATACTGCCAAATATGATCAGCAAATTATATTTGTTTTACCATGAAGTATATTTTAAAAATCTGGAGCAAGTCAGCCAAGAGAAGAATGATAAAAGCAAGTCTAGTAAATAAAGCATGCTTGGGACTGACATTAAAAAGAAACAGAACGATCTTGCAGTTTACTGGGTAAATATAAAAACAGTGTATAAATTCTGTTGTTATTACTCTAGCTTGGACTTACTGGAATACAAAGTGGGTTGTCCCACATGCTCTATTTTTGGATAGGAGAACCAAGCTATTCATTTCTTTACCATGCTGAGCTCCTTTCAAAGCTATATATACAAGATGACTATCACTCATTAAGTAGTTTACTATTCATTGCCAATACCGCAGGGTGCAGCGCTGGGAACTTAAGTGAACTTAAGATTATGCACAGCTATGACAGGACCCTGTGTCCACTGAAATCAAGAGCTAGGAACCCAGAAGCATGGCACCAGAAGAGCAAATTGTTCTGATACCACTGTGATAGCTGTGGGGCACTGAGGCCCTGAATTTACTTCTATTATTCTGTACCTCATCTGAGGGCTGAGGTTGTCATGTTGGCTTGGCAATGGAGGGGAGGAGAAGATGCTTCTTCTAAGCATTGAATTTACCAGATCTAGCATGCATTAGTTTTGGCTCGGCGATTTTTGCCGAGTCATATGAAAACATGCAGCCTGCCACATGGCAGAGGAACAAGAAGCAGGGATGCGTACCTGATGATAGACAGATGATTGCAGTATGACGGTAGCTGCTGGGTTTGGTGTGGTGTGAATGTTCATCTAAGATGTCATGTTGTGTTTTTCTAGGATATCAATCTCTTCTCAGGTAGGAAAAGATTCAGGCTGGTTCTCTCTCATTTTATCCCCACAGCACAGGAATGACTTGCTTTACACAATGTTGCTCTTCACTTTGTATGTATTCACTGCAGGCTACTTACATTCTCTGCAGGGCAGATTAGTGTCACAAGGTTTTTGACACAGCTAGACTTTGATGACAAATACTTCCTGTTTCAGCTTTATGGCACGATGCCATGTTTCCTGGGTATGACAAAGATAAAAATGGCAGAGTAATGTGCTGTAATATCATGGTGACTTTATGAAAATACTTGATCCTTTTTGACAAATAAAAAGTAGCGTAGAGAGCAGATTAGTAACAATGACAAAGTAGAAGTGATAGTAGTTTGTACTATGAGGACCAGGGTGGGAGAACAGCAACGTATGCTTGATTCCCAATGATTTGTACGGGATAATGTCTGCTCGTATCCACAGTGAATCATCCTGGAAAGTTTGACTCCATTTATTGTGGAAAGCCAGGCAAAAACAAAGTGGAAGAGAATCGGTAAAAGCAGTCATTCATCAGTGCAGGAAATCCAGTTTTAAGGCTATAATATCTGACTGGAAACACCTCGGCCTAGTGATACAAAGAGAGAGACAAGATGAGGGTCTTTCATCTGGTTCAAATTTATTTAAAACAACAACAAAACATTGCTGAATTTGTTTGTCCCAGGGAAATGGATCAAACATCATCTGTCCACCTGTAGATTTATGTTGGATAATCTCTGCTGAAGAGTGCTAGCATAAAAGCATGAAGTCAGCAAAACTCAAAATGACCTGGCTAATCATGCAGACATATCTTTGCCTGCTCCAGATGAAAGGTTTACTGTCAGTGATCCAGAACTGTGTGGATCTGGTATTAGTGTTCACAGAAACCTAGCCTGTGTTCAAGGAAGTCCTCAGAAAAGAAATAAATGCCCTATATATTTTGTTAGTCTACTTCCTCTAAATACTGTAAAGTAGAAACTGCAAGAAAATGCAACAGAGAGAAACTGACACACTTTACATATATGGTTTGGCAAACCAGAATGTACTAGAGAATAGAATCATACATGTAGTATGATTTGGGTTGGAGGGGATCTTAAAGATCATCTAGTTCCAACCCACTGCCACAGGCAGGGACACCTCCCACCAGACCAGGTTGCTCAAAGCCCCATCCAACCTGTCCTTGAATGCCTCTAGGGATGGGGCATCCACAGCTTGTCTCACAGTGAAAACCATTGCCCCAGTGTTGATGATGTAGTCACTGAGACATGAAAAAGACATATTAGTTCTTCACATTAGGGCAGATTTGGGATCAATACCTCAAATATACCTCCTTCCAGGGACAATCCCATAGCTATCAATGAAGATAGGAAGTATGACTCTGAAAAAGCTGACTAAAAATCCATTTGAATGAATGTCGCACAAACCAGAAGGTTTAGGCTGTGTTGAAGAAGCTAGCCAAGATTTCTTGGTTGAACTTCTCCAGACAATGTTGTAAATGCTGGTTTGACATTATTAAAGGTCACAATAGGGAACTGCAAAACATTCTCAAGCTGTTTCATCATCTATCTGCTAACTTAGAAGAAGAAAAAATATTACCAAAGGAGCCTATTTTAAGATTTTATACCTCTGTATTGTATATTCACTAAAAGAGTTCACTAAGCTGGATTCTTGTGTCTCTGGCTTTCACATTTCTTAGCGGGAAGCAGGACACTTTCTCTGTATTTTGTTCTTAGCATCCAAAATGGTGAATGTCCTTGAATGGTATCACAGACAAGGGAAAAGAAAGTCACTTGTTACCTAAGAAGAAAGCCCTTGGACTCTGGTTGGTTGGTGTGGCTGTACAGATCAGTGTCTTTCTCTGAATAAACATGTTAAGTAACTGTGACTCCCTGAGACCCAAAGGCACTCTGCATCTAGGTATGTGAACACAAGTGAGTAGCAAAATTCAAGCAGAGAGATAACAGAAGATCAACGTGCCTGATTAAGGCCATTTTCATGGGACTTGGAAGAAGATTCAGGTAATTTGAACATACATGTAGATTCAGTTATCACACATAATCTTTTAGGTGTCCCAAAGTCCTTGGGCAAGATTCACTTGACAAGTGGATAGGTATAAAATTAATGTCTATGTTCAAGAAATGAATCTCAAGAAGTAATCTGAAAGAAAGTGTTAGTGTTGAAGAAAGGGAAAGTGTTGGCTTTTCAGTCTTTGTAGTTTACGAGTGTATTTGTGTTTTGATCTGCTGCAGGCTTGCAGAGGCCTAGGGAAGAGAGTGAACAAGTATGGCAGGGTATGGTTGTAGGACTAATAAATTATGTTAGATCATGCAGGTCTGGGTCTTGGGGGCTGGAAGGGGTTATCTAATATTTTCAAGTTGACAAGCCAGGATATATGTTGTATCGTGTGGCATAGAAACTCTGAACGCTGAGACATATACCATTTAAATTAATACAAAATTATGTGCATCTTCATGGAAAGCAGGGAAAAAAATGGGAAAGAAAGAGTTTTCTGTGGTCATGTGTGGTGGCCAAAGCAGCTTCTTGATTTTGTTCTGTTTGAAGTGGGTGTCAGAAGCCAAGAGCGTTTGTGTAAGTCAGTGTCTATGTTTATATCTAGGGGAGAAATGGGTCAGGTTTTCCAAGACCAAGGAATATCTTGAGAGATCAGCTGTTCAGCACTCCAGAAAAGTAGGAAGGCACTGTTTTTTTGGCATGTTTTGTATATATCTAAGGAACAGCCTCTTCTGGCCAAAAATAAAAGGTCCCAAAAGTCAGGCTCCAAAGTCTCCAGATGGGATGAATTTCACACATGATGAGCATATAATCACTTTGAAACTTCCTTGTTGTGTTGCACAATATTGACACCAGCCATCAGACATGTGGACTGAGCATCACCTGTGCAGAAACGTGCAGTTAAAGTAGCATACACCTTTGCCATCTTTGTTCTGAAATTTAAAGTGTTTGTCAGCTACTCAGTGTTTGTCAGCCAGCCACTTGTAATCAGTATCTGTTTTCTTCTTGTTGATTTTTATTTGTCCAGAGAAACTAGGCTTTATGTTCCCTGTTTATTTACCACAAGCAGCAGTGCTGGAACAAAGGGAGTGGATCGGCACCCTGCATCCAGGATTTTGGGCAGAAACCTGAGTGTTAAACCTTTTGTGATTACTATAAGTCCTTAGTGTTTCTAACAGTGCTTTTAATGCTCTCCCACCATAAGATTCCACATGCTCAGAGGATTCCCCAGGGACCAGTGGTTTGATTAATAAGATATAAATTAGTTCTGTATAAGGAAATGCAGCTGTTGCTCCCTATCAATCCCTCAGAATACTCACAATAACAAATGAATTCTGGGAAGCTGAATAATGCCATCATATTTTTTCTTTTTTTTTTCTTTTTTTTTTTTTTTTCTTCCCACTCTTGGCCCTCAGAGTACATTGCAATTGCTAATTAGGACTGTTAGCATCCCAGTAATTAAGCATTAATTGGTAAACTGAAGCAAGGCAGGAAGAATTGCAGTAATCCTAATTAATGAAGCACTCTTTCAAAGCAATCTGTTGTTCTCAGAGGAAAGGCGTCAGCTCAGGAGTAGGTTAATGAAACACCGTGTGATGCAGTGATGCGCTTCGCTGTTTTTGCATGTTGTAGTGGGGCAATGCAGGGTTTATATTTATGTTCCAAGAAAGCTCAAATTATCTAGGCAGGCTATGCTGGTACCCTCAGATCCTGTGTTGGTTGTTGTGGGAATGGCTCTATTAGTGTATTTGTGTTGCTGAAATCAAATCCCTACTGAAATGACATTGCCTGAAATCTTTACTATGTTGACATTGCAAATATGAATGCATGAGGACATGATGACCACTGATAAGAGTAGGCTTATTTCTGTGCTGTTCCAAGCTATTCTGTTCTACCCTGTGTTATCCTAGTCCTATACTTCCTCTGAAAGGCATTCAGCTACTACAAATGCATCAAGTAATAGGAAAAATAAAAAACATGAATGGACTCTCAGAAAACTACCTACTACATATTACTACCTGTAAGGCAAGCTCAACTATCCTACTTCAATCTTTCTGACAGTGCTGACCACTTTGCAGGCAATGAAATAGCAAGGCCCTGCAGTGAACAGTGGAAGCTCTAGGAGCTCTTTGGCAAAGTGAGTTCAGTTTTTAACACAGTCCTCCCTTCCCTTTGGTGGCAGTACCAGGATCTGCATGCCAAGTCTGGGACTGGGGCATGCCCCAGTTTCAGTATAGAACTGAAAAACTATCTGGAGCAAATCAGTTGCGTTCACACAATGTGCAGAGGCTTTACCTTCAGGAAAGTGCAGGGAATGCCCTCTCCTTCTCTCACTACATCATTTTTCTTCACAAAACAATGCATGTGGAAATATGCTGACATTCAGACAGTGAAAGAGAGAGAGAAACTGTGCCCATAGCCAAACCTGTAGCCCTCTAGCACCTCCTCATTGACCAGCCTGCCCTTAAGTGTGCAATGGACTTTCTCACTATACTTCTTTTTTCTTTCCTTGAACTGAAAATATTCAAACAAAATTTCTTTAAAACCTTCCTGAATCCTCAGATTTCTGAAAGATGAAGATCCTATGCAGAACTGCCTCTGTTGCCTGTAGAACAACAGCTTTCAAAGGCACAGTATGAGTGGTCTATAAGGCTTCATAAAGGGTGACAGTGCAGGAAAAAGGAATGAATGAAAGAAAAGAGGAGGCAGTCCTAGGAACGAAGAAAAGAACGACGATCCCCGTGAGGCTGTCTGATAAATCACACTTTTCAGTCTTCCACCTCAAGTTCCCCTGAAAGGCTTTTGAAGCTCAGCCTCCTCAGTCTCCAGTAATTACATCTATGACCTCCTCACCATCTTTAACCTTCTCTCTTCCTCCCCACAGCCCCTCACTATATCATGTTGCCTTTCACAGGATGTAGGCAAAATAACTCCTTAAGGCTGGAATAATCTGTTTTGGCAACACTTCTGTGAAGCCTTGGGTCAGTACTAGATTTCTCAACGATTTGGGTAGGTAGTTAATCCCACCATAGTGCACAGAACTGGATTTGATCAGTTTGTCTCAATTGTTTTAATCAAAGGGTAAAAGAATCCTATATCCTTTCTTGCTGTGTTGTCATTATTTATTTATTTTACATTTATTATTTTTATTTTTTCATTCAAAGGCGAAGTACCAGTTTGGCTCAACTGTGAACATTCCCATATTGCTTGTAATTTGTCTGCTTTTGTGTGAAACAACGTGTGCATGTCTGATGTTCTGCAGTTCACCAGTGGTCCACAAAACAAGGATCAGGTACTGCTGAATGATATTTTGAGGCCCCTCACAATCCTACTTTCTCTTCACATGACTGCAAGTGCAAAAATAAAGCTACTTCCTACAGGTATGGAGGTGAAAGAAAATTATTTACTTCCATAATAAACAGGTCTTCCATGCATCAGTGATCAAAGCAGGTAACTTTGTAAGTCTTCACTGGGAACACAGGCAACACTCTGTTTTTATTTTCACCTCAGGAGCACTGTGGGGCAGCCCATTGTGCTTCCACCTGTATTGTCAGCAGCTCCTATTGCAGAATAATCTAAGGCAAACACAACCATGTGGGTGAATGCCAGTAAGCAAAGAAAGAGCTAATGGGCTGTGGTTTCTGCTCTCCTTATTGTTGATTTTTCCTAGCCAAAAAGAGAAAAAAAATGATTTTTGTATATTTCAGCTGTGCAATTTTAATCTTGTTGGTGTGAATCCCCTGAGGAAACAAGCAGCCTGGGTGTGAACTGAAGGAAACCCTACCATTACAGCTGCATTAGGGTTTCATTGCTGCCAAAGGCAAACAAGGCCTATGAAAGTTTGTTAGCTCTTCGGGTATCAGCTTTAGCAGAAGGTGGAAATATCATAGGATCAGAGAATCATTTAGGTTAGAAAAGACCTCTAAGATCATCTGGTCCAGCCTTTAACCTAGCACTGCCAAGTCCACCATTATAAATAAATGTCACAGTGGAGGAGTATCAACCCAACAAGCTACTGCTACATCATTCCTCAACTCCTAGTGAACACAGTAAAAAACTTCTGATTAATAACTTGGAGAGCTGGAGACAAATTTCTCATTTTTTTCTGCTGCTTTTATCTAAAATAAAAATCTTTACTTGAAATAGAAATCTACCCATTAGACTCCTATGACCAGCTTAGAATCTCAGCTCCACTTCCGAAAAAAATATGTTTTTTCTTTATAATGTTGATATATGTCACATACAAGGGAGAAAAAAAAAACAACTATTTAATGACAAAATTATTTAAAAAGCCAAACCTCATGATTTATGAAATACCTAATTGTTTACTAGAGACTGGCTTGTAGTTTTAAAGTACTGAATACCATCAGTAGTGTGGACCAGTGCTTCAGTGAGAATATCCAATATAGCATAAAGTTTAGAACCAAAGCTTCCTTTAGAGTTTAATGGTAGTTTAAACACTTTCAGAGACGTGGAGCCAAAATTTCTGTTATTTTAACTCTGGAACTGTACCAGTAAAGAATTTGGTATTCGTTAGGTTATAGTGAAGAAATATTACCAGCTTTTAGGATTTAATCTTGAGTTTTTAATATCCTCAGCATTTTTTTATGAACCTGAGCTCCTGGAACTGGTTACATGTGGATATCATACCTTCCCTTCCCTTCCCTTCCCTTCCCTTCCCTTCCCTTCCCTTCCCTTCCCTTCCCTTCCCTTCCCTTCCCTTCCCTTCCCTTCCCTTCCCTTCCCTTCCCTTCCCTTCCCTTCCCTTCCCTTCCCTTCCCTTCCCTTCCCTTCCCTTCCCTTCCCTTCCCTTCCCTTCCCTTCCCTTCCCTTCCCTTCCCTTCCCTTCCCTTCTGCACCCTGCACCAATACGCCAGTAACTGGTGCTGTAGGGAGCAGCAGCATGCTCTGTTTTCCCTGCCATCCCTCTGAAAGGATGCTGCACTTTGAGCCCAGGGAGAGTTGCTGACCTGTTAGTGGAGCCTTGTGCTGTGATTCAGGGAAGAGGTAGCCTGACTCAGCCCCTGCTTCTCGCTGAGATTATCACAGAAAGTCAGAAGACCCATGCACAAACACGAATTTGATATGTTGTGACTCAGACCTCAAACAGACCATCTAGCTCCTTGGCAGCAGTGAGGACTTCCGATATTTCATGTGCTCTTGAGGAGCCATCCATTTTGCTTAATGATTAGCTGTGCACTAGCCTTTCACTGGGAGGAACTTTGGTATCCTCATGGCTGTGTGGTTTCTAAAAGAGAATTATCCAGAGGATTTATGTGTTTTCAAAGCACTGTACAAACACCAGCTATTCCTCCCTACCTCCAGCGCTGCTGAGGGTGAAGGTTTCTGGTGGGGGTGGGAAAAGACAACCTTGGGCTTGGGGATCATCTCAAAATATGTTTGGGCTTGGGAGACTAGTTTTGACTCTGGGGGCTTTTTTCCTTGTCATTTTAACTCAGGGGATTTTCTTTTCTTAAAATCAATCACTCAAGCAAACAAACAGAAACCTCCAAATCAGAAGTGGGTTGAGTGAGAGAAAAATTGCAAGACAAAGAAAAAATGTTATGGCTGGATTTTAAAAAGTTAAGTCTGTGTTCCCTATGAAGAGAGAAGAATTACCATGAAAGAGAGCAGTCAAATCAGGACTATTCTCCTTATGTCCGTTACTGAATGGCAGCCACTTCTGGGACAGAGGAGAATAGCTAAGAACTGTTTGTGTACATATGTATGTATTTATGCATCTACCTACATATCCATCTGCTATTCACCTATCTATCTATTTATCCAACCTATCCATTCCTCTTTTTTATTACCTATTCACTTTTCTGGAACAAATATCCCAAATGCCTTAATTCTCTGCATTTTAGGATCAGAGATGCAATGGCAAGGGAGTATTTAGTAAAAACCTAGGAAAAATAAATTATGCCATCTGTCATGTCCGTGTGTGTGCTATGTGGTACGTCATTGTGTTCAACTGTGGGAAAGAGAAGAACTGACTGCAGAATGTGGGGGGGAATTAGTGTTGCCCAGGGGCTGCTTGCCACAGCCATGCAACCCTGACTGTAGATCACACCTTGTAGTGTTAACAGGGTGGGAGGGAGTTCCCTTCACTTGTGAGTGAATCAGTTGGGTGGGAGAGGTAACAAAAACATTTCCAGATTATACTTCAGACCTTGGCATCTCCTGCAAAATAGTGCTCTGGATTTTGTGGGTGGTTGTTGGTTTTTTTTTGGTTTGGTTTGGGTTTTGAGTCTACTCCATGTCCTAGCGTAGAAACAGCTTACCTACACTTACCTAAACAACACTGTTATGTGTCAGGGTTTGGTGCTCATCTGGAAAAAAAAAAAGCAATTCAAGCAGGAGACAAGACTACTGTCTTCAGTATATAATGTTCCTGCACTAGAATAAAAATGGCTGGCAACTCCCTGTATATTTTTAACACTTCCAAAAATAGATCTAAATCTCAGGCAAAATGAATGGAGCCAAGACTTGGATGGAAAGAACTAGTAAAGGGTGGTTTGCCTGAAACAGTTAGTGCTGAGATCATCATCCACATTATACACCACTACCTGGAAACATGGGCCAGTTTTCTTTCTCCTCATTATGGCTAAGACCTATGTTCCAGTGCATTGATTCACTTGACAAAGTTCCAGTACAGTGGGGAGAATTGACTTAATGTTAGTGGAGAGACTGAGAGTTCCCTCCTGCTCTGCTCCTGTGCTGTGAGAGCTGGAATGCCTGGAGCAGTGAGTTAATGTGGAGCCCTGGAGAAGCAGAGGGAAGTTGGATTACAAGCAGCTACTCTGTGAGTGAGGGAGAGAAGGCTTTCAAATCACAACAGCAGGCAAGAGAAAAAGATCAAATGAGAGGGAGCTAGGGCTAACTGAAGGGTAAGACCTCTGGGAAAGTGCACACTGCTGTTCCAGGAGGAATTTGACTTCAGTTAGTGAAGCCTGAGTCCATAGGTGAGCCTGTGCCATTCTGTAGAGGAAAGGAGAATTTAGGTGCCACCTCCATTCAGTTTGGTGGTAAGTGAGCCATGGGCTAGCCTGGTGCCCAGCTATGTCTCAGCTGGCCTGAGACTGAAGGTGCTATTCTGTCTCCATTCGAGACTGGCTACCTTGGAGGTTACTGTCCCCACAGAGGTGCCAGTAAATCTACGTGTCCTTGCTCCCTAGCTTAGTTCTTCCAGCTCTGATCCAAGCTAAAATCTGTCCCGCTAAAAATGCTTGAACAGGTTCAATAGACCCATAAGCAAGCAGGGATCATTTTGACAGGTCAGTGTGTCAACATTAACAAGTAGTGTGGTATAATAGGAGCAGATATGGAAAACAAAACAGCTGCTGCTGAATATTGAACATTCACATGAAACGTGTTTTAGAGGGAGCTTATTTTGCACTTGCTCTATTCTGGTCCTGTTAACCAAATGCTGTCCAATAGCTGGAATACTCTAGGTGTACTCCTGAAGAGCATCTTCTGCCTTATTTTCATCCAAATGGAATTCAGTTCACCAGGTTTGAGACTACACCATGATGGGAAACAAAGTGCAGTGAATAGGAAATTCACTTCAAAAACGAACTCCTGATCTGAACTAAAAGGCTGGTGTAGATGCAGTTTACCAACACGGTCTTGTTGCCTGAGGAACTGTTAATTTCCAGGAGAGTTATACGTAGTGATGATAGGAGGGGAGAAAACTTCTTAATCCAACTTCTTAATACATCCTGAATACCACATTGGCCTGCAGCTGAATGCATAACAGCCCAAACCACCAACAACTTCAGAAGCAGGGCTGCCTGAGTGTTAGCATGTAGCTTATTTGCTGGCTACTGCTTCAGGGCAGATAACTTCTACTTATGATAGATGATTCTGGAGAAATAATTATTTTCAAAAATATTCAGGAACTAATTATTTTAGATTCAGAATGTAGCCATTATGTACAAACATCTATTAAAAAATAATTAACACAAAGTACAGCATCTGCACTCTTGACCAAAACCTGAAGACAATTTTGTCTGCCCCTCTAAGATAAACAATATTATTATATAAGTTTTATAGACAGGTTAATCAAAAAGAACAAGAAATCATCCAGTAGTGACTGGCATAGCTCATAGGACTGAGGAGAGTTATCTTCTAGTCTCCGTCTCTAATCCATAGGACAATACTTCAACAACCTCATTTTTCTTATACTGGAAGTTGTGAATTTTAAGTACCTCAGATACTTTTACTTTACTTGGGGAGAGGCAAATTTGTCATTTTTGTATAAAAAAGAAACCTTGGTGTTTGAACAGTATAGGCAGGTCCTGTGTTGGTGGCAGTGTCAAGTTTTCTTAAGAAATGACGTTTGTTATTGCCATCCCTGCAGAGCTCTCATTTTCCTGTTCGTTTTTCTTTTCTATCCCCATAAAACAGGATCTTAAATTAATTGTCCACCCATCCTTTTCTCCTTTATTGTCTACAGCAACATAGAGTGACTTACTGGCCAGAGACTCCCCTTCATATGATTTTTGAAGACACTTTAATGGATGTTGGTACAATGCTCAGGGAAATCTTTAATGAGGTTTAGGAGAATGCCAGAATCCAGAATTTTATTTGATTGGGAAAAAAGAAAAAAAAAAAAAAAAAAAGAGGGTTAGGAATGATTTGTTTTAATTGCTTCTTCTTTCATAACATGTTCTTTGGAATAGACATCAACCTCAAGACAGAATCCATTTTACTGCCATTTCAGTGTAGCTGTTTTGCTACCTAACTGATTGGTGACAGTCTCCATACTTCAAGTCAATTGCAAGTAAGTTTTAATAATCACTCTAATGTGAAGACAGTGAAAGTGAGAATATGAACCATGCTGAGTCAGTAGATTTTTCTTTCCCTGCACCAGCATTGAATGTGCGCTTGTGTTCAGTTAGATCCGTTTTAACTCCTCCAGGAAGCTTTTCTGAGGAAGTCACTTGGTGATTTGCTCATCTCTATGTATCATGTTCCTGGCTGGTGTTAAAGTTAGATCCAGTTTAAACTCAATTCTGTAACAAAAATATGTGCATCTGTGAAGAAGGGACAGGCAAGAAAAATAGGTTATAGAAGGTGAACAGAGATGTGAGAAGTGTGTCTTTCCAATGGTTTCACTAAATCTAAGTTTACAGCCCTTGTAACCAACATAAATGACAGCTCATTGTTTCACCCATCACTAAAGGGGAAATGAATACAGGATTTCCTCAAGCCCTTGCAAAAGTTAAGAAACTGATAGCCATGTGGTGAAGAGCTGGTCCTGATGTGGAAGCTGTACAGCTCTGTAAGACTGAGCTCCTGCTGTGATGTCTGAGGGCTGCAAACATGGCAGTGCAAGAATACTGTTTGAATGATCACCCAGAAGATAAAGCCTGGGAAATGAAGAGCTTGAGAGGGCAGGATGTGTGTTAGGAAATTAAATACTTCAGTAAATACTGCCTCTTTGATATACCTCAACTACTGATGATGACAAATGTGAAGTTTAACACTTGTCTTTTTTTTTTTTTTTTTTTTTTTAAAAGAAATTTCATTATATAAAATGGTTGGGTAAAGGATGAAGAAGTATCTGTGACATGCTCTCCGGCTGACAAGAGATGAATCAGTTAGGACTACAAAGATCATTGACATCTTGTCACAGGATCTGTTGAGCATCTGATGAAAGATCAACAAAGACTATCAGTCACTGTCTATGCTTCGTAAGCATCCCCCTGAACCAAGGCTGGCAAGGTACTGGCACTTGTGCAAAGAACTCTAATATTTCTAATAAGTTTAGCAACAGTTGAAAAAATAATTTGCTGTCAACAGTTGAAAAAATAATTTGCTGTCACTTCATTATTCTCAGTTGGTCAAATTCTTCCCTCATATAATTCTGTTGATTGCACTGGAGATACAGGATAAAGGACAAATATATTTCACAAGGCCTCTTTCCTTCCTGATCATAGAGCTCTTTGTCACGCCATGAACTAAACAGAAAAAGCCCTGCCCGTCTCCAGAGTTTTGTATAGACTAAAAATCTTTGTGTATGAACAGTAGCAATGACCACACCCTACCCAATGTGTCACAGCATCACTGGCCTGCCTTCACTATCTCTTGTCATGATCAGGCTCTCTCTGCAGCTAGAGATGGCAACACTGGTATCTGTTTGCGGGTGTTGGTGATCCACTTGCTCTTGGGTGTGTTTTTGTTTTAAACTGCCAAAACCTACTGACCTGAAAACCCCTTTCAGAACTGGCTTCTCCCTGGTTCCTTTTCAGTAAGATTGTTTGGTCTCTATGGCCCATTTTTCACCCTCTTGAACTGCCTCTGTAGACATTTACTCCCAATTACTAGGTTTCAAAGCCTTCAGAAATCCTCAGTGTAAGTAAATGCATTCTTGATAGTCTGCTATCCAGCGGCCACCTCTATCAGAGCAAACCAGAGCCTAGTACTCAGCCTCAGTGATTGGGCTGGGCACTCACTTTCTCTGGGAGATATGGAAGGACACACCTGGTGGCCCACACTAGAATCTCAGAATTGCTGATCTCTGACAGCAGTTGTGGTAGCTCACTGTGTGTGTTGGTGATCCACGTGTCCTACATGGTCATTACACCAGAACTATCATCTTGGCCACACATCAAGCATCTGAGAGGAAGCAGAGGAGGAGAGAGGGAGGGGGAGAGGAGAAAAGAGCCTTCTACTTCAGGGCACAGCAATGGAAGATCTTTGCTGAAGACTCTAAGTCACCTCCCTTTCTGCAACAAAGCCTGTCAGTGTTGCATATAAGCTCTTGCTGGTCTGAGTTGTGTTGAATAAAAGATTCTCCAGATTTTACGCATAGGAAGCTTTGGAATGTCCTGTTAAGATAGTATAACTTGATTCCCCCATCATCCACAGAAATCATTTCTCTCAGTTAGTTTGAGATGGAAGAGATCAGCAGTCCTTACTCCCAACTTCTTGGTCTGAGAAGAAGGTGGCAGTGTCAGACTCCAAAGCTCACATTGTTCCAATTCTACAAAGGCTTCAGAGAATTTTTTACATTAGTACCTTTCACCCAAACAGGCAAAGTATATTCCCATTCTTTGTTTTGTCCTTGCTAGCTATATTATCTAGTATTTGAGATGTAAATATTTGGAGTTGTGTCCCACAATATCCATTAGATTTCTTTGTTCCTCCCATTGCTGCAAGCGTTACAAGGTGCAGAAAGCAAGCAACATACAACCATTTACTCCCATATGGTACATAAAAAGAGCATCTGAAGAAGAGGCAATTCTAGCAGACGTGTGGTTCTTCTTTTTTTTTTTTTTCATACGGCCATTGTGTACTTTGCACACACTTTGTCTGGTTTGAAAATCTCCTCTTTTACCTCCTCTTGCTCAAACACAGCATGTCCCCAGACACACAGGGTGAGGTGAGTGATGTGGGCCATACAGTGAATGTCCCTAGTCCTGCCTTCTTCCCTGTTCCTTATAGGGGCCTCCTTGGCAGTGGGGTTCTTATATGCAGGAGGGAACTAGGAACTAGGTCTTTACAGAGCATCTGGCAGTCAAATCCAGATATTAAATTTAGGAAATTTAGGCTTGACATCAGGAGGGGGTTCTTCACAGAGAGGGTGGTTGCACACTGGAACAGGCTCCCCAGAGAAGTGGTCACTGCACCGAGCCTGTCTGAATTTAAGAAGAGAGTGGACTGTGCACTTAGTCACATGGTCTGAACTTTTGGGTAGACCTGTGTGGTGTCAAGAGTTGGACTTGATGATCCTTAAGGGTCCCTTCCAACTCAGGATATTCTATGATTCTATGATTCTATGATTTCTGCCTTGTGGAATGGACAAACAAGGAGCTGGAAGCACACCCTGTTGTGAGATCCATTCTTTGAGGCAGAAAGTGGATCAGATAAATGGGGCCACATGTCTGATGGCCCCGTCAGCTTCTGCAGTGTTCCAGAAGCTGAGTGGGCAAGGAATTATCCTCACCCTTTTCAAATCCTGCATCCCTAGGTATGGTGTGTTCTCTCCTTCCCCTCTCATCCTCCCAGTTTGAGAATCACTGCAAAAGATTACCCTGATGCTCAAGGCATCAGTGCTAAGGAGGCAAATGGTATTTAGAATGAATAGAGGATAATCTAGGACTACTGTGTGTTGAAGGAGTAGTTTTCACACTACAGTAACAATTTCATTTTGTGCCCTCCTTTGGCTGTGCAAATCAAAGCTAACTTTCTTTCAGCCTTCTGAATTACACCTTTGAGTATGGAATACCTTTAATTTTTCTTTGGTTGTTGTTGTTTGTTTTGTTACATTGCCATATCGTGGATGGAATGAGTCCTCTGTCTTCTGTCAAAGCTACGTGAAGGGCAGTTCAAGTCACCCAGCATTAGTCCAAGAAAACTGTATACTGAAGAAACAGCTCCTGTTGAAGAGTTCATACTAAATAATTCTTTTATTTCAGACCAAATCATTGATATACTTTTTCCGCCTAAAAGAAGGTACTACAAAATCCATGATCTAAACAAAACCAAGGCAATAAATCCCTAGTGAAATATCAGGCCTTCTCCCAGGAGAATGCTTAACGTCATTTTGGTCTAATCTAATTCTGAAATACTCGAATATTATTTAGGCTCTGAGCAGGCTGGAAGTAATGGCACTTTTGAGGCCTTGGGCAATGTTACTTCAGACTCTTCCCAGGAGGAGCTTTAGTCAGCTGACACTTGAAATCTCATCCTTCAGTTGTGGAGGAGAGATAACCCCTGCCTGTGGCTCTCCAGGAATCCACTGCTGTGCTTGTTCTCACACATGGACAGGCAGAGATGGCTCTGCAAATGGACTGCTTGATACTGCAGTCCCTCCCCAGCAGCTAGCACAGAAGAGATCTGAGGGTGAAATCAGATCCTGGTGCAGCACTTCCACAGCAGGAATTCCTGGTGACAGTGTAGCTGGAGAATCCTTGAGTGCAGACCTTTCAGATGTCTTATTCTTCTGCTTAACAGGGAAGGGGAAGAGGAAAGGAAGAAGCAGGAGAGGAAGTAAAGCTTGGAGATTCATGTGCCTGTCACAGGAACCCTTGTCTTTCAAAGTGGCATGTATAGTCTTTTGTTTAGCTATTGCTATGAGCAGTAGAAAACAACAAGAGAAGTGTCTATCATGCTGGAGACTTCCCTTTGCTTTGTCTCACCCCTTCAGGCTGCTTGTAGACAGAAGACATACAGTTTGTGACTTTCTGTGCACACAGCCAATGCCTGACACACCACGAGTGTGACTGCTTTGTATCTGATTGTTTCACTGGCAAGGGACTTCCTTTGAATCATGGCTCCTGTCCTAAGTACTATGAAGCAAAGGTCAGTTCCCTGGATGCTAAACTGTAGCTCCTTAAATATGGCAAGGAAATATACTTTTATCATCTGCAGTTCTATCATCTGTGTGAAAAAGAATGATTAAATCCTCCAAACAGTAACTTCAGTCTCATGAAGGAACCTGGAAATACAAGTCCCAGTAGAAGCAGAATCAGACTCTCCCCATCACTGATATTTTTGTTAGAATATACCCATCACTGATATTTTTGTTAGAATATTTTGTTAGAATATAGTGGTTCACAGAACCACTTGAATTCAGGGGGAAATCTCACATTTAGTGTTCCTGGATCCAAACCTGACACTGTGGGTGCCCTCTATCATTTGCCAAAATCACAAGCAAGTATTTTTGGTACTATGGATATCTTTTGTCAGTAATATTTTTCTGTGGGAAACAAGTGGGACCCTTTAATTTCTCAGTCTTGTTCGGCCTAGTCTAAGAAACAGTTGGTGTAAAAATAAGAAAAGGAAAAACAAACAAACAAATACCAGTGTAAAAGCAATTATTTTTTTAATAAAATATATTTATTTTATAAAATATATTTACATTATAATATATTATTTATAAAACATATTTATTTTATTTAATAATATATATTTAAATAATATGTATATATTTTTAATCTTCCCCCTGTATATAGACAGTATAGAGATTCTAGTTTAGGTGAAACCTGCATATTCTGATGAAGTAAACAAAGCTTATGAACCTCATTCCTATCTCCTTTCAGGTGAGTACAGGTATAATGGCATTGCTCTTAATAGTATCACTCCCATTTTACTCTGGGGTAAAGCAAGGCTTTGTTCCTTCCTTCCTTCCTTCCTTCCTTCCTTCCTTCCTTCCTTCCTTCTGGGTGAGACTATTGTGTCTTTTTTCCCCACATAATGCTGTATGGTGAGGAAACATGACACTGAAAAGCAAATCAACACAACTTACAAGTCTTTAGTTTAAAAATTATGTGTTATATTACATATACTTCTACAACAATATTATTCCTTAGGAAAAAAGAGAAAACTCCTTTTATTTTTTTTTTCCCCAGATGGTTAGGATTTCACTATGGGTATTTACAAGGCATTTTGAGACCTTTTGAATGAAGTGCAATTTTAAAGATGTACAAAGTGTTACTATGAATCTGAAATCAGTTCCCAATGTGCCTCATTTTAATACTAATCCCAGTAGAATCCTGTAATCAAATTCCAGAAAACAGTTTACTCAGCAGGAGTCTGTGCTGAAATGCCTCGTAGAGCTTGGTTTGCATCTTTTCCATTTTATATCCGAATTCATGTGTTCTCATGTTAACACAATATTTATTCATAAGCAGGGAAAAAGTGAGTATGAAGTACAGCTAGTTTTGAATGGTCTTCCCATCACAAAAGATCTGAAAGACTTATAGATCTGAAAACATCTAGCGGATTTGACATGAAGATAAAACTCAAGCTAGATAGGAAAATAGGTTTCTACTTTCCTTAAAAAATAAGATATGAAGCTTACTGAGAAAATTAATTTATTTCTACTGGACACAAGCTGTCCTCCAAGCTGGTAACTGTAAAAACAAAGTGTTTTTTTTTTTTTTTTTTTTTTTCTTCTGGTAGTAGAACTTGTGTCACTGTTTGACAGTTATTTTCAAAGTCCCGAATAAGATGAAACGGGTTCTTTAAAACCCTGTGAAAACGTCGGACCTTGATTCCCTCTGTCAGTGGTTCCAAAACACTGATGACAAGGGAAACTTTGGCAAGTGGTCCTCAGCCTATTTCAGTCCATGAATTTGACTGCTCTTCTATTCTGTGTAATTTTGGTAGTGGCCTCTGAGGAGGCTTGAGGACAAGAAGTGGTGAGCCTGCCGAGCTTCTGGAAGCCGCAGCCCCTTGTGTCTTTTTTGTTTTCCAAATACCTGAAGCTGGATGTGTGCTTTTTAGTTAGAGACAGCTATGAAAACCCCATAAAGCACAGCATTCTCAGCAAACGCCCCGGTCAGCCGGGAAGAGTACTGACTTACCTCCACGGCTGAGCAGTACCCAGCGTGCATGACTCAGACGAAATGCAAGACAAAAGGATCTGTCATGCACCAGCGCCGTGGTCTTATTTTGAAGAGTGCAATCGCCCATAAAATCCGGTTATTTTTAAAATAACGCATTTAGAAAGGACCAGAAGTCTCAGCGACAGCTGGCATGTAAATAAGCTTCTGAGTCCAGGGCTTTCTCGGGTACCCAATGTCAGGGATGCGGGACACCCCCGCCTCCGCGGCTTTCGCCCTGGCGGGCCGCTGCCACCAGCCCCGCTCCCCTTCCGAGACTGCCTCGCAGAGCACGGACAGACGGGGAAGGGGGGCACGCCCGTGCTTCCCCCTCCCCCGGCGGCGCCTCCCGGCCCGGCTCCCGCCGCCGCACGGCCGGAGCGAGCCGCGCCGCGCCCAGCTCTCGGGGCCGGGCCGCGCAGGGCGGGGGCGCCGCTGCTCCGGCCCCGAAGGAAGGCGGCCGGGGGCGGGCAGGGCGGCCGCCGGCGGGGCGGGGTCTGTGCCGGGGCAGGCGGGCGAGAGGCGCGGCGCGGAGTCCCGTTAGAAGCGGCGCGGAGAGCCCCAGCAGCGCAGGAGGACCGAGTTGTCGTGCCCAGTCCGCCGGAAAGATGCCGAAAACGGTGAGCGCCCCGCGGCCGCCAGGGAGTCGCGGCTCCCCCGCCCCGAGCTCCCCCAGGGGCCTGGCGGCGGCAGGGGATGGCGGAGCGCGGCTGCCCGCCCGACGGAGAGCCGGAATGCCTTCCCTTCCCTTCCCTTCCCGCCCGCGCCCTGCCCAGGCGGGGCCGCCCCAGCGCAGCGGCGGCGGGGGCCGGGGGGCTCTGGCGGAGCCGGCGGCAGCCGCGGGGCGGCCGCGACCCCCGGAGGGAGGGAGGAAGAGAGGAGGAGGAAGGGAGGGAGGGAAGGAGGGACGCGGCAGGGATGCGGCGGGCGGGGGGGAGCGGAGCGGAGCCGCCCGCCCCTCCATCTTGTGCTCCCCTCCCCTCCGGCCGCTTCCCGGCCCGTCGCGGCATCTCCGCGCCCCCCGCAGCCCGGGCGGGCCGGGGGCAGGGCGGCCGGGGCCGGAGGACCCCACGGCGGCGACCGCACCGCGGCTGCCTGAGTAACGGCGCGTCGGGCAGCTCCCTCTGGCCGCTGCTCTCCTCCCTAACATGTCTGAATAAAGAGGTGCCTTCCTCCTCCCCCCTGCCTCGCCCGTGTCTTCCGCAGTCTGCACGCGGGCGTGCTGCTCGAGTACGTGTGCTCCGAGCTCGGCGAGTCGGAGCACACGAGAGCGTGGTGGGGAGCTAATTAAATCTATGGCTACCTCTCGTGTGCTTTGTAGAGAGACGTTTAGGGTTTTCACAACTTCTAATTAGTCAGTTTGAGTTGTTAGGGAGCCTTGTCCCAGCTTGACTTGAAGTATTTCTTGGCTAGAGAGAGATTGGTGCTTTAGAAAGTCTGTTCAAGTCTGTACTTGACTCTCCCTCTCACAGCAGTAGTTCAGTGACTAATAAGGAGCTTTTTTTTTTTTTTCTTTTCCAACTTAATTTCTCTGGTTGGAGTAAAAGAATGGGTCCTCGCCCTTCATTGATAACACAGGAAGGAGCAGGCTGGAAGGCTCTGGATATTTCCTCGCTAGGAAATATCCATCTGAAATGGCCTAAGCACTTCTAATAAACTTATTTGGGGGGGAATAGGGAAAGAACCAAACAAAAAAACCACACCCTTATACAAGTGGAAGTTGAAATGGAATCCACCCTCAATTTTTTTAGGTAGTTTAATTTTATCCCTTTAGATACTAGGTGCCTGTTTGAATGACTTTTGAATGTTGTCTTTTTTTTTGAATGTGTTTGAATTCTTTTCCTGCTGTCTTAAAAGCAGTCTGAGACAATGTATCTGACAAAAAAATCTGGGATTATTGTAAGTTTTTTTTTAATTGTAAACATCATCTTAAAGGATACCAAACTCAATCACTTAAAGGTTGAGAAGACAATATTTTCTAAAGATTTTGAAAACTGCTTTTTCAAACAGCAACCGTTAGTGAAGAGTCACTGAACTTGTCGCCTTTTTTTCAGAAGTAAGATCAACAGAAGTGGCCCAGGTTAGGGAACTCTTGTGTAAAATGTGGTTGAGATGTTTTAGCCAGAGGAGAGTTTACAATCGTGGAGTGACTTCTTTTAGTATGAATCAGCCAAAAAGTTTTGAATGTGTTGCAGAGAGGCTCATGAGGCAGGATTCCCTGCTAACAGGCTGAATCAAAGTGCTCTGCCACTGCATGACAAGGTACTCTTAGCCTTTGAATCTGGAGACACACCCTAGGCCAGATTCATTTTCACAATCTGCTGCTTTCTGGCTGTGATGGAGCAGTTCTGCTTTCAAGAGCTTTTAAAAACTGGAACAAATAAAGACATTCAGGTACTTTGCTGTATGCTGCAGATTCTGCAGAAGCAGTTCACGTGTTTGTGCCTGTTGAGGTAGAGAGTGGCTGTTATATCAGCCACTTTGGTTTCCTGCCCCATCTGCCCTAATTGCAGACCCAACTGAAATAATATTTTAAACATCATTTTTTGAGCTGTGGTTTGCAGGAACAGGAAATGCTGGCATAACTGTGTAATCAGTTCTTCATGTGAAAGAAACATGGCTGCTAGTGTGCTAGCTTTAGATTTGTTTAATAGCTACTTAATTAACAAAACAGTAAAATGCAAGTGAGTCTCCTTGATCGAGGTCAAATGTGGGTGAAACCTGAGCAGTTAGATGTAGCTATATGTAGGCTTCATCACAAAAATAAATCCATTGTGAAGAAGACAGATGGAGGAAATGTTCCAGGGAACAACTCTGGCTGGGCAGGAAAAACACTTGTGTCTAAAGTGTTTGGTAGCTTTTATCATTCATCTCACCAAGCTTACAGAACATGCTGCTGCAGCTGCTGTGTGGCTTGAGCAGCAAAACCTGTTGAGTTCTGAGTCCCTACTCTTTGTTAAGCTAGGCTAAATGTTAACACATGTAGCTAGAGATTGCCTCTTTGTTACGTGAGATTTGTTTGGTGGCACTATGCTTTAGTGCACTATTAATAGGAATTCAAGATTAACTTTGGTAACCTTTGAACTAGTGGCACATGGTTTTGCTGTTGTGAAGTGTAATGTCTGCACAGTCAGAGTGGGTTTGGTTGTTGGAGACCTTGTAGACTATAGGAAGTCCATCCCAGATTAGCCTGCTTATCCTGCCATGCTCTCCACAGGAAGGCTTCGTTGTTTTATCTTGAGTGCTCTTACAGTAAGGCAACCAACTCCTGTTTGTAACTTTTTTATTCTGAAAAACTTGCAGGATGTAAACAGTTAAAGTGCACATGAAAGAGGACATATAATCCCCACACACAATTTGTATTGCAAAGGGGTAGAAGCGGTTGGGTGGTAAGATACCTCTTTCAAGCTATTGTCAACTCCAAAACTCCCCTGCTTGTGGGAAGTATGGTCATGAGTAGGCTCTGATCTCATGCTCACTGACTGGTCCTGAGTCATTTTGGGATGGGTGGAGCTGAATGTCACATTCTGTTCCAAATCCTGATAGAAATGAATGAGATGTCATATTGACAGCTGGGCCAAGCCATATTGTTAATCACTTTAATATTACAAAAAAACATTTTAGCTGGAGAGGAGTAGTAGAGGGGAAGGCCACAGTTTTGTACCAGTCGTGTTTGACAACTGGGTGATATTTCAGTGTTTTTTACTATTGGAAAAAGCAGCATTTCTGTATCAGGATTTGTTAAATATTTTGTCTGTGAACATACTGGCTTAGTGGCTATATGAATGGATATGTCACTGAGAACTTGAAATGTGAGCATCTGCCTTGTATAAAGTGTGTATTCAACTCTTAAAACTGTCCTATCACTAGTAATTGAACAATTCAGTATTAGGTAATGTAGTCCTCGCTCACTGTAGGGAAATGGGTTTAATCAGAGCTTGAATATTACAAACAGCTTCAAACTGAGGTAGTGAAGTTTGGCCTCCTTACCTTATTAGCAGAACTAAGTGTTTCTCTAGATGCTGAGAACATAAGTCTCCAGGTTTCTAGGGCAGAGTATTACTGCAGAAAAAAGTCATCTTGGACAAGCACAAAAGAACAGTGAGATTTGTGGATTTCAGCTCTGTTATGCTAGCTCAGACTTTTAAAATTTCTTCATTACTGCTGCCTTTTTCCTCTATTTTCTAAAATTCATTGCAGTGGTGGCCATTAAGGCCTTCAAGGACACTGTAGTGAAAATTGATGGTCCTAATTCCCCATCGGAATCCAAAGGTCCCTGAAGCGTATCTCCCTCTATTCTTTGGAATGGTATGGGTCTAGTTAGAAGGATGGTAACAGATTATGGATCAAGTATGAGGAGAACCCTCTGGGTAGTTAGTTTCCTGAGGTGTGGTATCTTGCTACTAAACATAGCAAGATGACAATTGTAAACAGAGCACTATGTTTGGGTAATGCCTTTTTTTTTTTTTTTTCCCTTGTGGAATTTGCTAGAGCTCTTGAAAGCTGGAAGGACAGCGGTGGACAGTGATGCAAACCATGACTTTTAATGGATGGATGCTGTACTTCTGGTGCCCAGGATTTGAATCTTGTTGTGCTATGAAATATGACTACACTAGTATAGGAGCTATGTTCCTATGCTAGGAACAGTTCAGGTGTCTTCTCTCTTACCCAAGGGTTGGTCTTCAGATGTTGTATTTCCCTCTCTCTGTCCCTCAGTATAACCTGAGAAACTTGCCACCACTGATCAAAATTAGGTAGGGTTTGGTCTGGCACTAGTGCTAGCTTGTTGGGTGAACTTAATCCCTTGTATCTTTCTTCTAACACTATTGCATGCATTGAATTGCAGTAAAAAAGTGTGATTGAGAGCTCCAAAAGACCTTGCTTTACACAAAAGCCAGTGTTGCCCCTGTTGGTGAATTTCAGATAAGTTTGTACAATGGGAGCAACAGTAATTTACAAAGCATGCTGAGAGTGCTCTGAAACCAGGTAAACTACCAATTTGGAGTACAATGAATTACCTGTAGTAAAATACCTGTTGTGGGGTGTAAGAAAGCAGGAAAGAAAATTACACCCCAGCTTGTATTGTATTAATCATTTTGGTTCCTAGATTATGCAAGAATAGCAAGCTTTTACTTCTTGTGCAGATGAAGCAGTTAACACTAACAATGAGCAAAAGCTTCTGTTTAGTACTTCCAAGCCTTCTATGCTGAAGTTAAACAGGGGGTTTATAGAATAAAAATAAACTATATTCACTCTGTAAATGCATAACTGTAAAATTCTACTCCCCCCCTCTTACAGAAAGCCCTGAACCTAACTGGTAGTGCGCTGCAGAAGGCATCAGTTACAATTCTTTTAAACTGTAGTGAGCAAGAACTGGTCTGAGTACCTGATATGAATTGGTAGTCATGATCCAGTTTGTAAAACTAACATTACAGATTATTAGGGTTAAGAGTGCTTATGGTACCGGAGTTTCCATAGGACTGAATGTTAGTTGAGTCCTTTTTTCATTTTTGACCTCCTAATTTCTTACATGAGGCAAATGAGCAAGAAGAAGGTTGGTGAGGTGCATATAATAAAAGCAGCCTAAGGAAAGCTTTAGATCTACTACTTCTGCTGTAAGAATCCTGTGGGGGAAAATAGGGCCTAATATCAGGGGGCTGGTCATCACTTCTAGCATATACCCTGTCCCCTTAGCATTTGCAGGCACTACCTTTTTTGGACCTGCAAGGGGTTGCAACACTTTCCTTTGGGTGACTGCCTCATCTGATTAATCACCCCTGAATGTTAATCACAATTCTTGCTTTTCTCAAGGGGATACTTCATAAGATGTCTTAATATGGACTCATTTTTTGACAGGAAATGGCATCGCTGCCTCTAGAGGAAACTTGTTTCAGTTGTTTTATGTATAATGGCTGGTGTGAACTTCTCTTTGTGCTCACTGAAGTCTCTAGGTAGCTATATGAAAGACAGCTGGCAAACCGAAACTGAATGCTTCAAATACCTTCTGCATTTGCTTCTTGTGAAGCTGGGGTGAGGGGGGAACAGGACCCTTCTTGAGTTGCTGGGCTCTCCATGTCCTTTCTGATCAACTGACACTTCACTGAGAAACTTGTCTGGAAGAGGTAGCTCTGGCCCTGCTCCAGGTTATAAAGGAAACTGACTAAAAGCTTCCTCTAACTACGTCATCTCCTGGACTCTTTCCTGGCTTGGTACAGCTCAAACAGCCTTATTTGGCTGACTTGTTTTTCTGCCTCTGCACAGCAAGAGGGCCTCCCTGAATTTGCACAATAAAACTGTTATCTGTGCTTAATCATTGTTCTGAGGACTGCAGTGGGATCTGCTTCAAAAAGGGTTCCAAGATCTCAGCTTTAACTCCTGATCCCCCCCCCCAGGTGTCTTGTTTGTCTGCCTGCTAGATGATGATACTAGAAATCAACGTCATCCTGTGAGGAGCTTCCCTGCTGTTGTAGACATATTGCTGGAAAAGAGGAAATCCCTCCCTGCCTGGGAATAATCCAGGGCAATTAACTGATGTAAATGAAGAGCAGTAGTATGCAGCCAGTTAATTGCTTTCTTTTCCCTGGGGGTGTTTGAGAATGGCAGGAGTTTGTGTAGTGCAGGCAATATTACTGCATCAAAGAATTTTATTTTATTTTTTATCCCAACTGAAACATCTAAAGCAGACTGAAGTCTAGATTCATGGAAAGCTACTCCTGGGTGAACCTCTTCATAACAACACCTATAGCTGTGTCTAGGTGGAGCATTCAAGTGTTCTGGAAGTTGTGGGCATAAAACCCATCCTTCTGACTCCAACAATTAATGCTGACTCTTACTGTAACACGTAATAGATTGTGCAGCAGATACTTGGCAGTGGTGTAGGAAGAAAAACAGTTGCTGGCGGCCTTGGTGGTTATAAAACCGTAGGATCAACTGCAACTGTTTAGAGGTTTCAAATCTGAAAATGCAGAGATTTGGGCCTTACATTTGCCTGAGGCAATTACGGCTGTAGCAACCATGGATGCAAGGGCAAGCGATCTAGTGTTGCTTCTCTCCTGTGCATCTGTGAAATGATATCTTCTGTAAATCTGTGATCCGATCCTCCTGTGGAGTAGTGGGGCCGTCAGATATTCCTGGTCTATGTATAGCAGCTTTTTGAACCTGGGGAGAAACTACTCTGAAGTGTTTTTTAGTGATGTGATTTGAGCAATTTTTTTTTCCTTGTTTGTTTTGATATCTCTGAAGCTGTAGTCCTGAGGAACCAATTTTCAAAAAGATAAATTTAGGGTTGAGGAATGATGTTTTGTTCTCATCCCATTCCCAGGCTAAAAAAAAATACGAGTATTTGGCCATACTAGTTTCTCTCCCTTTTGCCGTTGTTGGTTGACTAATAGCTACAGACAAAAGTGCAGATGTGCTGCAAAAGGAGGAATGAATGAAAAAATACTGAAGCTGATCAGCTCTGTGGAGAGGTGTGATTAGGCAAGAATTGGATGGTGGTCTGGGAGGGAAGAGACAGTCTCCTTTCTCTGCCAGCAGCAATTCCGCGTAAGGAATTTCCGAGTGAAGGAAATCTCTGAGAAGATCAGGAAAGGGACAACTAGTGAAGTAGTGAAGCATAATGGCGCAGTATGCTTGGTCTGGACTGATCTATGCTCTCTCTTGTAAGCTTATAGCACTGCTGATCAGTAAGTTTGCTGCTTAGAGAGACTACTTAAAAGGACACTTACTTCAATAGTGTATTGGAGTGTGAATACTACAAAATCACAATTTTTTTTGGAGATTTAAGTCAGTGTCAGAAAATCTTGCATACAGCATATTGGAGAACTGCAGTTCTGCTATTGTGTGCATTCCTGTGTTCTCCAGGTATTTTCTTTTAAAGGCAAAACTGATGTCTTCCTGCAGCCATGAGCCATTCTTGTCTGTCTGTATATCACTGACTTACCCTTTTATTGTTAGTAAGCCCTTATGATTCACAGCCTTCTTTTTCTCTGGATTTAAGGTGGGGAAGTGACTAAGCAGAGAAAAAATCTGCCATTACAGTCCAATCAATCATTTAGTCGCACCATTTAATAAATGTACTTGGTTTTATGTAACAGTCTAATAAAGCACAAAATTATAGGCCAAATCTCCTTGCTGTGGCTTTTAAACTGTACTGAACTTGGCTCTCCAGTATTAATTCTGCACTTTTTTACAGTGCAAAAACTGAGCTGACACCCAAATTATTAGGGTGAAGTGTCAGGTCCCTCGGCAAACACGCATACCAGTATTTTTTTTCCCCTATGGAGTTGTGGCTTTTTGTTCATAATGTGTCTAAGAATAATGAAGTGGAATTTTTTTACCCTCTGAATATGCTATTCTGGAATAGTGGATAAAAAAAATCTGATTCTGTTTCCTCAATATACTATGTGCCTTTTCAGGCTGGATGGACAAGAGGCTTCTGGTTGTACTTTTTTCTCTATTAAAATTCAGAACTTGTAGTTTCAAGATGGTTATCATCCCCAGGACTTGCAGGATGGTGGCAAATGGTTCTGGAGGTACCATCTAAAGAAGTAAGGCAGTTCTACTGCCAATGTATACAAGTCACTCTACAAAAAAATAGTGATACATAATCAACACAATATGTTATAATTCACTGTCTTCTTATATGAGAACAATTCTGTTAGTCCTTTTGGTATGACAACTCCCTCAATCAATAAGCCTATTTTAGTGAATGGTTTTTATGTGAATTGTTTTTTATGCAAGTAAGCAAGAGGTGTATATTTGTCATGGTGGCTGGACTGTAAAATATTCTTTCCTGGGATGACAGGCTTTCCTTGTTACTGCAGTGTTAGTGCTTTGCTCAGAAAAAACAAGCAAGGACCCTCTCTTCCTGT
Source organism: Aythya fuligula (assembly GCF_009819795.1). Taxonomy (NCBI): domain Eukaryota; kingdom Metazoa; phylum Chordata; class Aves; order Anseriformes; family Anatidae; genus Aythya; species Aythya fuligula. Next base: position 21,108,072 of record NC_045571.1, on the reverse strand, counting down.
ATTTGGTGCTCAAGAAATCTAGAAGTGTCTAGTGTCTCCTGAAGTAAAAAAAGTTGTTGGTTTTTTTTTTTTTTTTTTTGTATGAAACACTAAAATGAACCCAAACCGATGAGATTTTGACCCAGCCCCTGCAAACCTGAAAGCAGTAAGTTCTAACATTAAGTTGCTGAAGACTTGTGATTTTCTTGCAACAGTATATCATTAAAAGAAGAGTAAGTGTTGCCAGCTACAAAAAATCAGTGGATACTGATGGGCACAATGTATACCTAGGAAGTTGTGGTGATAGATGTGTATGGAGAAGTGAGTTGAAGCTCATAAAAAAAGTCTTTTGCTTTATCTTGTTTCTGTAGTTCATTGCTAACATCTCAAGATGAGAAACTACTGCAAGCTGCAAAGTATTACACTTTGTTTAAATACTTCTTTGCACACCTAATAGAATAGAGATTTATTTCAAATGTGGGTGCATTTCACCATCATCAGCAGTAAGAACGTTTCCGTGTAGTGTCTGTCCTGAATCTCTCTGTCAAAAGACAGAAGGAATGAAAGGACTTTAAGCAAATATCAGAGCGATCGGCTGAAGATGAGAGGCAGTACTGAACAATACTTGCTTCAGCATCATACACAGGAAATATGATGCTATATTAGTATTTGTTCTGACAAATGCTGAATGATCAAGTAAAAATCTGACAGATGTCTGGATTGCTTCTCTTTTGCTGCTTCAGTTCTGACATCCAGTATATAAGTTTTGTTGATTTCTCTGTACTTCATTCACCTCTGTGCAAAGCCTCTTCTACCAGCAGGGACCAAATGCAGATGAAGTGACCAGCTACTTCTCTCATGGCTAAGCTTTGATGAAAGTGTCTTTCATTCATAAAATTATCATGTAAAAAAAGGCTGTTTTGTGGGTGCTTCTTGGATAGAACCCTTCAAATTTGCATGAAGCATTTTGAGTTTAGGATTCATTGCAATCATAATTTGCTTCTCAGTAAGCCTATTCTCTCCCTCTTGGTGAGGGGAGGAGGAGGCAGGTGTCACATGACTTTCTTTTTGTATTTTGCTATTATATGCTGCATTACTCTGTACTTTCAAGGTTTTCCTCATCTCTCTGCAAATGACTATGTCCAAACACCTTGGTCTCAGGAAAGTCTGGTGTAAAGGACTTTTTCAGTGAAATGCTGTTATAGTATTCTAATGGCAGCTTTAGTGTGGCAGTGTTAGGAAGGATTTGAAAATAATTTCAGTCTGAAGGGGTTCAGAAAATCTTGTAAAACAAGCAATTTTGTTGGTCTGCCATTCCATTAGAGGAGGAAGGGTTATTAGATGCGTTCATGTGGATCTATCTGTTTTCATGACAAGTCTGAGCAAGAGTAGTAGTTAGCAAGCAGCTTTACTGTTTCCAGTGTTCTGAAGATGTGCAGTTTGGTGTGAGGTGTCTGCATGCAGGAATCTTGAAGGAGCTCCAGGCTTTGATCAGAGTTGAAGTACTGCCTGTAAATCCTTGCTGCTGTTCCTTGGCTTATGGGGGGTGGGGTAGGAATTGAAAATATAAGAAAACCAACCCTATACTGCAGGTCTGAATAAAGAGCTAAGTTCACAGAATCACAGAATTTCTAGGTTGGAAGAGACCTCAAGATCATCGAGTCCAACCTCTACCTAACGCTAACAATCCCCACTAAAGCATATCCCTAAGTTCTCAAGTTGAACTCTGAATGTCCCTTGCAGAAGGTGCTCTGGAGGCTCCTTGCCTTAGGTTAGTCTAGTTAGTTCTACTGCTTACTTTCATAAGTTATACTTGCATGAATGGTGATGGGAGCTGTGCTCAGTGTTTGGCTATTTTTCTTCCTACTGTATCTGTTTGACTGTGGAGATGGTGCACATTATCTCTGTTTGCTGAGGAGATTTGAAAGACCTGGATGTTGAAACTGTAAATCATATGAGGAAACTGCTTCTGCTCACTTGATACAAGAAGTCAGTTTCCAACATGAGCATTGTAATGACTTATGTTATTACAGGGTAGCTCTGCAGCAACTTCTGCGGTCTTTTAGAATTATTAAAAGTTAAGCCAAGAGAGATCTTTCGAAGAAATCTGGTCCCACCCAATGCTCAGAGCAAGGCTGATTTCAAGGTTGGATCACTTTCTAAATTGGATTGGATTGTTCAGGTTCTTGAGCTGTTTGAATTGAGATGATACTTCTTTGACTTGTTCACAAGCATAGCTAGGAAAGTACTTGGATTTGCAAAATATTCTGTAGGTGACTGGAGGTTCTTAACCTTGTCTTCAGGAGTGCAAAGGCGTGGAGACAGTAAAGGAGCTAGTCATGTATAATGACAAAAATGTATCAAAAGTAACCCCTTTTAAAGGAAATACATAGTATAAGCCCAGTTACTATTAAGTATAGCTAGTTTATCTGTTCTGTTTGCTGGTACAGTTGATCCATGTGATGTATCTGGTCATGTTCAGGCAGTAATCTAAAAACACTTTCCCGCAGGAAGGTAGGGTAGGCCAGGAGATCACATTAAACTGTCAGAACCCTGAGCAGGATAGCTTCTTAACATTGTTTATAGGATTGTTTCAGGAGATGCACCTCTGTAGCAAACTGGGAATAGTTTGTCTCAGTAGCAGTTCACTGGGAGTCTAAAGCTTTATTATTAAGTTGTAATTCAGTTTCTCTATAAAACTGTAGAGACAACTAGACTTTATTAAAAGTTTACCAGATACAAATACTATTCAGGTAACTGTAACATTTTTTTTTAAAATAGGCTTTGCTAAAACACCCTGAAACATTAAAGATGAAAATACTCTGGAGAGGAAGGGGTAGTTAAGTACTTTCTTACATTAAGAACTTTTTTTTTTTTTTTCCTGCTGTTTAGTCAGGCTATCTGTGAAATGCAACATGATGCAGAATGCTATTTGTTGGTCTAAATGATGCCCTCTGCTACAGCTGTTCTTTGACTGTGGTTTCATAATGGCATCCTGTGGTGTGTGCCCAATCTATAAAATGTCGACTATCATTTGCATGTGAATCTGCATGTAGTAAAGGTGGTGTGTGATGAACTTAAAAGGAAGACATATTGTTAACAAATCTTACTTGACCATTTGGTTTGCAAGGCATTTAGCTGTGTCTTCATGTATGTATCTAATACAAAGTGATACCTGATACTTGATGTCATGCATTCTTTTCAAATAATTCAGTTTTAAGCAATGCATTTCAAGATCGTGTAAGTATGAACTCCTTGATCTGGTTTATTAAAGGCTGCAATTAACTTGATTTCCTGTTTAAGAGATTTGATGGTTTGTTGCCACTGAAGAGTTTTGCTCACATCTCTGTGGTCCTGCCTTACATTGGCTCTGATAGTTCAACTCAACAGTGAATCAGTTCCGACTTGCTAGCACAACAGAAAGCTGGGTTAATGGCAAGTTTGCATGTGGCTTGATTAGGGGGTAAATCTTGGCAAGGGGTTGTGTGAGAACCTGAGTCACTACAAAGGATCATAGAATCATCTGTGTTGGAAAAGACCTTCAGGATAATAGAGTCCAACCATCAACCTGTCCTTCCAAGTCCTGTCAATAAACCATGTTCCTCGGTGCCATGTTCACACGTCTCTTAAATGCCTTCAGGGATGGGGACTTTACCATGTCCCTAGGCAGCCCATTCCAATGCTTGCCCACCCTCTCTGTGAAGAAGTTCTTCCTAATATCCAATCTAGACTTCCCCTGGTGTAAGTTGAGACCATTTCCTCATGTCTTATCGCTTGTGCCCTCCTCACTGCGACCTCCTTTCAGGTTGTTGTAGAGAGGGATGAGGTCTACCCTCAGGTTCTTCTCCACACTAAACAACCCCAGTTCTTTTGGTTTCTCCTCATAAGTCTTGTTTTCTAGTCCCTTTACCAGCTTTATTGTTCTTCTCTGCAATAAAACAGGATAAAATAGGATTGCCTGGGGGTGAGGAACAAGAAGCGATTGTCTTCTCCAATTGTACCCAAAGAGAGTCATCTTACACTTCCACCTTCCTGTCATCTGTGCTAATAGCAGTGTCTCTGTCAGTATAGTGAATGGGACCAAGGAAATGATCTTGCTGGAAAAAATAACATAAGTTATTCTCAGCCTGATTTACTCTTTGATCCTGCTTGTTGTGTAGTCATGGTAGTGCTAATACTGGTCCAAAGAAGGCAGTGGGAGTGTGCAACATGGTGACAGGCCTTTTAGGATGATTTGTGGTGGTGGGACCACACCCAGAGTGTGTTGGCACTGCTCTCTCCAGGCTGCTGCCAGCAGCTCTACACCCACTCGAGAGTCTTCTGGGACACTGGGCTCTCTCTATCCTGGTGCTGTAGCTACTCTGCTCTATATTAGGAAAACTCAAGTGTTTGAACTAGACAGAGCTTAAAATAACAAAAGGTACTTCAGTAATCACAAGCTGGTCTTTTATAAACTATGTACAGTCCCAACAGAACTATTTAAAACCGAAAATAGGTTGGTGGAGAGGGAAGTGAATGTGGGTGGGGAAACTTACACTTAAAAAGTAGTGTAAAACTGAGCTGTTCCAGGGAAATCCTGTATTTTAGGGAACCATGACCTAAATAGATGTGAAAAGGCAGTGAGCCTACATGAGACCCTGTACTAAAAGGAAGTTACAGGATTTGTCTAGCACACTGGATATGATAAAACTGATAATCACAGGATGATGAAACAGCTTTACCTCACATTTGACTCTGCCTGCAGTTAAATTTGGAGGGATAGCTCATAGTCTGGGCAGTCAGATCCCACAGTAAGGCTGTGTTCTAGCTCCTAGAAATCTGGCTATTGTTCAGATATTCAGTGAGCTCTGTGAGCTGGCCAAGAACTTGAAATGCCACACCCAGGCATTGCCTTGGATGTCTGAAAAAGGCAGCCCCTGTGTGCAGCTGCCCTTCTTGTTATCAGTGAGCCTAAGTGCTGGATGACTCTTGGTTGAAGAACAGAGAAGCATGTGAAACAGTTAAGCACATTTCTGACTTGTTCATACACACATGAGAATCCTTTTGGAAGGATGAGCTCAGTCACAGCAGTGATCTCTGTGCTGTCTCCCCATGGAAAAGTCTCTTGAATGATAAGTGGAGCTTCTGAGCATGGCTTTTTTTTTTTTTTTTTTTTTTTTTTTTTTTACTGCCCTAAATTCCAAGTTACTGCTAAAACAGTTCTTAACCACAGGTGAATTTGAAGACCTTTACATAGGGAGTGACTTGTTTAGTCTATTAGCTCATGAACCTAAAGTACTTATGGTACATGTGATTCCTTTATACAGATCACGCTTGTACTGTTATCATTCTGTCTTGATCTTGTTTTGAGTTATTTCTAGCTGAAAGCTGCTTGTAATTTTGGCAGGTATCCACTGGATGCTAGGTTTGGAAAGCTTATTGGCTGTTTGGAAATGCATCTTGACCACTAGGCTTGTCTGTTTTAAACACTTGCACTGTCTTTGCAGCTGCTAAATGATACTGGGAAATCCCCTGCTGGAAGGGAAGAACTAGACTTAAGCAAGTTTAGGGGGGAACAAGCTGCTAAGTCTTCTTAGAAAATCTGATATGCTTCCATGGTGGTGGGGGTGGGGTAATGGAACTGTTTTGTGAGTTAAGTTACTGCAGTAACAGACAGGGCCATAACACTAGTGTATGGCATAGATTTTACTCCAGTGGTGGTGAGGGAGCGAAATACTTGTTTGTAACCTGTGATTAGGATTGTCTAGGGGGTGCATGCAATAGCTGTGAGGAATGTCACACATACCACTGCTGGCATTTCAAACATGCCCACTGCCCTGCTGACTGCCATTAAATTGAAGAGCTTTAAGGAGGGATGTGGTTAAGCTCAGACATGTGAAGCACAACTGCCAACCCCACTATTACGGTACAAAGGCTAAAACAGGCATATACGGTTTCTCCAGAGAACAGCACCTTCTAACATGCACAAAGCAAATGAGTGTTAAAACAAACCACCACCACGAAAAAACAAAACAAAACAAAAAACACTCCAAACAGGCGAAACAAACCCAAATCTACCTCAAAGTGTAGAATTTGAACGATGGCAACTGCATGTGGCTAGACTTTGCTTTGAGTTTTCCTTCTTGATGCAAAAGTTGTGGAAGAGGGGGAAGTTTTTTTCCCCCCATATTAGTTTTTCACCTCCTTCTGGATTTGACTAATGAAGTATGTTGTCTCTAGCCCAAATAGCAGATACAAAAATAGTTGTTCCAAGGCCTGACTTCAAACTAACTCTAAAGGAATAGTGAATGGCAACATTATGGCTTGGAGCAGCTACAGGAAAGCAAAGGGATGTATGAAGAATCTATTTATGAGAGAGGAAATGGCAAAAATAGAGGAATTGACCCGTTGCACAAACTTGTGAATAGGTTGTGTAATAAATGTCCTGCAAACATCTGTACTTGACTGCAAATCTGGGGATCCACCCGTGGCTTCTTTTACTGGCTTAGTGCTTTTATCTCGCAACTCCTCTTGTCAAACGGAAGCTTGTTTGCACTTCAGACAGGGTTGTAGGCTATTAGCAGCCACAATGTTGAAATACCACTTTTGGGGTGTAGCTAGTTACTATCTGCCTGGTTGAAAAGGAAGGAATTATATTCAAGTAGCTTTAGCTTGGAAACATTAATGACTTTGGAAGACTTGATGTGCAAGGTGCAGGGAAATTCCCTGTGTGACTTTTTAATTTTTATTTTAAAACTTATTTATTGTTTTGAATGACTTACTTTGTAGTAATCTTCTTATGATGTAGAACTTTTTCAGGAATAAATGTTCCCTGGGAGCCCAAATCTGATCACTAGTTAAGCTGGGTAAATGATGTCCACGGAGTTCTAAAATTCCAAGTTCTCCAACCCATTAAGAAGTGTTGATATATAGCCCTGGCTTTGCATGGCCCCACATTCTAGTGCATGCTTGGTAGCACTGTAGAAAGAAACCTGGACTTTGAAATGCTGATTATGAGAAAACAGAAAAGTTGAGGCAGAGTGGTTCAGTAAAGGTAGCCTCTAAAGAAAGGCAACTGTAAATGCCAGCCCCTTTGGATAAGGGAGAAGCTTTTCTGAGTGCCTCTTGTGAGCTCTGTGGATGTGGTTTGAAGAAGACCTGAGTTTTTGAAGGGACTGCTCTGGAGCATAAGTTTTGAAGTTTGGAACCAGTAAGTTTGGTTCTCTGCCTCTTGTGGGGTGGGGGAATGGAGGGTAAAGCCTCAGCTTATATAAGGATGCCTGAAGTAGATTCCCTGATTTGATATGAGTAACTGATCTCTTGTCTAATTGGCTTGTCCTGAAGGCAGGATCTCCTTGCATTCAACTTTTTTACCCTGTACTCAGGACCTTATGAATATCAGGTATTGATCAGTTTCAAAGGGGGATTTCAGCAGGAAGTGACTTGTGGCTTCTCACACTTGGTTTCAAGAACCAGAAAAGCAACAAAGTACTGCTGTGTTGCTCTGTTCTGTAGACATTAATTTTTCAACGGCAGAGTGTGTCTTCAAGGAAACTGCTTTTTTTTTTTTTAAAAAAAAAAAAAAAGTTTACTCCTTGCTGTAGGGAAGAATTTTATTTTTCTTATCACTGGGGGATGAGCACTCCAGCTCATTTCATAATGGAAAGGATGGAAGTAATGGAAAATGGAAATAATGCAGCAGCAATACGTGTTTAAATGCTAGAATTGATGCTGTAAGATACAGCTTATTGCTGCATTTTATTGTTATGACTTTTACATAATGGATTTGTGAGAAATTGATCATGAGAAGGAGGAATTGAAATGTAGAGTATCTTGTCCATGAACCTATCGCTATGCATTGGTACAGAAAAGATCAAAAAAAATCTGTGCCTTGTCTCTGCTGTCTGTTGTAGCTCTGCTGATGGGGGCAGTCATGGTAACTAGTTTCTTTTGCTACTGCTCTGGAGTACTGCTCAGTGTTGCAGATAGGTAGACCTTCTCCGATAAAAGGCTGTTCTGCTGAGAACCAGCAGCATGGGGCATTTACTGATAGGCCTCTTCATGTAACTCAATCTTTATTTTCAGTGCTTTATTTTCTTAAGCCTGTTGCACGCAGTTCCAGTGAACAGCTTGTGTTCCTGCCACCATAAGTCTAATAAAGAGTTATTTTTTATACTGTGATAAGTATTTTCATGAATGTGTAGCTTAGATGGCTACTTGCTGGGCCAGTAAGTATAGAGGTCTAGCTCTTCAGCTAGAAAGTTCCATGATGTGTCAAGAAAGGTCTTGAAGAGATGTTTGCCAACATGATGAACTGTTATTGGTTATAGTATGTATCTCAATCTGCTGAAAGAGCAGAATAAAGAATAGAGACAAAACTCATGCAGGTAGAACGTGTTTTGTACCATTATTATTAACTGGCCTGATTTTTTTCCACATAGTAGACAAGTAGGGGATTAAATGTATAGTAAACATTGGTCATTAACATATAAATTCTGTGGAGTTAGACTTGCAAAGCCTCTTGGTGAGTCCAAGGTGGTTGGGAGGGGGGTAGAGATAATCCTAGAATTCTACTCTTGTGTTCAAGTGGACAAACAATTTTTGCCATTTTAATCATTGGTTCAAAAATCATCTCTTGTGGTAACAGCTAAGTAAATTAATATTTAGGACTGACATTACAGTTTGACAGGGTTTGTATTAGGGTAAATCGCTCAGTTTCCTTTTTTGAAAACATCATATTTTACCAGATTCTTGGTGCAGCCTCAGTCTTTTCTCATCTGATTCAAGAACAGGGATTGGCTCTTTCAACCACTGGATACAATGCTTGCTATAAATCCTGTGAGAAGACTTGGAAAGAAAATGCTGTTAGAGTGGCCCTGGAATCGGCTTATTTAGAACCCCTTTGTTAGATAAAGCAAAAATTATCTATTCTTCCAAGCTCTGTGTTGGGCAGAGGACTTCTACAACTTGGAGACTAACGCAGAAGTCTTTTAGAAGAGTGGGTAACCCATAGTGTAGCTATTATTTTATTAGTCAGTGTGTTGTAACCAGCTTTTTCCCCTGCCCCACCAGTGGTGCTAAATCCATCCAGAAAGGTGCATTTTGCTGGAAGTTACAGAGAGTGCTTTCTACATTGTCAGTGCTCCTCCTGTGTCTCTGCTGAAGTGAGACAAATTGTCAGACATGTACTTGTGTCAGGGCATGTCTGGTTTCCTCCTGCTCAGGCTATGCCTGCTCCACCCTTTCTCGGTTCAGTTTTTGCAAGTAGACTCTTCAAAGCTGTGAACTTTCTCAATCTGCACTGCTGTCACTGCAGCTCATTTCCTGTGGCAGCTTCATAGTCTTGCTGTTCTCAACAACTTTGTTCAGTATCTGTGTGAAAGCTGCAACTTGCTGCCCACATAGACCATCTTGCCTGACTGGAGACCGAGAAAGGAGTGGAGGGGGGCTTCAGCTGTCATGTGGCTTTGATGTGTGGTTCTACAGTGTTTTTTTGGAACTGATCTGGCTCGTTGCTGTGCTTATTCATGGAGAGGGAACAGGACTCTTTGAGCCTAAATCTAGTTAGATGTATCCATATCACTTCTCTAGCCTGGCTTGCTGGTGCTTGCACCTGTGAGAACAGCGTTTCACAGTCAAATGGAGCTCCAGCAGCTGCAACCTGTGCCTGCCTCCAGATTGGTCTGCATGGAAGTGGGGCTGAGCACACGGCTCACAATGCCTTCAGTGGCTTCAGAGGGTACCGCAGTTACCAGTAACTGTGTCCTTTGGAGATGTGAGCTCATGGGGTGCCTTCTCCTAGCTTTTCCTCAGTTTACTATTCACCCAACTTTCTCTTCTATAATAATCTTGCTGCAATTCAAATGATTTGTTCTTTTATCATTTTCAGTTCAGATACTGACCTAAGTATGAGATTTTATTGAAGGGACTCAAGCACATCTACCATTTGATTTTCAAATTAAGAAATGTGTTGTTTTTTAAGTAATACATGTGTTTACATGTAACACGTGATTCTGTGATTATACCTAGGATAGAGCAGCAGCACCCTGTGTATGTTACCACAGGGCTATGCACATAAAGCCAGTGGCAATGCACTCTCCTTGAGGACTTGTGTCAGATCACATTAGGTCACTCAGCAGCAATATGCACTTTCCAGTGAGGTCTGGAGGATGCTGCCAGCTTCTCACGTTCTTGGTCTAGAGCCCAGTGATGTGTTTCATAGCACACTGCATGTATGGTCTCCTTCCATCCTACAAGGATGGTGATGGTGGATAAGGTAACAGAGCAGCAAAATATCTGTTATTAAAGGTAGTAAGTGGAGCATCTTTCATAGCCTACAGACAACAGCTCTTGATGCCTCTGTCAGATTCAACCTGGACAGCAACTGAGCCCATTAACTGAGATCCAAATATGTAGTCCGTTGTTCCTTTTGTATCTGGCTGCTTACAGGGAAGCCACTTGTCCCTCTGCAGGTGTTTTTAATTTAGTTTTACTGTAGGCGTGAACTGAATTTTTCCTCAGTAGATAACACTGTAGTGTGGAATTCGGCAAAACAATAAGTGAAACTTTCCTGTAAGATCTGTGTAAACCTGCTATTTCTTACTGAGTCCAACTCTTACAGTTGTGCAGTAATGACAGCTATGTCTCGTTTGTCTAAAGTAGTCTGAATTTTGTAATATTAAGCTAGTTTTAAACAGTGGTTTAAAGAAAGGCAGTATGCTTACAAGATCCTTAGGCATCTCAGTACCTTCAGAAAAGTGAGCCACAGTCTATAACTGACTGTCATGGGTTGCTTCTTAGTATGCAGCAGATGCAGGAAGTTGGGATGCATTTATAATTAGTGTATCACTGAAAGGTACAGTCAACTCAAAATCTGTATGGTTTTGTTGGAAATGACATTAAAAATAGTTCTAACTGATTATTACTTCTGTAAAATGAGCTTACGTGCTGTGCTGTCAAATGTGGAAAGAGAACAGAAGATGGATGGGGAAAGGACATTTTTTTTCCCTATTACAACAATTATGGCGGCATCTTTACTTGTTGAAATGTTTTTGGATAATGATGATTGCTTGTGTCTATTTTCAGTTTTACCTGTAGATGGCTAAGAGATATATGTGGAAGGCAGCTGAATTTTTCTTTAACATCAGCTCTTTATCTTCAGAGTCTGCTCTAAAACCACTAGAAATCCCTTAAAGTGTGAATTCCTTCCAAAACAAGGCCAAGACAGAATTGGTGTCTGGGATATTATGTACCACTTAAGTAATACTTCAGTCTCACTGGCACTGAGTACGTCAAAGGTGGGCAAGCTTCCTCCTCCATTTTATTATGGTGACTCTATTCAAACGGTCACAGTGGAGTGGGAATGGGGCACCTTCCTTGGCCATGTTAGGATCCCTATGGTTCCAGTCAAGTGAGTAGTGCCATTTCCCAGTTGAATGGGGAGAAAGGTAGCTGAGAGAGTGGTGAAGTGCTGGGGAGCCATCTGCAGGGTTAATTCTCAGTGGGGGCTGTAGCCTGGCAGGGCCAGGGCTGGCACCTGGGGTGTGCCTGCTCCCTGCTGGTGTTCTGCTCCTGATGAACTTAGGGATATGAAAAGGCCCTTTAAGACTGCTGGAAGGGGGCTGGTTTAATTAAATGTAATCCCTTTAGAAATTGCAAGCACTTTCATATGACCTGAGTCCAGCCTCACCCTGACACAAAGGACCCAGGACTGTTTTCAGAAGAGCGCTGGTACTCGGAAAAGAGCCAGATGTCTGTGAGTATTGCTGGTGCTGCAGGTGGGGGTCATTACCTCTGATGCTCCTTAGAGGCAAATCAAGGTGCTATGTGGATTGGTGTGTGACTCCTGTCCTTCCAGCAGGGTACTATGCTCACAAGCATGTAAGGTGGCAGGGTCCATGTTAGGTGGCTGCAGCAGGGAGTGGAATATGTGGCCCTGAGAAGTACTTGTCACCTCAGAAAAGTGTTGTTTTTTTTTTTTTTTTTAGATAGTGACATGATTCTAATTATACCTATGAGACTGCTGTTAGTCTTGCTGAAAGCCAAAACTGGGAAAGTTTTTTAGATTTCTGGGGTACCTTGTGAGATCTTGAGTTCCTCTTGCATCTTCAGTTGAATATAATGCACTTCTTCAGTCATAGCTTGTGCCACTTGTGCATGGTGTTAGTTCCAGTATCTTTACTTGCATCAACTGTTGGTTGAACAGATGCTCTATAAGAGTTGGCTAGCTAGGAGTTTCTTCTTAACTTCTTTTCTTTGACAGTCAAATGAGTAATAAAAAAAATATTTTTCCCTAGTTGTAGTTACGCCACTTTATCCAGAAATATTCCACTTGGTGGCTTGAACCTGGAAAACAGTATCTGAAGCTTGAGGTCTCCAGACCAGTACTGTGTAACAGCCTCCTTGCATTCAGGAAATCCAGGGAGGAAAGAAGCTTTAACTCAGGGTCAGAGTTCTGTAGAGGTTGATACTCTGTTGTGCTGACTCTACCTATTGCTCTGACATTAATTTCTTAGTGCTCTGTTCCCGTCTCCATCTGACAAACAGAATTATCTGTTCTACCTCTTGCACTGCTTCATACACTGTGGTGTTAGTACAAGTAATACATCTGTTATTCAGTGTGATGGTATCAGTCCTTCCTGTTTGTTCTTTCATATACAACTACAAACTCTCATCTTAGGAAGAAATTATAGCAGGTTATTAGTAAAGATCATTTAGAGACCTGGAAGAGAACTGATAATCATTGCTGCTAGTTTACTGGGAATCTGAGTGGTACCACAAAAAGTGAAAAGAAAAAAGCGGAACTTGAGGATATATGGGTGGGCAATGTTAATGTTTCTGAAAAGACGTTGCAGATGGGTGCATGGTACTGGTATTATGCCTTTTTCCCATGGTCTGCTAGACACCATGTGAGGAGGGTGCTGTTACAAAAGCTTTTCTCTACCAAAAAGAGCTTTCTTTGACTGCTCTTGGAGCTAAAACAGTGTATTTTCCATGCAAGAGCTTCTGTTTGTGCAGGGGGTCTTCCTTGAGCCACTGTCCTTGGCTACAGGAAGTGCTTTAATATGCTTTGGTAGTGGCAATCTGTAGCTGTGCTTAGACTGGTAAAAACAATGGTAATTCCTCAAGTAGAGAAGAGGAAGAGTTGCTAGGTTTCTATCTCTTTCCTGTAGCCATTATGAAATGAATCAGTTAAATATGGGCTTTTTCCTTGAGTATTTTTTTTGTTGGTGAATGTAAAGTTGCCTGTTGAAATGCAATAGTTAAACTTTCATGTAATGTGCAAGATGGCCTTCTCTAGAAGCTTATCATACAATATAACTAGCTGTTTGTATACAAAATACTTTATTATATTATAATGGAAAAACAAAAGCCTATTCATAGGCCACCCGCCATGGTAAAACTTCTAGTTTAAGATCTAAGCAGAACTTGAGGGTTGCAGACACTTGGATGCATCACTGAGTGCATTATATATGCTAAGATGATAAAAATTCAGTTAGTTTAAATAGAGCTTCAGTATAACTTACTGCATTAGGATAGCATTCTTGGTAAATTGGTTGTTGATGAAATTCAGTAAGTCCTCTAAAAATACATCCTGAAAGTTGGAAGCTTAAGAAAAGAGTTTACTAACTGTCAGTTCTGGAAAAAGGAATGGGAATGAGTGCTGCCACTCTGGTGCTTGTAATCTGATCAGTTGTGGGTAGTGTCTTTCTGTCACAGTTTTCTCCTGTTGCTAGCATCAAAGAAGTATGTGCCTTGCTTGTCTGGAATGACAGAGCTAGAGCTGTGTATGCTCAGCAGTCCAAGGTGATTATCTTACTGAGCAGCATTTTATTCTGTTTGCAGCCAGAACAGTAAATGCACTGATGGTTATGCGTGCTCTCAGATGAAGGTGTTGATGAGGAATCAGACTCTTATAGTCTTGTTCAGTCTCCATGTTTGACTGCGTTCTAGAGTATCCTAGTATTCTTAGTGGTCTTGATACATTCACCCCTGGGAAAAGCAATTAAGTTTTTCAGGCATGTCTTTATGGGGCAAAGTTTGAGCACCTGTAGACAAAAGGGTCATTGCAGTGTCTTAATTCAGGCCTAGTGGTTAACCATTTCTGCACTGTTACTTGGAAGACACTTTTTTTTTTTTTCCTGGGAACAGAGCTGTTATATATACACTACAGTTATTTCTTAAGGGGAGATGCATCTACGAAACAATAAATGTAGATGCTAGGATATTTATTCTAATAAAACCTCATTAAATGGTTTAGAAATAAAAGTATAAAACCTTAATGCTAGTGAATCTTGAGACTATTCTTGCTTAGAGTAAGCACTGATGTTAAATTAGTGGTTTAAAAGCACTTTGGCAGGGTAACTCAAGGAACAGGACAAATGGATGAGTCTAAACTATAATGGGACTGGCTTATGCTGGCTTTCTTCTGCTATAGCATTGTTACACAAGGGGTATGCAACATCTGTGTTGGGCAGTACCCAGCTGTGTGTGCCTCAGTATGATGGTTTAACTGAAACTAGTATTTCAGATGATTGAGGAGAATGAAGGCAAGCATGCAGTGCCTGGCATTTACTTGTCAGGCAGAGGTTACAGCAATCTATAGATCTCTGGTAGTTTCTGTCTGAGCTGCAGACAGAACCCATTAAGGGAACAGTGGAACTGCCCAAAAGTAGAGTGATCCCTGGGTATCTTTCAGAACAAAGCCTCTTTGTTTTTTCAGGCTTTTATACATACTGGAAGAACCAATTTGTATTTCTGTACCAGTACTTAGGCTCTTGTAATGAGAAAAAAACAAAACAAAAACAAACACCCCGGTAAAGCTGCATCTGCTCTGAATGAACTTCTTATCTGCTAACTGGGAATGCAGACCACTGGCTGCCATTACCTGTAATGGTGGAAACCTCACTTTGTTTTTTCAGTTCACCACTGGCTTAAAAATTCCGTTTGGTAGCATACGTATGTGTGTTCTTTTTCCTTCTTCCCCCGCATCAATGAGGCTTAACAAAGCTCAAATTTACAGCAGCATTTCAGCCCTGTATGAAATGTCAGTGGTACATCCCAGGACTCGCTTCAAAGCGCCACCACCCTGGTCTTTAACAGCAGTCTGCTATTTAATGTGTTAAAACTTTGTTCAGATTAGGGAAGCTAACGTTACTGGGGTGTGGTTCTTTTTTTTTTTTTTTTTTTTTTTAAAAAAAAAGGCTGTTTCCTGTGGTATCTTAGCTCATGCTGTCTTCTAAAATAGCATAGCCTGAAACTGGAAGTGTGTACCCCATTCAAGACTGTAGTGCTCCTAAACCTTAGATTGCTACTCATCTCGAGCACAGAAGGCTTCTACTAAGCAAAAAAGTACATTTCAAATTACTGAACATACTAACTGAAGGATGATAACTGGTCAGGGAGCTTAACTACACTTAAGTGAAAGACAACGAAGGAATTGTACTGGTTGTAGTATAGGTTTGTATTTTACTGTGCTAACAAAGATCTGAATCTTACAAATCTGCAAGAATTATGCAATTCTGTGATGATGCTTACTGAAGCAGCTCTACTTTAAAATTTGTGATGAAGAGCTTTAAAGTTATTCAGGCACTAGTTGCAAAGAGCTGCCACAAATGTTTGTTTTCTGGTGCTTCCGCTGTGCTCAGATACTTTAACCTTCAATCACTTATACAGATGTTATCAGCCAAGATAGCTACTGTTGTTTTGTTTGTTTGTTTTTTAATCCCATAAACAGTGGAGCAAAAAGACAATTTCTTTTCATGGTAGCTGATACATTAGTGGTGTAGGTGAACAGGAGCAACTTTAAAGCAACATTCTTGCTTAATGAGTAGTTTAATTAACCCCTCTTAGGTGGCTTATGGACATCTTTACTCATGCTGCTGGTGTGTGGCCTAGGCAAGACAGTCTTAGAAGCCATCACTCCTGGTTCAAAAGAGTGCTTCCAATTATAACTAGAAAAGATGGTTTGGGGGTTTGCAGCCCTGCTAGCAAGCAGTTGAATTTGTGGTTCACTGAAGCACTGTGAAATTAACAAATTGTCAACCATCTAGAATCTGGGGAGAATGATTTTTGCTACGAGTCCAGAGGAGGGCTACAAAGATAATTGGGGGCTGGAACATCTCTCCTATGAAGAAAGGATGAGAAAGCTGGGCATGTTCAGCCTGGAAAAGGTTCCAGGGAGACCTTATTGTGGCCTTTCAATACTTTGACTTTTACTTTTCAATACAAGCTACCAACCTTTTTCTCTTTCCTTACTACTTCTAAGGGATGGTTGTTTTGCAGTTTGACTTCTTTTGTGTCAAAAGGTTCAGAAATTTCAAAATCAATTTATTCCTATTGTGCTTGTTGATGATCTTTGCTACAGCAATGTCTAAATAGTTTTCCTTGTGCACAGCTGCTCTTAATGACTTCAGCTTTGCTGTGCTACCTTTAACTTCTTATAGCATA
This sequence comes from Aythya fuligula, assembly GCF_009819795.1. Taxonomy (NCBI): domain Eukaryota; kingdom Metazoa; phylum Chordata; class Aves; order Anseriformes; family Anatidae; genus Aythya; species Aythya fuligula. The sequence continues at coordinate 21,091,665 of NC_045571.1, read as the reverse complement.
TACTGAGAGTTTGAGCTGAACTTAAAACAAGAAAACTCCATGGTTCATCACCAAGGGTTATCAAATACCAAGTAGTGGCATGACTAGTCCCAAGTAGGTTCAAGAAGGCTTTTGGGAAACGTCAAAATGTGTTTGGATGTGGTGGTCTCTTTAAGCACTTGATTTAAACTTAACTAGTGCAGATTCATGATTTCACTTTTTTTTGTGTAGGCATCTACAGCTATGAAATTTGACTGTGTAACAAGTGACAACATAACCATTTCCTCACTGTTTAGAGATCTTTCACCTCCCTGAAAGAACTGGGTGGTAGTAGGCAATTACGTAGCGATCCTTCTACTTCTTTGTGAAGTGCCTGCACATATTAATGTGTGTGTTAGTTCAGTGTGCATCCTTTTTGCCTTAGCACATGAAGTCATCCTTGCATCCTGTCTGCTTTGTACCACTAGTCCTTAGAGTATACCAGGGGTTGTGCTTTATAATCTCTTAAAATCTCCAGGGAGTACTAGAACAATATTGTTCTATACTCACTCATCTTCTGCAGCAGTCTGAGTTGTTAATGCATCTGGGGACTTCCTTGACATTCATCCTTCACATGGAAGAAGTTGAATGTCTGGTTGCGTATAACTGGGATGTCTGTTTTAATGAAAGATATCAGGGTGTTGTTCTAAACTCAGAAATACAACTAAATAAGCTGTAAATCATTGTCTCATGTATAAGTATGTAGATGGAAATATAAATTGGAACAGATAGGATAAACTTTTACACTAGAAAACAGGAAGGTTACATTTTGTGAGCGAACTGAAGTGATGGGGTTTGGGAACACTGTACTGGCAGTACAGATGACTTTATAATCACTGGCAGTGGAATTCATGGAGGCTTGGGAGCAGGTCCCTGGCTGGAGGCGAATGATGTTGTTCATTATTATGTGTAGTGTCAGTTGAAGCATCTATTGTAATGATGTCTCTTCTGTTTTCCAGATCAGTGTGCGTGTTACCACCATGGATGCTGAGCTGGAGTTTGCAATCCAGCCCAACACTACAGGAAAGCAACTCTTTGATCAGGTAAGTGATGGAGCTGCAGAAGATCTAAAGTTGATATTGGTGCTGTGATTCTGTTAAGGCAACAGCAAGCAATTTCTTAAGGGCTTCAAAGATTAAATGACAGTGCGTGGATCCATCCTGAGAGAAATTAGCAAAATAAGAAATGGCACACTTTTCAAAACTACATCATTTTTTTAGCTTTAGAAATGTGTTAGAAGCTATTCTTGCCTTTAACAAACTGAATTGGTGCTATAGCTCGTAATATGGGTTGGATAGATATCTGCAGTCATAACTCATAAAATCAGTCTTTTGGGGGAGCTAGTAAGCCATTGTTGGTTGGCTTACTTGCATCTGTTGTGTAATTGATTTCAAATAATAGGTGTTCTGTAGAACAGGAGAGCTTTAGCTGGTGTTTCAAACATTGCTGCAACTCTTAAGTGCAAGTGATATTCTATACTCTCATCAGGGCCTGAGGGAGATTTTAAGATAAGTTATGTACTGTATTGTATTAGGCCATCTTTGTGTTTTAGCCGTCTTCTTCATTCACTGACTAGGCATATTTCCTCCTACTTTGACCCAAACTGAAGCAGGGAGTCAAGTGCACTCCAAATTAGGAGCAACTGAAGACAGATTTTTATCAATTCCAGCTGTTGAAACTTTGACAGGCTCCACTATGTGTATCTGCTGTAATCCCAAAGGCTCTATCTAGGCAACTGCCCTGTCAGTCAAAGCATCTGCTACTAGGAAATGATGTATTCTTGTCTCATAGACAGTGGAGGCTTTGTCAGAACTCTGAGGAAGAAATCAAGCATTTCCGAACTGGAGAATAATCTGAGCTATAAGTTTATAGCTTAAAGAAAAGTCATTAATCTAAGATTCATCATACAAGATGAAGGAGCTGCCAGACCAGATATGTATGCGGTTCAGAGCTCTACGCTGAGCCTATCTTAATGAAGTGAGGTACTTAAGGCCTGACCCACCCGTAGAGGTCAGCTGTCTCATATGGGGCCAGCAAACCAAATTTAATTTTTTAGATGCTTAACCACAAACTACTACTTTCTCTCATACTCATCTGGATGATTTAACACTAGATATTGTATTGCTGTCCGTAACCCAGCCCTGAAATGGCATGTGTGTACGTGGAATAAAGAGATTGTAGGGGTTAGTGAAGAGCACCCTTTCATGATGGGAAAGGCAAAAAATGCTTTCAGGAAGGTTCTGTGCTGCAAAGTGGTTTCTCATGTCTGCATGTTACTATGTAGTAGGTCCTGTGTATTTTAGCCCTTTGTGGTCTCAAGTCTGACAGTTTTTGTTCAATGGAAGTGAGTACTGGATTCCATCCAAAATATATGTATGCAACATGGAGCTCCACCACAGTTAGTTTATGGAACCATATTCTGATAAAGCTGACATGACGTACTTCAAAGTTCATCGAAGGGTGAACTGTTTTCCTTTAGAGAGTATGTTCCTCAGCTGAATGCTTTCTATGATTATTTTTCATTAAATAATTTCTGATCTTTTCTAGATAAAGCATTATGAACTAAGAAGTGTTACTACTGAAATCAGTAGTACTTTTTAATCTATACATAAACTTCTCAGTCAGCTCTAGACCATCTTCAGTTTTTGCCTCATTTGACATAAAGTACAAACTGAAATTGTGGTGTTAAACTTGGACTTCAGCAACTTGTCTGTTTTTGAGAGGCATCTAATCGTGTTTCCCATAAGGGAATTTTTTGTGTCTTAGTAATTGATTTCACTCCTTCATGTCATGTTCTGGAACAGCTGTACATTCTTCTTTGTGCAATGTGTTTCACACAGCACCTGTCTAAACAGAAGTCTTGTTGTGTTTTTTTTTTTTTTTCTATCATACCCTCAGTGAAGGGAGAAAATAAATGCTGCTGCAAAACTAAGTTTTGAAGTTGCTGATATAGATGAGACTGTTTACTTTTTCTAACTTGGGTTGTAGATAGAGTTGGAAGAAGAAATACTATGGGAGGAAAAAACTTTCAGAAGCTAGCTGTTAAACAATTGCTATATTTAAAGGATCTGGTGTACACTGTCACTTTATACTATCCGTACATCAGAGACTTGGTGGATGGGTGCTATAGTCATAAGAATTTTTTAAATTTTAAAAGTTTTTTTTAATAGTTCAGCATGTATCTTAGCATATATGCTTTGTAGAGGCAGTGCTTCTGGTTTCTGATAGGACTGATTCTGAAATGAATGTTTTAGAGCCTTACCATTGGCAGACGGTTAGTCAAAGACCTAACACAACAGTGCTGATGATAGAAAGACTAACCCTCTGCCATGGCTTGGGAACGTTCTGAGCAGTAACATGGGGAGTTGGCAGAAGATGTGCGGATGCTGAATGTCTTTCACCTCTAGCACAAATACAGAATTTTGGAGGCTATTTTTATGTGAGTGGTCAGGGAACCTAATCCCAGCTTCTCTTGTGTCCTGCAATCTAACGATTTACTCTTTTACTATTAAAGAAAGTAATTGCAAAGGAAGTAGGTATTCAACTCCTTAAACAATGAGGAAACATTTCATGCTGGTCTCAAAATGCAAATATGCAACAGACAATTGTCTGTCCATCTTTTATTTATTTAATGATCAAGGCTCATATTTATTGCAAAAGAGACTATCCATAATCAGACCTGTGCATAAAGGGGGCTGAAAATACTGGGGATGGGGGGAGCAAGTATTTGTATTAGGGACAAGCTCAAACATATTCTTGATCTGTGCATAAAGAGCTAACTGTATATCAAAACGAGAGTGTATAGTGACCTGACAGTGCATAGCTTGACTTACTCCCTTTAATACAGGAAGAGAGCTTTGAACATATTGGACTATTATAGTACAAAATTTACTGATCAGTATGTGAGGAATCTCTTGCTGAGTGTAAAGCAATGAAATGGTCATAAATCACGAGGAGCCTCTAGTATTCTTTTATCTAGCAAAAGTCATCTGGAGGCAGATGCATGAGTCGGGAGTGCTACTCTGTGATGCAAATACTTCTGTCCACTATACCAGAACACTTCATATGTTGCAACCAAATCATCTTATCTGATGATTGATTCTCAAAAACTAATGCCTGTTCACCTCACTCTTAAGAGAACTTAAAGTGAGATTTTTGTAGTCTAGCCACTTTTGCCTTGCTCTCTTAATTTTTTTTTTTTTTTAACTGTCAACAGGCATGTATTCAATATTTCAAATAGCTGAGCTGTTTGTGTAGATTAGTTCTTGTAAAGGACTAGTCCAGAGCTGTTCTTCATGCTGACACTACTAATAGGGACTAAGCAATGACTGACTAATCTTCTCACTCTATCTGGCTTCCATCCTGAGGTGTTCATGGGTCCCGTACTGGAATGTGTAAGAACAAAGTTATAGCTGAATTCAATTTAGCTTGTGTTAAGTTTAAATAAATTTAAATAATGTGCAGTTCAACTTTGGGCTGTTTGTTCATTATTTCTTAACGCGCCTTTTATTTTTCTATGGACAATTCTATCCCTTCCTTTTTAGGAAATACCTAAAAGATATTTCAACTATATTTTCTAGCTCCCTTGAAATATCATGCACTCCTTATGGTGTTAAACTAGTGTTTTTGCATGAACCTGGTTCTGAAAAAATGTCTGCCTTCATGAGGGCTTTTTTGAGGGTAGGGATTTTCTCTACAAAGCAAGTTCATGCTTTTGCTGTTGCAGCATATTGACCTTCTGGTGTGAAACCTGATTTTGACTCTTTCACAGAAGAATTTTTAGAGATCCTGAATGTTTTTGCCCCCGAGTGCCCTTTCAATTTGAATGCATGGTCAGTTCTGAATTAAGCAAAAAGGAAGCTACTAAATTTTACCAAGGTTTCTGGCCACACAACTGTCTTAGTGCATGCGGCTGGCTTTGTTCAGTAATGTTTAGAGAGTATTTGTTTCCACTCATTGTGTCTAAAGGTAGAGTAAATATATTCATCATCCAAGATGTAGTTCTGTCCTATTCCGAATGGGATTCAAAGGATTTTTGGAAAAGCTTATGTCTATGTAGCTTCATGAGCAAGAACAATTTGAGTTTAGAGATAAAGTTCCATAGTATTAGTAGGTGAATGGGCTTGAGGTAGGAAAGGTCCTGTCTTCCTCTATCATGCCTGATTAAGTTCCATGATGAAGTTTTGTAGTGTTGTCATCTTCTGCCCCAAGGTACCTGACTAGAAGTATCCTTATGAGCTGACATATGGTGTAATAACACAATGATTTATACTAGAGGTCTTCCTACATCATCCCATCCCCTAGGATTGTAATTGTATAGCATTATCTTAAATAGTTTACATGGACAAAACCTGTATTCATTGAGACAGGAAGATTATGCAAACCTACCTTTAGCATCTTTGCTTACATGCCTCTTAGCATCAGATACTGGATTCTAGTGCTTGCCAACTCACCAGGAAAAACAGTTCTGCCAAGGTTAAGTATAGGCTATGGCTGTTGGGAGGGCTGCTTACCCCTCATGCAGTGAATCACTGGTTACTTCATGGGCAGCTTGGAATATCGCTTTCCTGGGATGCAGCGTACAGGTACTGCAGCAGTGATAGCTGCTTGTTTTCCTTCTTTGACCCTGTTCTCTATCAAATTGAAGCGTAGTTAGATTGGAGGCTAGTCTGTAAAACAAAGCATTGCTTTGCTTTGTATGTCTCCTATACATACACTGTCAGATTTTTTTCAGGTGGTCATTTGGGGACCTAAGGAATTGCACTTGATTATCATTGTGGGTCCCTTCCAGCTTGGATATTCTATGAAAAAATAACTTTTTTTTTTGTGTATGTGGTAGAACTGCTTAACTACTTATTGCTTTGCAGTTGTGTCCCCCCAGTTTCAATTCCCTCTGAAACTTTGTTTTTTGGGAGGGGATAAACTGATTCTAGCAGATGTTTTCTGTCACAGAGGCAGGGGGACTAGCCTATGCCTTGGGCGGGAGAGGTAACAGTAATTCACTGGCCCAAGTGCTTCACAGCTGGCTGGCTGGAAGGTTTTTTCACAGAAATGCCCTGGTTTAATGGACACTGACTTTACAAGCTCCTCAAACAGCCTGCATACAAACTGTAGTCACAAAACCTTTTTTTGTTTTGAGCACTTCTGTGGTATGAAAACATACTCCTTCTTCTGTGTACCCAGTTGCTTCTATAAGGCAGCTTCTCAAATGCTTTGATTCTGATCACTTCTGACCTTGGATTGTGTTAGTTTCTTGTTCTTTCCCACTTTAGAGCCTCTTACTTCTAGTCTTTTGTAGAAGTGGCTTAGCTGTCTGCCATACTAGATCTATTGGGTGGTAAGTACAATAGATAGATGAGGATCTACTTATTTGATAGGCCTTGCATCAGGCTTTATTTTTTAACGATGAGTTGTGGTTACTAAACTACTTAGTCAGTGCTTCCTTCTCCAACCTACAATGAACTCCACTTCCCTGACTTCAGATTTGCTCCTTGATGATATGCTTTGTGCTCTCTGAGCCTGTAGCTGACCATGTAAACTTCAGTCCTTCCAATACTATCTTATGGATATTGTGAAGTCTAAGAGATAGTGGCTTCAGCATTAAGATGGTTATGTTATCTGATGATCAAAGTTCTTGAGGCATGGTAATCTTGCATGGGCAATTGGGATGTAGGAAGGCTAGGAAAAGAACCAGCATGGTGACAGTAGCACGAACTGAATGATTTGGGATTCTTGGAATTAATCTCTGGGATTATTTTTGGCATTAATCTCTGCAGGCTTCATCTGTGCCCATAGCCAGACTGAAGACACATGATGAAGCAACTTGAGTCTTCTTGAGAGACATGATTCAAATATCAGTGCAATCTACCTGTGGGCTAGATATATGTTCAATTTCATAAACCATTCCAAATTGCCCTTGTTTACTAGCCTGAACAGAATAACTATGGCATATTAAACTGCAGGTGTGGCAGCAGGTCAGAGCTACTCCAGCAATACTATTTGCTAGCACCTTACTCTTAGAAATACTTGACATGCCTGTCAAGACCTGCTTCATCTTCAGGCAGGACAACAGGTAAGATTCAAGTCTGATTTATGTGCTGTGGAATAGTCCAGGATGCTTTGGCCTTCAGAGCAGGAACTTGTTCTGAGTGGAACATCTTTCTGCTTGAATGCTTTGCTATCTTTGTGTAGACATTGCTTTCATGCAAGATCCCCACTTGTTTGCAAGTATGGTGGTATATTTCCTGGGGCTGAGAAAAAGGGCAATCTTCAATAATCATCTTGATGCTAAAATCTACATTTAGGAGACCTGCCTATTATGGCCCTCCTGCTGCTGTGGGACACCTCTTAATGGCAAGATCTGTAGCTGGGAGGAAGGTTAGTGTTTGGTGAGGGGAAGTTCAGGAGCCATGCAGGCCTGGAAAAAGTAGAGTAAGGAGAAATGAGAGAAAAGGCTGTCAGGAAGACCTTGAGACTCTACTCTGAACATATGTAAAGAAGGTACTATGTGCTTAGATTGTCTCTAGAAATACACCACCTACCCTAAGGCAGAGAGACAAATTTGCTCACAAAGTGGCCTTTAAGCTAAAGGTGTTTGAAGAGCCTTGTGGCTGGTCAAGGTTTTGTGCAACAGCTGGATTTTAAGTCTGCCTGTAATCTGTTGCCAACTGTATATTAAACCTTGTACTGCATGCTAAACAAGACACTGGGACTGACTTAATATTTTCTGTGGTACAAAGAAAAGATGTCACTGTCCAGCCAAGAGAGTAAACTCTGGTATTTAAGCATAGTGGTCTATGCGTTAAACAGTACTCTGTATTCTCTTGTTCTGTGCACCAGCCCTTTTCCAGCCCTAGCTACTGCCAATAGCTGTTTGTTTTTTGGAATATCTCACAGTTCATCAGGGCTCTAAATGCTGTACACCCCCAAACAAAATTGAGCTGCTAACTGCTGTCTTTTTTTTCCTTCTCCCCACTTGACAGAGGCTACCATCATGCGTCTTTACTTTCAGGATGAAGGCTAAATGGGCCAGATTTATGCTCAGGCTAAGAAGCCACAACATGCCTTGCTTTACAAGCTCACATAATTCGTAGAGCAGGAATTGCACTGCATTTTACTTTGATTCAATAGCAATCTGGGGGTGTGACGTTGTGTGCTGTGCTCTTCCGCCCCATCCGGGCCATTGTTATCACCGCTATTGCTCTGCAGACTTCTGCTATGGAATAAAAGCCCCTTTGTGCGGGGCCGCAGTGCGATGCCATTCAATTCCTTGCTGGCAGTTCAGCTTGTTGAATTCCCAGGCTTAAGCTGCTGACAAATGAAAATGAGGCAAGCAGACACATGCAGCAGTGGGGGGCGAGCCTCCATCCCATTCAAATGTTAATGTTGCCGAGAACAGAGCTTTCTTTAGGCTCTAGGACAGCCCTTCTTCCTCTCCTACCATGTACTTTCAATACATACAGCAAGGTCTAATGCTATTCTGAAAGCCTCCTTAGCTGTGGGCATCCTACTATGTGATATGTGCAAGTGAAGGCCCACAAATCCCTGTTTACTCTGGGCTTAATGCCAATTCTCCATATTCAAGCAAGGACAGGCTGAATAATTTAATGGACTTCAATGGAATGATGTATATACACTACATGGCCTTGTGTAAGTTTTGTATGTGCTACTAATAGCATGTCTCTGCTGAAAACTCCCCCCTCCTTTTTTTTTTTTTTTTTTGTGCCCTACCGCTGCTTCTGTAAAGCCAGAAGAAATGTCTGATCCAAGCCCTAAGTAATCTAACTAGTTAGTAATGTGTTTGCAGGGAACCTGTGACCTTAATGTTGTATATCAACAAATCTGGAGACCACATTAGAAGGAAATAGAGTGCATCCTTAGGAATCAGAATCAGCGTGGAATCAACTTAAAAGAAAGTAGGGGGTTGGGGAGAGATCATATAGAACATGGGACAACGCAGTGCTAAATCTACCTCAGCTATTTGTCAAATCATTGCACCCTGAAGGAGGGAAGCTGTGAGGGAGCACAAGGGGTGGGAGCTGTGTTAAAAGCAGTTCTCCAGGTACAGTGTAGACCTAAAGCCAACTGTCTTCTCCTTCCTCTATTGTCTAGTATTGGAGGTTACAGGTAAGTGCCTTGTTCACAGGTGTAAGAACAACTTGGGGGGGCAGATCAGGAAGGATGTAGATGAACTTCAGTTTCTAGACTTAGAATCATAGAATATCCTGAGTCGGAATGGACCCACAAAGATCATCGAGTCCAACTCATGTCACCACAGGTCTGCCCAAAAATGCAGGCCATGTGACCAAGTGCACAGTCCAAACACTTCTTAAACTCCGACAGGCTTGGTGCAGTGACTGCTTCCCTGTGGAGCCTGTTCCAGTGTGCAACAACCCTCTTGGTGGAGAACCTCTTCCTGATGTCCAGCCTGAACCTCCCTTGACTTGCTGAACCCCATGGCAGGCGGGTCCCAGACTTGACAGAGTACAAAGTGGTGGCCCCATGCTAGTGAACAGGCTCTGCCAAGAAACTTCCCCCCTCCTTTATACCAGCATAATACTGCAGTAGTCTTGCCCCCCCCCCCCTCCCGGTGGTTCTCCACCACCAGTGAGATCAGCCTGTCTGACTGGGATTCCTAATAATTATCTTTCTTCCAGGTTGTCAAGACAATTGGTCTAAGAGAGGTCTGGTTTTTTGGACTCCAGTATCAGGACACAAAAGGTTTCTCAACATGGCTGAAATTAAATAAAAAGGTATGTTTGCTTCAACCTCTCATTTATCCTTGGTTCCCTTTTGTTGGAGATTCAGTCTCTGTACTTTGATCAGGGATCTGTTCTTCTATAAACACCTGAAACTACAGCAAGTTGATACCACCTTCCTTCAGTCCATCTTCCCCACCCTGGAAAATCTGTTACCCACCCCAAGAATTGTTAATATGATGCTCATGTGAATACTTGCCCATTCACTACTGTGTTGGAAAGGAGAAATTTTTTCAAATGCATGCTTGTCTTCTCTTCCTGTCCATAAACCTGATCATCTTCACTTGGTATGTGGGCTATAAAACAGAATAACTTTGTTGCTCCAGGTAACAGCACAAGATGTACGCAAAGAAAGCCCTCTGCTTTTCAAATTCCGAGCCAAGTTCTACCCAGAGGATGTGGCAGAAGAGCTGATCCAGGACATCACACAGCGCCTATTCTTCCTCCAAGTAAAGGAAGCAATTCTGAACGATGACATTTATTGTCCTCCAGAAACAGCTGTCCTGCTGGCTTCCTATGCTGTCCAGTCAAAATATGGAGACTTCAACAAAGAGGTTCATAAGTCTGGCTACCTTGCTAGTGACAAACTGCTTCCACAGAGGTAAGTGAACTTAGTCAGTCTTAGTTTTTCTTTGCCTTAAAAGGTTTGTAGTTTTTTTTGTGGTCTTGACTGCACTTTTCAGAATAAAGTAGTCTGGTGCCTCTCTGAGGATGAGAGCTCTTTAGGAGCTTTAATCTTAAAGGTCCTATTGCTACTGAAGAAACTCTGATTAGAGGTAGTGGGAGAAGCTCCAAAACAAACAAACAAAAATATTATGGTGCAAGGTGAACATAGCTTGTCATTTGTCAGAAGTCTTGAATACTGACTAGTGTGTCTCTACCTAGTCTTATTATAGAACTCCTATTTCTTGGAACATTTTTGTGGGGAAACTGATGCCCACAGCGTATTTAATAATGTGGTGTTCTGAAGTGATGTGACTGTGTCAGCATAAATGCAGTGGCTGGTCTAAATCATCCAATGTGTTCTTTCTAGAGTTCTGGAGCAGCATAAGCTTAACAAAGACCAGTGGGAAGAGAGGATCCAGGTGTGGCATGAGGAACATCGAGGAATGATTAGGTAACTGATGCATGTGGAACTGCTGTATTTAAGATATTGTGATATATGCTAGCGCGTGAAGTATGAAGTCGTATAAAAATCTGTGACTTACTCCAGGATGAGTTAGCATTCTTCAGATTATTCCACTGGGAGTAACTAGGCCCAGCTGGTTGTCCTTAATGTAAAAACAAACAAACAAAACAAGAACAACAAAAAAACAAGCTTGCAGATTTTGTTTGCTATTGTCTTCAAGAATGGTTCTTGGAGTCTTTGCCAGCTTATTGCTGCTCTAGCCGTGTAGGAAGACAGCGCCCAGCACCTTCTTGATCTAATGTTGACTCAGAAGGGATATCTGCTTTCTTTTTGCATGCTGCAGAGAAGATGCTGTTTTGGAGTACCTGAAGATTGCACAGGATCTGGAAATGTATGGTGTGAACTACTTCAGCATTAAGAACAAAAAGGGCTCTGAACTCTGGCTAGGTGTAGATGCTCTTGGACTCAACATTTATGAGCAGAATGACAGGTAATTAACCCCTCACTCATCACTACATTCTACTCCTTTCTACTAAAGGTAGTCTTTTCTGGAATTCTGGTCTTATACTAAACTCTACTACTTCTGTATCATTCTTGGCTGTATTTTTGATGCTGCCAGAATGCTCCCTTAAACATGGTGCTTTGGACCAGAAAACATAATACATTGTCAAATGTTATCAAGTTAGTTTTACTTGCATCCTTAGTCTTCATGATGCGGATGAATTCTTCAGTTATGTTTTCATTAAATAAATAAATAAGTGTAAAACTACTCTCTGTTTGTAGTTCATTTAAATGATTCTAATTTTGTTTGTTTATTCGAGTCAACCTAAGAATACTGAAATATGAAGGCAGGTTTGGCAGAATTTTAAGCTTTTTATTGTAGGTCAAGAATTTGGAATGACTTGAGACTTTCATCTCCTTTGCTTTCTATTTCTGTAGGCTAACACCAAAAATTGGATTCCCTTGGAGTGAGATCAGAAACATCTCATTCAATGACAAGAAGTTTGTTATCAAGCCTATTGACAAGAAAGCACCGGTAAGAAGCAGCATTCAAATTGAAGTTTTTAAACTTTCAGTTTCTTCTTAGCTGAATAATCAGTTGATTGCTAGCTTTTTTTTCTTGCTGTGTGTTTTTTATTTAATTGTACATTATCTTGTTATCAGTAATGTCAACATTGACTTAAGCAGTGCTCTACTACCTGATACGTTTGGGGCAGTATGCCCAGAATGGATCTAATAGCAGTAAGGGGATAGATGGAGCTTGGTTCTGGCCACACTGAACAAATTTCTTCCCTTGTAACCTTATGCTGTATGAAGTCAGTGGGAAAGAGAGGCTTTCAGCTTAGGGTTGCTGGTTCTCCTAAGACCATACCAATTTTCTGATACAATTACTGGTCTGAGCTACCCATGTTAACCTTGAAAGCTTCTGTTGCATCATGTTGGCTTTAGTAGTGTGGAATGTCTTTCACAGTTTTCCACCTTATTTGAAGCTGAAGATTCAGGTTGTTTTGTAGGGTACACTGGGAGCATTTTTTCTTAGAAATTTTTAATAAACATAATTCAGCTTGGTTTGATCTTTAGGGCTTATTAACTTTGTGTGAGCTGATACCTTCTGTTTTTTTGGCTGTTCTTGTTTCACAGCTGTTTGGAAGCATTTTCCCACTGCTGTTGCTCTGTTTTAACAGAACGAAATTATTTATCTGCAGGGCGTAATGTTTGACACCCTTTCTGACATAAGACAAAGCATTACGCTTGATGTGGATGGCCAGACTATTATATTAAAGAGCTAAGTGGGAAGAAAGGTGGGAGAAGGTATAGTCTCAATATGCCTGGTGAACTAACTCCTGATTGTGTTTGCAATGAAACAATGGAGCAAGTCACTCTGCACTCCGTGTACTAGAAATGCTTTACAGTGAAACTGAGCCCACTGCAAGGAGAAGTTGGGCACTTTTGCCCTGTGTTTATCAGGTTGAAATTCACTCCTGAAAGAGTGAACTAGATGCTGAGCAGAAAAGCTGGCTAGCAGTTCTAGAAAGCTTAGGGTCTTGGAGCATATTGCATACTCAGGGGGTTATTATGCTAAAGGAACAAGTATAATGTTGCCTTTTCCTTGTCCCAAGGACTTTGTATTCTACGCCCCTCGATTACGGATTAACAAACGAATCTTGGCACTTTGCATGGGGAACCATGAGCTCTACATGCGCAGACGTAAACCAGATACCATTGAGGTGCAGCAGATGAAAGCACAGGCCCGGGAAGAGAAGCATCAGAAACAGATGGAGAGGTTCGTGTAGGCTTCTGAGTAACCTGGACTTGGTTGGTCACGGCATAATAGTACCATGTGCTAGATAAATTTCTGGCAGCACATTAATCTTGAGCCAAAAACAGGGCAAATTTCTTTCTGCTTCAGTAGATATAATGGGAGGATGGAAACAGCATTCATCACAAGTGTGACCCACTAACACTTTCTTGGAGTTAAAAATGTGTCTGTCTATTTGAAAGGACTAATCTGGATCTTGATATAAAGAGCTTTCTCTTAGTATCATTGCTATTGAGAACTTCCCACTGAGGTGAATGCTGACACAGCTTTTTCTTTCTTTGCTTCAGTTTAAAAGGATACAGCTGGAGTAAAGCTCATCAGCTGAGTGATCTAGTGCACATCTCTTGTGTGCTTACAGCTTCACTAGGAAGCACTCCAGACTGGATATCTATTAATTGTAAATTGTATTATGATTTTTCCCGTCATCAGAGCCCTCCTGGAGAATGAGAAGAAGAAGAGGGAGTTGGCAGAAAAGGAGAAGGAGAAGATTGAACGTGAAAAGGAGGAACTAATGGAGAGACTCAAGCAAATTGAGGAGCAAACCAAGAAAGCCCAGCAAGGTAAGATGAAATGCTCCAGTATTCCATTTAGATGCACAATCTGAGTGAGAAGGTTTCAAGGAGTAAAACTAGAAGCATCTCTGAGCCATTCAGACTCTATGTCCAAATTGGTGTGGTAGGTCCCAAGTTTAGCCTTCTGAAGCTGAATATAACTTCTCCAACTGCATCTGCTGAAGTATGGCTTGTGTTAAAGATGTAGGTGGCAGCTAAGCTGCCTCTCCGTCAGCCAATCTATGTTGCAGTTGTTCATTTAATGGCTGGAAGCTTTATCTCAGCACACCTATAGAGGAAGGAGTAAAAAAGCATAGCAGGGGTCCTACCAGCCAGTGCTCTGGTTCTTATGGTCTAGTTGCATAGTAATGTTGGCCACGCTGTGTTGCCCAATCAAAGTGCTGTATGCTTCTCTGTCTTTAAGGACATCATTTTGGGATAGGTACTTCCCTACAAATCAATGAGGTAAGTAATCTGCTGATTTGGAACAGGCTTGACTCTTGGTCTTCCAGCTTCAATTTACAATATGAAGGAGAAGAAAGGGGACAGTTTCTTGCATCCTGCTTGTCTTCCTAAAGGAAAGGTCTCATCTAGGAGGTAGAGATAGGAACACTTTCCTCTTCTGCTGCCATTCTTTACTTGATCTCTCTTCAATGTACTATGCTCTTCTTTCAGAACTGGAAGAACAGACGCGCAGAGCCATGGAGCTGGAACAGGAAAGAAAACGAGCTCAAGAGGAAGCAGAAAAACTGGCTAAAGAACGTAGAGAAGCAGAAGAGGCAAAGGAGGCCCTGCTGAAAGCGTCCCATGATCAACAAAAGACCCAGGAACAGCTGGTAAGTGGGTGAGCTGAAAATTGAGTAGGGCAAATAGTGACAATGTAGGGGTTCAAACTCATAGAACAAACCAAGCTATGAACGTAGTAAGGAAGAATAGTATGGTTCCTTAATTTTTATCCTCAGGTAGATGAGCTTATATCTGAATACAGGTGTTTGCATCTCTTTGTACAGTGGGTTTGGATTGTTGTGCTTTTTGCTTACAACAGTATGTGATGCTGAGAACAGCATGTAGAACTCACTAATTGCTTCCCCTGGCTTGGATTCAAAGATGTGAGTTCTCCAGTTCTGTTTGGAGAAAAAAACAAAAACACAACAAAACCCAAAACTTTTTTAAACTTCCTTTTCCCTTTAATCCTGTAGTTATCAGTGGGACTGAAGTATATGTAAAGATGTTCTCCTTAACAAAACGATATTAGAGAGATACTGTTTTTTAATGCTTCATTTAGCAAGTGTATGTGTTTTGTCCCCCACTGAAAGTCTTTCCTTTGCAGGCTGCTGAGATGGCTGAACTCACAGCTAGGATCACACAGCTGGAGCTGGCTAGGCAGAAGAAAGAGAGTGAGGCCCAGGAGTGGCAACAGAAGGTAAAGCAGAATGTGAACAAACAGCAGTACTTTTTGTGGGGTTAATCTTTGTTTTGTTTTGTGACCTAAACTACTGCACTAGGTACCATACTAGACTGATTGATCGTCTGCAAGCTTGAGGCTGTTGTGGATATCTAGCTTTGCTTCTTTAAGTTGAATGAGTGACCCATATCTAGAAACAATTTGACTGATTAAATCTATATCTAATTTTCCATGAGTTATAAGCATTTCTCAAATCTGCTAGCCAGCAGAAAATTTTGCAAGTGATTGTGTCTGGGTAGCTATGGAAAGTACCATTTCAGTGTGCAAGAGCTGCAAGGTTTGATATAATAAGCACTAAGTAGTGCTTCTGAACTTGTGTGAGAAGTCCCTCACGCTCTGGATTGCATTCACTAACTCACTGTGGCATGTCTTGCTGCAGGCACAAATGGTGCAGGAGGACCTAGAAAAGACCAAAGAGGAACTGAAGACTGCTATGAGCACCCCTCATGTCACCGAACCCATGCAGTCTGAGAATGAGCATGATGATGAACAGGATGAGAATGCAGCAGAAGCCAGTGCTGAGCTACGATCAGAGGCCACCATCAAGGACCGCAGTGAGGAGCAGCGTACCACTGAAGCAGAGAAGAATGAACGGGTCCAGAAACACCTGAAGGTAAGAAGCTGGCAGGAGAGTGAGTGTGTGCTGGGGTGTTGCTTCTGTTCTTGCCATTAGTACAGCTGGAAGGTTTTAGTGGTATTCCTCAGAAGGAAGGAAAAAAAAGGGAGGGGGGTGAGAGGTGGATGAGGTAAGATGATTGTTATCTTATCAGATAGCTGCTTACTTTACCACTGGGGAGGGGGGCATAGCTTGTTTCCTGACACTTGATGTCCGTTTCATTTGAAACAAAGTGTTTTCAAACAGTGCCAAGAAGCAGTATCTGTTGGATGTATTGTGCTTGTGTAAGTTTTGACAGCCATCTGACAGCTGTTCATAGCCCTGGCTGCAAAGTATCAGAGGACTTGGTCAAGTTCTTATCATGAAGCTGGCTGTCTTTCTTGTCTGAATGGGTTTCACTGCAAAATCCTGAGAGCAGTTCAATAGGGCTCAGCATGGGGGAAGCAATGCTGCACCTCCTCCTTGTAAGGAATGGGAATGCCAGTGTTACAGTGTTGATGCTTACAAGGTGTTTTTTGTTAGTTTTCTCCTCTTTTTTTTTTTTTTCTCCACACTGCCTTCTAGCTGCCTGGCTTGCAGCAGATTTTGTTCTGTATCATGCTGTGATGGTTATGCACAGGCAGAGTGATAGAGATACGCCCTTTTTCATCTACAGCAAGTTTCTTCTATGGTAGAAGGTTGTAACTGCTTCATTTCTGCAAAATGCTCCTGAAGTCTTTAGGGATTTCTCCACTGGACTTTCTCATTCTTCTTCTGAAATAAACTGATGGCTGTCTTTGTTACTGTGCTAGACAAAGATAAGTAAGGTGGAAGTGCCCGAAATTTTCTACCTTCCAATGTTAGGGAAAAATATTAACAACTTCCACAGTAATGTTTGGTTTGGAAGGGACCTCTTGAGATCCTCTAGTTCCACTGCCTCACTCAAGCAGGGTCAGCTAGACAAGGTTGCCCAGGACTGTATGCAGTTGGGCTCATCTGTTTCCTGTTTAGAAGGATCAGCAAGGAAACTCCTTGTCTAACTTTGAGTCTCTGGCATTGCTAACCCATTGCTGTCTGTTTCCCTTTCTACAAAGGCTCTTTCCTCAGAGCTAGCAAATGCTCGGGATGAAACCAAGAAGACAGCCAATGATATGATCCACGCTGAAAATATGCGTCTGGGCCGAGACAAGTACAAGACCCTTCGTCAGATTCGGCAGGGCAACACCAAGCAGCGCATTGATGAGTTTGAGTCCATGTAAACTCTCCCCTGCACCTGCTGCCCTGCACTCTCTTCTCCCCTTTCCCATCCTCTCCCATCACTCACTCATAATTGTGCTGCGCTGGAACCACTACAGAAGAGTGACCATGGTCTTATTTATAGAGTTTTGGGCAAATGCTGGAGTTCAGCGACAGAAGAAAGAACATCATTTAACACCTTCCTGGGGCGGCTTGGGAAAGCAAACTTGTATTGGGGCAAATCTGAAATTCTTTGGCTTTGGGTAAAGTCTTACTGCATTTAGTTTTGTATTGCTTACTGAAATAGCTGTGTTGCTGTCCTCTCCCATTGGGTAGGGAGGCCAGCAGATACTTTTACTGAATTACGTACAGTAAAGTGCTAACAGTTTGACATTCCTACTAACTTGCACAAGCTTCATTATTAAGCCTAGAGGCCATTTCTGACTTCATTAAGGGTCCGAATCATGTAGTTGAGAAGGAGAGGCTGGAGTGTGGGAAGAAGGAAGGAGGGTTGGAGGTAGAATATGGACTTTCTTTATAAAAGACCAAAGCTTTTGTCCTTTAAATTTAAGCAGACCAAACAGAATCTGTGGCGTTCCTGCTGGTGTTACTTCTTATTTAATGATGAAACTTGGAATTTCCTAGTCACATGGAGGCCTTTGCAGTATTTCCACTAATGAGGGGTATATCAGAGCCTTGAATTCCCCATTTTCCAGAAGTTTTCCTCTGGGTAAATGGCTTTGTTCACTGTCATTTGTCTGACTTGAATGTAACTATGGAGGCAGAGATAGCTAAAGAACACTGCCTTCCATTACTGGGTCACCACTGAAAATGAAAAGAGGTAAGCAGAAATGTAAATGTCTACAAATTCCTGTAACTATATTTTCTCTTGCTGAACCAGTACATTTCAGTCATGTGAATGGGATTTCAGTTTTTTCTATGAAGTCTTTTTAGCACATAGTTGTCAGTGCCTTATGATGGTGTATAGATCTACTGTAGCTCAGATGTCTTTGTTCAAACCAGATACAATCATAAAAAGTGATTAGCAGCTGGGGACCAAAAACTACTTTTGTATCTGGGTCATGTAGAAACAAGACTGCAGCTGTCTTCCTGGCTACCAGCAGCATTTGATGGGAGAGGGTCATGAGATATTTGTCCAATTGTTGCCTTAATCTTCAGTAGTTTTGCCAGATCCCTGGCTCAAATGGTTTTCCTTCTCCAGAAGGATGCTTTGCCCCTGTTATAGCTTTGAACACAGTATCTCTGTCTCTTAGAAACAGGACACTAGTGGTTGTGGGGGGGACTGGTCCTGGGAACCATTTGTATCAATCATTCTAATGCCCATCACCGCCGGTCTTCCAAGCTATCTATTCCTACCCATGCTTCTGCCCCACCCCCATACCCCCATATCTGGGGAGAAAACAGCCATGTATGCTCAGGGTTGAATTGTATTTTGCCTTGATCCTTCATGGAAGGAAACCTTAACCTTTAGAAGAGGCCTCTTAAAATGGATTCCATCTACAACGGAGTCCTCCTTTGCTTTACCCTCCTTGGATTAGCCTGTCCTTATAGGAAGTTATTGGGCTAGCCTGTGACTTATTTTCTTGCCTAACATGATCCTAAATCTTGTGACTTTCTAATTTTTGTGGATGCCTCCATTGTCTGTATGGTGTCACTGTTCATGGTGATGGAAGGAAAGTATTTGATCGCTGAAGTATTTTCAGCTCCCTGAAATATGGCAAAGGGGGAATGTGCCAAAAAGAAATGTCCATGTCAGTGTTAACAAACTGCAGTATTTCCCCAAGAATTCCTTGGGCTGCTAGAAACAACCTCACCAATGCTGCATTTTTTTTTTTTTGAATCAATACAAGTCTGTGGAAATCCACACACCAACCAACCCAACTACTGTTGGAAGCATAACTTAGCGTGTTACTTCTGAACATCCAGATTAGTCATGTGAGAGCCCCCTTCTCTCCCCTGAATATAGCATGCTTTTGGGCAGGGGAACCAGGAAGTTTTTGGTTGGTCAAAAACACATGCTCCAGTCCTTTGAAAGCCACAAATGAAAGATTGCAGTAAAACTTGTCAGAACTGATTTGTGTATTTCTGTACTGAAGGGTTATTGGCACTGACTCTGCGTGAGTCTCATTACTGGCAGGGCAGACAACCATTACACTTCTGTTCTGGTGCTTTAAAGCTGGTTCTCAGCACTTCTGTTCTGTCTGTAGCAACTATTGGTGCATTTGCAGGGAAAAAAGCCCTTATTGCATTTAAACAATTTCCTAACAAGCTGATACACAGTGCCTGAAATATGTGTTCAAATAATAAACTAGTAAGCCTTACTGCTTTGAGTCACACAACACTGCTGAGCTCATGTTATGATGCTGGCATAACTTCTGTTTATAGAGTTTTGATTATTTTTTTTTTGTTAAATGTCATTCTAATTTCAAGAGTTCCAGTATAGGAATAGAACGGCTTGTGCCAGTGAGTCCACCTAACTCTTTGTAGTTGTTTCAGCCCTCTCTTCTTCTTAACCAGTATTATATTCCAGTGGTATCTAATGATATTTGATTTCAATACTTCTAGCTATGCACAATTAGAAAATATTAGTCATGGGATGGAGGATACGTTTATGGTCCCCCTTCCCTTGGAAATGTATACTGTATTGTAAAGAAATGATATTTTGCAAGAAAACTAATGTAAGAAGCTTTCAGTATTATGTTGAGATTTGTAGGCACATTTTTTTTTATCTGTTAAAATACAGTGAATTTTTTTTCTTCCTCTCCATGTCCCAGTTTAATTGGTTAACTACTCCTAATGGGGGTGGGGGGGGGAGGGAAATACCTTATCAAGTGTTTGCCTGGCTTTATCTTTTTTGTTGTTGCTGTAAATTATGGTGTGTTGTTGTTTTTTTTTTGTTGTTGTTTTGTTTTTTTTTTTTGACCAGTCTTTTTATTGGATTATAATAAAATCTCAATTCCTTAGGGTTGTGGAGTAATTAATGGGTCCATGTGGTTATCTGCAAAGAGAACCTTGATGTTAAGGCTTTTTTTTCCCATGTTTGGAGGAGTTGTTAAAAATCCATACCCTGTTCTTCCTACAGTGCCAATAAAGTTTAGAGAAATTCAGCAGATGGTGTCTGGATGATTGCTTAAGGCTTGCTTTTAGTCTAGTAATGTGTCTCCAAGTTAGAGGTCTGCCATGTGACCTCTGAGAGGTCAGCCATGATCATATCACTATCACAAATAGGGATATCTTACTTGCATCCTTCAAAAGCAAGAAACTGCTTGAAGTAATGCCCCTTTTGACCTTCCCAGCTGTCTGACTGGAACTAGTACTGGAATTCAGATTTCTGTGTGGAAAAATTGAGTGTGTATTTGTATCATGTTTAACTTGCAAACTGCCTGTCAAACTGGGGAAGAGCTGCTGCAGTAGTTTTTCACTGGTGAGTGCCTGCCATGCCTTGACCTATGAGGAATCCAGCACCAGGTGAGCACATGAGGGTGGCCAGGCTCTGTGCTGCTGCTGCATGCCCCAGTCTTGCTGTTGGGTCTGTCCAAGACTAGCCTTGTACTGGAGATTTTAATCTCATTTGTTTCACAGGTATTTTTTCCCATCTTTTGTGTTTCATGAGGTCTCAGTACAGGTCCCAGTGATGGAGGAGCAAGGCTACTGCTACCTTTCTGCTAATGAGCTGTGTGATCTTCGTTTGTATCTGCTTTCCATGTGGTTGTCAAGAGGGGCTTTGCAGAAACTGCCTCATGCTTGCTGCACTGTAAAATAAGGCAGATTTCATCAAAATTTGTTAGTGCTCAGAGATCTGCTACTGTGGGAGAAACTTGAACTTGTCTACAAACTAAATGTGAAGTGTGGAGCAACAGAGACTTCTGCAATCCACATCAGGCTTGACATGGATCTATTTTCTGTAGGTGAGTTTCCTTATTCCTTCCAGGATTCTGAAAAACCTGAACACCACTGGATGAATTGAACAAATTTACTTGAATACTACTGTACTGCCTTATTCAAGGGAATGCATGCTGGCCTGGGAATGCAGTTCTCACAAATGAAATTCTGTCTTTTAATGCATCTACTTCTAGATGAACAATACCACCTGTGCTTACATTTCTGGAGTCCCTGAAGGCTCTGTGCTTAGGCTCTGTGCTTGCAGTCAGATTATTCTTCTGCATGAACGGTGTAGCTTTCATGGTGTTCCCTTGCAACCCTTAATTTGGAAACTTAAGATGTTTAGTTAAATCTCCAAAAAAGTATAGTTATACTAAATTTGTGCTTGAACAATTGGAAGTGCAAAGCACTAATGGCTGAAGGTTGCTATGCAAGGCCATATAGTAAAAAAAAAAAAAAAACACCAGACTGTTCTAAAATGTTGGAAGATAAATACAAATTTGATTCTAAACTTTAAATTCTAGTTTACGTAGATAGCTTCTGCTGTTATTCGCTGTTCTGTCAGTGATAATGTTTCTAATCTAGGCTACACCTGCAACTGCTGGGGACACAGACGCTTTTGTCTGTGGAACAGGGACAGACTGGAAGTGATTTGGTGCAAGATTCTCTGTGAATAGACAAGCAGGATACAGGTCATCTGTAAGAAAAATGAGTTGGACCTCAATGTATTGAGCATTAAAATGAGGCTGGCTTTAGTAGTCTCACTGGTCTGCAGCTCTAATTTAAGTGCAGCTTGTGGACAAACATGCAGGTTCCTACTACAGAGCAATGCCCAAACAAACATCTGGTGCTAAGTAATAGCTCTCTTAAAGTTACTAGTAATTTTAGGATAGATATTCTCAGAATAGATGACAGGATGAAGTTGGTATACAGAAAATAGGAGTAAAGACTAACGAGGAGAAAGGAAAGACCATCTCTGAGACTTATAAGGAATACTGGGAACTTATAAGGAATATTGGGCTGTACCTCCAGCTTCTTTTGAGAATGTGCTTGCTCTGAATAGATGTTAATACCATTGATACAGCTCGCTGGTGAGCAGAGCTAGTTGGAAAATTACAAGTCCTCATCATGGTTGTTGCCTCTGATTGTGCTCTTTTAAGGCCAGGGTTGCTCTTCCATCAAGACTGACTTAAGGGTCAAGGGAATGTGGAATGTATTGCTCTTGAGTGGAGAGGTTACAGCAAAGCTTGTCTATACTCCACATGTAGCAGTACTGCCCTCCCATCCATCTCTGAAGCATCCTTGACTGACAAGGAGAAGCAGCTGTAGTTGCAAATGAAGGCCTTGACCGGGGCACTGTAACTTCTAGTGGCCTTCACCCAGACAGGCAGCAGCTGCTCTGCCAGGGGTGGCTGCTATCAAGGAGCCCTGTTATGGATTTGTTAGCTCATCTGTGATAGCATTACTGTCCTCTTGCTTCCGGTGGTGAAAATTTGTCCCTTGCTTCTTTTGTTTATAGCAATACTAAAGATGTTGCTGAACATCTAGAGAGAGGTCAGAGTGGGCAACTGATTTTCTCATTTGACAGATGTAGAAACTGAGGCACATTGAAAGCCTTCCCACATACCTTCCAGCCTATAACGCTCAGTATCTGAGACTTGAAAACACTTGATGTAAGCACTTTGCAGGTCTGAGTTTAACATATTGTTTTTGGGGCAGTCCTCTGTACCTGGGCTTGTGGGCTTGGAGAAAGCAGGATAAGCACAAGTTGTCCAGTTTGATTTTATTAACAGTTTGTTTGGGGACAGGAAATGGTCATTGGTGGGTTTTTGTGGTGATTATGAGGATTGGGAATTTCGGTTTTGTTTAGTGGACTTAGTTCTGTCTGTGTAAGCAGCCTGTATCAATTTCCTTACTCTGCAGTATTTGTGAGGTGATGGGCTTTGGTAGGAGGTATTCTGGTAGCCTTCATTATTCCTGGTTCTGTGTCTGCTGCTCTGCAGTCCCCGAGACTTCACCTGTGGGAGCAGCACAGGCCTTGATTCTCTCCCTGCCTCTTGGCAGGGACTAATCCAGAGCAGCTCTGTATAACTCTGGCAAGAGAATTTCTGTCTCAGGTATCCATTTTATCTATCATCCCTCATTCATGCTTCTCAGAGGCCAACCAGGAATCTTTTTTCTCCATTTATCTTAGAGGTAAAACATGGCACAGAAGATGATGCCTTTCTTCCATGGCAGTACAGAGTTGTGAAGGAACCTCATGACCCATTTCATGGAACTCAGCTCAGACTTCCAGCTCTGCCTTCACACATGTCCAGACTGCCTGCCTTCCCACAAACCTGGAGGAGAGCATGGATCAGTCCTGCTTGCTCCAAACATGAATGGAGCCAATTCTTTACTGGAGCAGAGTGCTGGCCTTCAGCTTTGCCACAATTTATTGAACTGTTTACTCAAGTTCTCTCTTTCCTCTAGACACATTTCCTGATCCACTGTTGAGCACATTGGAGCAAGTGGGTGCTGATGTGCTGACCTGGATGACATTTGTACTCCTGTGTGTCTTGCAGCTTGTTCATGGGTAGGGACGAGGTTATTTCTGATGCGTCTGATTTTGGCTCTTTCCTCTCCCATCTTTGTGGCTGATCTGCTGCAGAACAGGCTGCTTTTTCTGATCCCTCCTCCCTCTCTCTCTCAGGAGGGACTTATTCCTACCTTAATTTACTAGATTTGTGAAATGTTGATTCAAATGGTAGCAGATTTATTCTGACAGAACTGTGGTGGCTTTTTACATTAATAACTACAGGATTAAAGCATGATTTTATTTTCAACCTGGGAGGTCTTTAAAAGATGTTTAGCTGTAGAGCTTAGTGATATGGTTTAGTGGATTACTTGTCAGTGTTAGGTCAGACGTTGGACTAGGTGATCTTGGAGGTCTTTTCCAACTTAGATGATTCTGTGATTGTGCTTTCAGAGAGGCAGTAGACTAGTAGATTAATTTTGAACCATCCATCTAGGGTCTCCTGCAAGCCACAAAGTTAGAAGAGCTCTTTTGGTTAGAGTTGTTTGCACACAGTGCTTTCTACCTAAGGGAACAGATGCAAGTCTGCCTTGTGCTGACTGCATACATATTTGCTGAACTGTCCCTCAGAAGGATTGAAACAGTGGTCAGAGGAGCTGGGTCTGGTATCCAGTAAGTCTGAGTGGTTCTGGCTCTGGAGAGCTGCAGCACCACTGTATAATGTCCTGCTGGACCAGTCCTGTGCGGATATCAGTGTGTTTACATCTGATGTAGCAATTACATCTGATGTAGCAATCAGGGACAAGGGGGATAATGGTGCCTCTTAGCTGTTTTGTCCATTTTTGTGAGAGTCCCTAGACTGGGGAGGAGAGGAAACTGTTCTTTGTGTGGTGCAAAAGAAACTGGGTAATGTGTTTCAGGCTAGAAAACCACTTCCTTCCCTGTGTGTGCTAAGACATTACTAAACATCAGCACAGCCACTGCACTGATGGCAGTGTGACCTGCTGGCAAGTGAGATGGGATGTGTGTGTGCATGTCTGTGTATGGTTGCTAGTAGAAACATGGTTCCTGCCAAATTTCTATGAAATGGAGCTAAAGATTCACTTCGGCTCTGCCTGTCCTGCTCATAAAGAATTGTAGAATTCTTTACACAAAAAGAAAAAAGAAAATGTTCTGAGTTTTTTTCTTTTTTTTTTTTCTTTTTTTTTGTTTGTTTGAGATGAATACTTATTCGTCTGGATTTCTGTTTGTAGCTTGGACTAAATGAACAAGGGTTTACTCTGGAAATGCTGATTTTACTTCTAGGCTTGCTGTTAGAGGGAAAGACAGACCTTACTTCTGTTTTTTCTTTGCCCTGTTTCAAAAACCTTAAAATAACATACCAGTCTAGTGCAGGGCATGGTTCTATCCTGCACTAGTGGTGGTGTTCCTGTTTTCACCAGAGGACAGTTGTCCTCTTTGCTGCTTCTCACTTCCCTACAGGACTGGATGTGTTGATCTCTGACCTAACTTCCCTCTCTGTGTTCTCCTCTGGTGGCATTGACCTCTCACTTGCTGTGTTCAGAGTTCCTGGCAAGGAGAGAAGTCAGTGCCAAGCAAACACATGAATGTCCTTGCTGTGAGAACTGCTGCACATATATCTACTGTATCTCTCATTTCAAGGTTTGCTAGAGAGATAAGATGCTCTGTGGTTTGTTTGTTTGGATAACTGAGCTGCCTGCTGCATCTCTTCATGGTGCCTGAAAAGTAAAGACAAGACTGGGCAGGACGTCTGTGTAAGCATTCTACCAAAATATGAGCTGTTAGTTTGGTATTAGGGGCAATTAAGGGTCCTGAGATGAGAGTTGTTCTCAAACTCCACAAAAAACAGGAAGTGAACATGTCTCTACTGTAGCATTTTGGTCCTCAGGGGAAATTTTAATTAGCCTGGGGCAGAGGGCGTAGGCTAATGTAAATAGTAAAAATAGAAAATAAAGCATTTTCTTCTAAGGAAGTCTCACTTGCATGAAATATCAGCTTGAAATGAGTGATACTTATCTGTGTCTTTGTCACTTTTCAACAGGATTTAATGAATGAATAAACAGTGGTTGCTTCTCATGACTGTCCTGCAAAGTAGGTGAATAATCACATATTACATCTCCTGCAGTATTGGGGAAGGCAGTATTACTGGGACATATTTACTGAGCCTGCAGTATTGGGGAAGGCAATTATGTGGCCAGATGTTATCTGTGTCAGGAGCAGACTCCGTAAGCCTAACTCTCACTCTGTTGCTGTAAGAACTGGTACCCCAACCTGCCTTCACAAGGTGGCATCATCCAGGCATTCAGTGTTCCTGTTAGTCTGTTCTACCAACCCTCAGCTTGCAACCCCTTCTGTCATTAGACATTGCATTGAATATTGATGCCTAAACTTGCATTTAGGTTTAGTTCCTAAAAGGGAAGTCTGTAAGGCAAAACAAGATGAGTCTGGCTTGGGGGTGGGTATGGGGTGACAATACTCATTACCATACTTTTCTCAATACCTGTGCCACGAAACATCCACAACTGGGCTGGACTGCAGCAAGATCAAAGTGTAATCCCACTATCCATCCCTCATTTTCCTCCCTCCCTTCCTCCACCCCCAGGGAGGCTGTCCTCATGTGTTGCCTTTTTTTTTCTTCCCCTTCCCAGCCATATTTATAACTCTTAATCTAGCTGGCCTTGCAACAAAAGACAGCCCAGGAGACACGAAGCAACACCCAAGTAGCATGATAGCTCAAGGCATCTTGGGGTTCATGCGACCCCTGTGCAGTGGACTGAATGTGAGCAAAACTCGCTTTGTTTTTCTCTGTGGGATGACAGAACAGAATTGTATGCCAGCAAAGCAGGTGTCAAGAAGGGGTTTCAGCTCAACGTGCAATCTCCAGGGTGCCCCCAGAGAGTCAAGGTAAGTAAAAGGATGAACCATACATCACTGTGTTGGGAAGGGCCATTTCAAGAGAGAAATGCACTGACCTCTACCTCACCCCACAGAAGGGAGAGGAGAGGCTGATACAAAACATGACCTGTAAAGGGGTGGTGAATGAGGAAGTGTAGTCTAAGCAGATGCTGATGAGATGAAGATGGTACAGGGAGCTGATGTGAGAGGTGTAGCTCCCCTGCCTCTGGAGCCACAGAGGCTACCACTAGTGGCACAGAGATGACAATGTGACATATGAGTCCATGGACTGCTGGGGTCCAGTCATGAGCCTTTGAGGAATGGGAATGGTGGGCATAGCAGGTCAGTCAGCTGGGCAGAAATTGGGATGACTGCTGGGTTACTCTGGGAATTGCAGATTCTTTCAGGTTTCATGTACCTGCTGCTGGAAAGGTGGAGTGGGGAGCTAATGTTTTCTGCAGTCCCAGGGAGCAAAACACCCTCTCTAGGTCATTGGAATCCCCACTATAAGCTCTCATGTCTTCCTGGCGTGTTCTTCCTGAAAAATTATGCTGATAATCCTACTTAATGGGATTTATGAAGTCTCATTATCAATGGGTTTTCTTTCTAATTTCTTTGTTGCATATGAAGTTATTGCTGGCAGTATATGCCCTATATGGAGATAATCTTTTAGGGAAAAACACTGTCAAGGAAGAAACACCATCTTTGAACCCCTCCACTAGCTCTCTTTGTCACAGAAAGTTTAAGATTTTTAAAGGGGAGTAATCAGTTGGCATGTGCTGAATTTGCAGGGCTGAGCTTATGTCTGGATAACATCTTTCCAAAGCCCTGAATGTGCCTGACAGTAATGCCATTGTAAAATAGTTCAGCCTAAACAAAACAAAAGTCGATCTCATCAGTTCTGAGTTGTTTTCAAAATCTTGGTTCAAAATTATTAACAAAATGTGAAAGGATTTTTTTTCTTCGTGATTTCTTTTATTGGTATTTTTGAAACCAACTTCAAACAAAATCAAATGCTAAATAGAAAACAAAAGATATGTTTTCTTTCCTGTTTCTCCTGAAACCTTGGGTGCCCAAAGCAGGAGTCCACCAGAGGAGACTTGAGACTGGGACTAGTTCAGGGGAATATGAAGATGACTAGGCCAGTACGAGTGGATCTACAGGAGATAACTGAACAGTAAAAATAGGGACTAATCAGGTTGGGTTTATGCCCCCAACAAAGGCATCTATATTAAAAACACAAGCAACTTAAGTTTCCCCTACAGCCAGCAGAAGATGCTTACAGGTGCTTTCTATGTAATGGTCTATAAGTGTTTGTCATCATCCCTACGTTGTTCTCTAAAATGGTAAATTGTTACACCCAGGCTTGTCCAAAGTTATGCAGGGGATCAATGACAATAGCATCTGTACTTTCTTGTATCTAAGTGAATACCCTGTGTGCTTTCTCAGGCTGCAACTCTGCTCTCTCATGGCTCATTTAACTGGTGGCAACAACTAAAACCCTGCAACTGCAGGGAATGAATTCCCCTAGCATTTGCGGGATCCCAAGTGCAGGGATCCTTCTGGCATGGATGTTGGCTCAAGATTCAGGTTGCCTTCAAGATAATATGAATTGATTTTTCTATGCATAAGTATCTGTGCAGTTTTGGGGACTGTTGAATCCAGAAGTCTGTTCTTGCAGGTGGCTGCCTTCTATAATCCTTGTGATAAATATGTCGAGTTGTAGCAGTAAGTGAAGTCCTATGATTTTACCATACCTATTGTGTAACAAATTATTTCACCCATAGCTGTAAAACAAACATTGAAGGGAAACGTGGATATTTGTGATTTAAAAGTAAATAGATAAATAAAAACAAATGGGTCCACTTCATCAAAATAGAGGAAGGGTGTTTTTGCTTTGTTTTGACAATTGAGAACTAGACTTATTTATTGCTTATTTACAGAGAAATATTTGTGGGTCTTGTTATGAAGGAGACTGAAATGTCTTGGAGAAGTTCTTTGACTGTTTGCTTTGTCAAATAGGGGGTCCTGCTTGGTCACGTGACTGCAACACGATGATCTTTTCTTTCTGTGTATGGGAAACTTCCCGCTGCAGCACGGCCTTAGTGCTAACTTCACAGCTGTTTTCATAACCAGGGGACCCTGTCACAGACCAATGACCCAGGCATTGTTTTCTGACTAAGCTTTCTGAAAAACAGGAAGCTGATCTCCTCACATGAAGGTACAGTGGCCCCTGTGTTCCGTTCTTTTTAACTGAATCAAGCCACAGCTGAAAAAAGATCAGAGAATGCAAGAATATTAATCTCTTTTCTCCACTTCTAAATTTCAGTGAAATAGGACCACCTTTCCAAAGTGAGAATTATTTGAAATTTTCTACTCCTGTAGGCTTGCTGATACAATCTGTATGTCAGCAATTTAAGTGACGGCATCTTGAGTCACTCAGAGATATCCTGCAACGACTTGTTAGCAGGTAAAGGGGATTAGACCTATATGGTGACTGTGATTTATGGGAAGGGGGATAAACTGACCTGCAAACTTGAAAAAAAAAAAAAATTTCTTCTCTTTTCTCCATTACATTTTTACAGAATTTCTTTCCTGTATTCAGCTGAACAGGACACATCCCCTGTACTCCAACTGTGCTGATTTCCTTTAAGTACAGAAATATATAAGAATCAAGTCTGAGCAATTCCCTTTGCTCTTTCTTAATTTACATGAGCAGAGATCTTTGCACATTTCATTTTCATCTGCCTCAGAGCAGAGAGGGATGAGCAGACAGGTTAAGTCCTTCCAGTTGCTGCTGCTGTTGCTATCTCAGACACAGAACCCATTCAACCAATTCTTCCTCCTAATCTCTGTGACTTTCATGAGGATGCTCAGCACAAGGAGTGCAGGTGCTGTCATGCTTCCTTGGCCAGAGGATTTGCTGTAACGTGTCTTTTTTTTTGGCAGTGACAGCTTGTATTCATTGTGTACAGCAAATTGCTAGAAATCAGGCCATAATATTTGAAATTCTCAGAGCTCTGAGCCACACTTTCTCCATGTTTCAGTAGCCCCAGGGCTTCCAGAAAAGTAATTTTTACCAAGCTTTACTGAGTGTTCCAAGCAACACCTTTATTGGAAAAAGGTGGATGTTGCTTCATTCATCCTCATCTAAGTAGGACATCAGGGGATTGTAAACTTGGCCTGTTCTCACTTCAAGGCCATAGTTCTTTCTTCTGATGTCAGAAATGACAGCAGAAAGGCCATGGGGGCAACACTGACACTTCCAGTCCTCAGAAGCATACCAGAGTTGTGGGGGAGAGCTATGGCTCTTTCCAGAGATTTGGGAGACAGGTCTGCATCGCTGGCCTCATGAAAGAATGTGGCCCATCTTCTGCCACTGGACAGTGTCCTGGACTTTGAGATGATGGGCACTTTGGCAGTGCCACACTGAGATACTGAACAAAATACCCACTGCTTCTGGGGTGCTGCCCAGTGTCAGCACAGGAGGTAGGGTTTGGGATAACTGGGACCTCCTGCTCCTACATGACCATTTGGGTACAGGCACTAAGAAAGATTGCTGTTGCTTGGTGCTTTTCATGACAAATAAAACAGTCTCAGAATACACGGTCTTGTTGAGAAATCCCTGACACTGCTTTTCAGGGTGGCAGCCTCCACACTGGTAGGGAGGGCCTGGTCTGGAGGAGGTGAGGTGGACGCTGTTTCCTTCTTGTTTGTAGACACAGTTTCTGCAAGTCAGCACTGAGCAATGCTGGTGACCTTGTCCTTAACACACTACCAGATTGAATTCTGCAGGCTGTCAATACAACTAGTGGTTTCTCACGAACAAGGATTGTGTTAGCTCAGAGAAGGTTATTCAACATGGTTGCTCTGTAAACTGGGGCTAAGCATGTCTCATCACAAGAAGTCTCCCTGAGACCGAGTTCAGGGAAAGAGTGGATGCTTCATGAAAGAACAAAGAGCAGAAAAGGAGTAGTCAGCAAGTAATCCCCTTGGGAAGCACCATGTGAATGACAGCATCCCTTATTTCATTATTAGTAACTGATCCTAAAGGCTTTATTACTCCAACCAGGATTACATCCCAGGCTCCAGGAGCTGCAAATGCTTTCCTTGTCTACAAACGCTTCCTCTGCCAGCCAGACCAAGGCAGAGTCAGTGCAGAACATCTGCACTTGTTGACTCACAGCCAACATGTATTTTGAGGGAAGTTTGGTAAAATGGAAAATATTCTGGTCAGCTCATTTTTGAACTGTTCAAGTTTGTCTATTTCCACTGAGAACCAACAACCTTAAAGTTTTTTAGCACATGTAGCGTAATCCTTCTGGAAACATTATTTGTATACACATTTATCTCTGAATGCTGTGGCTCTAGTGTTCACACAAAAGACCTTGGCAGTGGATGTGCAGAAGAAAGTAGGTTCCTCTGATGTTTTTTTTCTTTTGCATATTTTTATTACAGCTCTGCAGACCAGGTGACAGTGCATTTTATAAATCGGGATGGAGAGCGACTTACAACCACAGCCAAAGAAGGGGAGAGTTTGCTAGAAGTGGTAGTCAATCAAAACTTGGCCATTGATGGATTTGGTAGGTGTTGCAGAAGGGTATGTACTCTTAAGAGTTCTGTGTTTGTGCTTTGACCAGTGAATACCTGGGAATAGTACAACTGTACACATGCTACTGTGCTCTGGTGAGAGCATGGAGCACAGGGAGGATGCATATGCTTCCTTTGCTAATTTGGTCATCAGCACTTTTGCTTTTCAGTCAGCTTACTCAAATTACTTAAGCTTGGAGCCCTGATTTGTATCCACCCACTGGCAAGCTTCTCTTCCCCAACAGCTGCTTGCTTGGGCTGGCTTACTGCACTGACGTGGCAGTGTGACTTCAACCCTCTGGCTGCTGGGATTTCAGTGGTACTGTGGTTGGTTGGAATTGAAGTATGAATTTGAAAACTGATGCGATCCTCTCAAAGCAGAGGCAGGCTGAAGTCTGCCTACATCTATTTTGTTTTCCGGCATCTATTTTGACATGCTCTAGATCTGTTAAAGGACACTTCCTCCCAGTGTTTCCAAAGATGATCACCCTTTACCATCTTTTTTTTCTGATTTGCTGTTATTCCCCCCACTTCTGCACCAGGTGCATGTGAAGGGACATTAGCCTGCTCCACCTGTCACCTCATCTTTGAGAAGGATACCTTTCAAAAGCTGGATGCCATCTCAGATGAAGAGATGGACATGCTGGACTTGGCATATGGACTCACTGAGACGTAAGCATCCCTACTGATTGCAGTAGATACTCAAACCTCTCAGACAGAATCTCAGCACCTATTTCCAAGGAGACAGGATTATATCCTGTATTGCAATTATGCCTGTAGAGCTGCTTTCTCTTGTGTCTTTTATCTTTAACAGGAACTTTCATGAAAAGCAAGCCTGGACCAGACATTCCGACGTGGGTTAGGAATTTCTTCCCTTACTGTGGGAACTGATGAACCTCACTTAATCTTTTTCTTCTCAGATCTCGCCTTGGTTGCCAGGTGCGCATTAAGAAGTCGATGGATGGTCTGACAGTGCAGGTCCCCATGGAGGTATCAGACATCAGGAGGCAGCTGGAGGTCGGAAAGCAAAGCAAACAGTAACTGGAAATGACTCCTGCCCAACCCACTTCCTTTAGGTGTGGCAGGGCACTTTGCTTTTGGTTAACACTGGTGCTCTTTGGGGCTGGCTTGCAGTAGACAATGGAAGTCTGACTTAGTATGTACGACTGTTCAGCAAATCTCTTCTTTAAATAAAGGTTGATTGAAAGCTCTTCTTTAAATAAAGCTTTTCTTTAAATAAAGATACTAGGATATTAAGTATGTGTTTTAAGTGTTTGCTTTTGTGCTCTGCTGAAGCAACTGGATGAAAATATATGGCTTTACGTTTCCTTGGGTGGGTGACAGTAAACATCTGTGCTGTGTGTGAATCACTCTCCCCTTTTCCATTTAGGGAAACCTGCTATTCTCTAAATAACTACTGGAAATTTTGTAAGGCTTGGCTATTTAACTGGAGCAGATTTTTCCCAGTTTGGGAAGCTTGAGAAGAAATAGTTGTTCCCAATGCAAGACAGTGTGCTGTTTCGCTTGAACTGAGTCTGGATCACAGGGACATACTGATAAATATTTGTTTCCTGTAAGAATGAACCACTTTCTATAAATTTGAGATGTTACATGTCACTGAATTATGTGCCATGATCCAATAATTTTTCCAAATAATAAATTTTTGTATTACTGTGTATGTCAAAATTCTACTACTCAGGCTTTTAGACCTGTACTTTCCTGGTAACATCAGCCTGGTTACAGTCCAATCAGTTTGAAGGTAATTTATGTGGAATAATCTGTGACTTTTTTTTCCTCCTTATGTTTAAGCAAATATGTGAAGTATGAATGCTGTAGAGAATCCATGACACACAATTGAGTTTTCCAGCATTTTGCTACAGACTTAATTATAACCCAGGCTGTACTTAGCAGCCAATTTAAATAAACAATCTACTGTTCTTAGGCAAGGTATCAACTGCATAAAAGGCTTATAAATTTAAAGTACTTTTAGCTGATATTAGGGTGTTCACAATTGTCTTGGGCATTATTTATTTATTTTTAATTTTTATAATCTTCTCTCCTCCCACAGCTTTTTGGTCTCTAGCATCAAAATGCCAAGACTATGCAGCGTGTCTCACAGTGTCAGATTGCATCTGAACAAACAGACACCAGGTGGAGCTCGCTCTACATCAGCAACTCGTGAAACTGCAAGCAGAAGGGAAGAGGATGTGACTCGAACCTGAATTTCCTTGACTTCGTTTTATTTCTGTTCTTTCCTCAATCTCTTACACTGAGTCATGACTAGCTCTGTCTTGGAAGGCTCAGAGCAGTTATCCATGTTTGATTTCAGCTGCTACCTCCATACCTTTCCCCAGGGCAGGAGTAATGTTGACATGAGTTCTGCCCCTCTAAGCGTAGTCCAGTGTCAGTGTGGGGCTCACAGGTGAAGAGTGACATCCTGTATATCCCCAGGTACAAACCTTGGTTTCCTCTCTGGTCCATTCATCCATACAAAATTTTATGCTGGGAGACTAAGACAAGGGTATACAATGGTGGGATTTTTCTGGTGCTGAACACTTGCTTGTGATTTACCATAGGTTGTAAAAGAGGTTAAATGAAAGCAGTGAAGCCACCAGTTTCAGTACCACTTCACGTCTCCCTGTTTCTGCCACTATCCATTTGCAAAGCAGAGATGATTTGTGGCTTTGCAGTCCCTCTCATCAGTCACCTCCTGTTTGTAAGCCCAAAGCTGGACCACAGTTTGCGGCTGAAAGATGTCACTTCTCTGCACAGAGGCATTGAAGCCATGTGCTGTTGGGGGGGGCAAGTGAGGCACTAGCTGCTGGCTTAAAATGGCTGAGTGGCTGTCACATTCCTCTTCAGAGCATTGTTGCCCTTCAAAGAAAAGGTTTCTAGGGCACGTTGCTTTGAAATGCAGGTAGCAAAAATAGCCTATGCTTCCCTTCTGCAAGTCTAACACTCAAAGTTGCTATAGGGTACAGGTGAGTATGCTGCACAAAGGGGCTATCTGCCAAGGATGAGGGTAGAATCCCTTCTGAATTTGTCTGTGGATACCTGACTTTCCTGACTCTATTGGCATATAAGAAGTGGAATTAAGACAGTTAAAATAAACAACTGTAGTTGCCCTTAGGCACTTCTATCAGTTTCAGTCAGCCTGAGGGATAAGGGAACAAAGTATACATGCCAAACAGAAACGAAGACGCTGAAGTGCATGACTCGTCTTCTCAAGGCAAATGAGCTGGACTTGCTTGGCCTATCAGGGCACAGTGCTGCAGACACTGTGCTGTAGTCAGTGTCAGGCTCAATGTGCCCTCCCTGACCTGGAAGTATTCACATCCATTTAAACCTCCCTGAAGAAGACCAACACGTACTTTAACTCTGGTTAAAGCCTTCTGTGGGCTACTTTGTTAAAACAGCAGTAATGTTATCTATTGCCTTCTCCTTGATGCAGTGTGGGTAGGTGTATTCCCCTGGAGGGGAGCTCAAATAATGAGGGCTAGAGAAGCAAGGGAGCTGGGAGAGGGTTCCTTGTGAGCAAGACCCAGTGTCACAGCTTGAGTGGGATGCATGTGCATGTATCATGGCATGGTTCAGTTCATGGCATGGTTGCAAGCACGACCACCCAAGCACAGAAGAGAGGGAAAGTAGGAGCAAAGAGGGAACAAAAGGCAATTGCCACATCACATGCAAACTGTCTCTTTTTATTGAAATAGTTACAACCATAGCTCTTGAAAAAAAAACTGAATGACTCTGTAGTGTTTTGTGAGTGCAGAGAAATGATGGCAGGTGGTTTGTACTACAATTATATATACCGTTCATCATCAACAAGGGCCACCAAGGTGAGCTGGGACAGAGAATGCCACATCTGAGAATTAAACACTAAGCAGGACAAATCATTTTCTATACACCTTATAAAGTGGACTTGGGGCTCCTTCAATCCCTAGAGGAATGTGGTGTGAACTTTGAGTCCTGGGCCAGCTAACAGGCCCTGTCACTGGCACCTGGAAGATACTTACTGGATCATTTTACAAAGGTAATGTCCCCTCTGTGCAAGGGCTGAACCACAGCTGATGACAAGCAATCCCAGGCATGGCTATGGCATATACTTGGCAACCTGCATGGGGCACTTACTCCACAAGGATAGCCATTTGATCACTAAGATTCATGTATTTCTCTTGTCCTTCACCCATTCACTAGTAACTGAGTAAAAGGGCTGTCTCACTCTGAGAGAAACCACTGTAGAAAACTCTTACGTAACTTTCAGATGAAGCACCCTGAACATTTTAACCTTTGAGACTTTTCCCATCATTTTCTTAATACCAGTCAAGCTAACGTAGTGCTCTTAGCATCTTCTTAGACAAGTCTTTTTAGAGTCCCATTAAGTCCCATCACGGCAAAAACCATTCTGAGCATTGTCTTGAGTGGAATCATGGGGATGCTCCAGGAGTTTACTGGCTGCATTTCTTTAGTGGTAAAATATAAACAGGCTTCTTAACACATCCCTGCCTGTCACTTTTCCATATTTAATTCTGCTGGAGTGCCATGGGCTATGGTCTTTGATGTGTGGGATCTCACTACTACTTTGACTACTCTGACATCAGTGCTGTCAAAACCTGGACAGTTAGCCTATAGAGTGTCTGTCAGCTTTCTGGCTGGATGGGACTTTGCTGCAGCATCCACTTAACAACATTCTTGACTACTTCCACAACTCCTTAACTTCATGCTAAAGCCAAATACTGCTCGAGTCCTTCCCAGAATGACTAGGGATTTGATTAGGAGTCCCATTCACGCTGCCTCTGGAAAGGGCTGTCTGAAATGTCACCATCATTCACAGAAAAATGTCACCTTTTACTGAGACTGAAAGGACCATCTTCTCCCAGAGAATACCATAGAACACAGATATTCTTAGCCCTTCTGAAGTGACAGAACTTCACTGATGTTCTTTATAGTAACTGTGCCCTTTATAGTAACTGTGGCTCTGTCAAATGCTAGCTTTGGAGGAGGTATGACAAGAGAGAATCAATATAAACTTGGGAAAAAACAAACAAACAAACAAACAAAACATATTGGGGTTAAACATTACATATGCCTTGTCAATGAAAGCTGGGCTCCATTTGGTGTTTCTTTCTCAAGCAGTAATGAACGCAAACTGTTACCACTGGGGGACAAAAGGAAGATGAGCAGAGAGAAGCAGTGATTTGTGGAATGGGGGTGAAGGGTCTTCTTTTGGATGAATGAACAGCACTAGCTGTTCATGTAACAATGAACAGCAAATAGTAGAGAATTTTGTGCAAGCTTAAATTCTTTAACTTAATTCTGATAGAGTATTTGCTGTCCTGGTTCTCCAGTCATCCACACACATTGGTGACTGGAGAAAACAAAGCAGAATTTCCCTTTCCTGCTTTAAAAAGAAATGGATCAGACTCTGTACATGTCAGCTAATTCACGGATGGAGTCTGGTGGCATTCAGACCAATTGACACCTAGTCGGTGAAGTCTCTGAAGTATAAAAAAAATGTAAAGGAAAAACAAGATGCCCTCCCCCCCAGCCCAATCAAAATGAATTGTAGACCCCCACATTATATTACATACACATTAGAGTAACTTTACACTTATTGCCAATGCAGCCCACTAGATTCTTCACACCTTGATCATATCTTACAGAATATTTTCTGCTGCATATACACAAAAAATATTCAGTTCTTCCACCGTCATCTCTCTAGACAAGTGTCTCTTC
The DNA here is from genome assembly GCF_009819795.1 of Aythya fuligula. Taxonomy (NCBI): domain Eukaryota; kingdom Metazoa; phylum Chordata; class Aves; order Anseriformes; family Anatidae; genus Aythya; species Aythya fuligula. The sequence goes on along the minus strand of NC_045571.1, from coordinate 21,054,933 downwards.
TGCAAATGCAACTGCATCACACTCCTCCGTGGTCACTTCTGCCAGTGGCTGGCTCCTGAGCCACTCCATCTTGCTCCGAAGAAGTTCATTTTCCACTGCTTCTGCCTCAGCCATGGGACAGGTCTTGGTTTCATTGTGTTTGAAATATTCCCTGACAGTGTTTCGAATGGAGGCAGGGAGGATGATACGGATAGTGTGGCTGAATGTGTTGAAGCCCCTACTCTGGACTGGTGCCTGCACCACTTCCAGTCGCTTGCTCTCCAGCTCACTGGGAGTGGAGAAACTCTGGGGACTCTCTTTGTGCTCTGCCTGTAAGGACAGGATTGTTGGTTCATGGTGGTGTCGCCTGGAGGTGGACTGCAGGACAAGGGGGGTATTCTGCCCATAGAAAACTGTCTGGGGAATATGGACTCTCACAGTCTGCAAGCTCTTAGACAGGCTTTGCTCATTGCTGCTACTGGGTGAGTTGCTGCTGCTGGTGTTTGTCTTGGAACGCTCCTCTTCCACTGGAGATGCCCGACAGCTTTCTTTATCTGGGGCCATGTAAAAGGTTATCTTGGTGCGCTTCAGGCTTTCCTGAGTTGGAGGGCAGTCATCAATGCTTTTGATTTCAATGTGCTTCACTGCCTTCTCCCTCTGCTGCTGTTGGCTGATCGGTGGGAATTTATCACCAGTTGGGCTGCCAGTTGAGGGCTCGGGAGTTTGTTCTAGCTCCTTGGCACAATCCTGGCTTCTGAGCCCTGGACCAGAGCCCCCTGCAGAACTCAGCTGTCTCTCCTCTTTTTCCCAGTCAGTGTTGGTTAGTGGGCTTCCCACTGCAGCTCTGCTGACAGATGCAGAACTTTTCCTCTCCCCCCCAAAATGGCTGCTGTCTAAAGCCTTGGGTTCACACTCATTGAAACTGTCAACGTCACACAGATGTAAAGGCATAGGAGAGGTGAAAGACTTGTGCCACTCCTTTGGAGATCTCTTGGCAATCTTGGGAGACACAGCATGAAGTCTGGCAGATGTGCCAAACATGAATGGCAGGGACGAGCCATCTGTAGGACTAACAGCTGATGACTCTGAGCAGTAGGAGAAAGCACTGTCTAAGGAGCTAAGTGAAGAGGCAGATGGAGATGTGGTGGTGGAGGACAGACTAGAGAAGCTGGACCTGTTGGACAGGCTGGATTTCTTCACCCTAGAGCTGGTCTGAGGTGACTGCCACAAATTCTGCCTGACCTTATTACCCCCAGGGCTTAGGCCTTCATCAATCAACTTCTGGCTCTCCACCTGTAGTTGCTTGAGCCTGTGGATGCAGTCTGTATGGCTGTGCATGATGGTTGCATCACAGCTAGACTGGCGAGCCACGGGCTCATGGCTCTGAGCAGGAAGCTGGGAGCTAAGGCAGACACTGGGCTCTGACGAGCACCGGTCCCTGGCTGGGCTGAGTGAGCGTATTGAGCCAATGGAGCAGAAAGAGCCCTCCTCTTCTAGGAGGTCATAGCTATCCGCACTGGTGTTATTCTGGACTTTGCTTTGGTAGCAGGCTGTGATCTCACTGAACAAGTCCCAGTCTTCTTGCTCCTCATCGAGTAACAAGCTGCTAGACTGTTCAAAAATGGCATCTGTTTCAGGTACCAGACAATGCTTTGGTCTTTCTGGGTCACAAGCAGAAAATTCCAGCTCATCGGAGGAATCATCATTCTGAGCCAAGCCTATGCCTAGGGCAGAGAACACAAAATTTATCTGCTGCCTATGTCTCCCAACTGCATACAGCACCTTACAATCAAGGCAGGGGAAATATTATCATCCACATTTTGCCGACAGGAAAGCAAGGATGATCTATTATTTTCCCAGGGACTAGAACAGTACTGGGAACAATACCAAAAATTCTGGGTTGACAACCCAGGGTAGTCAACAACTGTATCTCTTTCCATACAACCTTATGATTTAGCTCTGTAGAACTAATCTGAAAGACTGCTGGAACATGGCATTGCTAAGGCTACACTAAATTCCTGTGATAGTGCTTTAATTTGGAATGGCTGGAATAGATTGAACAGCAGCCACAGAGAAAGACAACCATATTCAGGGATGTGTTTGAGGTGTCACACCTCAGCACTCTGTTTTCCCTTTGCTTTTTGCCTATGTCTTACAGGGAAAGAGAAAATCCAAACCTGTTGTTTTTCAGTGCTTTTCTTTGGCAGTGAAGGAGAAACAAACTCTTCTGCATGAAGAGTTTATCTATTACAAGATTTTAACATTTTCTTGAAGATACAGTATGGCCAACTTACCCACAGATTCCTCAGAGTTTTTGGACTCCTTTTTGTCTGATCTTTGAAACAAGGAAGCAATGTCACCTCCAAAAATCTCTGCCGAGTTTTCAATCAGAAACTGCACTAACATAGCTACCTGGCAAAGACATGAATTTACAGTCAGTTTCATGAATATATAGCAAATCAAGTAAGTCCCCAAAAGTTCTTTTTTCTTTGACAAAGATGCAATTTCCTACAGAATCATTTGCTCAAAATGTTGTTAAGGATGCAGCAATACCTATTTATTAAATACACCTGTGGAAGGAATATGAACTATGTGCATTGGTGAAGTGAGCCAGATACAGAACATTCTATGATTTTCCTTACTATTGGTAACACCTCACAAACTACAAGCAAGCATTCCTCCCCTCTGATACTCCATCATGTTTATTGCTCACTTTGTCTCTGCAGGATAGCTTTAGATTGAGCTGAACTGGCAGTGTCTAACTTCAGCTGCCCCATCTTTCTTGAACATGCTTGTCCATAAAGGACTTCACCTGGTAAAGCAACCACGGCTTCCCTTTCCACCCTACATAACCTAAGTAGCTAAATTGACTCACTAGCTTGGGCATGACTGCATAGGGGAAAGGATGAAGCTCTGATGCCACTCAGCTTACAATATCACTGATAACTATGCTTCCATTTAGTCTACAAAATACAGTGCCCATAAAAAGTGACAAAATGTAAAGACAATCATGAGGTCAAACCTATGAGAAATTACCTTCTTTGTAGACCTGCTCTCCTCCTCAGGCCCAGTGGGACTAGGTAGCCACAGCATATTGGGTGCTATACAAAGAGCCAGGTTAAAGGCATTCATCTGATTCACACCAGAATTCTGCTCAATGTGATGAAGAACTCCAAAGAGGTGTCTGAGTAAGATGAGGTTGGCGTCTGGGAGCTGATTGACTAGGCTGTTAAGAGAGTGATAACAGGAAAACAGCAAATGTAACAGACTATAAAAATCTGGTCTTCAAGTACTGGAGGTTGCTTCCCAAAGCTTTTGTCCCTTTCTGCCCTTTTATAACCAGTCTGAGACATTCTCATCTGATAATAAAGTAAGACATTTCCCTCTTCAATGTATGTGAGAGCCACAGTTTTACATTCATATTGCCCAACCATTCTGTTCACAAAGCCTGGGGGGGGAGACCAAGGGACTTATATCCACAACTTGTGGGTAGAAGTCTTAACAAAATAAAGACCACCCAAAGGAGTTGCATACAGCTCCATGCCAGCAGCGCATGAGACAATGCCATTGCCCGTGTCCTGTGCTATAGAGACAATGCAAGAAGGAGATCCAGGTCAAACAGCAAGGGTCAAAAGCCACTATCAAGAAGAGATTCAATATACTGCTTATCCTGCTTGCTCCTAATACACTTTTCTTGCTTGGGGCAGCAGTTTCAAGGCAGTAGAGCTGTTTTCAAGGTTCCAGTCACCATCTTGGTAGGCGTATTTCTTCTAACTGCCAATATGATTATCTTTATTTTGTGCACATAGAAAAAAAGTTACCATTGCTAAAGATCTAATTCCACTAATATCTGATGTACTTCTGGTGACTGAATTACTGTGGTTTTTCAGTTTGCTGGTTCTGGTAATTTGAATTGGTCATCAGAAAAGAAATTTATTTTCCTGCGTCAGAAATGTTAACAAAAGACCACTGAAAGGTTTTGACCAGTGACAGTAGCAACCAGCAACAGCTCTACTGTGGCCTGGAACAGCAACAGGAGTCTCCCAGAAGATGAAGTCTATGATTAGGGCCCTATGTTTTGCCTTCTCCCACCAAAACAAGCTTTTACAAAGGCTTTTACAAACCTTTTGATAGCTTCAATTTTATGTGCCCGATTTTCTGTATCCACAGCTTCCATCCACAGTCCGTGCATGTCTGAGGATAGAACACTGTCAGGTATATTTCGGAGAAAATCCTGAATTAAATATATATATGCAGAGCAGTCTGGTCAGTTTTGAATTCCTTGTTTTGGTTTCATGATGCATATAGTTAGTGTTTATTCATATTAAGAAGATAAAATGAGACGCGACACAAATACATTTCTCCTTCCCTCCCCACTTCCACCAAGCTCTTCATTTGCAGCACTGCAGAACTGTGTTTACAGTTTATGGCAGAAGAACATGCTCATGCCTGCCCCTCCTCCAGAACAGGGTTGATCTCTGCTACAGTAGGCCAAGGACTGGTATCTAAGGCTATGCATAGTTCTGTCTGAAATATTTTTAATCAATAAGGATTGCTGTTTTTATGAGAGGACTTTGTAACAACTTAACATACGTTTTGCATGTAAAATGCCTGAATATCCTCCCAGTCAACAGCTTTTTATATTAGGTCAACTAGAACAAGATGTAGGAATGTTTTTGGCACTTTAGTGTCTGAATTGTTGTGACCACATTTAATTGCAAATTAAATGCAAAAGATAGGCTTTTTCTTATCAAAAGTTGTGTCTTATTCCAAGCTTCATCCCCCATCCACTACAATGCCTCTGCTTGGACTTGGCAGCTTTCCTCTTGCTTGCTGTCTGATTAGAGGGTGAAGGCTCAGAGCCTAGATCGTACAAGCCATCTCCTTTGCATGGCCTCTCTGCGGGGAATACAGAGTGGTTGCAGTCAAATGGCACTAGTCCTCCCACATCTCCCTCCACGCTCCTCTATGTGTCCGAAAAGGACAAAAAACAATTACAGTGCTGTCACCACAGGGCTTAATGACCTACTGTGTCTAGCATCTGAATTGCTGAGTTCAGGCACTGTCATGGTATTTGGCACTGTGAGATAATTCCTGCACAGTAGCCATAGTTACTTTGGAGGTAGATGTTACTAGAACTGCTGGTGGAGGCTGTTTTGTACAAGGGAGGTACAAAATGAAACACTGGCTTGAGGGCCACTGCACATACCTGCACGTTAAAGCAACCACCACTGGGTCAGACAGATACGTTTGTGCACATAGAGGACAAAGCTGTCAACTGAGAATGTGCCTTGCTGGAAATGGTTTGTGCAACCCCCCTGCCCTGCCCTGCTTTGAATCATCCCTCCCCGTAAAGACTCATGTTGCTTTCTTACTAAAAGAAGGAAGGCACGATTAGCTCAGACAGCTGAGTTACTTGGCCCAACATACCGTGATGACAGCTGCAGCCACAAAGACTGACTCTCCGTCCACCTGGACATCATCTCCAGAGTTCAGCTTCTCTTTCAATTCCTTGCAAGTCTTGGCATTGGCAGAACGTCTGAAAATGCCCCTAGTGGAGGGACCTTCATGGTACAGCAGGAGCAGCATATCCTAAGAGAAAGCTCAGTTATATGTAAGAACCTAATACTTTATCATGTTGTTTGTGTATATTATCCCTCACATAATTAGTGTAAGACCTAGTCAGCACTGGGAAGAGGACAGACGTAGAAGAGGTTTGTCATGACTTGAACAGGGACAAGAGCCTTAGTTGCGTGTACAGTTCACATGGGCACTCCTATCCTGTGGCAAGCGAGAGTCCAGTGGACTCTTGTAGTGAATGAGATTTAGACAACGTATATGTACATAGTCCACTGACACCACAGGCAAATGTTGGTTGTCTTCTTTAAATTCTTGACCGAACGCATCGCATTTATGTCAGAATGAACAGCGTAGGCTGCTCTTTACCATGATTGGCTTGGGAAGGATCCCATCAGGACAGACAGAGGATAGAGACAGGCCAAAGAGCTTCCGTGGGGTGGTAGGTGACTGTGAAGGAGGGCTGTCTGTGGGTGTGCTGGTGCTACGGCGCAGGGCCCAGTCAATCAATGACTTCTTCCTCTTGGTGTGTTTCTGCAGTGACTCTAAAAGGAAACAGATCTTCATTATACATGTGATTGTCCTTCCTACTGGCCAGTGAGTGACCTGCAGGGGAGTCAGAGTTCCCAGCAAAGCAAGAAGTTTCTACCATCTCATTGATAATAAATACACTGTTAAGGGGGATAGGCAGGTAGAAACCACTGCAGTGAAAACACTTGTTCATCTCTCAACCATCATCAGAAGTCTTACTCATTCACTGTTCTTTAGGGAACTTTATCATCTATGCAATGTTTTGAATGGCTTGCAGTTGAAAGCTACTCAGGAACTGAGAGCTAATTCTGAACATTTGCACCAACAATTTTTTAGCCCCTCTGCAATCCCATCCTCTATGCATGCAGTAAGGTATGAGAGTGACTCTGGGATACATGTACAATGCTTGGAAGAATTTGGCACTGCCCCGTAAAACAGAAAAATCTGTCTGGTTGTGAGGCACTTCTGCAGCTCCTACCTCTCTTCAGCTGCAATGGAACTTGGAGCCTGGGTTTCAGGACAAACTGACACTGTTTTTCTTTTGGAAGCTGCTCAAGGAAGGAGGCTTCTGACCCATCAGCCAGCAGGGTGTTATTGTTGGTTCCTTGTTGCTGGTCAACAGAATCTCGGAGACAGTTCAATGCAATGCTGAAAGGATGCTCGTGCCCTGTGGAACAAAGAGGTGTGTAAAGGGCAAGTAAAGATGCAGACGTGAAAACAGATTTAAATCTGGGCGCGAGGAAGCAGCCACATCCAATGGCTCTTACTGCAGCCAGGCCTTTAAGCAATGTTGCTCAAAAGCTCCACCTGAGGACTAAAGAGGCTAGGGTGCCTCTGTGCATATATGATCATTGCTTTACAAATAAGTTCATCAAATTAAACCTGGCCAGCTTCATTAGCAGCTCTTCAGAACATTATGGTTCAAGTCCTCAGTAATAGACTTTTGAACCCCATTACACTAATAAAATACTGTAAGCATTGCTCTGTGCTGCAGTCAGCAACCTATGATAGTCTAGTATGTACTGGACAGATACAAAAAATAAGCATGTGGCATGAGAACTTGGAAAAGCAAACTTTTCAAATAAACAACCTGCAAAGGGCATTGCTTACGGTGGCCCATGTCTTTGTGTGATCAGATCAGTATTGGATTAAAGTGGAGATTCAGAGGACAACTATAAGGAGCCTTATGAAACAAATTGGCTTTGATCTTCCATATAAAGATTTTCCATAAAAAACAGTTTCATTATTTGTGAACTGCAATGAAATGAAAGATAAATAAGTACCAAAAAAGTTAGACAAATATCTTATCTTCTTCATAAAAAGCTTACAAATCACCAGTGGATCCACCTAAAAATTCTGCATTCTTCTGTTATGTCTGCAGGGGAAAGCTGCTCAACTGCTTTCCCCTGGACCTAGCATGCTTCTGCTGAGTGGCCACCTAACTGCAATGACTTGTTTTACTTCTCATAGGGCCTCAATACAAAATGCTGAGAAGGTGTCCAGAGATGCTCCTGATGATGTTTGGATGGACATCAGTGTATATCTCTATCACAGGCAGTGAAGGCAGACAGAGGCTGCCCCAGACCACAGGCACTGTCTGTAAGGAGCAGAAGCCTTCCAAGAAGTGCTGGACAGAATGACCAGTCACCAAGCAAACCAACCTGAAAGCTCATACCAGCAGCCAGGGGGATAGGAGCAAGCTTTCTTCTATGTCCTACCTACAGCCCCTTGCATCACAAGCACCAAAAGGAAAGAGATTCTTCACCCAGCTTAAAAATCTGTAAATTTGGTTTGTCTACTGAGAAGTGTCACGATTTCAGGTCCAGACATGCACAGATTTGCTTGAAAAAGGGAAGTAAGTGTGAAGATATTCAAAGATGTCAACATACCTTCATTAAATGTGTATCCTGACACCATAAGAGCCAAGTGACATTCTACATCAGCTTGATACGGTCCCCCTACAATTGCTTTTTTATGTGAAGAATGCACTGTTTCAGATATTTCTCTGCTACATACACCAGTGTCATTTTTCACTTACTTCTGTGGTGCTAGAATTAAGAGAAAATGGGAGAGCTCTTACCAATGAGAGGGTAAGCAGGCTCATCTTTTCCTGAGATCACCCAGAGATGATGGTCATTTGTCCTGCCCTGGTGGTTGAAGAACAGAAAAGAAAAAAATATCAGGTGAAGCGGACCAGGATGAGGATCCAAGGAGTTGCATTCTACTCAGAAAACAACAGAGAGAGATAATGTCTGAACAGGCCAAGAAGCAGCAGAAGTGTATAGCTAACTGCAGGACACATGGATGGGAGGGATGGGTGCTCTGGGTCATGCTGTCTGATAGAGAGTGAAAGGGAAAAGGTTCAGAAGAAGAACAGACTGAGCGCCATGAGGTTGTAAAGCCATGTAATGGTTTCCTGACCGTCCACCCAGTAGGCTCTGAGTGAAGAAATCCCTTGACACAACCAGAGAAGCACTACCAGTCAAGTCGACATGCTTTTTCAGGAATGCTGGTGTCCCACATTGTATATGGAGAACACAGAGCGCAGTACCATTTTCAGCCTCAACAGTCCAATGAATTTAGGTGTGGCTGCCAGGTCAGATTACAGATTGGCATATTTGGGTTCTTGCTGTCACAGCTATTCCCTACTTCCCTATCCCCTAGCATGCCACAGCACTGCCATACTTGTATGATGTATTGGCATCATGTGTTCTGCAAGCTGAAGAAAGATGAGAAATATTCATGTCTCTCTTAAGACTGCAATGATATGGAGTATGCCCAGACACTTTTTCACATAATTACACATACGCATATGACACAATAGAAGTGATTTCCTTTTTACAGAAAGAGAATGAGCATTTTCCAGGACTATTTTAGCAACGTGTTCCACACCTTTCCTTGGTATTATATTACTGGACACCGTAAAAGCTACCAAACACTGTAATTGCTGGACCATTGCAATGGGAAAGACTCATCTGATAACATTACTGATTTGTTCACTATTTCATGGCTATATTAATAATTCTTTGACAAGCTAGACTCAAGCCTAATGCTGGATCACTTTACAAAGTTTGAATTTAATGTAGGAACATAAGCATGAGCGTCTTTGTAAATTTTTGCATCCACACAAACCAATTTCTTCATCTTCTAGTCCAGAGAGTATCAATGTCTTACTGGTTAACTACAGCAAATGTAGACTTATTATCTGCACTGTCCCAAAACCTATCTACAGTGTATCTGCAGTGTCCTGAAACCCAGATGTTACCAGCTCCCCTAGCTAAGATCTGGCAAATCTATGCAACAGTCACTTACAGGAAGTCCAATCTGTAGAAGTGTCTTCTTCATCACACTCTCTGCAGTTTCCACATTGGACACATTGACTGCAGTGGTCTAGAAAGGAAAGGAGAAAATGTGGGAAGCCATTAAGAAGGCATGGAGATTGGTTGCAGTTTCTTGTAGCTTGAAAATCTGGCAAAAAATATCACTCATCTGTCTATTGTCTGTCTTTCCTAAATGTTCTAAACTAAATGTTTAGAACAGTTGCATTAATTTGAACTACATTGGAATCATTGTTATAGGTGATGGTTATACATTGTGAAAACTATTGTCAGCTATTTCCATCATTGGTTTATTAGAATACAAAGGCTTCATCCTGTAGAAAACAAAAGAACTGGGTGGTGTTCAGATACTGTATTTGATCACATTGGTATTTGACAACAATGCCATTGTTAGTTCAAAGGGTGAACATGGCATAAAGCTAATAAGTCAAAATGGCCTGGGGTCCCTCTCTGAAAGACAACTTGCTAAAAGGTAAAGGTGACCCACCAAGCTTGGTGTCAAGCCTAGAAATAAGTGCTATAAATATGAAGAGACCAGGACATATTCTAGTAAAATAATTCAGGAGAGTAAGCCAGTGATTCTTTCAGGATCAGTATCTTCACTTACTGCATTGAAAATAGGAATTACTGGTCACTCTACCACAAAGCATCACCAATATTGAAGTAAAGCAAAAGGAGTACAGAAGCCAGCAGCCAAGAATAATTTTAAGACTTTAGTATTCTTTGATAAGGGTCTGGATACCTCATGATTTCCCAAGCCAAAACCCTCTGAGTGGGCTTCCAGCAGGAAGTATGCAGCTACACAGATATGCACCCTGTAAAATCTCTTCAGGTGGGACTTGAATTTTAAACAAGGATAGCTGTAGCAGCAACAGCTGCTGTAGTTTTACTTACAGAAGAACAGCTATCAGCATCCAGCACAAAGATTTGAAGGGTTAGATTCTTCAGATATTCATTCTGTTTTATCTCACTGATATGCCTGAAAGTCAAGGAAAGAGAGGGGGGGAATATAATTTCTAAGGAAAACTCAAGAAGGACCCTAAAGTTTGAATCCAAGAGATGCAAGAGAACTGCTCCTTGGCACTGCAATCAATACAGAGCAACTACAACAGTATTATTAACATGCAATGTTTACAGAGTGGTCATGTGCTTTACTAACTATTAATCTTTCTTTGAGGCCACAGGCTAGGAAAACTCCACATGGCAATGCTAATGCAGATAGACGTGCCTAACTTAACACCTTCCATCATTCTTTGGATCGTTATTGTTCTCCAAGAATCGGGAGATAACCTTTTCCCCTCTCTCTACATATACAAACACTTCTGCCTGAATGTTCGTGGAAATGACATATAAAAACATAACATTAAAAAGAAACAACTGGAGCCTCCAGATGCCATGAAATACAAACTTTAAATCAAATCAAAAAAACATCTGAAGAATCAATACCAGTTACGGAATTTCCACAGTGATTAGGAAAGCCAACCTCCAGCACCAAAGGAATAAGATGCTCCAATAATAATATCTTCTAGTGGAGTTCATATTTTCTGGACTGTAAACACTACTTTTGCTTTCACCAATGGATTCTACAATCAGACTTCAAAGGTAGATTTTTCAAACAGTAGCTAGACACTCACTGTGCTGAAAATCAGAGAGCAATCTGATATCAAGAATGACAAATTTCCTGAGTATTGTAGAGGAACCACCCCGAAGAAGGATAAAAGGAGAGTCACTTACCATAGTAATGCAGACAGCCATTGTTCCTTCACGTCAGCTGAGCTGAAGATAAAAAGGGAGGCAGATCATCAAACAAGTGCTGAGTGGGTAACAGCCTTTGGAAACTTTACCCAGTTTCATTTATATATAGCTGTAAGTCAAGTTCCTTCCTGCAAAGCCCTGGAACAAAAGCACAGTCCTTTCCTACTTCTGTTCCTATTTCAACAAACAACAATAATAACCATAACAAAAAAATCCCAAGAACAAACTAGACTACATTTCCCGCCCAGGCTGGCATGTGTTCAGTTAAGGAACAAATATCTTCGTGTGGTTCTGGAGTTAACTCATTTTGTGGGCCTTTATTATTTTTGTGGTGACCTTTAATTACTATTTTGTTTCTACTATTATTTCCTTTCCAATGTCTGCTGTTCTTAGAAGCTTCTGCTGCCAATGTGGGTTACCCAGGTCTCAGTGACATGAAGGAATAGCAACTGTTTTTGAGTTTGGACTAAGACAAAAAATGACTGCTTGCATGTCAGAGCATGAGTCCTAAGGCCAGGAATCCATCACCCAGAAGAGACCATCCTGACCCTTGGAAATTATGAGGCAGCAAGTGCGAAAGTAGGGTATGGTTCCCATTTCTTTTCCCACAAGGACAGCTGCCCCACAAAAGGAAAAGCATCACACTAGATCAGTCTTTCTAGCCAAGTCAGCAGACCCCTAAGGTCAGAATGACCCTTGAAGATTGCTGGCCTCCCAGTTTCGCAACAGACTGTGAAGTGGAGATGCCTGAGCTAGCAGTGACCTGAGCTCCTTGTGGATATACCAGCTCTAGATTCAATTTGGCCAGGCTAGACTGAGCCCAAGCTAAAAAAAAAAGTCACACTCTTTTTGGTGAGCTTTATGAGCTCAGGATCAACACTTGAATAGCCTTTCAGATGGCATTGAACATGATCTGGTTTCTCTCTAGCCTGCTTCACACTCTCCTGCATTTCTGATGTTGGGGTTAGGAAGGACTAAACAGGTCTGGACTGTGCTGCTTTTGCAGACCTATCTTGACAATCCTTGTCATCTTTACAGGCTATTGTTGTGGGCACGAGACATCCTGGAAGATGACTCCAGCAGCAAGGTTTACCCAGAAGCTGTCCATGCCACATTAGTGGTGCATAAAGGAATTTAATCCCTGAACAAAGCCATCTGGCATTTTCATTAATGTAACTAAACCATCCTTTGAAGTGAAAAATTCCCAAACTAGGACTAATCTACAGAAATGCCCAGAAAAGTAGTGGATGCCCCATTCCTGGAGGTGTTCAAGACTAGGCTGGATGTGTTCAAGACCCTTGGCAACCTGATCTAGTAGGTGGTGTCCCTGCCCATGGCAGGGGAGTTGGAACTAGATCTTTAAGGTCTCTTCCAACCCAAGCTGTTCAATGATTCTATGAAATGTCTGCTGGCAGGTGCTGAAACAACAGGTATGTAGGTTATAAGATGGCACAAGCCAGTTTGCTATGGCTGATTTGGATGCGATGTTCCAGTATATTCTTTGGCAGGGCCAGCTCTTGCTACAATACCACTTGCAAGGCATGGTCCTCTAGTTTAAAAGTCTCTCATGGACTAGCCTGCAGATAATTTTAAAATACGACTGTCTCCCAAGATCTAAATTTTTACCACACTGCCTAATGTGAGTCATGCACTCAATGGGGAGAAGGGCTGTGGTAGAGTTCAGGGTCTTGCATCCTCAGTCATCATTTCTCTTGACACATGGAAGACTTGGGCAGCTGCCTGGTTGGAGAGAGGTCTGATGTCTGATGTGATACCTGAAGGTGACAACATAGTTGATGATAGGCCAGCCGATGACAAACGAATTCTCAGGACTCATCTTTTTCTCTGTCACTTCACTGAGACAGGTGCCAGTCCACACTTCACTCAGATGTACCTGCTTTTTCAGCTTCAGGCTGGCAGAAGACCTGCAATTCAAATTATGAATTTCTTAGGCCATATTCTAACAACTATGCCTCCAACGTTTGTTCGTGCCACCATCCTGTCCTGCAGATACAGCAACACTAGCAGTCCTCTAAAACTAAATGTCTGGGGATGTGGAGGACCTGTAGGAAAGTTTTGCAAGTGGATTTTGGTGTTGGCGGCTCCACTTGTGGGCAATGTGTTTCACTAGAGCCACAGGCAGGTAATGATTTGGGCTAACTATTGTTGTAACCATGTGTTACATGAAAATGTGGCAGAAACAGTGAGACCAAGAATCTGTTTTCTGTACTTACTGTCTCTTACCCTCATGTGATTTCTACAAGAAATCCCATGAGGAATGGGGCAAAAACTACCTTGTCCTTCAGAAAAATGGAGTGAAACATTAATACCAAGAAGAATTTCTTTAGGTGGAAGGGGGAGATGCCACATTTTAGATCCAAAATTTGCAAATTCCTTACTTGGACTTGGCGATGATCAGCATGTCACTGAACAAGATCAAATGTCTCTCCTGGGTCTGTAAGCCCACAGTTAGCTGTACTCGCTCATCCAGGATGAAAGTGGAGCCTGGGCTGCTGAACATCCAACTTGGCAGCCCATTGTCTGAATGGGAAGAGGAGAGGGTAGTTTCCCTGGAAGAGGACAAAAAATTGTATGACTGTCAGCAGCTTTTCTCATAAGGTTTTGTGGCTGAACACTGGTGACTGTTTTGCAACAAACAGCCTGTCATCATCAGTGCAGACCATACACCAGGTCCCACACCATCATTTCCTGGGTCTACCCTCACTCTGCAGGTGGGATTGTGCTGAACTAACAAGCAATAGTTCCTGGCTGAGTCTGTTCAAAGACCTTGTTTTTTGTACCTGATCCCGACTGAACTAGCTAACCTCTGAGAAATGGCCCTAGATTTATGTAGATCGAGAGTAACAGAGATCCTCCTGTCTCTACACAGACAAAAATGTGCACCTTGCGTGCAGGCAAGGGTGCATGTAAAAGATACTTGCCATCCCTACACCCCTCTGCAATACTTCTCTAGTTGGAGGGCAGTCTCTATACAGGCAAATCAGAAAACACATGAAATTTAGGGGTACTACTTTTGACATCATTAGTCTAACTCCATTTCCACTGATCTCATAACGAGGCCTCTTTGATTTCATGGGACTGAGGTTAAAGCTAGCTATTAACTGCTTTTGAAAATCATTCCCCAGTTACAGAAAAACTACATTCTTCCCTCCTCACCCCAGTCACCAACAAGTGAATTCTTGGCTTATACATCTGTTGCCACTGCAAGTGAGAAGTTAAATCACCTTTAAACTTGCTATTAAAAGCTTTCCATGTGCATTAACTGAGCAGTGGGAGCCACATCATCACACAAGCTCAGCAGTGGATGTCCTAAAGCTGGAGGAGTTACACAGCTTACACAGCAGGACAGCAAAAAAGAATATCTCACCGATATTCTGGTGGCCTAAGCAAAGATGGCATTGTACCAGCTCCTTCTACAGCAATCCATCATGAGAAATGTTTAAAATTTCCCTCCCTCACGAGGATATTCTTCAGCCAAATAAAGTCAAGAATTTGTTTCTTTCTCTCTCTCTCTTTTTTTTTTTTTTCTTAGTGCAACTTAAAGGAGGGAGAAATAGCAAAGAAGCCACATAATTTGGTTAGGAGATGACCAAATGAAAATCAGTCCTGATCTTTATTTTAAATGATCCTGCAAGATTGACCTCAGACAGTTGTTTCAGAAAAGCAGGATGTACTATGCATCAATTACCTATGGTGTAACATAAAAGGTGTATTTTTCAGAAGGGCTGGTCAGCATCAAAATGTAAAGCAGTTCAGCTTTATCAACTTTTTCTTATAAAGAAAAAAAAGATCAAACTAGACTAATACCTCAGGAAGTGTTATTTATAAGATCATTATTAGTGCAAGGCAGAAAGGAGCATGGTGTCCCCTTAGCTATGTCTAGTAGTTACATGGTGCTGCAGGAGGAAGAGAGCATGACATTGACTAGGGTTCAGTTCCCATGTAAGGACAAAGGAGCTCAATTCATAGCTAGCACTTGATATTTCAGTGGAAGATTTGCAAATCTGGCATGTTTGTACCTAGCTCTATCTGCTGACACTCCTGGTGCTTTATATCTTAACGGGCAAACCATCAGGACAACACTGGATGACTCTGGAGCTGCAGGCAGGAGAGGGAGCTTTTCATGTTAAGGTTGTCACTTAACCTGTCCACCCAAGCTAGTAGCAAGAGGAAGCTGCTGTCTTCTGACAGGGGACATGATTGTCCTAGAGGAAGGATGGATCCTCGTACCTCTCTCAGCAAATGGCCAGAGATGATGCCACACACACAGTTCTCGTAGAGACCTCCCAGCACTCCCCTTGTTACCCAAAGCAGCTCCCAGCCTCCTCACACTCCCAAGTGAATTTGTATCTGAAACAGAGCCAAATCTCAAAGCCAACCCTTCCCACAGACAGGCTAGCAGGCAGAGCAGAGGGCAGAGAGGTCTCCTGTGGAGAGTTCCCCAGTGGAGAGTCCCCCTGGTTGCAGGGCCAGGATGTGTCCCCAGGGCTGCCTGTTCTCCTGACAAGACTTGTGGCTGGTGCAGCCTTCTTCTCCTTGGAGCAGCTCCTTCCACACCTGCTCACTTGGGGACTGTTTATGGTCCCTTTCCTATTAATCCAAACTGCAGCCCCTCACTGCAGTTAGGACTGAGGGGATGGGGATGACTGCTCTCACCCAAATCAGTGGACATTTGCAGAACACAGGCAGGCCCATATGCAGCCTCTCTGCACTGAAGTCTGCTTTCTGACAATTTGCAATTGTGCTTCTCACCCACGGCAATGTACTGCTGAACAAAGGAGGCCCTCATGTACCAGTCTCACTTCCTAAGACATCAGTTGTTTCATTTCTTAGAGTACCTCTGTTCACCTTCTCATACTGCTGCTTGCTGCGGGTTATATGGCAGACTAAACAGCCATGAATCTGTCAGCTAAACACACGTTGACTGCCCAGCTAGAATGGCACAGGAAGTTTGTCTCATTTGCAGCTCATGTCATTGTCTGGCACTTTACATCCTCTGCACTGCATTTTTAAAGTATGTTGCAGTAAAAAAGAAAATCTTCCAGATGTGTCCACAAACCAATTGCCCTTGACACTGTTAAATTAATTTTAAAAGCAGTTTCTTTTCAGCCTGTATAGGCAGAAAAGTGAAAAAGGAGTCCGAAAGGTATTTCCTTTACCTGGAATGGTACTTTGACTTGCTGAGAGCTTTAGTAATGGCAGAAGGCGTAGATCGTCTTCTTTGGACTATGGGCTTCATCTTCTGCAAGAGAAAAATACTTTCCAGTTAGTTTGGCCACCTTGGAAGCAGATTTGCTTACTGCACTCTACAATTTCTCTTTTTATCTTGCCAAAATTTATCATACCTCACCACTGAAAGCCATGATGTGAGACACTTTCCCTTCCATACTTACTTTTCAAACACTTGTAAAGTCTCCCATTTATGTGGGACACTTAAATCTTTCCTACCTTGAAACACTTCCAGTTTTCACAGCCAAAATTCAAAGTAATGACATGAAATTAGGCAGAGAAAAAAGCATGGGATGAAGGTCAGGAAAACTTCCTAACACTCTTACCTAGTAGACAGTGGAATAGTCTTTTAAGGAAGAGCAAGGAAATCCACTTTAAAACTGGACTGAACAGAGCTATGGACAGCATTTAATGCCATAGGTACCCATATTTTATGGGCTGAAGGAATGGATGAGTTTACTTATTAGATTTCTCTCTCTCTCTTTATTTTCCATGATTTATAGATTCATCAAATAGACTATTATATCCTCTGCAGGTAACGTAACCTCAAGACATGTGTATCTTTTTTAACACCTTAGCCACAGTCTTGTATGACACGTAAATGAGGTGACTGTAATGGTGAGACTTGTGAGTTAGACCCGATAACCATCCATACGTATATGTCAACATATACACAGAAGGTCACGGGTCTTCTTTTAGTTGCTAAATGAATTTTGTGCTGGAGAAAGATGCCATATTTTAGCCTGGGAAACAAATCAGCACTTGAGTGCCTCATATTTAGTAAGCATGGGAAAATCTTTCCCTTACCTCATATCTAATTTCAGCATTCGCTTGTGCTAGAGCTTTAAGTACCAGGAGGTTAAGATTATGTTCAGAATTATTGATCTTCTGACTTCTGAACATATTAAAATATGGAATATCCAAAGAATAAAAGAAACTAGGATTGCTAGTTGAAATCTTGCGGATAAAGTGTGTTCCTTTTATCAACCACATACTTTTCAAACTATGCTGGATGTAGAAATAGTCATTTCATGTGAACTCATTAGTACAATCTCTGAGTACTTTACGCTATTAGAGCTTGGTACCTTATATTAATCATGTTAACATGACATTCTTATGATGTTAGAGGAAGTTATTATCCCCATTTCACTGATGAAAAGGCCAAGAACAAAGGATTACAATGAATTTGGGTGCCCACTGTTCTACACATTGGATCTGCTTTTTCTGTGTAGACAGAAAGGGTGGATTAGGGGGTTTGTTTGAAGCACTCTCCTTGCTCGTTTTTTGCTAGAGCTACAAGGGCTCAGCACATCTATAAGTCTGTCTCCTAGCATTTATGTGAGGAATCCCCCAAATTAAGAACAAGACATTAGTAACCACTTCAAAAGTTGGTGGAAATTATTTACCACACTAAAGGAAGAAAATCTGTGGCAGAGGAGGGATGGAATACAGCTGCCAGAGAAGGCTCATGCTTACTCACATCGCATTTAGTTTACAATATGCTTCTGGACTCCTGTGACAAGAGACCAGGGAACTCAACAGGCAACGGTTTTCTACAACACAGACTGCTGAATAATACCTGATCATGTCCATCTGAGCCCTCCAAAGTACAGGTGGCTTTGTGAAAGATAATGTATGGTCATATAACTCAAAGTTGGAGTAGGGTTACAAGTGCAATTTAATTAAGTCATTTTCTAATGTATGAATGCTCAGCTTTGCAACATCCCTAATGCTCTCCAAGTAGTTTCTTTATGTATGAGTACATATGTAGACTGAGGGACAGATGGACAGCAGTTTCTCCCTCATTGCTTGATATGACCTTGCCAAACAATATTCCTTCCTTGGAAGTTTCACATACAGAACTAAATAAAAATAACATGAATATATATATATATAATTTAAAAGTCCATACTGAAAGAGAACATCTGCCTTTCAGAAGTGCTTTAATAAGATAAAATGTTCCTACAAAACATAGTACAGTAAAGCATCAGTCATGCCATATCATAGGGTGTGGTTGCTTGGTGGAAAACCCTGAGTGGCTGTCAGCTGCAAAGGTCTCTTGAATGAATAAAGCAAGCATGCTGGGAGATCTAATGCATCTCTAAGCCAGGGACTTTATTTTAACATTTTGAATGCCACGGCAGAAAAACTTTGCAAGTGACGGAATCCTCTGCTCTGAAGAATCCTATGGCATGTAATAATCACACTGTAGATAAAACAATCATTTTGGCCACCCCAAAACTAGTCTTCTCTGTGGTATAAGGTGGTAAAGAGTAGCAATGATATATATGATGTGCGTGTAGCGTACGAGAACATTTTACTCAGAATACATTTCATGGGAGACATTAGAGAGTCGGGATTTACTATACAGCTGATAGAGGGAAAAGTACTGGTGGATTTCTTCTTCTGACCATCAGGAATGGTTCCAGATTGTACCTGAATATTGGCAGCAATGCCCTCCAAGAAGCCTTGTCTTTGCCCATGCTTTCTCCAGAGAAGTCTGAGGACCTGTTCACTAGTACTGCTTCCAGCAGCCACTGGACTACCTATGAAAGCCTCTCAATCAAGACAGAACTTTTTTTTTTTTTTTTTTTTTTTTTTTTGTGAAATGTGACTACAAGACACAAGTTATTCCCCATACTCACTATCTCCAAATAAAAGACTTTGCTCACTGGTTGCACAGAGGTCCAGTTGTCTGATGCAAAACAGACTGTAGGGAAACGAGCAAATTTCTTTCCAAATCCTCATCGAGAGTCTCTGTGATCTCAGCCAGTTGAGTCTCCTTGGCAGGACACCACTGAAATGATGGCCACGAGATCACACAAGTGGCATCTTACTGAGGGAAAAGGACACAGCTGAATGGCATAATCTCATGTTTAATATATTTTATTTGCATATTTAGTAGAGGAATAATAAATTGTTCTGTAGCTGTGTAAGGTTAATCAGTTGCTCATTTCCTCCTTCCTTAGCTATGTACCCCATTTCACGCAATTTTGGTTTGCATAGGCTAGCCAATGTAAATGATGTATCTTTAAGAAGCTGCTAGACGAGGAAAGAGTCTCCTAACACTTTGCGTGTTCTTTCAGTGACATGTAAAAAGTGCTCTGGAGCCTGCTTAAATATCATATGACTTCTAATACCAACATCTGTTGTCGTATGTCACTAATGGAAGGACATTAAAAAACCACACATGACAGCTCTCTATCATCTGATATTATCTGCACTCTAAATCTCACGATTACAGGACAGGACATGCCACTCTATTCAGTTCATGCTTCTCTGCTCTAGCTCTGCTGCAGAGAACTGGTGGACTAGTCTTGCCTCTAGATGTTTAGCCTAAATCTTTGCAGGAGTCTGGTTGGGCTTTCATTACACCAGGGCCCTAAGGGAAACCTTGTACCACAATCAGCCCTCTAGAATGTTTTTCTTGTCTTACAGGTCATTGACACTATGGACTGACAGATAAAAGTTGTATGAGGCTGAACTCTTGGGTTCTTGCTCTTGCTCGGCTGTTAACGATAGTAAGAAGACTAAGGAGAGTCACCTTCCTGGTGCATTCATTTTTCTGTTAGCAAGTGAAGCAGTACTTTTATTTGCCTCACGCGGTTGTGATTAAACTTAAGCAATTGATGGTGGTAATGTAAGCTATGCTCTTTGAGGTGATCTCTGAACATGTCAAGAAATCATTTGTGAGAATTAAATTGAAATGCAATGTAAGCATTTTCACAGGTGCAACAATAGGAGAAAAATAGGTCATGTTTTTCTTTAACGTGATCGATACTTGCGGCTAATTATTTATTAACATACATGTGAACAGCTCAGAGACCACTCCTGTAACAAATCTGAAACATCACACTGCACTGCCTCTAATGGATGCTCTTCACTAACCAGAACTGGAATCCCTGAACCAGCATAGCCATCTCTGACCAGCAGGTAGGTGGCCCAGATACTCGCTTCATTCCCATGCACTCTATGGAATGGGCAACTCCAGCACCTGCATCCCATCTTACTATATGGATGAAACACCACAAGGCCTTTGTCTCAGTTAGGAGCTTTCTACATGGCCACAGCCTCCTTGCCTTCAGAACTGCTGGAGCCTGGAGGCTGCTGCTGGTGAGCTGCTGGGGCTCACCTGGACATGGGACAGCATCACACATTTCCACAAAAGCAGTATTTTCAGATGAAGAGAACACTTTGCTGTGCTCCGTCATGTTTGAGCCAGGGAGTGTTTTTGCTGGAAGTCAGCTCTGTTCACACTAACCAGGCACTTGAATTAGAGAACACTCACAGGGCCATAATCTGTGCTGTTTTGTTACCACGGAAACAGATACTCATTTACCCAACATACTCTGAAAGTGCTTGAACACTTGCAACACTCCGGACTGTGTTTGTGCATTACTCATCTCAGAGCTGCCAATTTTAGCTGCGTATTTCTTGGCTCTGGGAAAGTTGTGAGTCTAATACCCCTCATTCCAAACCCATGTAAGGCCTGCAATATCGGTTCAATTGGCCAGCACGAGCAGATTCCATGCCCCCGCACCCCTCCCTGACCTCTGTGCTTGAATGTTATTCTTCAGATAGTTAAGGTGGAAGGGAGATGAAAAATAATGACACCTGCTTAGTACAGGGTAGATTTTCCTTCTCTTGATAGCTGGTCAAAGTTTGTAATGTCTGGTTTAGCTCATATTCAGAAATAGTTTTTTTTTAATAGTTCAATTTCTCTGCAAAGCATAAATTAAAATATTTGTTTCAGAAACACTGACACATGTTTACAAAAACACCATGTGTTTTCTTGGACCCCAGCAGCTGGTGCAAGTTGACAAGACCAGTGCATTCTGCCAGGAGCAGTGGGAAGCTGCCTGGTCAGTCTCATCTCTATCGGTCAGTGCAAAGCAGCAGGGAAACACATCTCTATCACTCACAGGCTTCTCATGCTATGGAAGACTGTAGGTTATAAAGGCATGGATCAGAGATCCTACTTTTTGACTGAATGTGGGAGCTAGACAGCCAAGACTGACAGTGGGTTGGCTTGGCCATCTGCAAGCCCAGGACTTAGGGTGGTAAGGCACTGGAACAGGTTGCCCGGAGAGGTTGTGGATGCCCCATCCCTGGAGGCATTCAAGGCCAGGCTGGATGCAGCTCTGGACAGCCTGCTCTAGCGGTTGGCAACCCTGCACTGTGCAGGGGAGTTGAAACTAGATGATCTTTAAGGGCCTTTTCAACCCAGGCCATTCTATGACTACCTGCATGGTAAGATGTGGCAGATCTACAGGACTTTGAATTCTATGTTAAGCCATACAATACAGGCTTCTGCAACAGTAGAAACTATGACACAGGGTGGGTAAGCTGGCACAAAACAAGGATGTTTTCCCATAGAAACGTGCTGGACAAAAAGCTTTAAGATCCATTGTGGTAGGAAGAGTTCTCTAAGAGCCATCTTTTCAGTTTACTGGAAGGCACTTCCAAAGCGGTATTTCCATAAAAATGCTTGTTTTCAATGAATCTGCATTTTCCAGGGAAAAAATACACCATCAAAAAGTTTGTGGATAGTTCTTTGGCCATGGGGTATGTCATCACTAAAACAGATTGTCGAGCCAGTCTGAAAACAAATAGCAGTGTAGAAATAATAGTATGGAGCTCTGCAGAGCCTCTGCCACTACACAAGGTTAACTAGCAGCTTTAAAACTAGCCTGGTACATCCATGCCACCCTGCAGCTAGTAGTGGAAACATGTTCTTTATGAGCACTGAACACAGAAGAAGATCAGTCAGTTAGCCTATGTCCATCCCATGTGCTCTCTATTGAAGCAAAGATGATTGCTACCGCCTCCCTTTTCTGGACAATGGAAGCATTGTACACTGACTTTACTAGTTGACCCTTGCTAGAGATGGACGTAGTCTAAAAATGAAGACATGACTTTAGATCTAGGACATTCACCCATCAGTATCTAATCTGTTGTGAATGAGAAGTCCATCTACCCCAATGAGCTCTGAATTTAGCTTAACCATTTCCCTCTCTGTTCCTTTCTATGTGATTGTTTATTGAGCTCTTACACTGACAAGTAGGATTTAAAGAGCTCTGAAACTGCATTTTAGACCAACTTCACACCTGACACTGGACTAGCTTTCCTGTATTCAGGGGAGTTAAAAGCAGTATGATCAGATGTAGGGAGATAGCTAATTTAGGTCTACCCTTATTTTCAGCATATTGATGTTTCACCATGAGTTCTTTGCATACTGCTGAACAGAGAAAAAGGATTGCAACCCTACCAAAATGTCACTAGTATGGCTGTAGGTACCCGGCTCACAATTCCAAAGCAAACTCGCTTCTCCCACCACTCTGACCTTTTAATTTCTGCTACTTTTTCATGTGGAAGATTTGGCTCTCCATGTCAATCTCCAAAGTCTTAGACAGTCTACTTTCTAATGTGAAAACAGTGAAAGGGTATCACATCCTCTTAAATATATATATATGTGTGTTCATAAATGTGGACTCCAAGTCAATTCCATGCTGACATTTAGATCAGTTA
This sequence comes from Aythya fuligula, assembly GCF_009819795.1. NCBI lineage: Eukaryota > Metazoa > Chordata > Aves > Anseriformes > Anatidae > Aythya > Aythya fuligula. The sequence continues at coordinate 21,031,975 of NC_045571.1, read as the reverse complement.
GGGAGGCTTACATTGCTAAGGACACTGTCAGAGAGAACAATACATCAGCTACAATGTCTTAGATTATTTGGAGTATCACAGATTGCTCAGAGCCAATAACACCAATATTATTCTCACTCTTGGATAGATCTTGTGAAACACTCTCTTCCTATGGATACTTTCATCACAGTATTTGTATGTTGTGTTAGAGTAGATAGCTGATTTCTGTTATTAATCAACTGATCCCAGTAAATGCACATAAAAGCAAAAGTTACTGCAGAAATGTAGCACATGGCTATTTAGCTCTAAAAATATTAAAGAATCCATTTAAGAGTGCAGAAACAATTAACTGATGGCTTGGGCTTAGATTCATCCATGTGAAAAAAACTGCTGCTGCTCTTCCATCCAATGAGTTTATGTTAGCAGCAGAATTCCTGCAGAAGTATCTTAATGTGAGATAATGCGAAACACTTCTGGCTTCAGCTCTGTTATATCCTTTGTTTATGTGAATGTAGAATGCTTTACAAAGTACCTGTATAATACTGCAGTTGCATTTCTAGTTAGAAAATTGAATTAGAGACAGATAAAGAAAAAGAAGAGATTGCTCACTGCAAAAAAAGGACATCTCGCACTAGGTTACAAGAACAAGAAGTGGGCTTGTCATTTTATCATGCTGATTTGCATTTAAAATTAGTGTAGAGAAAAAAGTGCTTGATTAATAACTTTACAAATAAAATCCTCCCACAATCCTCAGGACTGTTGTAAGACCAGGAGGAACACTGTGCAGCAGAGTGGTCCACTGGCATAATTCACCAGGCACAGCGGGAAGGAAAATGAAGCCATGTACTATCTGCCCTCCCTGCAACACCAGCACTACCTGCTGCCGCAGTCCTTCCACCCTCTTGTGTACTGTGTTTGTACAGCTGCTGCGTCCTTCCCCCTTGTTACCAGATTTCATCTGTCACCTGAGAAACTGCAGACTTGAATGTAACCCCATGACCAGGAGCAGATTTAGCAGGGGCTCTAACAGCTGTTGCCTTGATATCATCCTCTATTTGCCCTTAGATGGCAAAATACCCTGCAAGATGCCCAGTATCTCCTTACTGGGCAGCAGCCTCAGACACGTGTTCCTGCTCTGCATCTCATCCAGGTGTGCCCATACAACTCTCTGCCAGTCTGATATTGGGTGATATAGGCTTGAAAAGCCACACTCTTTCCTACACCGTTCCACCAGCCCCTTGGAAGAGGACTTGTTTTCTTTGCAGCCTTGATTTCCTGCCCAGCTTACTACCCATAATAAGATAAACCCTCTCTAATTCTCCTCCAAGCATCCCTTAAAAGGTAAGTGTTTGGAGTCCCAGGACAGACAAAAGCCTGGGCTGTGACTCGGTTCCCGTGCTGGTTTCCCCATCTTTGCCCAGTTCCCAGTCAGAGGAAGATGCTATATATAGCAGAGATCTGTTATGATGGTGATCACGATTAGGCACTGTTAATCAGCTTCCTTCCAGCTTGCTGCCAGTCAGGCAGGCCAGTACAGCCTGACGGCCAGAAGGGAGAAGGCCCTCCAAAAAACACACTGTGTGTGAACCTGGAGGTCTTGAGAGGACCAGCTGTGTCCTGCACAGACTGCTGGCCTGAGACCTCCCCTCCCTCCTGCTCCACCATCCCGGCATGAATGTAACCTCACTGATATTCCCAGAGAAGTTGGGCCTCGAGAGGCAGGCTGAAAACAACCCCAGATCTGGTGTTTGCAGTAAGGAAGGTCTCAGGGGCTTTGTGAAGGAGGAGGGAAATGGAAAGACAGGAGACTGTCACAGACCTTGCTGAGTATCTCCAGGACTGAGCAGAGGCCAGTAAAGATGACCAGATCTTCAGCTGAGGTAAATCATTTCTGGTCCACTATAGTCAGTAGCATTACGCACATTTAATGTAGGTGTCTTCAGAAGACATCCATAAAGTATGCTATGCCTAACATTTTTTATCCGTGGAAGTGCAGTGCCTATTGACATCAGCAAACAGGAATGATGTCAGAAGGTGGATCAGCAGTGCCTGCAGCACATGCTGTAAGGCATGTAACAGGGAGTGAGCCTGCATATGCAGACAAAGTGAGCCAGGCAGGAGATGAAAACATTCATGGAAGTGTTGACTAGAGGAAAGAGAAGCACATTTTAAAGAAGACCTCCTGTATTTGTCCTTCCCTTAGTTTCCCCCAAGTTGGAGTGCATATGACGACCACGAGTGTCAACAACTGCAGCAGCTGGCTTCACCACGGAGCATGTGAAATCTCAGGGCAGAGGGCTGAATATGTTGCTGTACAGTTCAGTTTATTTCCTACAACTTCATCACTAGTTAGGTTGAACTGTGTTAAATGGGACTCTGCTACCTGTGGCTATCTTCTGCCAAGGGGGGGGGAGGGGTGTCAGGATCACCCTTCAGAGCAGTAGGGCTGTGAGATGCCACAGCTGGATTCCTTTCCAGAGTCTACTGCCACTTCCCCAGCTGCTGAGACCTCTCTGCCCACCAACAAGCTCAGACTTTGCTGGTCTGAGCAATCCCCTCAGGGTTCAATCCCCTCTCAGTCCTCAGTGTGACAGCAAGTACCTCATTTTGAGAGGAAGCCAGCCGAAAACTAATGTATTTTGCCTGCTTGGTGCCTGGCCTACAGCACCTCTAAACTTATTATCCACAGCTGCAGTTGTTGCACATTCTCTGTCTCTGTGCAGAGCTGGGCTTTGCAGGCAAGCTTCACACCTCTGTCATATATTCCACCCCAAGATACCAGATGAGCCTTTTCCCATAACTCAGAATAACCAGGAGAAAATGAAGCAGGCTCAGACATCCAGCTCATAGCGCTCATGTGCCAACTGCCCAGCTTCTAATTCCAGGGACAGAAACGTTTCCAGCAGCTGTAGGAGCAGCTCCACGCCTTGTGCCGTGACACCACCCCATGCCCAGCTCCCAAATGGATGCCACGTGGGCATCCCTGCAGTGTGTGAGTCCTTTGTGCTTGCTCTAGATACACTCCAGGGCAGGTGAATAGGGGAAGAGAAGCAAACCATGAATGTCTAGAGGAATACCTACTGCTACAAGTGGCCAAGTGAGGAGCTCTTTTAGGACTGAGACTAGTGTCAGTGCTACAAGGACTGGCATAGTCTCTTTGCCAGATACTGATGCCCTTAGCAAAGTGGCTTTCTGCTTTTCCCTCTATATAACTGTTTCACCATGATTCCTTCTAGTTCATGGGTTCTAAAACATACTACAGTTTTTATTCAGCCAAGCACTTCTTTATCCGTATCCTACACGTCTACTTTAGCTTCAAAGCGACTGCTTGGAAAATGGAGAAACTGAGGCTCAGAACAAAGACTTAAGGAGCGTGTCCACAGTGGTGCAGAAACATACTGACAGAGCCAGACTTGGAAGCTAGGTCTTCCTTCTGTGAAAGGTCAAAACTAGATCTCCTTTCTCCTAAAATCAAAAGTTACATATTCCCCCAAAGTTATTATTGTGACATTTTCATTGCAAAAACAAGACCTACATGGTTCCTGCCCAAGGAGCTTATCCAAAGCACAAACCAACGACATCTGTGAGCAGACAGAATCATAACAGATCAAATCTCATGGCATATTACTAGGAATTCCTGATACCTAAAAATCTGCCATCCTCCACCTGTCTGAAGAAGCAGGCTCCTTTATTAACACTGGGGAAGTTTCTCTGTAACAGAGATGACTCATTCCATCTAACAAGGAGCAATTCGAAGTGCACACGCAGCTCAATTAACACTACAGTAACTGCCCCATGCCTCCTGACACTGAGACACTGGCAGTCCATTACGTTTTCTGGATAAGGCAATGCTGTTCCAGTTCATCCAGCCTATTTTTTCCATATTACTGCACTCGGGTAAGGGCGTGCCTGTCTGTCCATTTACATTTTAATGGTTCACATTACTTTGCTCCAAACAGGGTGAAAATTCAGGGTACAGAAGATAGGGAAAAAATAATAGAAGTGCAGCTGCTTTATGATCTCTTTGGAGTGAATTTTGTCAGCAAGGGCACATGGTAAAGCATTAACACTTCCTTGCAATGCTATGGAGAATCTTTAGCTCTCCTGCCACTTTAACCCTTTGACCTATTTTAGATTCATAGTTAGCTTAATCAGAGGAAGAAGAGTAAAATAATGTTGAGTGGCCACAGCACCATATTTTATTGTGGATGCAAGTCCCTTCAAAGAGATGGAGTAGAGTTTAATGTGAACTCAGACCTACGAAACTTGGGTGTAAATATTTATCTGAGACGTTTTACACAAGTTCATCTTCAGATGTTGTTTCACTAATTGCTTCCCTCTTCCTCACTGTTAAAAAGCAGCTCCAAACAAATGCAAACATTTCTTAAAATACGCAGAGCCTGATGGCACTAAATCAGTTTGCAAGGACACACTTTGAAACATTTCCTTTTCCTTCCAAGAAATGGAGCCCTGCTGGTTTATTTTAAAATGTCCCATATAAGGGGTCTGGGAGAAACAATTCTTGGCTGCCAAAGGCCAAGTGAGTTTTCCACCCAGAGGTGACTGGGGACTAGTTTGACTCACGCTAATCTATTCCATCTCATTTTTTTCCCCTGCTTTCATGGGTTATTTGTGCCTGTGAGGCCTTCCTTCCTTAGGATTACTGGCACAACATTTACAGCAGATGGCAAAGAATGAGGATGTCCTGAAAAACGCAGAGGACTGACACCTCATGGAAACACCACAGGCCTTCCAGACTGAAGCTGATCTTTCTGAACAGTGGATGTATTGGCCCATGTTCTTAAATGACACTGCACTGGATCCCAAATCAAAACACTTTGAATTTGTCAAGGCTTGGACCTGTGTTTCCAGTTACTGAACCCAGCCTTGCTTGCATAGTGCCAGCCTCCACCAAGAGAGCGTGCACGGATGGAGATTAGTACAAGGTTTTGGTCCCTTGCTCTAACATTGCCCAGGGTGTCCTAAAACCAAGCAGAACTCTTAGCTGTCACTCAAGCTGCAGGACAGGTACCTAAAAAGGGTCACCAAAAGCTTTAAGCAGGAAAATAAACTGTGCCTCTGTAAACACCTGGGTACCCAAACGGAGCTCTGTACTTCCTTGCTATGGTATCCAGTACAAGACAGATGTGATAACTGGTGAATACAAGATTAAAAACAAACAAACAAACAAACAAAAAAATAAATATCAATGTTGATTTAGAAATGTTTCTGTACTTTGTGCATCTGGGCTGCAGAAAAACTAAGCCACTGAAGGAAGCACTTCCCCCTGCTAGCACCAATTCAGGAGGCCAAAAATAGTGGGAAAAGTAAAACCTTGTTTTGCAAAATATTTTAATCTATTCTTGGAGGTCCTGAAGGTTTGGCAGTAATTCTGATGTCCAGGGCCAAGTAAATTTGAAATATTTACTAACAACAGATTAGACATCATCACCTGTTGGGGTTTTCCTGCAGTGCTCATGCCCATGGTGAAAACCCACTGCAAGTGACTTCACTCACATGTTTTGATACAACTTTAAAATCTCTCATAGTAGTAAAGGGACTCTTTTCTTATCTATTTCCTTCCTTTGAATCAACGCCAAAAGCTACCCCAGGAACCTCTCAGCAAGAACACCTTCTTGCCTCTATAGCTCGAAAGAAAACCTCTGCATAGCTCTACATGTGCATTTGATCTCTAGCATCAGGTGACTAATTACAGGACTCGTGGGAAATTAGTGGGTGCACGCTTCTAAAAAGCCTGTTAAACCATTTAATGCAGGTGGGTACTTCGGAGCAGAAGTTTCTATTTTAGAGTTAGATTTATATATATAATATTGGGAGGGAGCTTACTGGATTTCAGAGCATAAAAATTCATCATTGAGGCCAAAGTAAATTAAGAACCAGGCTCTTTCTTTCTCTCTCTCTCTTTTTTTTTTTTTTCTTTTTTTTTTTTTTTTTAATGCAAATAAATAATTCACTGAATTGAGATTTGGAAAAATGAAAAGCTTGCAGAGCAGCCAAACCTGAAGAACAGAAGAATGTAAAATATTCCTTTGTGTCTTTAAAATAACCCCTTTTTCTTTCCTTCTCCTGGTTCAAAACTCCTCCTCCTGCCATATTAAAAATTAAAAATTCAAAGCTGGACAGCTGGATCTGCCCAATTACAGAATTACTTCAGTCTTTCCAAAGCAGAGCTTCTAAGCTTGAGTATGCAGGCCCAGCCTCCACTAGGGACCAGATTATCTACCGGCATCTGAAATGCACAGTACCTGTTTTCAGCATGTGATACAAGAAGATACAAATTGCATGAGGAAGTGAAAATGTTAACTACAAAAAGTTATGAGACAGCAGCACTTAAGGCCCACTGAGCAGGCAGCACATCTCCACTTGAACACACCTCTCCCTCTGCCTGCCACCCCAGAGGACGCACATTCATTGTGAGCTGACAAGTTCTTAGCTGACCTCCGACAGATCCCTGACAGAGACTGACTAGACACACATCAGCTTTATATTTGCCTTAGCTTTCTCTTAGGGGTAGAAGCAGACTTACTTCCAAGCCACCTTCCCTCAGCCTGAATGAAAATATGTGCATGAATGGTGGTCCCCAGGAAAGGTCCCAAGTTCCCACCTAATTAATAATCAATCTTGTTGCAAGCAAAGCATCAGTGGGTAACTCAGTCCTCTCCAACAGGTAACTGCCAGCAGACTTTGGTGCCTGTGAGTTTAAGCCTGGTGTTTCGCATGCATTTAGAATGATTAGATCATTTTATTGGCAGCTTAGCCTTGGAATAGAACTTGAAAAGAGGCAGCTCTGTGCATCTGGTTTGCATTAGAGCTGAACATTAATCCCTTTATGACTTATAAGTATCCTGTTAGCGCTATACAGACTTGGAGTTGTTAAATGGCATTCTTAGAGCTTGGTGGCTGAAAAATGGGCCAAAACCAACACCTTTTCTAGCGCATGCACCATGAAAGGCAATTTCTGCTTTTTGTTGTTTGCTCATCTGCCTGTCAGAAACAGGACGGCTAACACACTTGCTAGTAATATCCCCTGTTGAACCCCTCCTCAAAACTCATTTTAGGTTTGTGCTGAATTGCAGGATTTAATCCCACAGAATTTTGAAGTTGATGAAAATGAGGATCCAAACATCATGAATTTCAGTGGAGCTGCAAGTCTAAAGTTACACGAGCTGGGCAAGTATAAGCAGACTTTGGCTCAAACAATTGCACATTTTTGCCATTTTTTTTTTTTTTGTAGTTGCAGGAAGACGTTAGGGGTGTAACACTGAAAGAGGCCAAGAGAGACATCACTGAGCAGCTAGGCAAAGATTAGGAATGGAAAGGCAGGCTAAGGTCCATGTAAAAAAGAAGGTGTGAAGGAGGGGCCTGAAAACACAGCCTGAAAGAAATGCTAGTGGATTGAGAAAGGGAAGGAGAGAAGCTAATTACAGAGGACAAATAGCTCAGAGATCAAATAACCTGGAAGTCAGGATGGTTGGCCAAGTGAGGCACACAAGGAAATACGTACATTCTTACAGTAAAAAGAAAACTCTTGCTACGAACCAATGCAAGTAAAGTTGTGTGGTGTTAAAGAACATGTTCCAGTTTTTGGATGGCAGAAGAGATGGAAAAAGATAAGCAGTAGAATGAAATTATTCCCATTAAGATCCTTGCACGAGGCTGTAATAATTATCCCATGGGAGCAACTGCTGCAGGCTACTGCAGAAAGTCATAGATGAGCCAAGGAGAAGAAATGACTAAGGCAGAAAACACCTTGTTCCACTCAAGTCCATGATACAATGCCAGTGCTTTACAGGGGCTATGATTTATAAGAGTGGGTACAGCACCACCAATGAATCAGACAAAGGCTACATACATTAATGACTCTGCATATCCCATGCACAGGCACAGGCTTGGGTTGGGGAGGCATTTTTGCTCTGTAGCACAGGCAGGCATAAAGTAGCCATGGGGACGCAGAGGTTGCACCCAGCCTGCACTGGCACTAGGGAGTGCAAGCGGCCGTGGTGCTTTTCTGACATAGCACTCTCTATGCCTGTATTTCTGGTGCAGCCTAAAGAAACTGGCAGTGGAAAACTCTGAGAAACATTCTATTTAAAGATTATTCTTCTGATTCATATACTTTTCCTCACCTTTGTTTTTCCCCAGTACTTCTTTTTCATTTTTGCCTTAATCTTTACAGGAACTAGCATGAAAACTCTATCATCTTAAACTAGGACAAACATAGGGCACATTAGCAGGCACACAAGACCCCAAAAGCTTCCTAACCTGCCTCTTATACTTCATTCCCCATCACTTGGGTTTAACACAGGTTTATGTGTAAACTCATACCTCCAGTCATGAGCGCTTTTGTGGGTCTTTGAAAAATACTTTATAATCTGACAGAATGTTTCTGATTTTGAGGAATCCAGAGCAGAAAACAATTATCCAGCAGAATTTACAGTAGAGCTATAAAGATAGTGCTTATCTTTTCCACCACTTAGCTGTTAGCCCCTATCAGCTTTATTAATTTTTCATGGAAAAAATTGCCATGTGTAGCCTCTTTATTTGCTTTCCCTATGCAAACACATGTGCACAGACAGATGCACACATAAACATACATGCACAAAGCTCTTTTGAGCTTTCCCGATAGACACTGCAGCCAACTTCAAAACCAAATCAAACCATGCCTTTCAATAGGAATTATGAAAAGTAAGTTTTAAATCACAAACACATCCTGTTTTGCTTCAGTTTCTCTCTTACATGCCACAAGCTGGACTCCACCCTAACTGTTTTCAGAGGGGCTAACTATGAGTGCCAGGTTTTGGAAACTTTCATGTCATTATCTGTCCCGCCATTTGATCTCAGAGAAATGTGAGAAGGGGTAGAACAGTGTGGACAAGAACAGAGGGATTGACCCCATGCCCATGCACACCCATCCCTCTTCCAGTTCTTTCTCCCACAGTTCTAACACCCCTCATGAGAAAATGCCAAGAAGAAGATGAACAAAAGTGTTTTGTTTTGTTTTGTTTTCATCACTGCCTGGTCTTTGGCTGAAATGGAGAAGGTGCTGTTAAGCAGACTTTCTATATGCTGTTCAAGGCATAAGTAATCATAGTGAAGATGCTTTCACAGGTAAATCAAAGTGAGTATCCTAAGGAGATGCCAGGTCCCTTACCAGAGCGACATGGAGAGGCGGGGAACTGGCAAGGCTAGATTTCCATGTTTTATCTGAGAAAGTGACCATGCAGATCACTTGTGTACCATACTGTAGTAACTCCTCTAGATGATCTCTGCATATCAGCTTCCAGCCAGAGGATACAGGCTGTCTCCTGAGCAGTGCTGCCAAATGGGTGATGTGCTGCTGGTGCTCTGGAGGCTGCTGAGGGTGTTTGTTTGAGATGGGTACAGTCAGATGTGTGACACTACACAGCTGTAAGCGGGATGCTGATGCAATAACAGTATGAGTGACTGAGTGCCACTGTAGGAATTTACAGAGATGTGTGCTACTGGGGTGCTACTTGCTGCGATGGTCAGACCAGCAAGCATGGAGTAATGAGTACTTTTGGAAGAAGTTGAACTCCACAAATACAGGAGTCTGGGGTGTTTGTGAGGGTTCTGGCATGAGAAAGAGGGTGAAAGAGCAAAGGGGTGGTGAACCTGTGGTAGGCAGGATGTTAGAGTACAACATACTGATGTGATACTATCCACAAGGGACTGGGAAAGGATCCAGGAGAAGGATCATCAGAGCCGCAAATTTGCCAGCAGCTTCACTTCTCACATCTGACAGTAAGATACAGTTTTCATATTAAGAAGACAGTCTCACAGTGCTGGTGTACTGATGTACAAACTACCAAGGAAAATGCCCTCCCCTTTTTAAAAAAAAAAATAAAATCAGTCTCCCATATTACAAGCATGAGGCAATCTAGGTTCCCTCATGGCTAGTCATAAGGAACAAATGCATACTAGATCTTAAAGCTGCTAAGAGAATCCATATCTCCTCACACTGCTCAGCATCTCACACTCCTATGAAGCAAAACCAGCCTGACTACAAATGTCTGAGTCACATCCCTTCATTACAGTCTAGAACAGTTCTAGGTCCTGGAGCCTCATCTTCAAGGACAAGGCCACAGGCTTCCCATTTCTGGGCCAGCTGAAGTACAATGAACAAAGCAGAAGCACTGGGAAGCATAAATTGTCCCTTCTGACAATCCGTGCTGACCAAGCCTAGTCACATTAAGTGATTTGTGTGTGGGTTCAGCCAAAACCTAGAATGCAGCAACACTTAAAGACAAATCAAGAAAAAGCAACTGTGTCCAATGCTATTGGTGGAATATTGCCTCCATGAGATGCCTGTCAATAACGAGGTTGTACACCGACCCAGCATGTGGTGTCGTGTTTGATACGGATTCCCTGAAGCAGTAGACTCACAGCAAATGTAAGTTTGTTTTAACCAATAAAATTTAATATATTTTCCTCTTGAAAATAATCTATGTTAATTTTTAAAACATCACTAGAGGGCGATAAATAAATAGATTTCCCAATCAACCCAACTGTTCGTATAGGCGGTGAGATCTTGGAGAAAGCTGTTTAGCTGCAAACCTTGCTGGGAGGAGAGGTGTTCAAACATCTGTGCATATCACAATGACCTGACAACTTTCTCTCATATTCACAAATGAAATGCTTCTCTTTAAGTGTGTGTCCTGGAGAACACCCAGGGACCTGTGAAACGCACCCCAGAACTTCCCTGAAGCTGGGCATGAGCTGTGTCAGGTGTCAGCAAGACAATGGGGCAGCTGTCCTGTGACAGAACACTGCCATTAATATAAAGCCCATTGAGTAACAGTGGCTTAATTAGCTTAAAGCCATGCTGAACAAACTGATGATCAGGTTGTTGAAGAAAGCACTGGGAAGGTTGGGGTGCTGTGCCCTGTGGCGTCCTATGCATCCCAGGGAGCACAATTCATGGAGGAGCTGTGAGCTCCTGCAGAAGTGGGCACCCACAGTCCAACTGCTCTAGCTGCGTGAGCTAACAGCCAGCTGTGGTGCTGAGGCAAAGAACAGACTGTTTGAGGCCCTTGCTTTCTGTATCCGCAGGTAAAATAGATCACAGCAATGCTTTGGATTACACAGAAGGCATCAGCAGAGGGTCCCATTAGGAAAAGGAATGCTAAGGGATGTTTTAAAAATAGAAGACAGGAAGGAAAGGGAAAACCAGACATCAGTCTCAACTGCTCCAGTTAGGGCTTTGTAGGTAAAAGCTACAAGCATCCCTGGAACAGGCAGTAAAAGGTGCAATAATACTTCACTGGATTGTATGGATCTTTCCAAGTCTCTCTTGGTTGTGGGCACTCTCCAGCCCTTGGCAAGCACTGTTAGTATCACAACTAACTGCAGACCTTTTTTTTTGTTTGTTTGTTTAACTGAACTTGCTATTTATTCCAGTGGAAACAGCCTCCAAAGAAAATTGTTCCACTCAGCTACTGTTTGTTCTGGATGATTTGTTCTCAGAATTTCAAACTGGCATTTTGAGTAATGTTTACGGTTTTCCCTTATTTTCCATTATTTCAGCCTAACTCCAAGCTAGTTTGATACTCTATTGTTTGCTTTACTGCTTTTAAAAGAATCACTAGAGGCAACTGCCACTCAGTACAGGCTGAGCATCTCTTCCCCACCAGCACGCTTTCTGCTTTGCTGGAGTCACCGCCACATGCTCTTCACACCACAGGACACACGGGTCTAAAAACACAAGGCAGTAACACAAGGGCTGTTTTGCCTGTCACAATGACCTGACACAAACGTAAAACTCATTCGACGGGTCTCCTGCAAAAGCACGTAGAGGCAAAAGCGCTGTGATTCTGCCACCACTCTGGAGAAGCCTACTGCAAACATGCATCGAGCAAAACCGCTCTCAAAACTGCGTGCTGCAGGAATTTTCCGGCTGTTTCCTTCCTGACCCGTCCCACGACAGACGGATCCCCGGCTCCACGTGCGCACCCGCACCCGAGCTCTCCCGCCTCCCCCTGCCTCCCTTCCCTTTCGCAGCCGGGCTGAGCACGCCAGCCCCTCGGCCTCCCCTCCGGCTGCCGGCGGCTCCCCCGGCCCCAGCGCCTCCGCGCCCGGCTCGGCGGACCCTCCAAGGCGCCCACCTACTCGAGGGACGCCGCCACCTCCGGGGGACGGGCGGAGACCCCCGACCCACGGGCAGCTCGGCGGGAGGCCGGCGGGGGGCACCGGCTCGGCGGAGGGCGGCCAGTCCGGCAGCCGGCAGCGCTGGCGCCGCGGTACTTGCCTGGCTCCGCGCGGAGCCCCCGGCGCAGCTCGGGGCGCTGCGGCCGAGTCATGCCCGCGGCCGGGGCGCGGCGCGCCGCATGGTTCGCGGCGGCGGCGGCAGCGGCGGGAGCTGCGCGCTCGGCGGCGGCGGCGGCGGCGGCGAGCGGAGCTCCGCGGAGTCGCGGAGCCGCTGCGAGCGGGGCAGCTCCGCCCGGCGCCGGCATTGGCCGGGCGCGGCGGCCGGGGCGGGCCGGGCAGGCGGAGGGAGGGACGGAGGGGCCGGGCGGCGCCCTGCTCCTCTCGGGCACGGGCGGCGGGGGGACGCGGGGCTGGAGCTTGGCGGAGGTGGGAAGGCCCGTGGGATGAGCGCCGTCCTCGCCCGCTCACCCGCCCGGCTGTGGGTGCCCGGGGGGACGACCCGGTCCTCCGCGGGCGAGCAGCAGCAGCGAGGTCTGCCGGCACTCCCAGCCTGCGCTCCCTCCAGAGAAACGCGACGAGTGGGAAAATTCACCCAGCGCGAAGAGGGTGGTGGGTTGGCATGTGCCAGACTCATCCTGCTGGGATGAATCCACCCATCTCCTTGTTCACCTGAGGGTCCTTTGTTTGCTCAAAGCACTGAGGAGAAAAAAAGAGAAAAAAAGGAGTCGTGCTGGAGGAAAAGGGCAGGATCTGCCTCTTGAAAGTGTTTCTGGGCAGGGTTTAAGCACAAGTTGTTGCAGGCTGGAAAACTACAAAGCAACGCAAAGAGAACCTGGCATAGAATGCGGGCTAGGAGATGTTTTTGCTATCCCCAGTGGTGCAGAAACTCACTTTTCACTGTGGGTATTGCCCAAGGGTGGAGTCAGGGGCTAAATATGGTGAAAAAGCTACACAGAAATTCATGCTAACAGATAGCTTTTGTGGGCATACTGAGCAGAAGAGCCAAGAACTGATGGGGCCAGAGATGGTCATGTTCTTGCTCTGGAAAGCAGTTGTCCCTACAAGTCCAGGCACCTCAGCATAACTTTACAAGGTATTGCCAATTTCTTCCTTCACTTTCATGCCCAGATCTACCGGAATAGCCTTGCTCACCTGATTTTCCAGCTTCTAACACCAGTTGGCTTCCCACTTTGCTGTATCATTCCTTACATATTTCCATAGACAGTCCCCTAAAATCTGGCCCAACATAGCAGTCCATTCATTCCTTCGGGAGGAAAATTTTGGTTACAGCTCAATGGTACACATCAGTGTATTTGCAACCATCAAGTTGTAGCCATTTCCTCTGTATCACATGATCTTCTGCTGACCCCTCCTCTTCCTCCTTCCAGCTTTCTCACCTCTTTCATTTCAGGCTTTCCACTTTGCATCTTTTCTCCAGTTAGATTGTGGCTGTTTGGGTGAGAGACTGCAACCACAACCTACCAGTCCTACTTCTGTCTACAATCTAATGCAATACAAATACTAAAGAAATGGTCAGAAATTTTCCAGCAGAACCTTCCCTTCCCTTCCCTTCCCTTCCCTTCCCTTCCCTTCCCTTCCCTTCCCTTCCCTTCCCTTCCCTTCCCTTCCCTTCCCTTCCCTTCCCTTCCCTTCCCTTCCCTTCCCTTCCCTTCCCTTCCCTTCCCTTCCCTTCCCTTCCCTTCCCTTCCCTCCCCTCCCCTCCCCTCCCCTCCCCTCCCCTTCCATTTCCTTTCTTTTTTTTTTCTTTTTTTTTCTCCCCAGTGGAAACAGATGAATAGTTCACATTTGGGGAAACATGTTTGTTCTGGCAAATCTGATGGAACTTGGGCAAAAGCCCATTAAGGGAAAACTTTGGCTTGGGCAGCTCAGCTCAGCTTCACAGCTGTCTATCTGAAAACTTTGTGTTTCCAGAGCCTATGAGTACAGACCAGGTCAGTTTTCTGTGGGTCAATCAGATGCAGGGGCCTTGTGAGTGGGTTCCTACTTTCAAGGAAGGCATCTGATGCCTGGTATCTGGTCAGGAAGACCAAGGATCTATGATGATAATGTTTCCATGAGGGGCATGTCTCTTTGCTGGCAGTTCTGATGGCTTACAAAAACAGACACAAATTACAGTGTCCTTGGGCTCCTGAGCAGGTAGAAATTCCATACATTAATTCTGTAATTCCACCATGATTGCTGGGCAGAAACTACTGTGGAAAGCATATAAAATTCCTACAGCTTCCCCTGTATTGACAAAAGTCATGACTGCAGCACATTTCATGGGATCAGAAATAACGTATGTTGGCAGTCATCCAGTTTTCTACTCTTCTATGTCTTTCACAGAGAACTTGCTATGCAGCGATCCTCCCTGCTACTTGAAGCAACCATACGTGTAATGTTCACAACCCTGTGGTAGGGCTGATGGATGAGAAATACAATGGGTCTCAAAGGGAGTTATGGTAAAAGAGGAAAGACATTTAGCAATGCAGATTCTTGTGTTGGAAAGATTTCTAGATTATCCTCTTGCTTTTTCCTTTCTAATTATTACTAGGTGAATATTTGTGGGGAGCCATCATTTATCAACATTTCTTCTAGATCTTTCATCTTTCTTCTGTGTGCTGGCAAAGCCTGTATTGTTCCCCTTTGTAGCTCTCTTATTAAATATCTACTTGGAACATTTTGTCATTTATTTACTGTGTATGATTTTTTTTTTTTAACTGTATTAATTTATTTATATTTTAAACAAGTCTTTGTGCATTATAGAAGGTAGAAGACTGGTGACCTTGCAAAGGGAGCTTACTGTGCTACCACAATGCAGACTGAATACACGTGCTTCTCCTATATCATTCCCTTTTCATGCTTGGCTCTAGGTGGAGAGCTGCTATCTCATTATGAGAAAGGCTTACTTATCTTCCTTCCTATATTTGTTTGACCTCTTCCTTTATCTTTCTGCAAGGAAGCAAGTTAATGACAATTGTGATAATAGGTTTTATCATTATGGTATTTGTTAGTGTTACCATAATGTATAAGGCTGGAATTTTTTGAAAGAGACTGTTAAGCAGGGACTTAAGTCCTGCTGAAAGTTAAGCTAAAGCCAGTAGGTATTCTACTAAGTCGTTACTCCAAGATTTTAAAGATTCTGTCATGGGAATGTTTTGCCATCATAAACAGAGTTGAGAGGTATGTAAATGCCCAAATTCCTTGCCATCCTTCATTACTGGTGCTGCTTAAAGTGGGATCTGCCCATGTGGATGTCTCACATGCTGAAGTATCTGGGACCGTTTACCATTGAGAAGACATGAAAAGCAATAGGAACCAAGTTTAACTCCGCCTCCCCTCTTTTTTTTTTTTTTTTTTTTTTTTTTACTTTTAATAGGAAATTCTATTTAGAAAGCTTTCTAATTTGCTCTGCAGGAAAATTTTGTCTCTGAGGGGAACTCTATTTGTGTTGAGAAAGAAGCCGCTTCAGAGACTATTTCAAGGTAAACATGTACCGAGGGCAGATGCTTTCACAGTTCTGTCACTCTGGGGAAATATCTGTTCTATAAAATCCTCTCTGGAGATGTACTGAAAAGAATACATTAAAGAGGTAGAATGTACTCTAATCTATGCTAAGATTTTGATCTCTTCCACATTAAAAGTTCAGTCATGCAAACACATACTTACAGTGTTAAATAAACTAAACTCTTAAAAAAAAATGCACCACATCTCAGTCACACAGACTGTCTTGGAAAATCAAGTGATTTTTAAAAACTATAACGAAAGATGAGGAATGCTTTATTTGCTGCCAGATATGCTGTGATCTGATCTTTATGTTTGTTCTATGAATACGAGATTTGAAAAGTTGATCTTTTTCCGTAACGACATCACTGCTTTGTCTCTAAACAACTCTTACAAATATTTTTCAGCATAGGATACTTGAGAGATACTTTTGGAAAAAAAGAAAAACAAGGCAGCCAGCATATGTTCACAGAGTATTACAAAAAAAAACACACATGTAATCCCTCCCTATCGGCTTGCGTTCTCATGGGAAATACCTTTGGAGGCATTTCCTGTAGGCCCAAAAGTACAAATGGGCCAGACAAATTTAAGATTTCAAACAATTCTAGTGCTTTATAGTGCTTTCCATTCGTATTTTTATGTACCTGATCTGCAATCCTGTAACAATTCTACCCATTATCTTGTTATAGCAACAATACTATAATGAAAATAGTACAGCCTTTTCCAAAGGAGATCTCCAGATAAAAATTTATTGAGCATTTCTTTCCAAAGTGCTAGTACCTTTTTCCTAATAGAGAAAGCATAAAAATTTTTTCCTTGTAGTTGGAAGTTCCTCTGACTTCTGAGTTGAATAACACTCTTTATATTAAATATAGGTGCTCTAGAGCCTCTAAGCTTGTTATACTTATGGCGGTAACTTAAGATAGTTCAGCTATGTTTTATTTTACTTCCATTGCATGGGCATAGGATTTCAGGATATGTGTGTCTTATAGATCAGCAAAGTTTGTCAAGAGAACATTTCTCCTAAATTTTCAAGGAAACTTAGAGGATCTTCTTCCTTCCCCTTAGAATCCTCCTCTAGAAACATGCAAGAACAATCGTTTTCTGGAGAGTGGTACATCTTCATAAGAGTGGGCTCAGATATAGCCTGCTGGTTTCTCAGACTGTTTTGTTTTATGATATCACAGCAGCTGTGTAGAGGATCAGATATGGAGAAAGGAAATATCATACTGTGATATAAATGCTGAGGCACTCTCTCCAAGAGGCAGAACTGATGGTATGGAATTTAGGAAGGAAGGTCATTTCTTCTTGGGTTGTCTTTGCTTGTGACTTTGTTGTTCCACTCCATCATATGCCTGTCTTTCTGAATCATTCTGCAATCTATTTCTTCCTTTATTTGTATTTGTATTTGTATTTGTATTTGTATTTTATTTTTTAATGTGAATACACATCAAGCATTTTTAAAGATTAAACTGCTCCAAGACAACCAAATCGGCTGCAAGCCTGGATATTCTGAGGAAGAATTCAGCTTTTGAAATCTGAGAGCATCAATGATCTTTAGGTCCCTGATGTCTTTCAAAGGGGCACCAAATGTCAGTGCACCACTGAAACAGCCTTTTCCAACAGAGAAGCCCATTTGCAAAAAGATCAAAATGAACTCAGAATAAGTTTTTAGAATTATTCACTGCTCCCTGCCCCCCCAAAAACCCACAAACAAATAAAAAAGCCACCAACAATCCACAACACAACCAACCAACCAAAAACCACACCAAAATAAAGCAAACAGCAACTGTTGGGAATTCTTTTTCAAAAGGATATTCAAGAGAAATTGCCTGGCAACTGTTGTTCCAAATTGTTGTGCTTTGGAAAGATGCAAACTATAGATTATCACATTGGAGGCATCTCAGTCTGACCTAATTCCACACAACTGGCCCTATCTACATTACAAAATAAAGGACCAGTCAGGCAATTCCACTACAATACAGTTCTTTCTTTTGCTGGTTATGGAGTTGGTTCAAAACAGAGTGTAGTCCATTCCTCATTCTCCTGTGAAGGCAGGGGAAAGCCCTGGAATACTTCTCTAGTTTATGGGACATGGCTGAAAACTTCTTTTTTCTCCAAACTTCTTGACCCTGCTGCATGAGCAGAGATGATGAAGTGTCTGTATGGCATGAGCAACTCAACCAGAAGCAGGCTGGTGCTGGCTAAAAGTAAATTTCTCAACAGATTGGATTTTATTTTATTTATTTTTTTATTGTTATCTGAGAAGCCATTTGAAAGAGTTTGCCAACACATGTGATCAACAAATAAATTTACTGTGCTCCTGGATTTGTTTCCTTACTACAGTGCTGAAGAAATACTACTTGACTCATTATTGCATACTGCTATTTGCCATACTGCTAACATTGCTACCTGTATTTGTAATGAACTGACGTCCATCAGTCTGTATTTGACGCTTACAGAGTGAGGTGAGTAGGGATCACCTAAGAAACTTATTTGTGTCTAGTGCTGCACTGTCTGTGAGTTGAAACACAGGGAAATTCCTCCTTCCCTTGAAGAATTAAGTCACAGGCTGTGACTGGGAGTAGGAAATTGGGTTAACCAGGGCATGGATTAGATCTTTACAAAGGTCTGTGTTCCTGTGCCCTGAATTTTGATGATAACCTTTGATACATGAAGACTCATCACCTCCTTCCTACACAATGTTATTTAACATGGCTGCTTAGACTGGATCTTGTTCTCAAGCCAAAGGTTTAGCTGTCCCCTGCTATAGAAAAAATGCATTCTATATTCATTGTGTATTCCTCTCCCAGATTTACATCATGTTTCCTTTAGCAGGACTTGCTGGCATCCTGTTCGCCTGGTTCATTTTTCTGCTGTAGCTTCATTTGGAGCTGAAAATACCATTAGGATGTCTGTACAATGATTTGGCATGTCTGAAGACCATGAAGGCTACTGAATTAAGATGTTTCCTAAGGGCAGATACTACTTTTTCTTTCCTTCCTCAGGGCAAAAAGTCTGTTTTATAACAGCCCTTCTTGCCACAGTCTTATTAAACACCTTTTAATGTTTGCAATTTCCAGTCATTGCCCTTTCTTACACTCAGCCTGTGATCTCACACAGAACCATGGCCAATAAAAAGGGAGGGGATGCTGTAAGGGAATATGCCTGGGAGTGTATGTGGAACTATGGAAGAGTGCAAATATAGCTACATCCCTATGTGAGTGTACAGAAGAGATCATACTCTGGGGCTGATGCTTCGGAGGCCTCTTTCTTTGAGGTGGGGCCAGAGGGAGAATGGATACTAGATGTACTTTAAAATATTAGACGTGTGTATGTATGTATATGTGTCCGTAGGGGTCCTGCAAAAGCCAAGAGGAAAAGGACTGATTTTCTGCTTTATGAAAGGTGTTTTTTATTTTTTATTTTTTTCCAAACAAGAAGGCGAGTGGAAAAAAGAATCAAGGGATAATTTAGACTAGGAGAAAAATGTGACTACAATACATTTAAAGTTCTCCCACAGGTACCACCCCCATGCTCCTTCCTAGCACGAACACAATCAGACATCATGAAGATCTTTAAAAACCATCTCTTACTTTGAGTTGTGCTCCTATTTGCAATTAAACACTCAGTGTACCTTGCCACACAATTAAACAGGAAAAAAGGATTAGAAAATACCTTGCACCTGCTATTTGGCCAAGGTGTTGTTACTTTTGTAATCTTGTCCTGTGCATTTCCATGCATATTGAACTAGCCAGTTCCAGTGTGGTTCAGCATAAGAGTAGCTGGAAATACTCATTCAAATATCGATGACCAGTGGGACAACTCATCGGTTGCTCCTTTTTTCTCTGTTTCAATGAAACATTAATCACATGAGTAAACTGAGTGAGCTTTGGGCTGTGATTTTTTGTAATGTGATTAATTAGGCTTTGCCTTGCCTCTATTTCATATTTGCAGTCCTGCAAGTTCGGACAAGAATGCCACCAGATTAGGAAAGCTGTATTTTCTAAAGTCTTGCACTGATGTGCAAAGAGACTGGAGAGTGAAAGAACTGGAGAACATTTGGTCTTTAACAGTGAGGGCACAAGGAGGGCTCTTTCTTCATGCTCGCTCTTGTTATTGCCTGTCTGTAAAAAGCTTGACACAAAGCTGGTTTGAAAGGACAGGAGTATGTCTGTTTATGTTGTAACTGTTTTATCTCAGGTAGAATAAAAGATAAAAATCCAGGGCTTGATTCCCCACTCAGATAAGCACATCTCCAGCAGTCTCTCTCCTCACGCTCTTCTGTTTCTTGTTGAATGGAAATGAAATGCAGGAGTTCCCTACATGCAGGGAGACCAGTGACTTTCTTTGATTCCTGACCTGGGGACAGGTATGCTGAGGATTCTATTTAGGCAGCTGGTGCTGAAGTCTTCTTCATGCAAACTGTCCCACCAGGAGCCCTGAATCCATAGTGACTTGGTCCACAAGACTGAGGACAGTAAGCTTTATTAAGGTGCATTACAAAACTCTAACAGACACACTCAGAGGGAATTTTCAAGCACTGGTAATGATTTCACTTCAGATTCCATCCTTCTCTTAGAATCATAGAATCACAGAATCATTAATGTTGGAAAAGACCTTCATCTGGTCCAGCCGTCACCCTACTATCAATGTCACCCACTAAACCATGTCCCTAAGCACCAGGTCCAACCTTTCCTTCAGCACCTCAATGTAACAATGTAATGTAATGTGCATGAAAGATGTAGTAGCCTTGGATTAAATACTGTTTCCAGACCTGATCCTGAGAACTGCCTTTCATCTCTCCTTGCTGGAGGCTGTCTGAAAAAAGTACAGCCTCAGTATTTTTACAGAGAAGATTGCACACTGGGGGGTTTGGGTTTGTTTCTTTTCACTTTCCTTGAACTTGAAAATACCTACTGGGATTTTGTTCCCAGTTTCAAAACAAAATGACCTCTGTTGAGGGAGACCAAACATGGGAAATATGAGGTCAAATATTCAATGGAAGCATCCTAAGCAAATGTTGGATGACAATGAGCATTGTTTTGCAGCCTTGTCTTGGTGAGTCTGGTATCTGCCATAATAACACACTGAAATACGTGCCACTTTGAGACAAAATATGTTGAATATTAGAAAGTTAAGGGAGGCTTTTCAACACTCACTGTGCACCAGAGATTTTGAAAAATAGTGAAAACTGTTAAAGCTATCTTTTTTTTTTTTTTTTTTCTAAAATAATTGCTATGGTTGTTAGAGTATACTGGTGCATTGTATCTACTTAAATGTGGTTCATTTACGTCAGGGGATGTGGTCCCACACTGTCAGTACCCAGGTGGTGCTGCAGTCAGTGGAGTGCACTCCTCAGTCCCCACACTCAGGGCACTGTTGCAGAACCTACATGCGCTAAACAAGGTCTCTAAATTGACTGCATGTGAATTACTCCCTGGTAGCTCCCCATGCTGCTCTCACAGCATGGTAAGTGTGATGCTGCCTGCCTCTGGTGGTTAGCCACCTCCTGTACCCACTGGCTAGAGCATGCTGCCAGGGCCTGCAAGGCACTAAGTGGCTGTGATGGCCCTGAGCGGGGCCTGGCTGCTCTCCCTGGCTGGCTGGGGTGGCGGGACAAGCACGGCTCCTCGCTGGGCATGGTGCCACTCGGACCCAGCCAAGCACCTACTGCCCTTGAAACTTCCGGAGGCCCGCAGACCCTGGGGCCCAGCTGCCCTGCTTCCTCTGTACTCCCCAGCTGGAGGGAGAAGCATGGTGCTGCCCATGGTTGCCACCTTCCTGTTCCCAAAGGAGGTGGTGAGGCTTGGTATCTGTTCTGCCTCAACACACATTAACTCAGTGACCCACAGGGAGAACAGTGCTGGTATCAGAGATGGCTGTGGTTTGATTCCTCCACATCCCTCGGAGGAACACTTGGCAGATAGTCTCAAGCCCTGTGTGCTGGCTGCAGCACCCCAAACTCTCTCTGTGTGCATTTCAGTGGCTATGAAGCCACCTACAATCCAAGCATGTCACAGAGCTGCTCCCTCATCATAAATGGACATAAAGGCTCCTCCCCACGCCCCTATCAGTTCATGATGTGTCTTAGTGACTGGCCATTTATGGGAAAATATGTGCTTTTGAGAGTAGGAGCTTTTGCCATGGTAGCACTCTGCCCACGCAGACAGGGCTGTTCCTCTTGCCAACTTCAGCCTTGGCCCTGCATACATGATTTAGCCTTTGGAAAGGAAAAGGCAATCGGTGCATCCTGTGTGTGTTTGGAGAGGAATGCACAGCAGCTTGTGAAAATGATTTACTGCATGTGTTGAGCACCAAGAATGTCAAGCAGGCATGGCTTTGAGGGCTCCCCCTGTGGGATCAACCTGTGCTTTTTTTGTGTTTGTTTTTTTTTTTTTTTTTTTTTTTTCAATCATTATTGCAGTTTTCAGCAACCACCATTCATGATTGTGAGGAGCACAATGTTCAGAAAAAAAAGCCTAGGGTTTCCATTCTTTTCCTTTCACTCTTTGTCACCTTCTAGGATAGGATCATTCTGTGGCTCTGATTACCTTCCTTCCAGCTCCTTTCTTTTCTGCTTTCACATTGCTGTGATTTCAGTTCCATATTTTCTAACTTGGAGGGTGGGACTGCCTAAATATTACAATATCTAAGGAGAGGGTATAGAGAAGACAGTCAGTGTTCTCTGAGATGCACAGTGGTCAGATGCCAGGCAGATATAAGCTGCAAAACAGTAAATTTCAATTCAACATTTTTTTCATCGTGAGGGTAAGTCAAACACAGACAAGGTTATCCAGAGAGGTTCTAGAGTCTTGATCCTTGGAGATATTCCAAGCTTGACTGAAGGAAGTCCTCAGCAATCTGAACTAGCTGGACCTAGTTTGAGAGGCAGAACAGACTAGTGGTCCCTGACAACCTAAATTATTTTATGGTTCTGTGGTGTTTTGCCAGTATTTCACAATGAATCTACAGTATTACCTCCTACTGTTTATCCAGAGATTT
Organism: Aythya fuligula; assembly: GCF_009819795.1. Classification (NCBI taxonomy): domain Eukaryota; kingdom Metazoa; phylum Chordata; class Aves; order Anseriformes; family Anatidae; genus Aythya; species Aythya fuligula. Next base: position 21,009,301 of record NC_045571.1, on the reverse strand, counting down.
AGCTTCTCTTGAGTATTGCATTTTCTGAGCCTCACCATTTTTTCTACTTCTGCTGTTGGCTCTAGATGACAGTTTGGGCTTCTGTAGGATTGTTTGCTTCTAAGCGTGGGGCCATTTCAAACTTGCTGAGCTACAAACACATGAACACAGAAGTCAGATGGGGAATACAGATCTGAATATCTGCATTCCTCACAATTTGGGGATGCACAAAGCAAGAATTTGGGTTCATGTTCATACTCAGATGTATATAAATGTGACTTCAGAAATATGCAAATAGCTGCTACCATTCCCCATGTCTGCCACATTTGGTACAACAGGGACAAAACAGTGAATGGAGTTACTAGTGCAAATATTAAATACTAAGACTGGCTGTTAGACCACATTTTTCTCTGAAGAGGACTATGGCTTTCATTTAATGGTTTGGTTTGATGTCTGCTCAACTAACAGAAATCATCTGTTTCTAGCACAGACATGCAGCTTTCATTGTGTACCTCTGCCTTTCCTATGCTGTATGAAGATAGGTGGGAGCTGATGAACTGGCAAGGCCACTGCTCATGCAGTGGGATCATAAATGAGACGAGTAGCTGGGAACAGGATCAGGACAAAGACGTGCCTACAGGGGTTCTCACTGCATAGCTTTGAGCCTTTAAGTTTAGTGTGCCTTCTGTTGGTTTCCTCTCTGATTAATCTGTTGATGCAGTGGATCTATAAACCTGGATTAATTTGTAGTCTGGAATTATTAAATGGTAACAAATATTCTGGTACAATTCAGAAATGTGCACGTTGCATGCCTTATTAAATGCTGCAAGGCCTGGGCTGGTATTCTGTGACCTATTCAGAGCAAAGTTCTGCTCTAGGCAAGAGAAATGTGGATTCGGAATAACTGGGAATTTAACTGGAGTTAAACATGTACAAATCCAGAGTAAGACAAAACAGAATTCAGATTGTGAGTTTTTTCTTACTTTTTTCACTTAGTACAAGCCAGGGTCAACTGCAGTGCAGTTGATGGAACTATTTATATAGGTTTTATAGTTTATGTAAGTGAAGCTTTGGTGATGAAATGCATGTATTATTTAGGAAGTCTCGTTCTTAAGCTTTTTGTCATAAAAAGCATGCAAAACCAGTTTTATTCTATATGGCTAGCACAGAATTTCTCCTGATATGAAACAGCAATGGTGAAAACTATTCTAAAGAGCTTTAAGCAGCATCCTTGGCATTTGCAGTACATCTGGAATCTGTTGAACCTGGACCACTTATCCTGTGGGAAAAGGGGAATAAGTGGGTTGAATGAAGGGAATTAGCATGAAAGGAATGACTTGTTCCCAATGGACCACTGGGAACACCTTCCTTCTTGTTGAAAATGGATTAACTGTGCGGAGCACAGTGAAGTTCAGATTGCTTATCCTAGAACTGTTTTTCTGCCAAAATAAGACAAACAGAAATAGGGGATAGTCCCCCATCTGGGACTGCACAGGAGACAGCTGTACCACACAGCATGAGTTACAAGCTGATGAGCTTGTGTGCTCTGAACTCTTGACATTTAAGCTGTGTGTTGGGGCACCTGAGCTGTGTGATAAATAGCAGCGACAGGTTGACTATGACTGCAGGCCCCACGTCTTTTGTCAGGAGCATATGTAAGTTTTTGCAAGGTACATGATGTGTGTTTGTGACTGTATGTAGCATGTGTTTTTGGATGGGTGTGTTTACAGATGTTTTTGGCCCAGTTAAAATACCTTTGTCAAGAGCCACTTCTGTGAATCTGAACCAAGCCAAACACACCTCTGAGGTCATTGCTGCCATGAGATCACCAGCTCGCCATAACATTCAGGACCTTTGAAGACTCCTTTTTTTATTATTTTTTTATTTTATTATTTTTTTATTATTTTTATCTTTTTTTTAACATTTTCCCTCCTATTTGAATTTGATCCAGAACAATTAGAATCCACCAAGGGAACAAACAGAAACCTTTTGCAAACTGGAATCATAATAGGTAGGCATGGATATCACCTGCAGGGCCTGAAATAAAATGTGTGTTGCTCTGGTCTGATTTTTCAGAAGGACTCCAAACACGTGACATCAATGTAAATATCAGATTACTATGATCCTCTGGAATTTTGAATACAGCCTTCTTCTACCTCACTGTTTATATATTTTTACTCTCTGCAGAATATTTGTCAGCATGCTTGATTTTCACTCTATCAGCTTCAAATGAATTGATTTTATTTAGCAATCTCCTTGGCACATGCCAACTCTGATTCAGGACTCTGGCTTAGAGGTGTGTCCAATCTTAAACATCAACATCAGAAATCAGCACCACAGGATGCTAACCCTAAGCTTTTTTTTTTTTTTTTTTTTTTTTTTTTTTTTTTTTTTTTTTTTAACCAGAAAAAACAAAGCCTTGAACTGCAAAATGACAAAGTTGTATGAAAGCATGCCTTTGGTAAGAAGAAGATAGTTCAAAAAAGATTAACTCAAAATTCAGGAGAAGCATTTCTGGATGGGCTGTCCCCTAATGATCCTTAATCCACCAGTACTACAGTGACTCTAAAATCTCCCTGTTCCCTCAAGGAAGTTTTGAAAAGATGCAACACTTATTCATTTGCAGGGATGGACAGCTCTTGCTGAACCCTGGCATCCTCAACCTGTAAAAATTTTGCAACTTCAGAAGAAGACATTGGATGATACTGTGTTAATGGGGCAAAATAAGCCCATGGGATTGCAAGGGGCAGTCAGAGCATCTGTGCCAAGGTGTCCTGTTTGGCAGCATAGTGTAGGCACTGCATCCATCTCTATGCCACCCACAGACATTCTGTCTCTCATCTCTCCTCTGCAGTCCTCTCACACAAACCCTCTGCTCCCAGTTCCTTTCAAGCAGACTCTTTCCTTCACAGCCATACACAGACTCTTTCATCCCGTTTCCACTCCCTGGCCACCACCCACCCACCCACTCTCTCTCAAATACTTCCTTCTCCTCTGGTTTTCATGCAGACACCTCCCCTCCATACTCTGTCTCGCACAACATCCCCTTTTCCTGGACACACAGACACCCTCCCTCTGCAGAGCATATGCAGAGCAGAGGCATTTCCTTTTATTGTCCATACAGCCCCTGCAACCACACCCATCTCCCGTTTATTCATTGCAATAACACATTTGGAGTGGAAGTAGTCCTGCTGAGAGCAGTCACACAGTCAATGCAAGAGAGCCAAACCTTCACCCCAAATTTCTCCTACGTGTAGGCTACTGTTTCCTGCCTGTACACCCAGAGGAAGAGGCATGTTCAGGCTCAGGAGATGTGGTAGTGAGATGTCCTTTGCTACTCCAGGACTGCGAAAATATTCACAAAACAACTTCTCTTCTTTGCCAGGACAAATCTGGCCCAGGCAGCTTTGACAAGAAGTTTTCCAGCACGTGCTTTCCTGTGACATCTACCTTATCTGTAAAAACTCATGAGGATGGAGGGGAACAGAAAAACATAGGAATGCCTCCATGGTCTAGCACTTATCTCCATCTTAAGGGTGATGGCAAATGGGCTGGAGAGGACCAATTATGCGGGACACCACCTGATACTAACAGCTTATGTTACACAGGTCACCAAATTATCTCCCAGTGTGGCAGCAAGTTCTCAGTTGTAAGACAGAACAGCTTAAGCACAGTCAAAGAAATAACTCCAGGCTGTGCCAGCCAAAGGAACTTACCCCCCCCCCAAAAAAAAAAACAAATGATAGGAGAATATATGACTGAAAGAACATGAATTATATTAGCAGCAGGGCACTGCCATATAAACTATCTTTTCCATAGAAAAAGCACATTTTGAGGCAAGCAGTGTTTCTTTACTGTGATAAAATACAGCCTGTGGGTTCATACTGGACTAGAAGACATTTCCAGCAGTGTCTCTGAACTGTTTGCCTCAAGACTCCCCCATGAAGAGCTCCCATGCCAGTCATCAGCTGCGAACACTTTTGTCTCCCCAATGTTGTCCACTCATGACCGGCAAAGTGTTCATTGGGGCTGCTATTAATAGCTAGGGTCACAAGTCCTCTTGCAGTAGAACCACATTTTTCCTTGCTACTCCTCATTATCAACAGGCCATGTCAATGTTTATTTCAGGTCTAGTGTTCCTTGTTTTACCTCTAGTATCGGTGTGCATTATTAGCAAGGTGCACCTTGCCATTGAAGGACAGGTGATGCTGTACAGGATACAAGGATCCCACTGAGATCAGTGCTACGTCATGTTAGGGGGCTGTATACACAGTGTGACACAGTTCCTGTCCCAAAGAGTTTGGACTAGCATGACACAATTGAGAGATGCTCTGGTAGCACCATCCTCCTGAGATGGCTTGCACAGCTGCTTACAGGACTGATCTCTGGGTAACATATATACATTATTTTGCTGTGTTAAATTGAGCTGGGGTAAGATCCCACACTGGGATCACCATGCAAACTCTTTTTTTCAGGACTGCTTCTTCTGGCAGAAAAAAAAAAAAAAAAAGAAATAAAGAAAGAAAGAAAGAAAGAAAGAAAGAAAGAAAGAAAGAAATAAAGAAAGAAAGAAAGAAAGAAAGAAATAAAAAAAAAAAGATTATACCATTTTAAAGAGAGTATAAAAATACAGGCAAAGGGTACAAAGGAAGCCAGAAGCCTCTGGTGGTCAGTGCCACGGCAGGGAGTGTAACGGGACTTGCTGCTTACTCCTCATCCAGTGCCATACTCACTTGCTTAAGCTTTCTATAGAAATACAAAAGGAAAAGAAATGCATCAGGGAAGCTGCAGAATCTGAAAGGCACCACATGTCTATCTCACCAGCCTCTTCCCCTCCTTATTTGGCTTGATACATTTTTCAAGGCACTTACTACCAGATGAGATAAATAAAGATGCAGCCCCCACTCCTTCGTTGTTTACAGCCCTTCCTGAACTTGGGGACCGTAGCAGCAGGAGCACAAGACATGAAATGAAACCAGCCCCAGTCTTTGAAATGCTGAAACTGCCTGAGAGTGATGAGGACAACTGGCATGTGGCAAACCTGATTGCTGCCTGGAGTTGGTTTTAATAGAGAAACTTGGTGTCAAGAACACTTCCAGGATATTAACATCTCTTTGAGCTGCCTACAGCCAAGAAAGATGAAAAGGAGCTGGAGGATGATGAGGAGGGGGGCAGGATGAGCAGGGCTTGTTGTGAACTTTGAGAGATGCTCAGTGCTGTTCTCTGGAAAAGCCTAACAACCCAATTCCAGTTAGGATTGCTGACTATTTTGCCAGGCATTGTCATTGCCAGAACTTTGTTGGAAGCTTAATTATGAGCTTAATTACTTTTGGGCTACATGCTAAAAGAAACCATGTTAGCAAGAACTTTTCCCACACAGACAGATGAGAGGCCAAAATTTGTCCAGTTAAAACTGATGAATCTGATGAAAATTTGATGAAAAATATCAAGTACTCAGATGTACTCAGTACTCCCAGTGTCTAGACCTGGTTTCAAATTATGGCTTGCCAGACTCAGACCACAACACTTCCCTTCCTGCTCCATTATTTGAGGAGTGAATAAATGTAATCCCAAACAAAGAAAGTGTTGAGAAAAGTTGCTCTTGCAGCATTTCCGGCCACAGTTAACAGCAGGAAGCCATCAAGAATTCATGGCAGATCTTTTGACTCTCATGAACTTTTCTGTCCAGTTCTTCACACTTACATCTTTGTGAAGGTCTGAAGTTGGCCATGGAGTAGCTCCATCTTCAGATAAAGCTCTGTCTGGCCCTGGATTCAGCTTATTCCTCAAAAACTGAGTCTTAGAACTCTCCTAGCAACATTCAAGTCCACTAGTCCACTAGCCTTGGAGTCTAATTCCATTAAAATTCATTAAAAGCACCATTTTCAGGTGGATTAGAACTTTCTGTTTTGTGTTGTAATGGAATTGTGTTTTTCATGCTCAAAATAAACAGAACTATCCCTTTAGAGCCCTCCCTGCTCCACCTCACAAAGAGATATTTTTAGGCTTTTTCAATGTATGTGAAGTGCTTTGCAATTCTTGGTTGAAAAGTTCAAAGTACCAAACACCACATGGTTACTAATGTCAGTTTTTTCCCCAAGAAAGGATGTTGTGATGTGCATATTTGAGTGAGTAATCTGACTGTAAGGATGAACTGGTCTCAGTCTCTCTCTCTCTCTCTCTCTTTTTTTTCTTTTTTTTTTTTTTTTTTTGGCATGTTCAGCTCCAGACTTCCCTTCAACATTTGACATACGGGTTTTATTGTTCAACTGACTTTCTTCTTGCACAAACATCCTGACTGAAGCACATGCAAAGGGAGGAAGGGAGACATTCCTCTCCATGTATGTTTGAGTTTCTTTGTGTTCTTGCTATGTGGTCCCAGGAAGACATGGAGGTCCCTGCATATGTTTAAGCTTTTTGTTTCTCATTTTTCAAGACCAGATGGCACATTCTGATCTTTTGTGGCACACCTCTGGGCCCTGAGCTTGTTACAGACTGGGATGAGATGCCCTTACCACAGTGGTGTGCAGCTAAGTACTGTAATATTAATGTTACCACTTTGTTAATAGGAAAAAAAATTGCACTAGAAACCAAGAACAGACTCTGGCAAGACATTTTTTTTCATGCTAGTCTGTCGCACAGTGCTTTTTTAGTTCTCCATGTATTAGATCTGGTAATACAATCCTGATTGTATTTATGGCAAAGCTAATGGATTTGTTGGTAAGGTCAAGTTCATTGGATTACACATACGTTCACAGTTGCTTTCCACTGGACACTGGACTTGCTCCTTTGCACCTGTTAGCTAAACAAATTGTCAGATGATCCTGTTTAGTTTTGACATCACCTTTATTATTAATCAGTTCATTACTGGTTGGGTGGTGGTAATGCCAGTATTAAATTTCACATAAGCACAAAGCAAGAGAGAGTCCCTCTTAATCTCATGCAAGAAAAAGATACAGAGTAGAAGAGGCAGAATTCATTGAGTTATTGGCCGATCCTTTTCCTTTTTCATTCTTTTGGGAAAATTACTGCAAACTACATATAATCAAGGACATGAGTAGATCTGTTAGCCTTCATTCATATAAATTATACTATGTGTGTAACTTTTGTGTGTGCAATTTCTGTGACAGATGCAACTCAGAGAGTGCTGTGAGATGTGAACATACTGCAAATGTTAAGAGTAACACCTGGCTTCTATTACTGGAAATTGCAAACATCTATACCAATATTGCCTAGCTCCCACACAAGTGATGTTTTCATTCAATGCTCCACACAATCAAGAGAATGACTCCTTTCTCACTCTCCCAGATGTTGACAGAAGCTGTTTAAGACAAGTACAGTCTAAAATGGTCCCTTCTCATAGTCCTAGTCTCTAAAATTGTAGCCTGCCATACAGTCTGAGTCTAAAGCCTTATGTGTACAGTTAGGTAATCAGGAAAGTTATTTTCAGGGAATGGGTTCAAAACTGTGTCTTTCCTCAAGCAGGCTGTTGGCAGACAGTGCAGACCAGGTGAAACCAGTAGCATATATCGCGTTGCACATGGAAACCACAGAAACACAGAATAGCTGAGGCTGGAAGGGACCTCTGGAGATCACACTAGTCCCATACCCTGCTCAGAGCAGGGTCACCTAGAGCAGGCTGATCAGGACTGTGTCCAGTCAGGGTTGGAATATCATCAAAGATAGAGATAGTGCAATCTCTCTGAGAATCCTATTCCAATGCTTGCTCACCCTCACGATAGAAAAGTTTTTCATATGTTTATGTAGAGTTTCTTGTATTTCAGTTTTTATCCATTTCCTCTCATTATGCCACTGGATACTGCTGAAAAGAAACTGCCTTCTGTATATGCTTCTTTCAGGTACTTGTGCGAATTGATAAGACACCCCCTAAGCCTTCTCTTCACCAGGTTGAACAACTCCAGCCCTTCCAGCCTCTCCTTGTATATCAGTTGCTTCAGTTCCATAGCTACCTTTGTATCCCTTAATTGGACTCTTTCCAGTATGTCCATGTCTCTCTTTTACTGGGGAGCTGTTCACTGAACAAAGCTTTCCATATTCAGCCTCGCCAGTGCTGAGCAGCAAGGAAGAATCACCTCCTTCAAGCTGCTGGAGATGCTTTTCCTAATGCAGCTTGGGATGTTGTTGGTCTTCTTTGCTGTGAGGGCAAAGAAATGGACACTTGGTTTTGGTTCCTTTTGCCGTGTGTCTCTAAAACCTTTAGTTGCCTAAAAGAACAATGACCTATTAAATGAAGTCAAGGTGGGACCTTTCTAAGAGGAAAAACTGTTACATTTCACTTTATATACTCTGGAAACACAGAATAATTCTTTGGCTGGGGACTATAAAGCAGATTAGGTTTCTGCTAATGTGAAAGACATAGGACAAGGTCAGCATCAGGTTTTATCTCAGATTGTAAAGTATTGTTATAAATAACTTTTATTTATTTATTTATTTATTTGAGAAGACACTGAGATCCACAATCCACTCGGCTAGATAATTTTGGTTTCTCTCTCAGTCACAATTTGCTATGTCTTTTTATTATGTCAAAAAAGGGATGAACCAGATTGCATACTTTCCTGAAGTGAAAGCTACATTAAGTTCTCCCTGTCCACCCTCAGTCCTCATGTTTTTCAAACCTGCAGAAACATCATTATCTTAAAATGTCAAAAGTCCAGAAAGAGCTAGCTAAAAACTATTCCAAAGTTTAACAAATCTGTAACTTTTTTTTTCTTTTAAAGACAAGACAAAACTAAGAATACATGAGGTCTCTAGGAAACAATGAGCTAGATCCCCTTTGCTATTCATAAAAGACAAACTGTGAGATGTCTGTTAAGTGTCTGCATGAACTCTGTTGGTTTCTTTTATCTGGGTTTTAAGTTTCCTTAGGAGTAAGACCCATGGAGAGAGAGTATTCTATTTATAGTTTTTGGCCATATTTTATGATGTATTACAATTTCAGAACATTTTAAGTCGGTAAGAACCTGACCTTTACTTCTGAAGTGCTCCAAGAACAGATACTATATAGGCTGTATTATAATATATTACAGGCATGGTGGAACTGGTGCAACTTTGCACATGTGATTGGTCCTACAATTGTTGTCAATTGAGCTTTGTCAGTCAAAAGCTGCATTCATGTCCATTGCAGATGCAAATTACAAAGTGGATGAAATCTCTCTATAGTCATACAGAGGACTGATTTGTGAATTGATTTGATTTATGAGGAGTATGGGTAAGAGTCATTGCTTCAGAATAGCTCAGTGCATGCCGAGTAAAACATGCAACAAATCGATGCAGTAGCCAGGGCTGGGAAATGCTGCTCTGCTCATGTTTGGAAAAGCAATCATGGCTGGGAACAGACAGTCCCTTCTCATGACTGGTACAGGTTAAGTTTTCCCTGAGATGTGTGTGAAATCCTCTGAATTCTGTGCTTCCCTGTGCACTGGTTCATGCTCCAGTGAGGCACTCTGAGTGGGTCTGCAGGAAGTGCACAGATGTGAGAGGTATGTGACATGGTGACTGGTGGTGGCTGTTTCTGTTGTTTTTCTATCTCAGAGCAGGGCTGGGTTTCCTGGTTCTCCTGCTCTAAGCAGTCAGCAATTTATTTCCGAACTTTGTCATTGATTCCAGCTGGAGACCTGCTGGTATGGCGGCCCATAAAACAGCTATTTCACAGCTGTGCAGCAGTCTCTTCAATTAGAGAGAAGTAAGTGATGACCGGCATGAAAAGCATCCTTTAGATGTCTAAGCCCTGTGAATTCAGCCAGCTCACCTTCTAGAGGGTTAATGAGATGAGAGGTTTAAAATGGTGTTTTATGGATATGTGAAATGGCTGGTGTGATGATAAATGTGATGATATATGTGGACAATAGCACTGCTGAAGTCAAAAGCATGAACACAGCAACTCAGAACAAAGTCAGTCACTTGGGTGACATTTGAGATGCAGGGCTTCAGTTCAGTCCAATCACACAATGCCTTTACAAATCCTAGGGCAGCAACATCAGCTCCTTGGGTGACAGGTTTCTGGGACAGACTTTGATGCCACAAACTGTGCCTGCAATTGACCACAGTCCTGGGAATATCTTCCTCATCGAGCTGAGCTGGGGTGTGCTGTCACTGTGTACTCAGACAATCTTTTCCTCCCAGCTCACTGCATTTCACTGTCGGGAAAAGGAGGTCCTAAACATTTTTTTTCTACCACCTGCTGAAAGGATTACTCAATTGACACTGCAAAGACTTGCCAGGATAAAACTGGGAGGTCTGAGTGCTCTTGCAATGTTCATTTTTGGACAGTTTAAATTTTAATGTAAATTTGCATTTCTAAGAATTTCCGAATGTCTGAGTTTTTTTGTGATTGTTTTTGAAATGACAAAGAAGCAACATGAAAAGAAGGAACAGAAATGTTTAGAGGCAAAGAGAGAAAATGCCTTTGTCCTGTGCCAGTTCAATATAACTAATCAATTCTATGACTAACTGATTCTCCTGGAATGTCTTCCCATGACCTGCTTTGCTACAGGAACAGTGGCAATGGAATCTTGCAAGAACAAACACTAAGCAGTTAGGTATTGAAGCGCTGCTTGCTGTCAGTTTTAGGCACCACGCCTAACACCTACACTCCAAACAGTGCTTTTCACCAGACATTGCAGAGGCAACCACTGTGGTGGGCTGCAGTGGGATGTGGGGCAGCCAGGCTGCACTTGGGACCACACGGCTCAGCTGTGGCTGACACAGGCATGCAGGATGTGCACTCCCCCTGCCCGCAAGGAGCTGCCTACCATTAACCCAGGAGCCCAGCACTCCCTGAAAGAGCTTATTTAATATCTGGCTGGGGGAGTAAGGAGAAGGCACGGAAGTGTGTACAGCAAAGACAGGCTTTCAGCTTTCCACCCTTTAAAGGATGAAAACATAAGGGAAGGTGTCAGAAGTCAATTTATTTTGGCAGAGAGAGGAGGAAAAAACCCTGAGGCCTGGCTAGGAGCCAGAGGGTTTGTGCTGGCTACATCCAGGATGAGGCTGTGGGCAAGGAACAGAGGAGCATTTGTGTGCCTGTCCCTGGTCCCAGTGCCCAGGCTCCCGGCGCAGGAGGGGTCACAGCAGGAGGAGGTCAGCACCAGCCTGAGGTGTTGTGGGGCTCTGGCCCATGTCCTGCCATCTGGCTGCAAAGGGAATTCCTTCCTCTTGCTTAGGGATGTGTGTGTGGGGTGGAGGGGAAAAAAAAAAAAAAGACACCATTCAGCTAAATAGCCTTGTTAGCGTTAACCCTTAGCTTCCTAGCTTTTACTGCGCAGATGGACAAAGAAGCTCTCTGAGGGATGGGTAAGGGAAAATCTCATTTCTTCATTTGGGGAAGCACACAAACCTCTTTGGATGGAAGTTCTCAGTAAGCCCTCAGTCCTAATTTTTTAGTCCCTCCTCCCCACCTCCCCTCCATCTTTCCATCTGTTTCAGAATTTCCACATTCTGGCTAGACCTGAAAAAAGCACAAATGCCATACAGGAAGGTTCTTTTAGAGGCTTCTCAGTCTCATTGAGCAAAACTTGCCATATTAGAGGAGACAGTAAAGATTTTCATCTACACTGGAAGTGAAAGGTGCATCTGTCCCAGCTCCTTAATCAGGAAAATATGATCATGGTGTTGAGAGTTCATCCCATGCCAACACTCCCTCCAGCCTCTAGCAAAAATTCCAGCTCTACTCACTGACAGATCTGTCTTCAGCTGATTTTATGTCGGTGGTGTAATGGAGAGCAGAATAGGAAACAGGATAGATCTTAATTTAGAAGAGATAGAAATCCTGCTCTCATTTAACAAGCTGGAGAAGGCATCTCCCAACCTGCAGTTCTTGTTTTTGGGTTCTACATATGGAAATTGTTATTCTGAGTTATTACAAATAATTACTTAGTGACACTGGAATTCCACGGCATGGTATCACACCCATCTTAATGCTCCTTCCACTCTGCTGCACTAAACTGGTTAGATTGAGGACATCACTCAGGCATGACCAGTCTCCCATCACTGGAAGGTTTTGTCTGCTGTCTGCAACCTCTGATTGCTGTTTTGAGGAAATGGTCTGTATGCAGGAGGGTTAGTCATAATGCTTTGAATTGGGTGGAGGAGTTTTGCAAAGCTGCCTAATCCCTCGAAGCATCACTGGCAATTAGATAGGCCAAGGTGCGTACAAAGCATTTCCCTCAACCCACTGCTGTAGAGGTCACTTGTTAGGATGCTAAAAACCCCTTGTAGGAAAAGGGTAAATATTTAGAAGCAGTCCTGATCTCCTTACAGAAACCTGTTAATTTGCCTGTGACCTCACTCACTCAGTCTTTAAAAGAACACAGAAGAGCTCCAAAAATTTAATGTCTCCCTCTAACATCACTGTCCTGCACAGTTTCAAAGGTGAAGTAGCTTTGAGAGCTCTCCAGGAAGCCAAAAATCCCTTGGAGATTTCTGCAAAGACGCTCAAGTTTCATGATCACATATAAAAGATTACCAGCATCCCTCCTTGAACAGTAAGACCCACTATACTTTTGAGGAAATAAAAATGTGTCCCTGTGCGAGTCTTGGGGCATCATGAGGCAGAGAATATCTTACCAGTCAGGCCAGAGCATTGGGTCTAATGAATAATGTAAGTGCTTGTGTGGCAGGATGGCCATGTTGATACCCTTCCTCACCACATTGGCACTTGGATAGAACTAGCAGCTCTTCTGCTGCCCATATTCCCAAGCATTATATGGGATCATGTGTGGGATACCATAGAGTTAATCAATATCAGTTAGGAATAAAACAATCTCAGTGAAGGATTTTTGTGGCTCCCATGACAAATTAACAAAAACAACAGCATATTTATTTCTGTTTTATTATTTTTTGCACAAAGGCCAAATCATTTCAGAAACTAAACCAATCCAAATCAAACCAAACCAAATTATTTTTCTTCCAGTTTGTTTACAGTTAGAAACAAACAAATAAAAACATTGTATGTTTCTATTTATTTTCGAATTAATCTTAGGTAGCTTGAAACAAAACTATTCAAAAATGAAGTGTCTTTTGACTTCTCCCAGTTTTTCAGGTTTTCTGTCTAAAGAAATTTGGTACAAATGATTCTGGTTTTTGGAAATATTTAGTTTGAACAAGTGTTCCTAGTTTTCTGAGGAGTTAAAAGGGAGCTGATTCCTTTTGTCTGTCTTCAACTGGCATAATGATTTTTGCTGATAAAGAAGGAAAAGAGAGGAGAAAAAAGAAATAAATTCTTGTACTCTGACTTCCATTTGACCTTGAGGATTTGTCTGGAGATACTCAGCACCTTGGTGAATACAGCTCACATCTAATGTTTGGGAAGAAATGGTGAAGAGTGGGAAAGTGCAGCCCAGGACCTCAATGCTGAGCTATGCTGTGCTGGCAGCTCTAATAGGAGAGCAACTTTTCCAGGGGACAGGACAATATGAGAATCTCTTTGAACCTTCCCTCCCCACTCCTAGCCTCTATCCCTGAGTCAATGAACATAAGAAGACAGACATCTGACTTCAGTGTGTTTATGAGTGTGTGAGCACTTTGGAGGGGGAAATCTTTTGGGAAGCAAATGTTTATTCTCTTTTGTTGTTTAAAGCCCATCCATCAGTTCACACTGGATGGCCAAGTATTACCCAAGGAGTTGCTGGGGAACAATGGAAGGAAATACAGACTTGGAGAATGACACAGACAAAGGAAGGGGTTGTGGTGAGAGGATGTGAGCATGACGGTGTTGGGGAAACGGATGTGACAAACAGCACACTGCTGTAGGACCCAGGTTTCTGCCTCACTTTTTTGTGTTTTGCCCTCTCAACAACATACAAAAAGTGTGAGGGCCATGTTCAGGCCCTCTTCCAGCAGAGCACTCCCAGAACAGTGTATTCACAGAGAGATCAGTGGGATCCCATCCTGGTGAACTGTCCTTGGGTTACACTGTCAGCATTGATACTCCTTTGTGGACAACGTACCCACTCTTGGCGTCAAAGCTCATTTTCTCTTGGGCTTTACAGAACCCAGTTGTATGAGGCCCTCTTGAAGAAATCATCAGTTTCCGGGCTAGCTGGGCATGCTAATATGCATTTGTATAAGCAATGGCACATAGAATGAGAGGGCAAGACTTGAGGCAGCAAAGGCATGAGGTACACCTCACACCATCTTGTCCTCACTGGCTGCCTAAGAAAGACAGATGTCCTGGGTTCTCCTCCAGATCTTGCCTGAGATTTGCACCTGACATTGGAGAATGCACTCCATATGCCCATTTCCTCACCTGTCAGATGGAGGAAACGGCATTCAGCTGCCCACTGCAAGGATGATTCACATCACAATCAGACTCAAAAAAATAAGGTAGGAGGCTATTTATTCTTTTATCTGAAACAAGAGACTGTGGGCAGCCAGCACATACATTCTCTAACTTTCACCCTTAAGACTTTGCTACTGAGCTGATCTTTTCTAGCAAGGTTTCCCGAGCTTGGAGCATGGTTGAAGCATCTCTAGAAGTGACAGGAGAAAAAAGGTAGTCTGCTGAGGCTATAGTTTCATCTCTGGCTGAATCAATCATTTTCTACTCTGATTCTGTTCATTAAAAACATTATTAAATAGGCAATTTAAAAACATCAAGAACAACAAAACAACCAACAGAACAGAAATGGGGGAATGCAATAGATGACATGATATTGGACTGTCTTCTTAATGGAAAGGCTGATGTTGACAAATCAATGTAGAAGTTGATTATGCAGGTTTCCAGCTTTGGGTTGATCCAGTTTTGATATCTCTGTGAAAGAGAAAAAGCTTTTTCTGTGTCCCTAAGCAAGCTGGCCAGATTAGGAATTGCTACTTCATTTCTAGGAAGTGCCAGGGAGAATTAATAAATCTATCGCTTGAGAGTACATACAAGTGAGGTTCACTGTACGAACAGCAATAGAAAACAGCCTTAGTTATATTAGAACTGTCAAAATATTTATGGACTTCTAGTGAAGTGCCATGAATCCTACTGAGGAAACCTCAGGTTCTCCTGTGCACATAATGAAGTTACATTAGGCTAAAAAAATCAGTAAAGAGGGCAAAGATAATATTAAACAAACTCCATGTATATGTTCTTGGCTGCAGTCAGTCTTGAGCTTGTTTATCAGTTCTCATGTAGCTGCATATTTGGGTGGCAGTGCTGCACTGAACTGGAATCCCATGAGTCCTGCTTTATTCCTGTTTGTTCCCTCCTGCAAACCGTCCACAGAAGAGGATAACAGACAAATGGAGAGGCCCAGGATAAAAGGGAAACAGAAGGAAGGGGATAACAAACAACCAGAGAGGCCCCAGATAACTGAGAGGACAAAGCCTATTCTCAGATGATGTGAAAATTGCCCCTACCAGGCAAATTCATCTAACTTCACTGTAGAATATTTTAGTACCCATCACCAGACTCAGCAGCAGTAGAACCAAGTGGGACTCCATAATCATTTTCACCATTCCACTCCACTTTCACTGTTTTGTGAGGGAATAAAGGACACGTCCTTTGGTGGAATAAAATGATATTCTTAGAAATATAATTTCTGCAGTTTACATATACATGGATAGCATATGGTTTTCAAAATGGAATAGCACACTTTTGCAGATCACAGCACTTAACAAAGAACATCTTAGTCTGTTTTGAACAAGGGACAAGGTGGATGAATGCCTTGTCTCAAGAAACAAGACGAATGAGAGTGTTTTTAAGGTCTCAGAAAGTTTTCCACTGAAATATTAAAATTTCCAAGTGCTTTCCACCAGAGCCTTTCAGTCTTAACTCATTCATCTTCTGACTGCAGTCCTGACTGCTCACCCAGCTCTGTTTAAATAGTGCAATGTTATCTCAGTTCTAAGCCCCACCAATGAGCTTTGTCCTGGTCAACAGCTTTGGTATTTCACGTAGGGGCTCATCTGTTTTCTTCAACTGTGACACTTAAATGCTGCTCCATTTCTAGATCCAGCTCCAGCACTTCTGCCAAAATGCTTTTTTCATGAGCTACAGTGTTAACTTTTATCCACTGCGACAAATTAAAGAGTGGCTAGATTCCATGAGCAAGTGTTCCATAAACATCAAGGTGAAACCTCCTCTGTGCATTGAACTTGACCAGAACAAGTACTGAAGAGGAGCTTGTGCTGTGGTTGCTAAAGTTTTGGCATACTTTCCAACACTAAAACACATACTTGTGGTCAAAGATAAAAGAAATGCCAACATGACTGATGGCTTGGGAACATATAGGGTATGCAGCCCAGGAAAAAAATGGTATAGCACACTCTTTCTAAGGAAGGTAGAATGCTGAATAGCGTGTGCTATCTCCCGTGCTCATGAGATTTTCATTCATCCTGATTGCCATTTTACTAAAACAAAACAAAACAAAACAATACAAAACTGTGCCAGCCAGGGAGGATCTAGAAGAGAACAGTTTGCCAGTTGGGACTTTTGAGGGAAAAGCTTATACGAAGGAATAAGAAAGGATTGAATAAGGAGATCACAATGCTTAATCCTAATCTGCCCAGTTCATGCAGCACACCAAAAATATTTGAAAGCGTAAGCAGACAGGTGGAAAGGAAATTATTTATTGAAGTGCAGTAGGACATACTTAGGAGCTATACCTAGTAAAAAAAAGTATAGGAAGAATCTCAGAAAAATGTCTTGACAGTGAGATGTGTTAGGTTGTTAATGGTTTCCTGAAAAGAATTGGTGGAAGCTTCATCACCTGGGAAATTTAAAACTTTCCTCAAGCAAACAATGCAAATTGTCCCATAGGGACAAATTCTGTGCTATCCAAGCAAAATGGATTAGAACTACCAGCAGGTCTTTTCTATCTTTAATTTCTGTGATACATCAATGGAATGCTACCCATGTGCCAAACCACAGGAAAATCTTTATGTATTTATAATTTATTTTTGTTGCAAAGCCCAAAGCCTCAAGCCATCCAATTTGGATACCAGCAGCAGCAGAGGCTTTGCTCACTGTTGAAAACTGTTGGTACCATGATTATTTTCCATTGAGCTGGAACATTTCTTGAGTAAAAAATCCCATGTAGAAGTACAGTTTGGAGTGGGTGTTGGCCTTCTTGGATTGACTTCCAGAGGAGGCAGGTTGAAGATGGAAAAAAGCAAATTGACAGGTATCTTATATGCACACTTAGAAAATATGTAGCACACTTAGAAAATATGTAGCTCATATTCCCTTGTGGGACTGTGTCTTCCTTTATTACTCATGAAGGACTGCAGTTATTCATGAAGATGCTTGTGAATAAGCCAGAACTTGAAAATTACAAAGGGCTAAGGCATTCCAAGAAAATCAAAGTCTCATCAAGGGCAATTAACCCGTCATTAAAGTAGGCCCTACTGAAATAGGATGATGATTAGAACGGTTTGATTTTGTCATACTCCCTGAGCATATTAAAGTTGATGAGATGCTTCAACAATTTGCATAAAAGCTTGAGAGAAGGTGGAATGGAGCTGTGAGGCCACCCCAGACCAATCGAAATCTTTTGGCACTATTTTTGTCTTTTTATGTATCTTCCCTTCAGGCTGGGCATATGTGTGTGTGCAAGCACAAACATGTTTCACTCCTCTAAGGCCACTCTTTCCAATCCTGAAAAAAATTCTACACTACACTTGTATTTCCAGCCTTTTGTCTCAGTTGGAGTTTTAATAAATTGTAGTAGGTTTCTACAGTACTAGTGAAGTATTCTTGATCTAGGTGTTCCTGCTCCTGCAGGGGGATTGGACTAGATGTTCTTTCAACAAACATTCCAATCCCTAACATTCTGTGATTCTCTAAGAATATGCTCCAATGATTTATCTAGCGTAGGGTTAAAAGGCCCAAGAGATAGATTTAAAATCGCTTAGGGCTTGCAATGACATAAAAAAGTGCATGGTTAAAATACAAAGGCATTTTCTATTTCCCTTGGGAGCTTATATCTCACTATTAGGGTGCTTTACTTGTTAGTTTACTAGTTAGTTTAATGTTCCCTTTGTACAGTTTTCATAGTCCTCCCAGCTGAAGACTTCCAACCAAAAGATGCAATTTCCCACCATTCTTCCTATCTCTAAGTTTGTGCCTCTCCTGCCCCTCTGCTCCTCTGGTTACTCTTTACCTAGGGTTCCAGGGCTGCACAGTGTGTTCCTCAGGGGAGAAGTTGGCTATGTGATTTTATTTCCTGGATTAAGATCTATAAAAAGTTCCATTCCTGGAATTAGAAACCTCCCAAGCCCATCCTGTGCCCAGTGAGACACAGACGCCTTGCAGCAAAGAAACCTCTCCACCTTCCTTTTGTAAAGTTGGTAACAACAGCGTATGAATCTAAGAGCCTGTGTTAAAAATAAATGACAGGTCCTAAATAGAACAATTTCCCTGTCCCAGACCAGGGTAATTCTGCCTGTGAATTCTTCCAGTTTCCACTGTTAGCCTCCTTCCTTCTTGCAGGATCTTGTACAGGGTCTGTGTGCAGTCCAGGAGCAAAGCAGCCTCAGGCCTTGTAGGGTGCTAGGGGTGGATGGTGTACAGACCCAACCACCCCTTCTTCCTCTGCCTTTTCCACTTTGCATCCAGTCAGAAATTTGTGCTGAGGGGGCCTGTCAGAGACAAGTGCCTTCCCTTCTGTGTGTCAGCCCTGCTCCAGGTTCCCTGTGCCTTGCCACTGTGGCCTTCCCTGGGGTTTCTGTCTCTTCTGCAAAGGCAGAGTAGAGTGGGGAACAAAGTCAGCTGCTGCATGGTTCAGCACCAACATCATGCTGCAGGTGCAGACATCTCTCTTTGTTCTTTTGTCATGATTTTAGTTATATCATTAAATCTTTGCAAATGAGTAACGATTCCCCTCAGACATTTGTATTTTTTTGCAGTGGGTGGTTTACATGGCACTGCATGGTGGCACCACTTGCACACATCTGAAGACAGATTTGTACAGGCATAAGGTAAAATTTAGGTGTCAGTAATCTCTGCTGGGTTCTCACTGCCCTAGTCTTGCTAGCATTATCTTCTGTAACAGCTCTACAGTAGCTTTGTAGATCTGCACAGTGGACACCATTTCAGGCTTTTGGATGGCTGACACATGTACACCACTTGCTGCCATGTATTTCATCTCCTTAAAAGGCATTGCTTTCAATTCTTGTGGAAGCTGGAGGACCCCCATCCTATGCCATTGGTTGTTTGGGGAGATAAGAAGAAAACCAACAACCTACAGTATTCACTTTCTCTTGAGAAGCCCTGCATTTCCAATTGTTCTCTGAAGTTATTATTTCATGGTGATGTAGGAGGCTGAATAGATCACAGTCTAGCTTTAGTGGATGTATTTAGTGATGATAAAAAGGGTCTCCACAAACTGTGTAAAGTGACAGATTCTGCTTAGCTGTAGTATAGGTACATGTTTATACATGTGTAGCAGCGGATGACCTGACAAACACTCGTCTATTTTATATAA
Source organism: Aythya fuligula (assembly GCF_009819795.1). Lineage (NCBI taxonomy): Eukaryota > Metazoa > Chordata > Aves > Anseriformes > Anatidae > Aythya > Aythya fuligula. The sequence continues at coordinate 20,989,892 of NC_045571.1, read as the reverse complement.
CTAATCAAGCAGACCGGCAGATTGTGCTGTCTTGCCTTGCATAGATGACAGACTGCAACAAAGCTGTGGCTGCAGACGAAAGACTTCCAGAGAAAGTAAAGTATCACTTGATATGCTTATGCCAGCAGAGGATTTCAAGGGCTACACTTTCCAAATCAACACCCCACCTTTCTTCCTTAGCTTCTTTATAAACACAGTTTCATGATTTATTTCACAACATTCATGAGTAGCTCCCTTAGCCACAGCAGAAGTGATATGGCCTGTCATTTCTCCAGAAGAGTGTACTTCAGTTAAAGGCAAGAAGAAAAGAAGCAATGGAGGACAGGGGACAGCCAACAACAGGATGGATGGTAACATCCACTGCTGAGTGTAGAAATGCAGCCAAAAAACTGCTAGGGTTTCAGGTCGTTTGTGAGGGTGCATGTGAAGGTGGTTTCCAAAGACAACATGTACTGAACTTTGTGCTCTCTTTTTATGTATTAGTTTAATCCATCCAGGACTCACTGAAGGAAAAGTAAGATGAGATCTGATCCCCTCCAGGAACTAAGAAAGCAGAGGTCCTCCTGAGCTTTACCTGATACTTTACTGACCTCCTGCTCTAACACATCCATCAGCAAGATTGCTGGTCTTAAGACCTTGACACTGACTACAAACTCAGCACAGGCAGAAGTATCCCTACCCATTTTAGGATTGGGGCACAACTTTGCAGGTTTTGTAAGAAGACATTTCTGCAAACAGTTGGACTGTTGACACTCCCTGTTCTGTGAAATGGAAGTTCAGAGACATTGTGTAACTTCTGCCCTTTGATTTGAATGAAGTATTCATTGCAGGCAGACTCCCACCCAGACCCAGAGGTATAGACGCACCCCTGCAGGCATAACTGGACCTACAGTGTTTGATTAAGAACTCATGTCTCATGGCTTTCTGAATGTTTTTATTTTTTGTGGCTTTTCCCCTCCCTTCTTTGCACTAGTGCCACACACTTCCTAGGATAGAAATTAGTAGGAGAAAAAAATAATGGTGGAGACAGGCAAGCAGAAACATCTGTCAGCCAAATGGTCTCTCAAGACTGAAGCTCCAATTTTCAGTCTATGAACAGCACTTTTTGTCTCCTGCCAGAGGGTGAATCTGGATGGGTGCCCAGAAGTCAAACAAGGGCTGAGTAGAGAAAGCATCAGCACAGCCAGTAATACAGGAAAAGGCGGAATTTTTGTGGAATCTTCACTCTTTCCTGCTGGTTTCCTGCTTACTACATGTGAGTAACAGAGACAGCTTTTGTATTGGAAACTGAAGCAGAGCAGCTATTCTGGGATGGCCAGATTGAGAAAAATAGCCCCTGGATAACCCATTGCCACCAACCTGACTTTAACCTTCTTTGTGCTCTACAACTTGGCTAACTACTGCTCCGATTTCCAGGAGTGTGGTCAAAGTGCTCTCTCTTTCTCTTTATTTCTCTCATCCCTTTGTTAAAGTCTGTCAGCCATCCATCATTAGGGAGGATGGGAATGCTGGAGGTCAGTGCAGCTACTGAACCTAATGATCTCCCTCACATCCACACAAGCAGCTCCAACTACATGGTTTTTCACTCTTGTGGTCATAAGAGTTTCTATTTACTGATATTATGTTGATGTATGTGATATATTTATTCAAGAAAATTTTCCTCTGGAGATCTCACAAACTTTTTTGGTGCAAGGACTAGTAACAGTCTTTCATTTGAGTTTCCTGCTTTTAAACAACAGCAACAACAAAAAACACAAACAAACAAACAAAGACACTACTTCCAGCACCAGGATGGTGTAATTCATGTATGTTTTTATAAAGAGGTTACTTTTAACTCAAAGCCATAAGCCTGGTGGAGGAGCTTACATGGGGTCCTGGTAGTATTTTGCACAGAAAGGAGGAAAAAAAACAACTCACAAAAATATATCATAAAGCAGATTTAGAATGACTTGCACTGTAAACCTGACCTACCTGAGAATAAATCTCAGTTAAGCTAAATGAATCTACTTCTTTTGTATGAAAGAAAACAATTCACGTCCCATTTAAAGAAACTGGACTACAAGCAAGTGCCAGAGAGATGGGAAACTTAGAGATAATTCACTAACCAACGCTCTGTTACCGTTATAGTTCAAACGTGATTAATTCCTGTGGAATTTGTTGTAATATTAGTCCTGGTGACCTCATTTGTTATACATGTCGCTGCCATTAGGACTCCAATGTGTTGCCTAAAAGATACTGAGCTTGCAGCCATCTGTGCTGTACCTGCTGTGGGGATATCTTGGATCTCCCCATCTGCAATTCCTGCCTAGGTCTTCAACTGTGGCAGTGGTTTTGTAGATGAAGCTGTCAAAGGAAAACCATTGACAGTGATTCAGATTGTTTGGAGTTCAGGACAAGTCCAGTATTCCAGCATGTGTAGCCTTTGCCTTGCTGCTGCTCCACTCACTGAGAGATCCCCATTTCATTTAATTTGTCTTTGTTAAGTTTCAGTATTCTCTTTTTTGTTGTTCATCTTCCTGGTCAAATCTCTTCTCTTCATCCATCTTCTTACTTCTCTCTCCTGATGCATACCAGGGCCTGCTGGTCCAGACTGTCCTTCCACCCACAGCATTACTCTCATCTAAACTTGATTAGTACATAAAGTGGGAAGGATTGAATCAGTTTTAAGATCTCTTTTTGTTGCAGAATGTATGTGGGATGACTGCACCTACTGTTAGAAGTTGCTGGACTCAGATCTGCCCAGGGTTTGGAATAGTAATCCATTTTCAATGAAGTGATTGCTTCGGTTTCCTCTAACATTAACATTTCCTCTAACATTAACATTTCTCTAACATTAAACTTTCATGCAATTAAACAGTTCACCAAACACCTAAAGTCAGATTAATGCACTGTTACTGAGTTTGAGCCCTGCTCCTAAAAGTTACACAGTGTGTATCCAGCAAGCCAGCAGATCCAGGAGATTTTGTGTGGGTGCCTGGCACTTACTGTGTAGTAGCAGAACTCAGACCTGTTCGGTGTTTCACAAGATCTAGGCACACTTTCTAATCACAGACGTTAGTCTACCTTGATCCCAACTAGCCTATATTCACTTTGCAGGACTGCACAATAACTACGGTTAATGCACGCTGACTTCACAGCAGCTGTAAAACTTTGGTGTCTGCACCATGAGATATATTATTAATGATCGATTTCTTTGTCTTCCCAAGGACATTTTGTCCTGTTCTCTGAATGTACTCTGCAAAAATGACTTAATACATTTCCCTTGGCTTCATTTCATATCATTCTTCTTAATTTTAGCCTCTATCTGAAACCATTGGGGTGAGACTGTGTCAAAGGACATATAAGATTGAAACCCAGTTAGAAAAGTGTCCTAGCAGCAAGATCTGTAAAATCTTGGCATCATTTCCCAAAGTAAGGAGATGGAAGCCCTATTACTTAAATCATGTTAACCTGGGCTTGGTAAGCAAGGGAATGTGCATCAGGAAACCAACTTATGCTGGGCCAAAGTGCCTTTCCTTTCATACATATCTTCCTACCCCAGGCGTGAGGATTGAAACATGACGTGGAGTGCAGATGTTTCTTTGTTGTCTTCCTTTTTGAAACTGAAATAGAGCTTGATTTCCTTTTGCCCTCATGTTCTATAAATGCTCCCTGGAAGAAGATTGGTAGAAATAAATAAGAAAACATGAACTCATGTCAAAGATTTGCTGAGCAAATATTAAATTATGGAATAGCAGAAGAAATGGCAGTTCCCTGGTAATGATTATTGCACTGGAAGCAGAGTGGCCCTGTATGAGCCAGTTGTATTTGCAATGCAGGTCAGTTTCTGACTAGTACATCCAAGCTGAGAGCTGCCTGTGAAGTGGAGAACATGTTCACAGGTTGGAACAAGAAAATAATTTAAAACAGTGAGTCAGTTAGGGAAAATAACATGGGGGCACGGAAAAGTTACAGACTGCAGGTGAACTGTATTGAATACATTACTGACCATGAGTAGCTCCTGGTGCATTCAAGAGAAGACGAGCTATTTAAAAGATTCTAACACCCTTCCAAACATATTAGAAGTCTTTCTTCTTAAATGACTTTTTTTTTTTTTTTAACTTAATGACCCTGAAATAGTTTTAACTACTTGTCCACCACTTGTGGACCAGCCTGGATTCTAGAAATAATCAAAGATTCTCTCCCAGTCCTGATACTGCTGCTCATGTATTTCTGTTCTCTACTAACAGTGGGAGCAAAGTAGCTTGCTGGGTATTTGAAGAAGAACAGCCAAGACCTGATGATCTCTTGAGGTCCCTTCTAACCCCTACAATTCTGTGTGATTCTGTGCCTTCAAAACCATTTCATCATCACATGCAGCCCTGATCCCAGTTTCTTTAGTATCAACAACACCTGAGCATGGCACCACTAGTGCTACATGTGATGCATGAATTGAATGTTGCTACACTCCCTGGTAAAAATCCTGCTCCTGTTCCCTAGGTGGCTTGCTTTCCTTGGCTTGCTGTACAGATCTGGCATGTCCACAGCATCCCATTCCTGCCTGAGCTCCTCATGCAGTGTGCATCACTCACACTCTTGTTTTGCATCAATATGAATTTCATAGTAAAACTGATTTTGTGATGCTTCCGGCAAGAATACACATATTACAGGGCTTGAATCATTATATAGCAGCTGATGATCACTGAAATAGAAGAAACAAAGAACAGTTTAGGAAGGCTGAAGGTTTCCTGATGCTGTTGGATGTCCCAGTTGGCAAAGCAATACATAAAGTACATGATGCCCTGATCACATCCCTGCACCATCAGTTGATTGCCAGGCTATGTTTATGTTATTAAACAAAACATTGTCAGCTTGTGAGCTTAAGCACTGGACCAGCGATCATCTGTCCTGCTTAATTATTAGCTCACAATCTGGCACTGTTTCAGCTGCTGCTAATTAATACTCTCTGAAATTATGCCTGGGCATTGTTTGGACAATATCATAAATCAGGAAGCACTGCCAAAAGGCAGCATAGGCAGTACAGTTTCATGCTGTGAAAACACTCCTCTGATGGATTGCAGCACAGGCTGTGTGCTCTTTCATGCTCTTTGAACTGGAAAGAAAACACACGAAAAGTTAAGGATTATGTCTTAGGACCACAAGGCCTCCACATGCTGGAGACCTGGTACCAAGAACTTACTTCATTACGTGGACACAATCAAAGCTGTGCTTTTTGGCCTCAAAGCTCAGAGAACGGCCTGTTGCATTTGGGGTTGTAGGCTGTGTTATCTGGGGGCTCTCCCAGAATACTGCTGTGTTGCAGTATGGGTTGAGAGGAAGGAAGAGGAAGGAAGGATTAAGGATTAAGAGAAAGGAAGTTTTTCATTTGGAAGGAAAAAACTCTCCTTTAAAGCCTGACAAGGGCTAGCAGGGAATGAAAGAAAATCAGAAATCATATTTGGGAAGTAGCTCCATTGTGCCACTTCAGCCTTACTGGACTTCTTTGGACTTTATTGCTAGTATGTTGGACTTGATGATCCTTACTGAGTCCCTTCCAACTTGGGATATTCTATGATTCTATGATTCTATGTTTAAATCAGGCCCACAGCTAAATGCAAAAGTTCTTAGGAGCATTATGTTCAGAGTTTTCCTTGCTAGAAAGAGTTTCCCCTGGTGGTCTCAGCTGGAAAGGAGGCGAGCAGCTCACTGGCCCTGCAGCAGGGCAAGCCCTGAGCCCCGGCCATCACAGCAGCGGCTGCCAAGGGCTGCCACAGTCCCGTGGTGTCCCTGGCCCCCAGGTGCTGGAGGACTCGCACTCTCAGCTGTGCTCTCAGCACCATCTGCTCTCTCTGCTGAGCTGCACGGAGGGAGCTGAGCATCAGCACAGAAGCCAATGGCCAGTTCTGTGTGGCAGGTACTGACCGTAAACGGTAGGTCCAGGAGCGGCATAGTCTAATCTGTCAAACATTTTCAGTGCATCGTAAGCTTGAGAGAGATGCTGAAGATGAGATTTTGTCAGAAGTGAAATGCTTCCAATTTTTGTAATGTAAAATAAAAAATATAGGGGAAGACAAACTTGCTTTCAAACTATGGTCACACTGTATGTTTGTGAAAGTGTGTACGAACTGAGAAAAGGTTTAAAAGACAAAAAGTAAACAAACTCTAAAAGCATGTGAAGCAAGGAAAGATTTTTATATTTTCTCATGGGAACATGATGCAAAAGGCAAAGAACCTATAACAGAAAGAAAAAAAGTATCCCAAATATGCATTTATTTTATTCTTCCCATATTTTTGCAAGTGAAAAATGTTATATAGAGAACCTGGAGAACCCTTTCATTTTGTCAAGTAAATGAAAAGAGTAAATGAAATGCAGAGGACCATGTCCCACTCAGTATGAATATGTTTTATTGATGTTGTATTTATTGATATGTTTCACTGATTTCCAAATGATTGAAGTGAAAAAATGTGGTCTTGAGTAGAGAAACAAAGAGTTTCTGTCCCTGAGAAAATGACATTGCAGAACATTTTCACTGACAAATTGCACCAGTGACAGCATGACTTAGGAACTACTCGGAAGGGCTAGATGATGACCTCTGGGTAGCTCTGGGCAGGAGAGCTTGTGGGACCCCAGGAAGGGAGCTAGAGCCCTGCACAGATCAGCAGGGGAGCTCCAGGGCCTGCTGCAGGAGCGTGGTGCATTGGCAAGGCTGTGCAGCTTACAGAATACACTTTGCCATTTTATCAGCATTATCCTTTGCTCGCCATACCCTCGTGCTCATATGGATTATAAGGGGGGGGGGGGGGGGGAGGAGGAGGATGGCACAACACTACTTTCTCCTAAGGCTAGCTCTACCTTCCTTGGGAAGGTTGAGGGTTGCTGCAGGTTGTGGGTCAGCTCAGTTCCTCACCTTGTTTCTCATCCTCTCTGCCCTGACACCACTGCCGGCCCCTTTCCTGCAGGACATTCCAGTGGTGAGTACGCATTGCACCGCAGCTGACACCTCATCCGCATTCCAAGTGCTGGCTGTGTGGTGCGGTCTTTCACTCACCTATCCCTTTTGCCCCTCACACTTTCCCTGCCTGGAGGCACTAGTAGCATAAAACTTGTTCCAGCGCTCATCCATACTGGAAACCATTGCAGAATTTACAGGACTGTAACTGCCAGATAAAGAGAATTACATTTGCCTGGGTCAGGCTGAAGGAAACTGAGCAAAGCAAATCGGGGAAAACAGTAGAGCTCATTTTTGTGTCTTGATGGTCAAAGCAGCTCTGCCTCTATGTGCTGGAAGTCTGCTTTGCCCTTGCAAAATGGATCCTGCACCTAAATCTGTCCTTTGTGAAGACTCTCCATTTTCTCTTACACCTGCCAACATGAACCAGAGATAGTAGTTGTGTGGAAGAACAGACAGCCCACTTCCTCAAGTTCTCTGTCTTGGTGTCTCTGCTGTTCTGCTGAGGAAGGCAGCTACTGCTTGAGAAACACACCTGATGCTTACCTCTGTGCAGCAGCTCAGTGAGGTGACAGGTGCTTGACAAGAAGGCAACCTTGTGCAGACACAGAACACACCCTGTGACCAGGCACCAGTCCATTCTGGGAGTCTGCCAGCATCTCTGCTCATAGAAGCTCAGGGAATAGAGCTGCTCTCCAAAACGCACTGTGCTTGGATGTACAACTGAGATGTTGGGACTGGGAGGGATGAGGCAGGCAGCTGGCTGTGATGGTTCTGATAATTGCTTGGTTGGGATGTTGACATGAACCAGCTTCCTAGGATTACTGCAATTACCAGGCCCTTCTTTGTCTTCTTAATCAAGTTCTAGCAGAACTGACTGTCAGCTAGAGCCGACAAAATAATACTAAAGGTCACATTTAGCTGGTAGGATGGCAATTCCCAGGGCAAAGAATTCAGTACTGCTGCTCTGACTTCAGTTGCTGTTATTCAGCAGGACTGCTCTAAGCTGCCTGGGAAAATGTCTCTGCCACTGCCCCACCACTCTGTCTTCTGGGCTCCACGAGCAGGCACAAGCCTTTATTTGCATTATTTTTACATGAACTTTAAAAACAAAATCCAACCCCCAGACTGAAAAGTCGCCCTTGTATTTTTCAGACCAGCAGCTCTTTCCCTGGAGAGATCGTAAGCCCAGGATTGCAAAGAATGTTCCCATGCAGTTTCCACAGCACCGCCCGTCATGGAAAAAGGGGCTCTGCCAAGCAGCCGGCCATCCGAGGCAGCGAAGGCAGCCGGCTACTCCTTCGGCGCGCTCAGCGAGCAGCCCGCTCCGCACGGGACCGCCCAGGAGCCGCCCCGTGCCCCCGCGTAGCGGCCGCGTTAACGCACAGCCAGGCCCGGGGGGGGGCAGCGGCTGCGCTGCGCCGAGAGCCGCGCTGCAACCCGGCGCGGCGCGGGGCTCGCGGCTGGCGTTGGGCGGCAGCGCCACCCCGCGGCGGAGCGGGGCCCTGCCGCCCTCACCGCCCGGCCCGGCAGCGAGCGCCCCCCGGCCCCGCAGCCCTCGGAGCGGGGGCGCCTCGCGCCGGGCGCGGTCGCGGTGGTTTCAGATTGTCCCTCGAGATTTCAAGGAGCGTGCTCGTCTTGGGCCTCCCCTCCTGAAACGCTCTGTGAGCACCGGTCGTGTCTGGCCGCCTGCCGGTGCCCGCTCATCTCGCTACAGGCGCGCGTGCCTTTTCCACTGAACACCTCTAAGAGCCAAGAGGCAGCCAGAGGTGGGCTGTTGAGGGCACCGTGTGCTTTAACAGCTCTGCTGGATGTGCAGATTGTTTTGGGCATGGAGACAGAAGGAGGGCAATGGAAATACAGTCCTAGAGGAGGCCAGAGCAATTAGTAATGTGAGCACAGAGCAGTGGCTTTGGGTGCAAAGCATGTTCCCTGCCATGGAGGCACTTTCATGTATCAGTCACTCTAGATTTGGTCTCGTATCTACTAAAAGCTACAAATCCTTAGGTAAAGCCTTAATATAGCGCGTAGAAGTATACTCAGTAGAACAGTTTTAAGATTCAACATCCATATTTACCCAGTCTGTGACAGGAGGCCATGAGAACAGGCATGACCCTATTAAGACCTCCCAGCCTGCCCTGCAGACAGCCTACAGACAGCCTAATTGCCTGGTGGCATAGTAACCTGCTCAGCAGGGTAATTGGTGCTCTGACACTAATACCTTGCTCAGGCAATGTGCTCTGATGGGCAATTTTGTGTCTCTCTTGGTGCCAAATGTGAAAGTTCACAGTCTGGATAAGGTTGTGTAAAATCACTGGCTGCTTAAAATATTCTTTTTATATAACTTGATGGACTTGTGTGATGCTTCATAAGCTGCTTGTAAAAGAGTCATTTTAGTACTTATATATTTGAACTTTTCAGACTGGGGTTTTCAAAAGTTCACTCACATCATGGGATAAGATTAAGCCATTAGGCTCAATAGAACTTCTTTTCATTTTCCATGCTGTTGCTTGAAGGAGTCTTTGATTCATATCTGAATGAGTAAATGATGTCAAACAACTCAGATGCTCTGAGAAAGGTGGAGAAATTCTTGATGACTACGTGCTGGCATTTCAGCCTGCATCCCTGCTGTGGGCAATAGCCTGTGAAACATTCCAGTGTACAGAGATGTGCTGATGGAATTTCCCTGGCATGGAAAATGCCCTGGAATGTCTCAAGAACTCCTTCACACAAGGAAAGATGTGCTGGAAATAGATACTGGGTGTTGGAGATATTTTGGTCTGTTTGGTGGGTCCATCCCAGGTCAGCTATAGTGTGGAGGCATACAATTTAATGAATACTCTCTTATGAGCCTTAAAGGAAGGAAAGAACTGCCCAGGTTATGATCTGTGATCTTTCTTTCTGTACTTTTCTCCTTAGGAAGGCTGGGAAATGTAGCAGCCAGTCAAGGAAATACATACAGTAAAAAAGGGCTCCTACTCTTTTGAAACTTGTTAGCAATTATACCAGCACAATTTTGTTTGGGTCTTTCTTGCCCCACTGTGAAGCGGTCTGATGAAGCAGGTGGTCCTGATATGAGAGGTATTTAGGGGTAGGGTGGGAGAGGAACAGCTTTGGGGAGAACAGCTGTAAAGACCTTCCATGTCCAAGCAGGACAGGTTTGATCCAGTGGTTACAGGGATGCCCAGCAGCATGCCTGATGGATTGAGGCACAGACATATGCAGTACAGCAACCCCCCCTTTTGTTCTGTTACAATGGTTTCTGCAGCTGACAAGCTGCTCTGTGCTGGGGAAGCGCTTCATTGCCACAGAGGGCGATGGCTGATGTAAACCCAACCGTCGCTGTTGAGCAACACAGCATGCTAGCTGCGAGCTGGAGCCCAGCGGTCACATACTTCCCTACGACAATGACTATGCAAGCAAAGGCAGCAGTGTTGAAATGCCCTCTGTGTGCTAAAAGGAGGGTGAGTGATAAGCTACACATCTCTCCTCCTGGAAGCCCGAAGCAGAGGGTCCAAGAGCAGCAAAAGCTGGTGTCTTGGCGACACTGTGGTGGCTGCCTGCAGGCCTGTGTGAGTGCAGGACTGATAAATGCCCCATTTTGGTATTACAGGCATTCCTTGTACTGTTGGTCTCGTGTTGTTTCTGCAGTTGTGTCTGAGGCTTAACTGAACAGCAGAGCATCTGCCTGAGGTCAGACAAGGGGCCAGCCAAGCTGGCACCCTATCACTTAGGGTTTGCCAACAGCAGATTCCAAGGAAAGAACTGAAGAACAGAGTAACTGGTATCTGCATAGTGCACTTCCATTCTCCAGTTATCTGTGACTCAGAAGCCTTTCAGAATTAGCATCTCTGAACTTAAAAGTCCTGATGCATTTTTATATCCTGACTTTTCTACGTACTTTTGCCAGCAATGGCCCCTTGAGCAACGACCATATCGGAATACTGCTCTGCAAAGCTGCTTTTCCTTATGCACTCCCATGCCAGAAAAGGCCTGGTATAGTTCAGATCCTCCAATAGTCACAGCATGAGGGTGTGCAAGTTTAACACAGACCTTTGCTTGTTATGCCATGTAGCAACCAGACATGCTCTATACCCAGGATGTTCATCTGATAAGATCACCAGAAACTGGCAGCAGAGAAACTTGGCTAATGCATTGTTTCTGAACGTAGCATGCAGAGAAAGGTAACTTACCATGATCAGTAAAAGATGATGGTTAGCATCCAAAGCACAATCTCTTGTGGGGAGAGAATCAGCACAATCCTGGCTTTTTGATAACTTACATGCTTGTTAAAAAATTCTGCTACTAAAGAAAAAAAAGGTGAATCCATGGCTGTTTTCTTGGTATTCTAGGGCAGGATTCTGTTAATAGGGATAATGTGTATGCAGTAAGTGCACTGACATCAGCAGTGAATAAAATAGATCTTTACAGATCCACATTTCTTTAAGAGATAGTCTATCAAAGTCTTACCCAGAGTAAGACTTATTCTTTGCCTAGCCACATAACAAGATTACTGCAAGAGAAAACATAGTCCTTTGAGGGAGTAAATACAGGAAAATATGGCTTTATTTTTCGAAGATGTGGTGGAATTAAGGAGATAGATAGCTGCAATATGAGCTTATTTTGAAGCAAAACCTCTAGGCGAGGTTATGATTCTTAGCACGTGAACAGAGAACTGGTCTCTGTGGAATGGGATGGCAGACTTGGGGAAAACAAAAGACGGTCTGGTTTTCCTCTCCTCATATAAAAATCTAGGTGTACTAATTGATGTGGAGTAGGAATGGACTCAAGCTACCTGAACCCACTTGACCTCTGCCTGACATCCTTTTTCTACTTCTTTGGAATTACAATATTTACACTGATATTATTCATTTTATGCTACTATTATTAATAGTGTATGCTGTACAAAATGTCTTTTGGGTCATTCAGCGACTGTGACAGTTAGTGGGGTTTTCTTATCTGTCACTGTCCATCTGAAAAACAGCTTTGAGCCTCTTGGTTTGTGCCCTTCTTTCTCTCTCCCTCTCTTTCCTTTACCAGAAGTCTAAAATAAAAGTGACAAACACATAATCAACCACGAACAGAAGCATCCTCCATTTGGAGCCCAGCCTCTGATTCTTACCACTGTGTGCCTGCCTGAGAAGGGGGCAGGAAGGGAGGGAGATAACATTTACAGCAAAATGGAAGGTCTATGTGGCATGATTATTTTTTTTCTCTTTTTGGAATGAAGTAAGGATTCAAAATGGAAACAATATCTTCACATGACTCAAAGCTCAGGTTAGCCAGAGAGGCAGAGTTTACCCGAGTGTCTGTTTTGCAGGAGGAACTAGCAAACAGGCAGACTAGTGGTGAAGTCTTATGTCCACAGGCAGACTGGTGGCAAGGATGCAATGTCTCTGACCTAGCTTGCTGGCCAAAGAGATTCTTCCCCTGAGGCCTGCTGCAGGGGTTAAAGGCCTTTGTTGCAGGAGGGTCTCCCCAGTGAGCTCCTCCATCATTTACAGCTCATATATCATATACAGCTCCTCCATCGTGTACTGCCTTTAAGAAATGGTTGTCATTTTTTTTTCCTGCATTGGTGTAGGTGTGCTTTTTGTTTGTTTGTTTGTTTGTTTTGTGCCTAGAACTAAGCTGTGGCTTCATCCTCTGTCTTCTGGAGGTTGACAGCGCTCATCCCCTCCCACTCCCTGGACGATCCAGGTCCATAAGTGCTTCCAGATGTAAGGCTCAGAATTGCTCCTGGCCTCCCTTCTCCTCTCCCCACCTCTCATAGTGGTATGGTCACTCATGCGAATGACCCTCTTTGTACCATTTTTTTTTTTTCTTTTTTTCCCCCTGTGCACATTTATGCTAGGCTCACACTGGACCTCTCAGCTTTGGCCATACACCACCTGTAACATGGAGAAGTGTAAGAGTTCAGTGACATTTGGACAAATCACCAAGTGCTGTGCTCAGCTCTGACTGCTGGAGTGTGCGTTCCTGTCTTCTTTAGAGCCTCAGGCACTGACACTGTGCTGCCCGCAGGGTACATCAGCAACTGCTACTCAGAGACAGCTCAGGAGAAAGTCCAGCAGTGACTGGCTCTTTGGGATTTAATCTGAAAGCTCCCCAAGACCCACAGATGGAGGCAAGTAAATTGAAAATGATACAGAAAATAGCCAGTACAGGGGTAAATAGCACTCTTCACATGAGAGAAGAATCTGAGTGAGAGTGGTTTGGTATTCTTTAGTTTGATATAGAAATAATTTGTGTTTGCATCACTTGGAATAGTGGTGTAGAAACTGTTGGTCTCAATTCTGGATGCTGCAGGATGGCAGAACTGGGTTGTATGAGAAAACTGAAATGAAAGGCAGCCATTGATGATTGTCATCAGGCCTGATTTGGTCTATATAGCTTTAATTGCTTCATCAAGAGAAGCATGTTGGCTTTGAAGATATTTATGCAATGAATTGTCCCAAGGGAAAATCTCCTGCTGTCCTGTGAGGGTACACTGACTAGTGATGCAAACTCAGCATTCATCTGGCCTTTACAAACTCAGTTAAGATTAATGAATACAGAGCAGTGCAGATGTAGAATGAGCCTGAATGTGTCTGTGTCCAGTACAAACCTGCTAATTCTTTATGGCTTCTTTTATGACAGGTAAAAAGTACACTAACTTGAAACTAAAATGCAAAATAACTTACTGAGTTCTAATCAGACTGTCTCTGTGACCCATTTTAGCCACTTTTTTGTGTTGTTTTCCAAGACAATTTTGTGGTTTGGGGAACGACGTGTAAAGACCTCTGAGATGGTATTTGTTGGCCATCTGTAATCCACCCGGCTTCTCTACCTCCCTTCTTCCTCTTCCTAGGGCAGGCCACAGAGCTGCATGCTGCAAATGTATTGAAAAAGCTAGCTTGATTGGGAAATATTGAGTGCAATTTCAAGGCTATTGCACTGAGTAGGGTAGTGTGGTGACATTTGTAAGCTACAGAGGAAGTCAGCTTTGCAGTGAAACATCCACCTTATATATGGGTCTGCAGGACTGCACGGCAATTAGGTGCAGCGTGAAGAAGAGCATCCTGGCTGGAGAGGGGCACTAGATCAACCCGCTACACGGTTTAAAGGTCTGTGTTGGTACATTTGCTAGGAAGTCTGACAGAAGCTCATGCTGACATAACTGAATAAACTTCAGTTAGCTAGCTGATTTGGATGATACCACAGATTGCAGACAGGGGATTCATTGCAGGTTGGTAGTGAAGAATCCCAGCTCCTAACACAAAGTTTGCAGTCATGCCCTTGTGCCTTTTTGTTGGATGTGAAATGATCTTGCTGCTTTTTACACTGGTACAGTTTCATTACTGTTTTTTATCAGTCTGTTTCTTGCTCTGGACATGTAAAGTCGGTAATAATTTGTGTAACCACCCAAGGGGAGCATGAAATATCTAAAGAGCATTTTTCAGGGTGATTCTTTTCCTAGATTTGCAAGGCTTGCTATCAGGTGCATCCAGGTGACACAAAAATGAGCAGGACAAAATCATCAGACTTGTAATAAGTCTCCCAGTCTCCTCTGTATTGCATTCCCACAAAGAGTGGAAATACAATATCTACCATTTTTTTCTTTCCATAGTTCACCTCAAAGGTGACCCATTTCAAAGCCTTTTGGGTAGAAGCAGGAGAAAGGGAGAGTGAAAAAGAAACCTAGGAAAAAAACTATACAAACTACATGAACAAGCCTATTTCTTTCCTCCGATTAAAACCAAAGCAAAACCAACCAGACCTTTCCATTCCTCTTTTATTATATATTTTAAAACACAGGCAAATGAAAGAGGAACTTGAGAATAACTGTATTGCTCATTATCTAACTATCCCTCAGCACAAGGGCCAACTTTTGCTTTTAGCAGGGAAGCTGGTCTCCCTGGCATCCACATGTAGGCTCAGAAGTAGCCTGTGAGCAGTCCCAAGGAACTCAGAGTACACAGTTGCTCACAGACGTGTGTTTTCCAGATCAGGCATTTGGACAGAACTGCAGAAGCATAATAAATATGTGGCTGCAGACCAAGCATGCTGATAATGTAACTGAAAGCTGCTGGAGATCCTCTAGCATTTGCTGCTGGGGCCTGCATTAGCAGGAGGATCTCTGTGCGGTTTGGCTGTAGAACCAGGACGGAATTGGGGAAGCTGGGAAGGGAAACCTGTGAGACAAAAATTGGAAAGATAGCAGCTGAGCATTGGGAGTGAGAAGATCGGTCCTGAAAGAAGGATAACAAAGTCTTCATCACATTGGCACTGCTAGCTGTTGGCAAACATGTCTTGAGACAGCGTAGGCACAAAGTGACATTTCTGATAAGTCTTCACCTGAAAAAATATAGTATGCCATATTGTCCACACTAAGGAATCTCTCTCTAAAATTTCTGCTTTTGCTTGCATCAGTTTGGCTTCTGTATTGATAGTTTGAGCACAGATAGCTCATTGGTTGCCGTTTCGAGTTGTGTTGACTGGCCTTGCTCCCAGGCAGGTTAGATGGAAGTAGTGCTAAGAGATGATGGTGCATCTACCTTAGGGCGCCCAGTACTGCAGGCAGGCCATGAGAGGACAGGAGATGAGAAACAGAGGATCTTGCTTTGGTTATAGTTCCAAATGACTCTGAACAAAGCATTATTTCTTACTTTTCTGCATGAACCTCAGCAGCCCTTGTTCCTGCTCCTTATGCAGCCAAGAGACGTGACACCCCTCAGGGCCAAGCATGGCAATGAGCCTGTCCCCTGAGCCAAAGCCTTCCTGGCAGTCTCTGCCCTGCAGTGTGACCCTCCTCACAACTCCCCTGGTCCCCCACAGACTGTCTTTGCTGTGGGCTGGGCAGCCGAGGGGTGGCTGGCTGTGGGCAGCCAGCACAGCTGTCCAGGCGACTTCTCTGTGGAAATACCAGGGCCAGCAGGACAATGCCTTCAGCTGGGATATGAAGAGAGAAGCAGCACTGCTCCAGTGGCCCAGGCCTGCTGAGGTGACATGGCTGCTCTGAGCCTTGCACCCTGGCGCGGGATGGGAAGAACAGCTTTCACAACTTGGACGTGTTGTCACTCGCATCCAGACGTTTCCTGTTATCTAACCTCAGCCTTATCTTCCCCATTCGCAGCTTCCTCTCAAAGGAGGAGCGGCCCCTTCAAAAACGAGCTGTGTGCTTGGGCTGTGCCCCCACCACTGGGGCCAGCCCCACGCTGGTGCCCCTGCCCTGGTGGGGCCCAGCTAGCTCAGCACGGTAGGTGCCAGCTCCCCATCCAGCTGGCTGACGGGTGGCTGGGGATGGGGGGGATCGTCCCTGGGGGTGGTTGTCCCATGGACCACTGGTGGTGGGGTGCAAAAACATGTGCGATGTCTGCATCCCTGACAATGCAGAAAGCTGTTCTGCCTCCATTACACCACCAGCTTCCAGGAGACCAGAGCCAGCTCAGGTTTGGGTTGCCTCCCCTCCATGTTGGGAGCCCATCTTCCTAAACCAGAGGAGCTTTTTTGGTATTTCCCTTTGGGGAGGAGCTGTGGTGTGGGGCAGTGTATACTTCTGCAAGCACAGGGTTAGGGCATGCAGACATCTCCTATCTCAGACAGAGAGTGCTGTCCTTGGGACCCTGATTCATTGATGAGGGTGAATGACAACTTATATCATTAGCGATGTGTACATAGCCTACTTGGTACTGGGATGCATGTGCTTCCCACTGGGCTCGCACACATGCTACAGATGAGTTGCTGGCTGTAGGGAGATTTTGATCTCAATTAGTCATAGATGAGACACCGCAAACGAAGAGTGGGGGAAGTTGTGGGATGGAGGAGGGTTTTACCAGGGAGAGCTGGTGTCCCAGCCAGGCGCGGCCATGCTCTTCAGCTCCTTTTCTTCGCTGCCCATTGACCCCAGGCTGTCAGATGAGTGGTCACCCGCGCACCTCCTTCCCTCCCCTTCGCAGCTGAAGGCAGAGTCCTGTGAGCACCGCAGAGGAGCCAGGGCAGGGAATGGATATCAAAGGTGAGTACGGGGGGATGCGGGAGGGCACACAGACAGCAATGCCAGGTAACATGTTTATCAGGCCCTTCTCTGTGCTTTTGCACAAGCTGTGAGGTGCTGGTTGCAGTGTTTCTGGTTCCTGCCCTTGCAAGCTGTTCCTGCAGCCGTAAGTGAAACCCACAATGTCCTCACCCGAGTGTTTGAATGGTGCCTTGTGCTTGTGACTCTCTGCGCCCTGAGCTGTGGGGCAGACAGGAGCGGGGGCCAGTGCATCCTGTTTTTCTGTCCCTTACAGCAATCCCAGGCCTGAGGTCTGGATCAGGGTTGCTTTTGAATGTCCCAGACTTCAGCTGTGTGCCTGCCAGGGCCGTACCTGCTCCTGAAGAGGGGGTATAGCAGGGTTGGCCCATCTACCTCGCTGTCCCACTGGACAGGTTTTACCACGAGTACAGTGCTGATCTGACAGGAGAGGCGGGTTTGATCTTGGGTGCTGCAGGAAAGCCTGTCCAGGACCTGGGCCTGGCGCTGAACTGCTGCAGTAGGGGTGCAGCTCTGCAAAGCCCTGCTGAGGAAGGCTCCAAGTGTGTGGTGAGGGCACCAACACAGCACCGACATGCTGTGCTGGGCAGAGGGGCGGGCGGCATTGCTGTCTCCTGTGTGACAGTGCCTGCCAGTGCAGTGCTGCGTGCAGACGGATGGACAGTGGTACCAGGAGAGCCTCCATGGCGAAAACAGAGGGAAGGTAGGGGAAGGAGATGTTGAGGCACAAGGTAGGAAACTGTGTAGTTTCCCATTAGAAGTGGGGCTAATTTGTCTGCCGGGGAAAAGTGCTGGATTATGCTTTTCACTTTTAGGAGCAAGAGTGAAAGTCAGATTCACAGGACAACATGGAGAATACATTTATTGTGAAGCAGGGATAGGCAGAGGGGACAGACAGCTTGGGCTGAGCAAGGCAGGGGTGGTGGGGGGGCTGCTCTCAGTCTTTTGACAAAAGCAAGGACAAAAAACAACGTACACAGAGCTGTGTGGTAGAGGTAACAGGGTAGCACAGGAAGACAGTTCCAGGAACGTGTGGCTGGTTTATGCTTCCTGCAGGTGCTTAGGGATAGTCCTCACTGATGCACTTCAGGCTCTCACCCAGCGCCTCACCAAAACTGGGGCAGTGGCTGTATTCACCAAGTCACAGTGCCTAGGAATTTTCCTTAGGACAAGGCAGCTGGTCACCACCCTGTCCAGTAACCTGCAGCCCAAAGACCCCTGAAAGGAGAGGCAAGGGGGGGGGGGGGGGGGGGACAACAAAGTATTTTGTGACTTCAGTAAGGGACTTACTGGAGAATGCAGGAAGAAAAACTCTTTCTGTTTTTTCCCCCAGAGTATGCACTTGATTGCTCAGTCTGTTTTATGACACTAAGCCTTTAGTTGGAAATACCCATTTCAGCCTGAAACCAGAAGCTCTGACAATGAAAAATCCATTCAAATGAGATACTATCATTACAGGGTGGGGTAGAAAGCTCTGTTCCCACCTGATGATAGAATTATCTCCACTGTGTGACCCTCCTCTTATCTGTTGCTGACAGCAACGTTTCTTGTGGCTGTTTTCCCCCTCAGAAAGCCACAATGGGGGATTATTTTAAGCTGCAATAGCAGAAGCAATGCTGTGGGTTTTTTCTCTCTCCTCACCCCCCACCCCCTTTTTTTTTCCTCCTCTCAAGGCCAGATCTCCCACTGGTAGAAATCAGCATTGAAGCTGAGGCAAGTCTGGTAACTGATACCTGCAGAAAAGCCTGCTCAGTCTTTCTTTGTGCAGCTCAGCCTCTCCAACACACTTTGCTATGTCTGGGAGGTATTATGGGGGGACAGGTTTATTTTTCTTTTACCTCTGTACTACCAGTAGTTAGCATGCAGTATCTAACTCTTTACTGAAAGCATTTTCAGGCAAAGAGAGCTCATCCTGGTGTTATTAAGACCAACAACAGCTATGTGAACCCTTCAGAACATTTTTTTCGTTTGCCATGGTACTGCAGAGTTTGATTTGAAAGGAGAGAAATTTGACCAACCATGAATCAGTTGGAATCGTGGTTAAACCAGTAAGTCTTTTGCTAGAATGATCTTAAATCAGCTTATTAGCACTGACATGAATTTTCTAATACTCATGAAATGCACACACTTCTTTTATCCATTGCAACATGCTGCTTTTATCCACCGTGGTTGAAATCTATTCTGAAATAAGAGCCAGAACAAAGGGCTATTTGCTACCTACATCATACTAAAGGTGTAATGTGGAGGGTAGGGGGAATGTAAGAATTGCAAAGCTTTTGTGGTAACCTCATCTAGAAGTTGATTTAATCTTTAAAGTTGTAGCTGTTTCTTTACTGTTAAACCTTTTTTCACTCTGCTGTTTTTGGAGCTTGTATAAACAACACATATTTGTCATTTTTTATTTTGTATTTTTACATTAAAAAGAAAAAATCCCTTTTCGTATTGATGGGATCCTATGATCATCCTTTTAAAACAGAGCCCCAGAAGTCGGATAGAAAAGATTTAATAAATTGCTCTCTGTTGGAATGCTGTTAGCATACCGCAGCTGATTTCTACTTTCATGTCTTTAATGGTCAGCCTTCCAAAATATAATTAGCATAACCATTTTAGTTTTTCATTTTGATACCAAAGATAGTTTGGCTGCTTTCTCAGAAACTGGTGCTACTGGTCATGTGAAATTAAGATCAGGGGACTAGGAAGGAAGCTAAAAGTGCCATGATTAAAACTAGGCTACAGCTGGGCTGGCCTGCAGAGAACATGAATGACACTAAACTAGCATTATGCAAAATGTGTGCAGTTTAGGAGTCATGATAAATTTTCCCAAGAGTTGCACGTCAGAATTTCAGATTGATTTTAAACTCAAGTTCTGAACTGTCAACATCCCTGAATGACATGGTGCATGGTAGTACTTAGCAATATCTTCTCTTGTGTATATTTTATTTAATTTTCTTCAAGTGCTTTTGTGAACTTAATTAATACTCTTGTTAAAGGAATAGGGGTGTTGACAGCATCTTCTGGTCTTTGTGCTAAGGAATACTGGGAGGAGGAGGTTATATTCATACTTAAAGGAACATGGATTGTGTCAGTGTATTAGAGTGAAAAACTCCACTTATTGCAGGAGAGGCTTCTTCTATGAGCTCAAAATGAAGCAGAAGGGGGTTGGTTTGACAACGGAAGAGAAAGTTTCACTTCATTCCCAAAGAAGTTCGTTGTTTCTCTGTGTGGTGCTTTGGTTTTTATTTAATATCACAGTCTTTATAACATGTAACAGCGCAGCTTCATGCTGGCAGGCAGAGTTTGGGACTGAAGTTTACAGGGACCAGAAGCTGCTGTGGTTGCTTTTTCTTTTCTTTACTTTTTTTTTTTTTTTCTTTCTTTCTTTTTCAAAAGTGAACACACATTGCACTGGACTCTGAGCCAATGTTGGCAGCTGATCTTACTTCCAGAAGAAC
The DNA here is from genome assembly GCF_009819795.1 of Aythya fuligula. Taxonomy (NCBI): domain Eukaryota; kingdom Metazoa; phylum Chordata; class Aves; order Anseriformes; family Anatidae; genus Aythya; species Aythya fuligula. The sequence goes on along the minus strand of NC_045571.1, from coordinate 20,969,496 downwards.
CAGTGGTGATCCTCTACATGCATGCACAGGGGCAGAGTTGTACCTTTTTTTCTTTTTCAGACAGTCTGGAAGGGTTCCTTCTTCAAATCTTTAGGTCTAGGTAAAAAGATTGGTTTTTAGCTATCAGTGGTACAATAAGAGGTAAAACCCTAAGGCTATTCATGCCAAAAGGAACTTCATCTTTAGCATGTGTAGAGCCAGGATTTCACCCCAGCCTGTACCATAGAGACCCAAATTAAAAAAAAAAAAAAAAAAAAAAAACTGAGAAGCCTGAAAATCTTGTTTAAATTTAGAAGAATAAAAATGAAAGCTGTGAAAAGTCTGTTAGATTATCATGCCCTTATCTCTAACCAATGCAGAACTGTTCCATTGCAGTATGTTCTCAGGCTCTTTGTCTAGACTTTGTGTGTCTAGAGAGACATTGGTCTTCATGATGTTGTACCCAAATTGTATGTCTGAGCATTTGGATGGACATTTTGTCAATATTTCAAGCCACCAAGGTAGATGTATAGCTAAGGCAGAAGGTTAGTTTAAAACTTGGCATCATTTCCAGCTCCACAGAGCTTTAGCCTTGAACTAATATAGTGGACATTTCCCTCAGCAGAAGGCAATGTCTGCTTGTGTGGTTCTCCCTTACCCAAAGAAAAATGTTGGAGGGGGAAATGTGGGAGGGATGATGACAACTTGTGAACTGGAAAAAGTCTCTGAAGTTAACAGCAGGTTCAATCCTTCTTTTCCCTTTTCATTCATCCAGGACAGCATCTCAGTGAAGACTGTGAGCCTGGAGAGAGCTGCAGTGCAGCACTGCGTGTATTTGACAAGCTGAGTTTGACACTCAGTTTGGCAGAGTGTCAGTTTGTCAAATACCCCAAGTGAGGCACTTGCTGAGCAACACAGCTGCACACCGAGGGAACTGACTCCTTCCTTGACTTGGGCAGGAGCCTTTGCATCTGCATTCTGATCCTCTCCGTAAATGTGACGAGGTATTGAGCAAACTTGATGAATGCCTGTCCGATGCCATGCTGTCAGGTTTCCTTTACACCCCAATTTCAGAAGTGCCTGTTGGGGTGTAATCCTAATGGCAAACTGTTGCAGAAGTGATGCTGGTACCATTCCTCTGTGTTGGGAAAACAGCCAAGGACAACACTGTTCTATGTCACAGCACTGGCTAGCAAGCTATTAATAAATTTCCTGTTCAGTTAATAAAGGTTCTGGCAACTATAATCATACCAATGTGGGTAATGGAAACATTAGCCTTAATATCATTTTTGGTGGATTTTTTTTGATGTGTAGGAATCTTTTTTTTTTTTTTTTTTAATTGAAGCTGGAGTACAGTTTAATGAGGTTTCTGTTTAACTTCCCCCTATTCTGTTAGCCAGTGTGAAGTGCTTGTTTGTTCCAGCTCTTTTTAAATAAGTCTATGGAGTCCATTGCTTTTTCTTGGAACCTTGTTGTTTGGAGAAGACTCCTTGTTTTTGTCTGATTATTACTAGTAAGCACTTGCAACAAGGTTGCCTATTGTAGTTTTTGCTATATTTCTGCCATTTTATGAAAATAATTCCCTCTAAGTCATTTACTTGAAGATCTAATGATCGGTCAACATTTTTAATAACTGACGTGACGTATCAGATATGTATCTGGAGATATTTCTTGGGGTGGGGGTAACAGAGGGTGAGTGCCTAACCCAGTATGACAAACCACACTCCCTGAAAGCATTTAAATTAAAAAATTCAGAAATTAAGAGAAATTCCCAACGCTTCACTGACTCTTTTTTTAGGACAATACCACCAGTAAATTTCACAACATTGATAAACTTTAATACTAAGACACTTTTTTTTTGTTGCTGTTGCAACTATTTCTTGCTAAATATTTTCTAGAAGTTGGAGTTTGTACAATGTTGGGACCAATGAATATATGGCATTGCCTAAGCAAATTATGTTCTGCTTTCTGAATAAGTCCTATCAGTAGGGCTTATTGTATGCTTCTGGACAAACACAGTCCTAGTCATTGTGACTCACACTCCCGTGGTCTCTCTCTTGCACCTACGCATGACTCATGGACATCACCCTGATCTCTATCACTGAGGTCAGCTTCAGAAGAGAACAAAGTCTATTATTTCAGGGTTTGTTTTGTCTCCCTGTGGATCCTTAATGCAGCAGGCAGATATATCAATCCCAACCCTTTCTGCCTTCACAGACCTCAAGGTTTCAACAGGCCTGTCTTCTGCACAGCAGCTAGCTGAGCACTCCTTTTAAGCTCTTCACTGTTGTTTCCTCATTTATGGTTTTACTTTCAGAAAAGTTTGCCCCTCTGCTTTTTAGGGGAAGAAAGTTAACCCCTTCCTCTTCTACAGGAAATACCAAATTACAGTGGTACGAATTCCTTTATTGGATACTTCCTCTCTTTTCTCCCTGTTTAGAATGGCAGGTAAAGAAGGGCTCTGAAGTCCAAGGCAAACTTGGCAGTTTAGAAGCCAACGTCCCCACGGTTGTACAAGCCCTGCAACTGCGCTCTGCTTTAAAGTAGAGCTGCAAGTCTCATGACAATGTGCTAGCCACTAGAAATAGTGTGTTGTTTTTTTTCTGGAGACTCGGTAGTTTCAGAGAGGAAGCTGAGGTTTCCTTTCTGTGCTGGTGCGGAGCTGGCCTTTAGTGGATGAGTCATGTCACTGGGTAAGTGACCAGTGCAAGGAAGGGAGAAGTTCTTTTGTTTGATGGAGGTACACAACAGCAAAGCCCTTTACAGCTTTCAGAAGAAAAATGTTGTTTCCAACAGTTTTTACTGCCAAACATGCCAAAGATATAAATAAAATACAACCACACTCACTGCATAGAGAAAAACAAAAACCTATGCACTGGAGAAAGGCTTTTTGTTTCCATTGGTCTGTTGCTGATGACCAAAGACATTTCGCTGCCCCAGCTCGAGGGCAACTGAGGTACTTGAGATGTGTTTCACCTGGGGCATCTGCTACTTTTTTTTCTTTTTTTTTTTTTTTTTTTTCCTGTGCAACCTCTTCTAGACTTCAGAGCTTCTGAAGAAACTGTATGGAGCTCCTCAGAGCAGATCAGTGCTGGGATGAACCAAAATTTGGAAAAATCATGGTGTTATATAGTAATGGAAAATTGAAATCATGAGCTTATAAAGGCAGCAAATCTTGCAAAAACCATTAGGCTAGCTGTAAATGAATGAGAATGGAATTTGGAGAGGAGAAAGAGAGTGTCTCATCCTGCATTTTGGAGCTGGATCTGCAGTGTTGAGGATGGGGAAGCTGAGAAGTTTTCAGTTCCTCTCCCACATAACATTGACCTCACACCAGATGCTTTTATCCTGCATGCACAGAGCTGCAGCTCCCCATTCCCCTGTTTGTTTTGTTGTTGTTGTTGTTGTTGTTGTTTGTTTTTGGTTTTGTTTGTTTGTTTGTTTTTGTTTTGTTTTGTTTCGTTTTTGTTTTGCTTTACCCCTGAGACCACTAATGCCAACAGCTTCTGTTTCAACCTGGTGTCTCCAAGGTCAGCTTCTGGGAGGTGCACTCTGCAGTGAATGCATGAGCTACAATGAACACACAGCAATGCAGGGATGGCCTACCTCAGTCCTAGGTGCAAGGCAGAAGAGCCCCTCACACATATTTCTAGGGGTTCCAGCACTGCTTGTCCTTGGCAGAGGGCAGCTAGCCAAGTGGGAGGGCAGCGCCAGCATGCAAGCCCAGAGTAGGTGCTGCGCAGCCTGGGAGCATGGCCAGGCCCCGCTGGCTGCTGCTGGGAAGCACAGCAGCCTGGCAGTGCAGCACAACTGCCCCTCAGTGCCCGCTGCTGTGGATGTGAAACCCTGCAAAAGACACAGTAAAATTTTCTCTCTGATCTTATCTTATAATCACTAATGTCCTAAAGATGTGTCATTGTAATTCAGGGCACTGAAGGTAAAAGCAAGGTTCTGTTCTTCCCAGCACTCAGGCCATAAAAATCTGCCTGACCTTGCTCTTAGGCTGCTGGCCCAGGGAAAGGGAAGAGCTGACTGAGCGGAGACAACAGCCATGAGGGTTCCAGTTAGTGCTGAGAACTCCTTCTCAGCATGACCCCAAGCTTGTCTGCTTCCACCATGCTCCCCCAGCTGCTCTGATGGATTTAACAGAAGCCACTGTTAAATCTTAACAGAAGATTTTACTTGGCACTTAACAGAAGCCAAGTGACTGTCCCTAAAAATCTGCTTTACTTAAGGCGGCATCCTCATCCCTACTGGTGATCTGCCTGCCGAGTCCATAGGACAGCAGCCGGTGTCCAGAGGGGTCTGACAGACAGAGGGCCCCGCACCATGGCAGCACACCAGCAGTGCCAGTACATGTAAGATGCTAATGATAAACAAAGAGTAAACAAACCAGGCTATTGGGTAACAAAGCTTCCTGCAGGAAATGTGCTTCAGCTGAAGTCAGGAACAGCTGAGCACGCAGCTTGCTGCCTTTGTAAAAAGGGACATACCCTCTGTTTTATTTTTGCAAGAGACCCAGGAATGCCCTAGAGTATGTTTAAGCACAGGTGAGAGATCACACACCCCACAGCCAAGCCTACACACCATTAGCACTGGGTTTATAGACTAAAGGCTCCTTGTCAGGGCTGCACATAATCTGAAGTTCATGAGCCCAGCTAGTGTTGCATTAAAGATTGACCTCAAAGATCAGCCCTCCTGATTGAGAGGAAGGCCTTGGCAGTGCAAAGTATGGCCTTGTAGCACAGGAACCACCTGGCAAAACAAAAAAGCCAAAATCCACATTCTAAGAAGAGTTTTAAAACTAACGTAGGGAATGCGGGCTTCCTATTTTTAAGTGGATCTTGTGATTTTAGAGCAGTTGGCAGCAGAAGCATGGCAGATCTGTAAGAGTCACTAGACAAGCAGCTCTAAAGCCTGCAAGCTGCAGATTGCGCCCCCCCCCGGCTTCAGTCTCTGGCAAGGAAAATCATTTGCAGTGTGGACTGGTAGAAAACAGCTGGTTTTTGCTGGGATTAAAATGTTCAAGTCCTTGAGGAAACAGTAAATAGGGAGCTGCACAACATTTTTTTTAAGTAACTGCTTTTTAGAGCAATGTATTGAGCAATGCTATGACATGGAAGTTAAGGATTCTGACACTTGAGCTAAATCACAGGCAGTTTTTTATATCCTTTAGATGACCTCTCTTCTCAGACTCGAGTGTACTTCAGCCTTCCACTGGCCATGAAGGAAGACTTAGCACTAAGCATCCTTAGAGTCCTTCTAACCTCTGACAGTGATATAGCAGCATTACATTTACCTCCCTACTGTGAGTGGTGCATTCCAAAAAAAAAAATAGAGCTAGCTGAAGCATTTGGAAGAAAAGCACTATTGGAAACCCTTCAGCCCTAAACTTGCCCAGCTCGAGCATTGCTGGTTCTAACAAACTCACTGAAATGGGAGTTCTTCCATCGGCTTCAGGTCTGTCTGCTGTCATCACTGTTCCAACAGACTACTGCTGTACCCTAGTGTGCTCATACTGCAGCATTAGGTGGCTGCAAGCTTGTGAACGTGCATGTGGAGGCAGCACCACAACTGTGACATGTACCATTTTGGGGTGTGGTGAGGGCTGTAGTGATGAGAGCAGTCTGATGTGGGCTGACTCGATGCCTCCCTTCTGTCCTCTCCTGTTTAAAAGGTTAAGCTCAACTCAGACTTCCAAGTCAAACTGTGGCCATGACTGTACCCCTCCCTACCTGCTCTGCAGAACTAAATGAGAAGACAGAGCAAAAGCATAAATTTGTCAGCATCAGAAGAATGAAGGCACTGGATGGTAAAACAACAAGGAAGTCAGAATCCATATGCCACAAAATCCTTTGAAGCATTTCATATTTGCCCTGGGAAAGATATTGCATTGCACTAACCAAGCACTTTTCAAGGCATTTTACAAACATGAATGCTCACAGCATCCCCATAATGTAGATCAGCGTAACTATCACAGTTGTAACCAGACTCTGGAACCAGTGTTATGTCCCACACAGCAAATCAGTGCCAGTCTGTTGAGTCCAGAGAGGTTCCTTGAACAATTGCTATTACAAATGTCTCAAATTTTTCTCTTCAGTGCTTCTATTTTATCATGCCTCTGTCTTCCACATTGAAAATTAAAATGTTATAATTTTTTTTTCAACACCAGCTCTGCTTTTTCAGGAGAAAAACAAGGTGGCAGTTAGGAGGTTCATTACCTACAGGACCATTTCCAGTTTGATTGCAAAAGTGATATTCCTGGCATACCAACCCCCTCCGTTGTCCCCATACTATCCTCTATAAGATTCAAGGCAAAAAACAAGCTGTACAACCAGTATTTGCTGAACTGCAAAATCCAGGGGACATCCATTTCTAGCACAATTCCTGGCTCCTCACCTGCCGGCATGTCCTAACAGGGGAACATGCACTTTAGAGTACATCTTGCTGGTATTATTAGCTAACTGTTGCACCCAGCAACACTTTGACCTGGAGGCTGCTCAGAAATTATTTTTTTATATTAAAAAAATAAAAGTAGGTAGGTAGATAAGCACTTGGCTGAGTGTTTCTGCACCAACTGCAGGGACTCATTTGCCAAAGACTAAGGTGGTTATGCAGTTCGCCTGGATTTAAAAAAAAAAAAAAAAAAAAAAAAAAGAAGGCAACAAGACTGGTATATTTATCGGAGGAGAAGGCAGGCAGGAAGAATAGTTTCCCTTGGTAAAGTTTACCATTCAGTATCTGCAGCCGCTCATGTGGAAATGTGGTACTCTGCTAAAAGTTTTGCACTTCATATTCTGATTCCATGGAATTCAAAAGGGTCTCATACTCAGGATTTTTGCCCTTGCATACATTGTCATAGTTGTTGTCTTTCATGGTGACAATTTCATAGGATGTTTCAGCCTCCAAATTCATCTTTTCTTTTAGGCACTGAACAGGTACTTCTGCATCAGTGTCCAGTCTTGTGACTTCTGCAGTGCTATGGCTGAAATAAAGAAACATTAAAAAGGAGGACTAAATCAAAAGTAATTATATAGATATAGATATAACTCTTAATAGAAAAGTAATATGAAGTGTTTATGGGTTAAGATTAGCATGAGGTACTACTCCTGCACTAAGACATTAATGTCCTGATGCTGCTAATAAATTAGACTGTCAAGGTATTCAGTACCTGCCCCTGCCCTTCCCCTCCCCTCCCCCCCCCCAAATAAAAATTCAAAGAAATCTTTGGCTTTTCACTGAATAAATAAGCTTTTCTGAAATAAATGTCAGTATGATAGCCTCAAAGTCTTCTCAACATCACAGATGAAAAAATTATACTCACAAAGCAACTTCATAGGTGGGTTCTGGGAAAAAAAATAATCAAAGAAATGTATCAATAAATTTTATGATTAATGTGCCACAGGGAGAAACAAGAAACAAACAAACAAAAATAAACCAACCAAACCCAGCTGCTCCCGGGCATTCCCACCTTCAGGAGTCACCCTCCCACCCTGCCTCTCCCTGCGGGAGAACGGCTGGGGCTGGGGCAGGACAGGGGCCGAGGCAGGGTGACGGGGAGGACGGGGGCCATGGGGAGAAAGGGGCCATGGGGAGGATGGGGATATGGAGCCGCGGAGGGCTCAGCACCGCCCAGCGCCCCGCCGCCCCCCGGCCGCGCCCGGCGCCGCTGCTCACCCGCCTTGGTCCGCCGCCGGCACAGCAGCGCTGCCAGGAGCCCGCCGATCGCCACGCCGCCGAGGGCGGCCGCCAGCGCGTAGAGGTGCGGGGAGAGCGCGGCCCGCGGCGGCCCTGCGGGAGGTGCGGTGCGGTGAGGGGACCGCAGCCCGCGCTGTGCCAAGCGGACCAGAGCCCTCTGAGCAGCGCGGGTGGCAGGGGTCCCTCGGGCTGGTGAAAGCTTCCAGTGACCGCTGACTTTGCTTGACAGCCCGGTGAAAGCCTCAGCCGTGGCCAAAACAGGGACGAACTGTGAAGGCTGGGGCTGAGATCGTTGTTAACGTTTTCATCCCCGTTAAGGCACAATCAGAAAGCAAACATCAGGCAATACATGAACCCTGGAAGGCCTGTGGATGGGCGGCCGAGAGGGCGGCTCCTGCCTGCGTTTGACAGGCCCAGGGTTTGCTCCCAGCAGCAATGCAAAATGGGGCAGTCGGTTTCAGTGTCTGGTCTGCAGAGTGTTTGCCAGCCTGCCCCTCCCTGTGCAAATCGTGTGTGTTTTCACCAAGGGGCTTGCTCACCTGTGGCAGTGGGAGCCCTCTCTGAAACGACATCATTCCTGGCGGACAGCGTTGCTGTGGACAGATCTGCCAAGGCACAAGGGTGAACGCACTGCAAGGGGTCCCAGAGCTCCCCTGCAGTGTCAGCCAGAGCAGCCCTTTCCTGGTGAAGCCACTGCAGCGAGGCAGGGAGTGAGCTCTGCCTGGGCAGTCTGCATTATCTAAGGCTGTCACTTCTGAGGTGCATGGAAAGAAAACACCCATCTCACCTGCTCCCATACTGACGAGCCATAATTTTCTCTCTGCCGTGTCATCCTGTATGTTCTCTGACAGCAGGCTCGCACACTACCTGTGGCACTCATGCTGTCCTGTCCCTGGCCATCAACCCCTGCCAATGGCAGCCCTGTGGCTCTCGGCACTAGCACCTGCAGCTGGCTACACCACAGCCAGGGATGCCTCAGCTTTGCCTCGCTGGGACTCACCCAGGTTGCTGCGGGACTTCCCCACTCCCTCCCTCCCCGGCTGGCCTGGTGTGCTTCACCACAGGCAGCAGCATCTTAAGGCTCCCCAGGGCACGGAGCCCTAAGGCAGGTCTTGCCCCGGGCGACTCCCGGTGAAGCTGTGTGACCCCTGGTTTCCCAGCCCATGGTCTCCCAAGCTCTGGCTCGGCTGCTGTTGGGGGGCTCCACCCCATCACCCCCATCTGAGCTCCTGCTTGCAGGCAACAGGAGGGACCATTTCTATCCTTCTCCAGAGAGGATCTGCAGCCCCAGAGGGCCAGCATGTGGACTTGTCTCACTGACAGCCTGTGCCATTTGCATGCCAGCAGGGTGGAACCAGCCCGTCGCTGCCACCCAGGTCACTCACCTCCCAGCACATGGGGAGCTTCGCTGCCTTCTGAGGGGAGTGGGGGTCCTGTGTGCCGGCTGGTCCCAGGCGTGGGTGGCTGTGTGACTGGGGACCCTGTGGGACAGACTGCTCATCAGACGGTTTGCTGCATGCCCTGCCTGAGTTCCAAGCCAGGCAAAAGCGAGATGTGCCAAGGGCAGAGCCGGGCTCCCCTCCTGAGCAGCGATCCAGACACGATTCACATTCAGTGCTACGTGACTGATCCCTGGGCGAACGGGAACCATTTGCCTCACTGGTTCCTGCCGCTGAGGTGAGGAGCTACAGGCTGGGGACTCACCTCTCACCACCAGCTCAACGGCATCGCTCCGCTGCACCACCCCTGCCCCGACTCTGTTCTCTGCCTCGCAGTAGTACGTCCCCGCGTCGGAAGGCCGCAGGCTGTCCCACGTCAGCTCGGCCTGGCTGCTCAGTGGCAGGGCTGTCCCCCCTGGCACTGCCCGGAACCAGCGGTAGCTGATGGGTGGGGACCCGTGGGCCACGCAGGTCAGGCTGGTCCTGGCTCCCGCTGGCACCGTCAGCCCCAGCGCGCCGGCCCTGATGGTGGGCTTGGTTGCTGGCACTGGAAGACAAAGCAGAGGGACCTGGGTTGTGCTGACCCCGGCAGTGATGGGGGCAGGTTTCCTTCACTCCATGGCAGCTTGCGCTCTAGCCCTAAGCTTTTTTCCCAAAGGGGCAGAGGCAGCATCGCCTCTCCACTGCATTGCATAGGTTGAGCTCTACACACCTGTGCCTAGGGCAGGTTCACACCAGCCTTGCCACCTGTTGCTACTGCCACATCACAGAAGGCCTGCTCTGTTGGTTCAGTGCTTGTCCCATCCCTCCCAGTAGCCCCCCTGAGAAAGACTGTTTTTTAAATGCACACTGAGGATGCTTGCAAAAGGGAGAAGGCACATTTGGCTAGTATGACACCTGCTTGCTCTCCCGTTTGCTATAAGAACCAGAGACACTGGTTATCGGCATAGAAAGAAACCCAGACCTGGGTGCTATCTCAAACACCTGTGGATCAAGTGGCCCATTGGTAGATCCAGACCGGGGTGCTGACTAACTGCTCCCCCCTTCCCCGATCCATCCGTACCCCTCCACAGTGCCTCCACAGAGCATCAGTTCCTCCTTGGTTGGTTAGAGGGACTAACAAAGCCAGGGACAGGAGAGGCTCTTCTCATCCAGCTACCTCAACTCTTAGCTTGGATATGGGTAGACAGTATGGGGAGAAAGACATCCTGCCAGCTCCCTTTTCTCCTACATGCTCCATGGATTAGACTGTTTATACAAGAGCAGGGCTTTATTGCTGGATTTACCTTTGATGACTCTAACTGTAGTGGTCACATCCTTTGTTATCAAGCTGTTATTTTTAGACCTCCAGATGACTTGACAGGTGTAGTGTCCGCTGTCGGGGATTTCAAGGTTCGTGATATGGAGTGAGGCATCCCCTGGGCTGCGCTTTGGGACACTGACCCGGTCTCGGAACCGAGCCAACAAGATGTGGTCACCAGATTCATCCCTCCGAAAGATGGTGGAGGTGCTGTGGTCTCGCTCCATGCTCCAGGTGAGTATTTGCTGTGTGAAACCTTCTGAGGGCATGTATGTACATGGTAAAGTGGTGGAGCCCATCCATTCCCCTTCCACCTGGTGGACAGCAGACAGATCCAGGAGGGCTGCAGGGAACAAGAGTTGAAGGGAAGAAATAAGAAAGCATCAGAAGAGGGGAAAGTCCTTAGGACAGATAGGAATCACCAGGCAGTGGAAGCCAGCATGCATCTTAGATGTGCTGTAGCCCACCCACAGCCAGCTAAATCGGGGCCTGTCCCCATCTCACTGAGCACAGGGAAGTGAATAGTTTCTTTGAACTCATGGCTATTTTTATTGTTTCTCTCTGGGTGCTTGCCAGTTCTCAATTCCTTCTCAGTATCGAGAGGCACAAATCCTGCTCCTGGTAGCAGCATCACAGCTACAGTCTTCACAAGACCTTAAGCAGTATCTCTTATTCCTGCTCCCTAGCCCCACTTCATGCCCTGCTTCTGCTGCTTGGCTTTCTGCTTATGCTTGCAGGATGAGTCAAGCAGCAGTGGCCTTCCCCCCATTGCTGACACTGACTGTTCTGACAGTAATAATTGCAGTTACCCCATACCCTCCGTATGGGAGGAAGGATGAACAAATCAAATTTATTGTGTCACTGCAATTAAGCATGCTCATTAGGCTCCAGGTTTGCACTTGTTAACATCACTAACTTCTTACACAGCTTCCCTGGTGCTCACAGAACCCAGCAGTACAGCTGTGCAAGCACTTCTCTCTGCAGCAGCACGTCCCAGAGCTGACAGGAGGGGCCATGCAGGGTGGGGAGAGGGTCTGTGGATCTCTGTCCACAGGAGCAGCTGAAGGGACTGCTGGGGTTGAGCACTGTGGAAACTTGTTTCTGACATGGAACACTGGTTTTCCTTTACTATATGACTTTCAGTGGGCAGGCACAGCTCCATTCTTCAAATCTCACATCCCAAACACAGTTCCTTGCTATATCAGCTTTTAAAGGTTTTTTTCCATTTCTCTTCTTCGTTTTTTCACAGACTCCCATCATAAAAAACTAAGGATGGTAGCTATTTAGAATCCTGCTGAGAAATACCCTTAGAGTATTTGGTTCACTCAGGTTCAAGCACATTGGCTACTGAGTGTATTCATCCGGACAGAGTTTTGTTTAAAAATCTCCTCTGTACTGTTTTGCATTGCTGTGTGCCATGTAATTGCTGCTAGCATCCACTGATTCCCTGTGGACTCAGCCACTCTGTGTGTGCCCAAATTCAGCATTAGCTAGGATGACCTTAAAGGAGAGCTGACTGAAGGAATGGGAGAAACTCAGCAATATAAAAATCTCTGAGACACCATTCTTAAAAGAAACATTTCCTCCCTGTGACACTTATCAAACTGGATGTAGACTTCCAGACAAATTATGTGAATTCTCCCAGCAGGGGGACATAGAGCTGGACAAGACAAAAACCTGAAGAGCTACATTTAAAATTAGCAGACTGGTCAGAGGAAGTTGTATTACCTGTAATAAACGGGTGGAGGGGGATGGAACAGGATGGGACATGATGACAAAAAACAACAACAATAAAAACTGTTATACTCTGGTCCCTTTTGTAAAAGAGCTGATCACATTCCTTCCTAGCTTGCCAGCACCAGCTTTCCTGGTGGTGTGGAAGTGGTATGCAGGCAACAGCCCTTAAGTATCTGGTCTGAATTCCTGGAACTGGAACAGTGGACCAAAACCAATCTTTTTGCTTTAGCTTTGGAGGACTTCAGATCTGACCTAGAATTCTTGGTTCATATCTGTCTCCACCAGACAAACACACTGCCAAAGGCTCAAGTGGGCACAGGAGAAGAGGGTGTGGATTTTGTGGTATCTAGTTTACTCTCCCAGTCTGTCCAGCTGTCTGTCCACTAAGACCACAGCTCCTGGGAAGTGCTTCATGTAAGCAGCAAATTACCTGAGTTTAGCTGGACTTGACTCACCTCTGACTATGCCCTTTTATCTCATTCCCCCTTCCCCTCTCTCCCCAGAAAGGCACGGGTTATGTTCCACTGCATTAACTCCCAACAAGTAGCTTAAGAGACAGATCCTAGAAATCTGCAGAGCTGCTTTGTGAGTTAACAGGGTACATACTTCCACCCGTTTTTCTAAATATCAGGAGCAGTTCTGCGCTTGTGTGTGCACCTTGTCAAAGCACCTTTCTCAAGGTTTCTCAGATCCTTCCTCTGCCAGTGTCAGTTGCCCTGGGAGCAACTGATTCCAGAAGAAAGTGCATATTCCAGCTTCACAAAAACAGTTATGGAAGGTAACTCACCACACCAGAGCAGGTCCTCTCCAAGGGTCCTGAACAATGTTGTTTTGTTCTTGCTTTGGTGCATAGGAGCTGACCTGCCTAATACTGCCCCACTCTCAGAAGTCCCTCGTTGTACCCAGTACTGAGGAAGACTTGTGAATTGTCAGGCTCTATTTTTCAAACAAGAAACTAAGGACTTTCCACATGTAACAACTTTTAAAAATAAGACACTATAATTCAGAGGAATTTCCCTCCCCTCTTAATACTCTGATTTTTCTTCTTGTGCTAGGAAGCATTTACTCACCATTGCAGCTGATGAAAGCCATCACAAACACCGCTAGCCACACCACTTCTCCCATTCTCCCAGAACTGCAGGTCTGCTCTCCTTTTTCTGCACTTCGTGACAGACACCCTCACGCCTTAGACCAGAAGGCAAGTCACAAACACTTCCCTTTCTTCTGTCCTGTGTCATCTAGGATTCAGGCTGTGCTGCCCTTTTTCCTTCCTTCTTTCTGAAATATCACGAGTCCATTTCACTGATGGCTGAGGTGAAGGGTGAAGGATGAACAAAGACTGTAAGCAACTTTCTGGTTCCATTTCATATTCCCATCCCCACCCACTTCTCTTACCATTCTCTTGACTTTTCTGGCTAATAATCTATTTTTTTTTTCCCTCATAATAGTGTGTATATTTGTTCTTTCCCTTTCCTTTATTTTTTTATTTTTTTTATTTTTTTATTTTTTTATTTTTCACTTCTTCCATATTTGTATTCACTTCATAATGAAAGAGGTTTATGATGGCTACATAGTCAAGTAATCAGTAACAAGGGAAAACAAACCTGAGAATGCTTGAAAGGTATGAATTCAGTTACCTCTGACTTGTCTGTGATGGTATGGCCCAGCAGGATACTCAGCACCTCTTTCCATTGCACTGTAAGTGCTCCAAACTGGGCATCCAGAACTGGAAAAGCACATTTGGGAGGCCTGACTGCATTGACTCATTGAACACCATGCAGGAGCATGAGGCAGAGACCAACCTGCTGTGGCTCAGTTCTGTTCCTTGAGTGTCTTCTCCTACTGATAGCAGTTAACTCTTTTACCATGCACATTTACTCACTTCTGCAGCAGCTTCTGAGTAGGCCAGTCTGTGGTCTGAGTGAGGAAGAAAAACAGCCTTAGTTTCTTTGCCTAAGTCTGAGCCTTTTAGACCAGAAAAAAGTAGGATGCCATTTTTATTTTTTTATTTTTATTTTTTTTTTCTGTTTCAACAGAAATGTGTAGAGAAGTATTCAAAACCCAACATCCTGCTCTTTACTATGGTAGGAATTTCCCTGCAAAAGCTGCATTTTCCACTACCTGCCTAGAAACTGTGCTTTATTGCAGTGCAGCTGCAACTGCAGTTGTATGTGGCAGGGACATGGAGCAGGTGCATAGTGAAATGAGAGGTTAACAACCTAGAGTCATCTGAATTTAATGTTATATAAGTTTTTACCATCTACAGGTGAGCAAATGGTCACTGCCTGGTGCTCTCATTTTCACAGCATCAGAGATTATCTTAGTAGACATTTCTGCAGCAATTGTCTAGCGCTGAGCCTTTATACTTACTATGTTTCGTGCTCTGCAAGCACATGCAGTGTTTGTTTTCTGAGAAGGTGACTTGAATCTAGGAAGTGTTCTGGACACACTCTGTAAGGGCACTTTTAAAAGTAGATCCAAAAGTTATCAATAGGTGTTATGAACAGAATTATTAAGAATTTAATATGTGGTTAACATTATCAAAAGGAGAAAGAATTAAAGAAGATAAGAAACGTATAAAAGCAAGCCTACTGACCTAGTGAATTCTGTTGTAGGCCTTTAATTAGTCATGAAAGCAACTTTTTAATATTTACACAATAGTCATGCCACAGCATATAGTTTTAACTGCACCATTCAACACCACACATTGAAATGCTTCCAAGAAATAATTCAATTTCCCTTGCCATTCCTCATTATTTGGTCAGTGGAGAAGATTTCTGTCTGCACAGACTTCTTGACTTGAAAGAAAATTGTAATGAAGGAAAAGAAACAGCAGACTCCCCTGGAATACTTCTCTCACAGATGTCAATATAGGGGGTCTAAGGTTTGCAAGAAACTCAGAATAGTTTCTTTGAGCAGGAAGCAGGTATCTGAAATATAAGGAGCCATTTTCTGTTGGAGCTAGGACAAAAGCTCCAACAGAGCTTCCAGCAGCAATTTGTGTAGTTTTACCTCAGCTTTGACCCATCATGACAGGTATCTGTTCGGTTTAGCTGGTTACACTGCAGCCAAGTTCAGACGTTTTTCAGGAAGTGTTGCAGTTCAACAGTGATGTCTGGCTCCTTTTCTGTGCAAGGTAATGAACACTGGTGACTGTCTTCATTTTCCAAAATCAGTAAACTGATGAGAACAGTGAAGGTTTTATTCACTGTTTGGGCAGAGGCACGTCCATGCTCGGATGATTTGCTGAATGTGATTTCAGCTGAGCTCTGCTTATTGCTGCAGTAAAACTTGCAGCAGTACAATTTTCACTAAAACTATGGCAAGCATGGGCACCCTGGAGGAAAAAGCTGAATGCGGTGTGGCAAGACATGGTGCAAAAAATTCTTATGAGTCTCCAGGCTAAGAGCTACCTCCAGCTGTCATCTTTCTGAGAAAAATAACAGGCAATGGTACCATCCATTTGTGCAGAGCATGTCCTTGCTGATACAATGAAGACTTGATTTGGGTTGCCTTTTGTTCTTGACTTCTCTGATGATACCATTCCATTCTGTCTGTACCTCATCTGCCCACTCTCTGCCATCAGGAAGCCACTAGCTATGTTTGAGTGCTCTCTTCAATCAATCAATCAAACATAAAAAAGCAATTGTTAATATTCAGGCATTTTTTTTTGAGAATGAATGAGTCCATTTTCAGGGAGGTGATTTTAAACCAACATTGTGCACAATTTTGTCCATGACTGGTAATAGAAGCTTGTGCTAGTAACCTACCTCCTATTCAAAAGACTATGAAAGAAGACTATTTGGATTTTGGGGAACGTGCTCTGGAGCAAGCTGAAAACCCAAGCTATAACTGCTGATATGGCAATTTTTTGAACCGGACATGCAAGACTTCCTGAAGATGTAATCATACAGGATAAAAGTTGACTACTTAGCTAAACCAAACATAAAGAACTGTAGTTCCTAAAATGTGATTTACATGACATCTTTGTCTCCCTGGGACAGAGATGTAGCTGCTAGTGTTCTTCTCCCTGAGTCCCGTGGTTTGTCTATTTCTTCAGGGGCACTCCTTGTGGTTTTGCATCTGACCACATGAAGAAATACCCTTTTACGTCTATGTAGTTGCAGTGCCTCTGTATTTCAGTGCTTTGGATTGAATCCACTGCTTTCACCCTTGTAGTGCCAGTCAGGAAAAATGCCTGGCAGCCTTTCCCCACACAGGCACCCACATTCCCACTGCACACTGGGTATAACACAATCCCAAGAATCATTTATTCAACTCAAAGTGACCAATATCACTCTCTGGTCTGGAATTTCTGCTACTACATCTCTGGCTATTTAGAGGTAGTGCAGCAAGGATGCCTGTTTCATAAAAAAATGAGTGCAGGTGGGACCTCCGACCCCACTCATAGGGCTCAGCTGTGCAGAGCCTGGATCTTACCCTCAAGTTTTGAGTCTGCCAGGGGCCAAACAGGTTTTATGCAGTTCTCCAGTTGTGATTGATGCAAATAAGTTTTTAAGTCTGCAAGAGGATGAAATGCAACACCAAGCTTTGTGCAAACCACCAAGTAGGTAACTGAAAAAGAAAGTTCTCAAAGTGCTCTTTATAAAGAATCCACACTTGGGAAAAAAAGGCCAAATTTTGCTGCAGAACAAGATATTCTTATTTGGTCTAGCCATAGCCAACTTACAGATCTGGCTAAACAAAGTGTAAATGCTTCTTGGATGTCCCACAGAAGCTAACTCCAGGAGCCTTTACAGTTGCGTGCACCACAGTTCTCTCACATTTATCAGACAATCACACAGACAGTTAAGAAAATATGGCCTTTGTTCCACACAAAGAAACAAAAAGTTATGTAAATAAGCCCAAGTCATGTAACACAAAAGTGATGTACAAGTGATCTTTCCAAAAATTAACTTCCCAGAAATCCCCAAGCCATTAACATCAGTTTTAGGTTATCCGTTACCTCAGCCAGACCCTTGTAAATGCTTCCTAGTAATAGGAAAGGAACCTGTATTTATATATGTCATCATCTGAGTATTTATTTCCTACTTGGTACCCCCCTAGGGGTTCACAAATGCAGATACCAACTGCTCCCTATACCTTCAGGTTTTGCACTTACTAAGTACTGATGCTTTTGGCAGCCCCATTGCTATCACAATTCTTGCTCTTTGCAAGTTCCTCCTTTAGTGACTCCACAGAGACTGCTTGAACTCTGAGTTTAGTAAACACAAATGCTGGTGTAGGATGATCCGCCTTGACTTCAGCTCGTCTTCCTGATGTGCTGCTGCTAATATTCAGACCCTATCTCGTATTGTCAACTGCTTCAAAACCTTGAGGGCTTCACCATCTTGTGCAAAGTCCACACCTTCTCTTTGAAAACAAAGATGAAAGAAGAAGGGAAAGTGAGCTAACTCCTGAGAACTGATAGCAGGGGTACATTGTTTAAAATAACTGCCTCAAACTAGTGTAACACAGAGGGTCTTTTCTGGCTAGTTTAAAACTAGCAGTGGCAGACATGCAGGCAGGGAGGGGAGAGCTGGCAGTGCTGGCTGCATTGTCATTCTTTTGTCCGTGCAGAGCTCTGATCTAAATTAAATCACAGAATCATTCAGGTTGGAAAAGACCTCTAAGATCATCTAGTCCAACCTTTAAGAGCCAAGTCTTCTGGTTTGGTTGGCTCTACCTACCGCCCCACTTACAGAAAGGGCAAGCTCTTTTTCCTTCATTCCCCAAGCAGCACGGGCCATACCCACCTCTTTGCTCAGATGTTGAGCAAAACAGGCACTTGGTTTTGGAGCACTTCAACTTTCCAATTGTTCCATATAACACTGGAGCCCCACATTCCCCTCATTCTCATTGCAATGAGTTCTGAGATGAACCTGAGACAGGTGGGCTGCTTTTCAGTAACTGTGACATTCTCTTTGCAGCCCCTCTCCATCAAACACATACATGCACACACATACACAATTTTTTAATACCCTTTTTAAACAAAGAGAACATTATTGCAAGGTCCCCAAAACTGTAAGGTCATCTAGAGCTGAAATGTTAAGAAAACATGAGTTTCCCAGGAAATTTCAATGCTGCCAATTTTTCATGACTTTAACACATTATTTAGTCATGATTTTTCTGTTATCCTCTGGAAAAGCCTTTTGGTGATAGTTGTGTGTCTTGCAATATTACTGCAACAATTTTCCTTTCCTACTCACTTTCCTCCTTAGGAAGAAGGAAAGATCATAAGACTGCACTGACTTTTTATACTCTCCACAATAAAGCTCATTTTCTTTTACAGGCTAAAATAACTCTTTTTCACTAACTCTTAACCTCAGATTGGACTAGCAGCAACTTTTACACCTTCTATTCCCTAAACCGTGGCTGACTAAAATCCATAAATATCACTTAACACAACATCCACAGCCTATCCCAGCTCCAACAGATTCACAATAATTCCTGTGGTTTTAAGTAGAGGAACACTATATGCTTCCTCATCACACAGACATTCATGTACATGTACATCTATATGGTCAAAATATAGAGAAGTAGAACAAAATCTGCTAACTCTGCAGTCCTGAAGTTTAATGAACTTCATTTGATTCCCCATATTTGCAAGAAGCTGCATGTACACATCTACATTTTTTTTCCAAGACATAATCACCAACAAAAATTGCTGTCTCTTCCCTTTTAATTTTGTAAACAAGGTTTCCTAGACCTGGATTTTAAGTATATTTTTTACAACAAGAAATAAAACTTGTGACAGAAGTCCATGGAGAAAGTGTAATATCACTTGTATCTGTAAAGCATCCCTGGTGGCTTGTGAATTCTGAAGAACTTTTATGTAATTGATTCATCAAATTACTCATTGGAGTTCCATATACTTTGATTTTTAATGGAAGTTAATGAATAACATTGTGCTCCAAATTTATGTATATATTGCATATAAGAAGTACTTCTCTCCTTTTAGAAGTTATACCAGGTAATTTTTTCTAATGTCTGCTTCATTTTCCATTCTGAGAAACTGTAAACAGACTCTATTCATCTTCTCCCACTGGTCGTGACTTAGTACACTCAGCTCATTCTGACTCATTCTTCTTTTTTTTTTTTTTTTTTTTTTTAATATTTTTTGAAGCTGAGAAATTATAATGCATTTGTGCAGGAGTTTTGTATCACTAATCATCCTTTACTGTTGTTCTCGGTATCTTTCAGAACAGTCTGCTGCAAGCATACGTAAAGTGAAAGCATTCCATGGGGTTTTACAGTCTTACAATTGTGTTTTCTAATGCAGTTGGATTCATTTCCTAATAGCTTCTAATCCTCTTTTTTAATGCTGGTGAGTTTTGAGTTGATGCTTCTGAGAACTGTACACCGGAATGCAGATCTTTCCCAAGTGGTAGCAGCAGATTTTAGCCCCACAAATCCACCATCTATGCAAATAATATTTCCCTTGCACCTTAAGAGCACCTCTTTATTTTACGTCTGTCCACTATGCTTTTCAGCAGACATGGTATTGCCCTGTCATCCATTATGAAAAGATTCTTCCATAAGTCTGCAGTATCCACGTCACAGACTTACTTAGGTTGGTAAAAATTATGATAAGAAAGCTTGTCATCTCTCTGCTTATCCTTCAAGCTCTCTAAGCTGTGAGGTACTTTATGAATAACTACAGAGAAGTTAATATTATGATCTTGCTGGCATTTTGAAGACAAATGAGTCATACAAAATATTCATGTCAAAATAATTTGCAAACTTAAGGAAAAGTATCTAATTTATTTGAAATACTAAACATCCATTGAAAGAATAGAGAATGTTATTTCTGAAAGAACATGCCTTGTTGCAATATAGGAGTCTCCCAACCTGCCCAGCTACAAAACTGACAGAATTTGCTTTGTCATAGGAAGTGTGTCTGTATGTTATTGTGAGAGTGCTTCAGGAAGGCGTACTGAACACAGCATGGTTGGTTCACAAGGAATTTCTTCCTTTAAGTCTGCTGCTCCAAATGTGATAAGGTTCTTGGTTTTATCCTAGCTTTAATCTGTCTTTCAGGTCATCTTTCACAGTTGTCTCACATTTAAAAGGACAATATCACCCATGAAGCACTTCAGACAGATGGGAAGAGAAACATCACTTCCCACACCAGTTTCCTTCTGCACTTCTTATATAAAGGGGGATGTTTAACAACATTTCATGCCATTTCTACTCCAATCAGAAAAGGACTGTTTGTAAAGAGGATACAATTCCTTTTGGTCATATAAAACAGTAAGTTCAACACAGTGCTCTCGGCCTGTGATCTGCATGCTCCAGCTTTCACAGGGTTTTCTTCAACAGAAGTTGTTAAATAGGAACCAAGAAAAGCAAAATGGAAAGACAGCAATGTATAATTCAGAAGTTTATAAAGAGGCTTGCATTTTAACTACAGAGATTTTTTACTTTTCTTTCTTTCTTTTTTTTTTTTTTTTTTTTTTAAAGGCTCCAATTACTCATAAAGGAGCAAAACCAGCTTGTGCAAAGATGAATAGGATTTTGTCTAGATTAAGGTACTCTTCAGGATTACTACATGTAGAAAACAGTTGGTTCTCATTTAGAATCCCCTACTTCATATTCAGATTCTTGGGCGTTTCCAACATTCTTATATTCATTTTCTTTATTTCTTTCATTTTTCATGGGTTCCATCATGTAGTTGTTTTCAGTAGAGGAGAGTGGTTCCTCATAATGAGCCATACTGTCATACCTTGAAGAAGCCCCTGCTTTCATTGAGTTAGAGCTGAAATCAAAACAGAAAAATACAAAATACGAAAGAAGAATTGCAAGTAGAGTACACAAAGCATCTCCTAACAATGAAGATTTTGAGCAAGGTGGTGATCTGATTCAAACCCATGTGAACCTTGGCTATTGGATTATGACAGTCTCCTGAAGAAGAGAGTCTTTTCCTCTGCTTTCATGAAGCAAGAGAACCTTGAGCACTATATCAGCATTGAAGCTCTCCCTGGATTTGAGACAGGGACAGCAAAAGGTAAGTAAGCAACACAGGGATTTCCACCATCTCTTGGAATGGCACAAACAGACAAATGCTGTTTGTAAAACAAAGATATAGATATAGATTTTAAAAAGCACTGGAGTAATGGTAAATGGTGAGCTGAATGCAGCCTACATCCACCATAGAACTTATGATATCAAATATCTTTAAAATTAAAAGGTAAGTACTCTGAAGAGAAGTACCATCACACCATCTAGTTGCTTAGGGTTCAACTGTTATTTGAACTTGCTGCTTTATAGAGTGCTGGCACAGTAGAGTGTGCGTAAAATTCATTGGCATGTCCTTTCACAACACTCCAGTCATCATCATAAATATATACATATACATACATACATTTTAGTTGTCACACAGTCCTTGCATGTTCTGGCTGCATTCACAGTCTTTGCAGTTTGGCTAGTTACAAGTAGATCAGTATGCTGATGTTTAGAAACAGTTCTAACTTCCTGCCACATCCATGATTAAATAGGCACTTTCAGCCATGGATATTCTGGGGATAAACTAAAGTATAATCTGTGTATCACAAGCCTTAGCTCTCTGGAATGGGAATTCCTTCTCTTTACATTTTAAAGAACGCTGGGAATTTTCCCCTGGCAATGATCATTGATATTAACTCAGCTAGATGAGGCTTAAACAGCTTTCCTTTGTTTTTACAATTCCAATACCGCAAAGGAAAAGATCTCTTCCTACATTATGCCTTGATGTAGAAAGAATCACACAGAATCACAGAATTTTCTAGGTTGGAAGAGACCTCAAGATCATCAGATCAACCAGATGACCATCAAGCCCACAGATCATCAGTAAAACATACCACAGAGCTAACTTTCAACCTCTTCATGCATACTGCTTGGGAGGATTTTCATTTTGACAGCTAAGTAGCATTAATGTTTTTTCCTGCTCTGATAATAATGAATCTTTGGGGACTGTATGTTAAATGAAGGATTATACTCACTGTTCTACTTCATAGACTTGAGCTGGAAGAGAGCAGTTAGAAATGTGTGTCAGCAATTTGCATTTATATTCTGGAAAGAAAATTTCTTCTTTGTCTCTTCTTGACATAAGAAAACAACTTCTGAGATCTGGGATCCTTAAAGATCATGTTAAGTGGGTCATGATCCTTATTCCCAGAATTCGGTCCAAGAAAATTAAAACAACTTGTATCCAAGAAGGAGCACAACTGGGTCAGAAGAACTGGCCAGAAGTCAAAGGTAAAGTTGAATTTAGAAACTAGAAGTTCCCAGTTCCCACAATTTTCCTATTCATTATAAGCTAAAAAAAAATGATAGTTTAGAAAGACGTTGTTCTGGATTTCTTTAAAAAAATAATTTGATAATTATTATAAGTTAGCATCAAGGAGTTGTAGGAAGGTAATTAAAAAGAGATGAGGAGAAAACCATGGCAGCTAATATTAAAAAAGACCTCAGTGTGTCTTCTGTATGTTCCTCAGTGTTACTAGTGAGAAGGGAGTCTTAAATTTTGTCTTAAATTTTCTGGTACTGTTGTGGAGAGAAATAAAATAACTGGTACTGAATGGGAGAATTAATGACGACTTCTTTTCATCTAGGCACTAGGGAAGAAGTATTAACAGCATCTGGCACAAAGAGGTGCTTTGATACTTCAAAATATAAGATCAACACACTACCAGAAATCTTGAGAGATCTCTTAAAAAAAACTCAATAGGGCACATAAATTTGAGAACTACAGGATGTCCATGAGGACCAGAGGTAAACAACCATCTTAAACATAAGCTGGATAGAGCAGAGAAACCTGCTGAGCATCACCAACATGGCACCAGAATGGAAGTTATGGAGATGTCCCCCATTCCAATCAGCATTTAGATGGAGCTGAAAAACCTGTTTGAATGAGCAGCTGGACACTGCACAGCAGGAGTAGCCCCTGCTGGGACACAGCTGCCCACAGGCTCAGCCAGGGACAGCAGGCAGGACTGGAGAGTGGCCAAGGAGGGCATGCTGGGGACGCACTCTCTCAGTATATGGGAGACTTTCTGGCATTGGAGACTATTTTCCCCTGAGGAAAAAGTGATTTCTCTGACTTTTCCAGTCTTCCTCCACCTATTTTGATTTATGTGTGGTTTGGTCAAATGTCTTCATGATTCAGGTACCAGAGCTGCTGCAGGTAGACATGAACATTGTACCAGCCCCAGCCCCAAAAGCCCTCAAAGTTAAAACCAAGCTGTGCACACACAACACATTCAAGCTCTCCAGAACAGCCCACTCACCTTCTTTGGGCTTTCTAACGCAAACAATAGTGAAAATGACGAGGAAAACCACAGCGCCACACAACACAGCAATCAGGATGACCATGTACAGAGACAGGTGAGTCTTCTGGAGACCTAGAACAGTACAGCACAGGACTTTCAAATAGAGCAGCCCTCCCAGGTTGCAATAGCAGCAGCCCTCGCATGATGCTGACCACCTCCTAGAGGCTGCTCAGCCAACCTTTGAAATGGGCACACAAGATTGTACTACACGTTTGTGTCCCTGCTCAGACTTAAAGATCAGGCAGTCAGACTTAGAGTGCATGCATTTTGCTGAGAGGCTAGGGCCATGAAGATGACATGCTGTCTCTTACTCAGAGACACTGAGGCTGCAGCTGTGAGCTGGGCAGAAGAGTTTCAGCGCAAGTCATGAAACAGAGCCTCAACCTGTATCATCACCCCTTTTCATTCAAGGATGCTGCCCAATTGCATTTGGATCACATTTAAACCTACCATGGCACTTCATACCTAGGTGAGGTACAGGAGGTAGTTGCTCACAGGCTTTGCTGCTGTTCCAACTTTGACACTCAAAAGACAAGAATGGACTACTGTTTGGGAATACAACAAGGGCCCTGGATGTTCCAGTTATGAAACTTCCATCCTCTCCCCCCCTCCCCCCCCAAAAAAAAAAAAAAAAACAAAACAAAAAAACAAGAAAACAAGAAAACATCCAGTTTATTTTAAGAGTCACTATAGAACACCCAGGTCCCTTGAGAACAGCTAATAATACCACTTGCAGCTAAAATGCAGAATACTAATTTTGGGGTGGAAGATACTGGCTACTAAGTGGTCAGTTTGGGTCCCTAACCTTGTTCCTAGTTTTGTTTCTCTCTCCACTTACTTTGAGTTGTGTAATTCTTTCCCATATAACCCACACCTTTCTCAGTATTCACTACTGTTACGGGCAAATCTGCAAAACAAGAACAAGGATGAAAAGCTCACAATATATTTTCAATCAATAGGCAAACTCTAGAAACAAGTAATACCTATACACACACATACATTCCCCCCTCTGCCCCAGTAATAGTGGTGGAAGCCCATGTAGTCCAAGAGATTACTGTAGTACTGCATAACACCAGCTCTGTTTTTTTCTTGCCCCCACCCCATACAATCAACAATTGTCAATGTCTTCTCTTAGCTTCTAGCTGCTGAAGATGATTCACATAACCTGCTCTTATGGGGCACTATTAATTTTTGGGTCATATTTAATTTGAATTTAAGTTTCCACAAGTAGATCTATTTGAATCCAGCTCTGAGTTCCCACAACCCACAAAGATAAATTGGAAACCGTAAGTCCTTCCTCAAAACAGCTATGCAAAAAATGCAAAATGGGGCAGTCGGTTTCAGTGTCTGGTCTGCAGAGTGTTTGCCAGCCTGCCCCTCCCTGTGCAAATTGTGTGTGTTTTCACCAAGGGGCTTGCTCACCTGTGGCAGTGGGAGCCCTCTCTGAAACGACATCATTCCTGGCGGACAGCGTTGCTGTGGACAGATCTGCCAAGGCACAAGGGTGAACGCACTGCAAGGGGTCCCAGAGCTCCCCTGCAGTGTCAGCCAGAGCAGCCCTTTCCTGGTGAAGCCACTGCAGCGAGGCAGGGAGTGAGCTCTGCCTGGGCAGTCTGCATTATCTAAGGCTGTCACTTCTGAGGTGCATGGAAAGAAAACACCCATCTCACCTGCTCCCATACTGACGAGCCATAATTTTCTCTCTGCCGTGTCATCCTGTATGTTCTCTGACAGCAGGCTCGCACACTACCTGTGGCACTCATGCTGTCCTGTCCCTGGCCATCAACCCCTGCCAATGGCAGCCCTGTGGCTCTCGGCACTAGCACCTGCAGCTGGCTACACCACAGCCAGGGATGCCTCAGCTTTGCCTCGCTGGGACTCACCCAGGTTGCTGCGGGACTTCCCCACTCCCTCCCTCCCCGGCTGGCCTGGTGTGCTTCACCACAGGCAGCAGCATCTTAAGGCTCCCCAGGGCACGGAGCCCTAAGGCAGGTCTTGCCCCGGGCGACTCCCGGTGAAGCTGTGTGACCCCTGGTTTCCCAGCCCATGGTCTCCCAAGCTCTGGCTCGGCTGCTGTTGGGGGGCTCCACCCCATCACCCCCATCTGAGCTCCTGCTTGCAGGCAACAGGAGGGACCATTTCTATCCTTCTCCAGAGAGGATCTGCAGCCCCAGAGGGCCAGCATGTGGACTTGTCTCACTGACAGCCTGTGCCATTTGCATGCCAGCAGGGTGGAACCAGCCCGTCGCTGCCACCCAGGTCACTCACCTCCCAGCACATGGGGAGCTTCGCTGCCTTCTGAGGGGAGTGGGGGTCCTGTGTGCCGGCTGGTCCCAGGCGTGGGTGGCTGTGTGACTGGGGACCCTGTGGGACAGACTGCTCATCAGACGGTTTGCTGCATGCCCTGCCTGAGTTCCAAGCCAGGCAAAAGCGAGATGTGCCAAGGGCAGAGCCGGGCTCCCCTCCTGAGCAGCGATCCAGACACGATTCACATTCAGTGCTACGTGACTGATCCCTGGGCGAACGGGAACCATTTGCCTCACTGGTTCCTGCCGCTGAGGTGAGGAGCTACAGGCTGGGGACTCACCTCTCACCACCAGCTCAACGGCATCGCTCCGCTGCACCACCCCTGCCCCGACTCTGTTCTCTGCCTCGCAGTAGTACGTCCCCGCGTCGGAAGGCCGCAGGCTGTCCCACGTCAGCTCGGCCTGGCTGCTCAGTGGCAGGGCTGTCCCCCCTGGCACTGCCCGGAACCAGCGGTAGCTGATGGGTGGGGACCCGTGGGCCACGCAGGTCAGGCTGGTCCTGGCTCCCGCTGGCACCGTCAGCCCCAGCGCGCCGGCCCTGATGGTGGGCTTGGTTGCTGGCACTGGAAGACAAAGCAGAGGGACCTGGGTTGTGCTGACCCCGGCAGTGATGGGGGCAGGTTTCCTTCGCTCCATGGCAGCTTGCGCTCTAGCCCTAAGCCTTTTTCCCAAAGGGGCAGAGGCAGCATCACCTCTCCACTGCTCTGTGCTGTTTGAGCTCGGTTCAGTTATACATGCACCAGCCTTGCCACCCTTTGCAGCTCCTGTGCTGAATTTCTCCTCTGATGGTTGTCACCGTCTCCATTCCTCTGTAAGTGACCACTACCCAAGCAAAGGAAATTCTGATGTTTTATAATGCAATATCCCAGTTACTTCCCTTCTGGTGCACATCCCGCAGAAACACTGGGTAATCCAGTACAGGTAGAACCAGGGAAATACTGGTAAGTGAGAAGCCACAAATCTATCCCCCAGCCCCTGAACCAAAGGCTGTGGTGGGTCTGAACTCCTTTCTTTGACCTCTTTTCTGCTTTGCTGGGGTGTCTGACACTTCTCAACACAATGCTCCTGCGTTGGAAGCAGGTGGGCACTGGGCACATGATCTGTTCAATTTTTTAAAAACCTTCCCAAGTAAGAAGTTCCAGTTTTGCATAGTTTCCTTGTTAAATTTACCTTTGACAACCTCAACTTTAGTGCTGATCTCTTTTGCTATCAGACTGTTGTTGCTGGCTGTCCAGGTGACATGGCAAGTGTAGGTTCCCCTGTCGGAGATTTCCAGTTTCAGGATGTGGAGAGACACATTTCCCGGCAGGTTCTTTGGGACTTCAACCCTGTTTCTGTACTCAGACAGGAGAACATGATCCCCAGAGGCATCCCTCCGGAAGACAGTACCAGAACTCTGGTCATGCACTACAGACCACGTGAGGGTGTGCTGCACAAAATCCTCCTCAGGCACATAGGTGCATGGCAGAACAGCAGACCCCTTCCATACGCCTTCCATCTCATTGGGACCCATCAGGTCCGGGAGAGCTGCAGGGAAAAATGTAGAAAAAAGAAAAATAAGCAGTTAAGGTAAAGGCAGTTCCTGGATGACTAGAAATTGGCAAGAACATCAATAGGTAGATTCCAGCAAATCAGAAGCATGGGCAGGTCATTGTAAGTGTAGACTGATGGTCTTTTCAGGTATGAGGTAACAGAAAAGCTATATGATATGAGGAAGGCAAGTGGGAGACATCTGATTGTCAGAACTGTCTATTTGTGCTGAATTTGGTCTTATGCTCTGCCTGGTGCTTACCTGCCTATTCCTTCAGGCAAAATAAGCAAGTAAGCACCAGGCAGAGCATCAGATCAGAATTAGGAAGAGGTTCAGACATGAGGGAATTGGTTTGATTCATTCAGTTATGCAGCTCCCCTCTCACCTAATGTCACTCTGGGGACTTTCTTGGGAAGCACCGCACATTAACAGCAAACCACAGTTTCAGTGTTTTTCTCTCCTCCAATGCCTACTTGTTCTTCTGAAAGACACTGCTTTTCCTTGCTGATCTGAATTTAAGCAATGGATTGAAGACATAAAACTCTTTAAACTTTCCTGTAAAAAAGAGGCCCATTGCTTTTGACCCAGTACATTTTCATTGCTCTTAGGGCTGAACCAATGTTTCTAGAGATACTTCTTCACCCTTTCCTCCTGGTTTCCAAACTTCCTCTTTGTCATTGCCATCCTACAGATATTACACATGATGTCAAACTGCAGGGCTCAACAAATCTAATCTCAGCCTTCAAGTTTCTTCTCTCATGAGAACTGATAATTGATAGACCAGGGTCAGACCTAAATTAATTTTGTGGCTGTTTCAAGCCTTGTGATTACAACAATACCCATCTTCCTTGCCGCTTGGCCCAGATTTAACAGCTATTTATGCTTCTTTTCACACTGAGCTGTTTGAAAACTTGTAGAATCTTAGAATTATTTAGGTTGGATAAAACCCTTCAAGATCACCAAGTCCAACCATCAACCTGATCTACTGAGTTCTGCCTTAGTGCCACCTGTTCCTTTCTCTTACATGCCTATATTTCTTCATACTTTCAGGAATGAGGACTCCACTATCTCCCTGAGCAGCCTGTTCTAACGTCTAACCATCCTTTTCATGAATAAATTCTTCCTAATAGCTGAGCTAAACCTCCTCTGGAACAACTTAAGACCTTTTCCTCACATCCCATCAACTGTCACTTGAGAAAAGAGACTGACACCCACCTTGCTACAACCTCCTTTCAGGTATTTGTAGAGAGCAATGAGATCTTCCCTCTGTCTCCTTTTCTCCAGAGGAAACAAACCCAATTGCCTCAGCTGCTTCTCTTAAGCCTTTTTTTTTTTTTTCCCTCTAATCCCTTCACTAGCTATGTTGCTTTTCTCAGGCCTTCCAAGGCCTACCACATTAGTTTATTCTTTTTCACTAGCCCTCTCCGCAGTACAGCAAAGCAATGGGTGAGATGCAAGAAAAAGCATTCCAAATAAAAATTTTTGTTTTTAAATGTTTTCTGTCACATCAGAGCAGCATCTCTCCAAGCATCATGGACTGTCCTTTTTGGTTCCAGCTCTGGAAGCACAAGAATTAACCAGACTCTCAGTGTTGGGCTGCTTTCTGCGTTCTTTGAAGTAATCCATCACAACATACACAGGATCTTTGTACTGGAAGTGCAGGGACAACATTTCCATAGGCTTTACACACCGTTGCACTCTGCAGCCACAGGATTTGAAACAGCTGAACACTGAGCGAGCGGCATGCAAAAACATGGGCTCTTTTGCCATATTTCTTTTCCTGAAGCAGAGCCTCCCCTGTACCAACACACACTCTGACG
The DNA here is from genome assembly GCF_009819795.1 of Aythya fuligula. Classification (NCBI taxonomy): domain Eukaryota; kingdom Metazoa; phylum Chordata; class Aves; order Anseriformes; family Anatidae; genus Aythya; species Aythya fuligula. The sequence continues at coordinate 20,940,377 of NC_045571.1, read as the reverse complement.
CAGCAGTGCCAGGGAAGGAACTGCCTCGGAGCAGGAGACCTTCCCACGTACTCACCGTTGCAGAACAGAAGCAGACTTACAAGCACGGCTGCTCTCACCAGCATTTCCATCTTTCAGGGCTGCAGCTTTGTCCCTCAAATAAAACTAGTCTGCTCTCTCAAAGTCAGGAGACAAATCAGGAGTGACTTTTTTTTCTTTGCTCACTCTGTCATCAAGAATCCAAAACAGCTACTGGTGGTGCTTCCTTCCTCTTTTTAAGAAAAAAAAAAAAAAAAAAAAGATTGTTTTAGCAACAGAGGTGTGTGCTGAAGTGAAGTCCTACTGGACAGTGTAAAGAAAATTTAAGAATTGCTTCTACTCTATTTTCTACTGCATATGCCTTTCCCACTTCTTTTTTTGAATTCCACTTAATTAAAATAATTGTTTGCTTTTTTCCTCATGAGCACTTATTTGCTCTTCTTTTCCACCTTGCTTTGTTTACTAAGTAACACATTTAATGTAACCATAATACACAAGAAGCTCAGAGAACTTAAGAAACTGAATAAAAGGTGTTAAGAAGATGAAAAACCAAGATCCATAGCATTCATTTTCTTACCAACTTTTCCATGACACTCCCAACTGTATTTTAAATAAAGATTCATAAAACACCTTAAGTCTTTACATTACCACCACAAAACAGAAAATACCATAAGAACCTATTCAAGAGGAGTGGAATTTATGTATTTAAATCTGAATGCACATAATTTCCAGGAATTGCAGACACCTGGTTTGACCATTCCAGTCTATGTCACAGATTGATCCTCCTTTCTCACATAGCAATTCAGCTGTAAAATTTAATTAGTGATTTAGCTGTTTAATTTAATTGGTTAATTGTATTCAATTAATGTCATGAATTAGGGTCATATGTACCTGCATTTCCCTGTGGACTACTTCGGAAGCACGTTAACGATTATATACATAGAAAGAAAAAAAAAGAAACTTACCAAAGTAGAAACTCTTTGAGACTAGGCAATCATGATTTCTTAACTCTAATGAGATCTGTTATTATTTGTTAAAGATAGTACTAGTCACTCTTTAGTGTTAAGTAGTTTGAGCACTAGATCTGTATAGAAGAAATATTTATTACATATGGAAACATTATGTTCAAGAGATTTAATATATTTTTGTCTTCTACAGCTCTTCACTTACCCTCTTAATGGCAGAAATACTTATGCTTCATTGTATTCAGCTAAATTGATGTAAGCACTTTGCTATTGCTACTTCCAAATTCAACATTCAGTCCTCAAATTAAAGTAACCAGAATAATTAAACAATCAACAAAATCTTAAACCATATCCTAAAATACAATCACCTTTAACGACAATAAGGCAGCGTTTGCATCTGTAGAAGCACGGTGTAGGATACCAGCACAAATAATGTTGCATACCTGATTCTGAAGTAGCGGAAATACAGGGAAAAAATAGTTCTTGTAGTCTTATATATAGCTTAAAGACAGCCCCACCTACATTATCATTTCTGGGCAGCTTCATTAGATTATTATGTAGTTTAACATTAAAAACAGGAGATTTGTGTATGCAGTCTTGGGAGCTCTGATATTATCTTGTTCCTTTTCTTTCAAGGTCTTTGCTTTCAATAGGATATCTTACTTTTACATACATTCATATTTTAGAGTCACTAATAGTTCATTCTGCAAAATATTGGTGCTTAAAAGCCTGGATATGTATATGAATATAAAAATTTTTGACTACTTTGATCTAATAATAACAATATTATTGGTATGAGTCTGAATTTGTTTCTTTTCAGATCATTACATTCTGATCTATGTTTCCCTGAAGATGATGGTTTTCCTATACACAATTTTCATGCCTTTATTAGGTTAGAAAAGTCTTTTTTTTTTTTTTTTTTCCACAAGATGTCATCAGTCACAGCCCAGAGAATCATCAGTTCAGCTAATTTCTTATTGTCTACTGTATTTGCAGCTATTCCTGCAATTAAAGAGGACATCTAACCACCTTAAAGTGTACATGCTTCAGAAAATATTGTACATGATAAAACAGACAAGAAGATTCAACAGCAGTTCAAAAGATTTTGGGGACCTGATTTCACATGCTCCTCCCTTGTAGCCTTCTATTCTTCCGTTATTAGTTTTCCATGAGATGCAGTTCCAATCTGCAGCCTTTGAGCTGGGAAGAGGAAGGAAACACTTGTGCAGGTTGCAGTGTTCACACACTTCTTGGTTCAAAGAAGGAGGAGAAAGGAACATGCTAAATTTCAGATTAATTGCACTGTTTCCTGGGGAAAGGAAAAGTCATAAGGAAACCCACCACTAGCAGGGTACACACTGGAAGCTTTTAGACTGAACTAACACCACCTGACAAAAAAAAACAAACAGGTATATGTATTTATACTTACATTTACATTTGTGGTTATGTGAGACAGTGGCAGGAAAAATTTCTTGTCATTTACTGGATGCAGGCATAGACACCTGTACACGGAGATGAACATTGGCATTGAGTTCTTGCTTTTACTTTGTGGAAGTGTAATAATACAAATACTGTGTTTTAAAATGGCAATCTTGCTTTAGGAGACAGCACAACACACTGAGCATGATATGGATGAGGTGCCATCATACAGCTCAGGAGAGACAGGAATCACAGAACGTTGCCGTAAACTCTGAAGACCATCATGAGCTGAGATACCTCTCTGCCTGAACCTCCAGAAGAGGATTTATCTAAGTTTTATTGGACTGTGGTGTTTCTCCTCAAGAAGTTGGGGATGTCATAGGCACTGCATGGCATGTTATCCTTCCTCTTGCAAATCACGCAGTTAGCTCATACTCTGAAATGCTCTGCGTTAGCAAGTACAAAGCAACATGAATTAAAAATGGATGGATATGGTGAAATGGGCTGTGTGTGGAGTGCTAGTCTGAAAGAGTATGAGAAAAGATGCTGAAAGGAGAATGTGGTCGGACTTACTCACTCGGTGCTTGTCATGCCTAGGTGTGTTCTGTGAATTCTTAGAACAGACAAGGCAGGGAACAGCAACTCTTCCTTCCCCTAACAGTGTGATGCAGCAGAATAAAACCAGAAGGAAAAGCAGTGGCCCTGGACATCGGTGCTGGGGGAGGAAGCAAGCTTGCACTATAGTGAAGCAACTTTGCTCATTGGTAACGCGAACTTGTTATGCATAAAGTTGCAATGGTGTTGTGGTCCTAACCAGGCTTGTACATCAAGGGACTGGTGATCTGCTACTGTCTCACCTGTTGTGCTGCACACGTGGTTTCACTTTCAGGCCTGTGCAGTGCAGCAGATATCAGCTGGCTGCAGATAGACTGCCTGTGGCTTCCAGTGATAACACCAGTGGCGAGCCCTTGTCTTTATCTTGAAGTGAAGCAGCACTTTTTCATACAAACATCCTTTTTCTCAGCAGTAGAAAAGATGAACAGAGTTCTTGACTTCTAGAAAAATCCTACAAAAACTCTTACAGTGTCAGTTAACCGTGGCACAAATAGGATCCACAGTGTGCCACATCAAGGCTAGAGGTCTGCTGATCTCTAAAGTGATGTAAAATTGCCTATGCTGTTCCCTAAGTTCCAGTAAATGGTATTTCAGTCAATACCTTATAGAATCTGTGGGCCTTTCTTCCTGGAACTTGTAATGAGCACTTGCAGTGGTACATTCCGTCTGGCATAGCTGGCACAGTCCCGATGAGAAATGCCTTTCAGAGAAGAGGACAGTGGAGAATAGACAGTGTGGGTGCCTGGCTGGCCCTACACACAGGTGCAGAGGCAGCCATGCAAACTTTGATCTGAGTGACCTCAGTGAGCTGTTAAATGGGAAGGATTATCTAGGTGTCCTGCTGAAGCTGAAATGCTGCCTGCAAAAGGAATGGTTGGGAAAAGGAATAACTCAGCACGATTGACATTGTAACTGGTGGTTACTAATGTACTTGAGAAACCTGGGAAAGCTTGGACCAGACAGAAGACTTACAAAAGGCTTTCAGTAATGGGAAGAACTGATGCGGGTATGCCAGCAACAAGAAATGCTGATAAAATCACGCCGCCACCCATACCACCTGAGGCACAGCAGGCAGCATGCACAGCAGGTATGAGGCAGAAGCTGTGATCCTGCAACACAGGACCAACCTGGGCTCAAAGGAGGGGGGAGAAATCCCTGGATCCTGAATCCTCTGGGACCATGCACCTCTCTAAAGGGCTGAAACATTTTTTGTGTTGCAAATGTACCCAAATATCAAACATGATTGAACTCTGTACATAAGTACATTCAGAATCATCCCAACTGTTGAAACAGCAAAATATGTTGGTGATGGAACAGGCAGAAGGCCTAAGAATCATTGTCTATGAAAGATCACTTAGTATCAGGTCCCCTCAGTGCTAAGATGTGAAGGCTGGCACCCAGCAAACTATACAAAGGCAATGAACAAACTTGCAAATGTGACCTGACCTAACACAATCAGTGGCAGTCAGTCCTACTGCCATAAGCTTTGATTCTATGGGTTAATAAATCTGAACTTCCTTCTTTCTCAGGCTCAGATCTCTGCAAGCAGCTGCCAGGCTAACCTTAGTACACGAGTTATTGAACAAGCAGCAGCTGCATATTGAAATGGGTTAGTGAGCATTGACGTTCTTCCTTCTAGATAGATAGTTCAGTAAGCTGGTTTGGGAAATGTGTTGGCAAAAGAGGAACAAAGAACAGACGTCAAAGTAACATACAAGAAACACCGTAACAGTTTTGCAATTCAATAGTTTAATTACTTCAGTGCATGATGGTGTTTTTCCTTGCTATTCAACCTTCCCCTTTTCATTGCAATTTTTGTAAACAAACTTGCAAATACATATATTTCTTAGACCAGTACATAAACCAGACTTAGATTCACAAATTCTTATTTGAAGCTTTCTTAAGCCTTGGTTTCTTAACTTCTTAAGAGACGAATTGTGTTAAAAAAAAAAAAAATTATGCAGTTCAATCAAACAGCTGATAGCAAGATGCAGTGAGATCAGATTCCATCATGGAAGAACACGACATTAATCCATTACAGGAATTATTCTTCAGTTTAACCTATTCAGGAAATGGACATTACAGAAAATTTACCCTTCAAAGAACTTTGTTTTCTGCACTATGCTGCCAAAATACTGCAGAAGAAGTCTCTAAATTTTTTACTGTTTCACTCTTGGCAAAATTGAGGCCTTTGGGAATAAAAAAACAAACAAACAAAAAAAAACCCAACCAGAACCCAATTCATTTTTCCCTCAGCTCAGGAAAACTTAAGACCATTCAGCCCTTTGTTTCAAGAAAGAAAAGTAAGCAAAAAGAAAGACTGAGACAGGCTAGAATAAGACATACTTGACAAAAGGCATTTCATCAAATACGAACATGAAGGGTCATAGAGGCGAGGAAGTTATAAACAATGGAATAAAACAATACTGAAGGTGTTACAGGTATACACACACATACACTCAGTAGAAAGATCCTCCCTTGTCAACTCAAAAGATTTAAAAATGAAGCACAAACCCAATCTAGCCAGGCCAGCATAGATAACATGCATTATCTTGTAGGCTTCAGTATATCAAAATAACTTGGTTTCTTGAGCATAGAAGAACTATTAGTTCAGAAATTTCAGAGAATAAAGCCTGTAGGTAGACTTTTTCCTAAAACTGTTTTTTTCCAAGTAATTGCAGCAGTAGAAAATACCATATGGCATTACACAGCTCTTTTTCTACTTGTCTCCAGGCCTTTTCAAGCCCCAACATTTTTGTATGACTACGGCAAATTTCAGGTTTGTGTGGGCTTGCGATAGACTGTTAAAGATTTGGTATCAGTGAAAGAGCACTTGCTGTCCCACTGACAACAGTGGATAAATGCTGATGTCTACATTACAGCTGTTCAAAGAAGTTTGGAAAACAGTGTAGGACAGAATTCTGGGAAAAGTTTAATTAGGCAGACACCAGTTTGTCATTCATTGTCAATGGAGTCAAATGATTTTAGTCAATTTAGCTTTAAAATCCCATGAGCAGAAAATGCAGGAAAAAGTCCACTGTTCATGTGAGGTCAGATAAACAACTACATACTGCAAGCAGAAGAGAAAATGAATGTCCTATGTCAGCGCAAGTTACCCCATACCTTTTTTGTTTTAAGGATTTATTTTTTTTTTAAAAGACATTTTAAGGATAGCTGCTAGACTTCAGTAGACACCTCACCAATCAGTTCTACTCACAATTTTCAAGAACAAATGACCTATGTGCAAGTTACCCTAGAAGAGCTGCCACACAATGTGCATGAGAAATCAGCATTACGCCCAGTGGCAAGCACTTCCTACTGCAACACCTACAATCCATGGCAATGGATGCGTGTTAGGATGTTAAAAAGTAATATTCCAGAGTTAAAATATAATTTTCCATAGGAAAAAATGTTCCCTGTACCTAGGAGCAAATCTAGGAGTAGGAAAGTAATCTAAGCAGGTGCAAACAATTGTAGCCACAAACTATTAAAAAAGAAACCTCAAATTAAAAAAACTCCAAACAATAGACAAGCCACCTCTTGAAACATCTCAGAAAGAGTAAAACTCAGGTTTGAAACATTACACACGACATTACTACATAGCTAATAAAAAACAGCCAGATTTTACAAACAGGATACAAACAGATTTCCTTTTGCAATAAGGATATCAGATTAAAACAGTTATGGAATACATTGCGGTATGTTTACAGAAAGGTTGCGCTTCCCTCCTCCCCATGTCTTCATTCCCATTATCTCTTGCTTTGAGCTTGTTTTCAGCTTTTCCACATGCACTCCTTGCTTGTAGAAAGAGAACTTTCTCTTGTCTATATAGAATATGACACCCAGTAAGCAGGATAGGAGAGAGAAGATCAAACTTCTTGCTGATCCATTTATCCTTGCTGTCTGTTTCACACCACTACGCCAGTTATACATATTACATGAGTTCAAGAAGTTTCTATCTCAGAGGCCTCTTCTATGAAGTTAGCAACAGGACTGAGGAGCAAGAGTGGAAACAGTTTATACTCTCCATTCCCATCTTCTGAGAGGAGAGGTGGATCACCCATTCCCAGAGCATCCGGAGGCTCTGCCTGGTTTTCTGGAGCTGCTAATGGCAAGACAGTTTCACCACCTGAAGGAGGTTGGAGAGCAGGTTTTTCCTCCAGCGGGGCCAAGAGGAGGTCTTTTGGATCCTCTGTCTTCCCTGTGGCTTCACTGGAAGGTAGTTCTTCAAATAATGAAAGCAGAGGATTGGCCCTGTACTGTATCAGCTGCATATCTGAGGGAAAACAAACATTTTAAACTCCAGGATCCTACGACACTTAAAGTGAAATGCTTTAAAGGAATGCAAGGAACACTGGAAAAGGTGCTTCAAAACTTGCTTCACTAAAGAAAACTGCACAGCTGAGCTCTGAAAGACCACATCTACAGTTGGAAATGACTAAGACCTACAGCTAAGATCAGTATCTAAAACACACTTCAGGCCACTGAATATATTGCATGCACTGGCATCACTAAAGTAGAATGAGTAGCACTTCATTTGTGGGTGTTGTCATATACGAGATACTTCCACAATGACATTTGCAGTTCTGCTCCTTATTGTGGCACTCCGTCACATATAAGAAAAGAGGAACGGTTAACACCAACATGGGGAACAGAACGGGGCCTGTAAGATTGAGGTACAGCTTCATTAAAGTCAGTGAAACATCCCAGTCTTTAAGAACTTTTTAAGCCCAGGCCAAAGAAGGAATTAAGCCGTATTACAAGCTAGAAAAATTCCATTTCAATACATAGTTTTGGAAGAGTTTGGAATTGTCACAGCTGTTCCTTCCTGCCCACCTTTGCTTCCTGCTGTTTCTCTCTCACTTGCTCCTAGATCTTCAGTGCTGTCTGCCAAGTTCGCAATCTGAAGCAAAATGGACAAAGAATAAAACAGAATGCTTAACAAAAATATCCAGTTCTTAACTGGCTGGTTAACATAATTAAAGGTGAAAGGAGGAGGGAATAGGAATGACACCGCTGAGTAATGTAAACTCCTGACCCCACAAACCCATTATTCCACAGAGGCCGGCAAACAGGAACTCTCAGAAAAGTGCAAGATGAAATACAGACAAACTTAACTTACCAGAGCCAAACAATCTCATGATTAGCAAATATTCAGTTTACCCACCCAGCCCAAAGCTTTCTTATGGTCTGCTTTGTTGGAATAACACTGTTACACATGATTTCAGCAATAAAATCAAGTTTTACAAGCACTGCTCGAACACAACAGGATTTTACCTCAGTTGTGATGTAAGCTCCCATGACAGAGAAGTCCTAGTTCAAATAGTATTGCTGAGTTACAAAATAAATGACACTTGCAAGGCTTTTTTGTAACATAAGACATTCCTTTTTTGGGCCCCATTCAATAGAAAGTTGTACTGAGCTTTAGCATGTCCTCTGAGGAAGTTTTATGCAGACATGTTTAGAATAAATACTGCATACCGCATTACTTTTTTTTTCTTTGTTTAATACTTTTTCTTCAGCCTTCCAGCAGACGAAGGCACACAATCTGAACTACAATCCCAGGCGTAGTTATTACTTGACTAAAAGACAAAACAAGAAACTCTTTTCACATAGACCAAAAACAGAGACTAGATTTTCCAACCTGTTCTTTCTAAACAGAAGATACAGAATTAATAGACAGGAATAATTAAAAAAGTTCCTCAGGGCAGGCAGACAGCTCATTCAGCAAACACCAGCGTGTTTCCCTCTTCCTTATGCTCTCAGGTACATTTATAAAGCAAAGTGTTATTCTAAGCAAAGTATCAATTGAAATCAGCACACTGAGTGTGTTACTGCAGCTAGAAATTTAAGAAGCTTATTTTGAGAACCTTATTACATTCCTGTACACCAACAGTAATAACAGAAAACATGAAGTCATAAGGATTAAATAAAATGTCAGTTTCATCCTGTGCTATCAGTCTGGTCCCTACCCTTAAACTGCATCAGGAAAGTTTAGCTCTTAGAATCACTTTAGCCCTCCCCACCACAGAAGCAAATCTTACTCTTACATTTTCCATACCAGGGGGAGTTTCCATCAAGTTCATATCCAGAGCTGGCAGCTCAGGATTAAATGTCTGAAAACAGAAACAGACCATATATAGGAGAGTTTATGACATAATAAGGTTATTAAAACTTCTGAGAGATCCTACTTCATCTGCCCAAGGAAGCACATGGATCAGTAATCAGGATGTGACAATAAACAGCAAGAAGGAGAGAACTTGGTTGTTTTTAAGTTATATGAAATGAAAGTACTGTATAAACTGAAAAAGGCTCTCAGCATTACCTTATATTTTGTTAGACTCCTCGGATGACTATGTACAATTCTATCCATAACTATTTGCTTTTCAAGATTTTCTTCTCACTTGCCCATTACAACATGGAACAAATCCATAAAATCTTGTAACACAACCTAAACTGTACTTTTCAGAAACCAGAATAAATGAAAAGCCACTCACATCGCTGAAAGCTTCAGAGCCAAAGTTATACTGCTTCCCAGACAACATTGCTTGAAGCTCTTCAAGGCTGGCATCAATACAATTAAGAAAATCTTGAATTTCCTCTCTGAAAAAAAGAAAATTACCACAAGCAACAGTCAGCAATTAGGGTCGTCTTTTACACTACAGGACAGGAAAAACCTCTTATAAGCTGCTAATTGGTTGGTTATTACAGCTGTTGGGCGAGATGACAGCCAGACAGGGTTGCTCACAATCCAGAACAGCTTATGGCCAAATTAACAAAACCACATTGCTGTATCAATTTCCATGGCCCAATTCTTTGCAGAACACATGCAAGGAAAGCCATCTGTACAGCAAGTATCATAACAGCTATCATTTCAAAAAAGCAATCCTCCTCATGTAACTATTTCCTCTTTCATTTTAATATCTTTTGAATGTTCTCAGAATTCAGTCTATGGACTAGTATCTGTTTAGGATAAGGTCCAAAAGCTTTTACCTGTGAACAATAAATGATAAGCAAAGGACTACAGATAATCTGCATCTGAAGGAACACTAGGTATCTATTTTGAAACAGGAACACCAGATTGTTACCTAATTGTATGTGTTTGTAAGGACTGGGGTCAGGATACAAGGGACAATAAATGAAGTAGAAAGGAAGTGGCACATGTGGCCCAGTACTGAGTTTCTCACTGTGCTGCAAGCTTACTTCTGTATTGGAATACTTAGCTACAAATAATGTACGATTTCAAGGCAGTCCTAAGAAACAAGGAGGTGCATGGTTCCCTACTGGAATCTCTAGTCTGATCTGCTGTTGGGCAGCACACTTGGCAACATCAGTAGTTGGCGATACAAGGGCTGACAGGACAGACCAACCACGCTAATGCTCCAAAAGAAATACCAGAAGTCAAGGCAAACTTGTGACAGCTGACAGAACAGATTCCAGATGAACTTGCCCTGCTTTTAGTCTATGCTAATGCTTGTCTTTTTCAAGACCTATTAGAAAAGGGGGAGAAAACTCATTTCATTGGAGATGTTTGAAAAGCAATTTCACTATGTTCTGCTAGATACATCCTCTAAAACTATGACACAGAACTGTTTAATAATGAGATTCTGCAAGACAACTGCGTAAGTGTCCAGAAATAAGTGAATATAGTGATCTGCATACCTGTCCAGTAAAGGATCACTTTGGTTTCCAGAGTTATTCTCATTCAAGATGGAGTCAATCACTGATGCAGGGTCTTCTGGAGCATTAGCTTGTGCAGCATGGAGTTCCACAGCAACATTTCCTATTTCACCGGATTTGCTGACATCATTTATATGAACTGGAGGGATAGGTTCTACACAATTTAACTCATTTGGCTGTGATACTTGACAAATAGGTAAGCCAGGATCCAGAGCTGTCTGTGTCTCTCTAAAATGCAACCCACAGAGAAACAAGACACAGGAGAATATCAACTGTGTTAGTGCTCACTGGAAGCTTAGTATTTTACATCTTAATACCTAGTGAGGTCAAGCCTATTAAGAGCTCAAATAACCAACTGGTCTTGTAAAAGAAAGTGCCTTCCTAAAGGCAGATGAAGAATCAGTTGTTACAATTTCTATGGACAGCATGTATCAGAGCAGAATGCCCCATTTTCATACAATCATAAAATGGTTTGGGTAGGAAAGGACCTTTAAAGATCACCCAGTCCAAACACCCTGCCATAGGCAGGGACATCTTTCACTAGTTCAAGTTGCTTGGAAGTCCTGTCCAACCTGACGTGGAACACTTTCAATCATGGGGCATCCATGATCTTTTCTGGACAGGCTGTTAGAGCACCTCCCTACCCTAATCACAAAATAAATTCTTCTTAATATCCAAGCTAAATCTACCCTCTGTCAGTTTAAAACCATTACCTTTTGTCCTGCCACTGAAGACACTGATAAAAATCTCTCTCCATCTCTTATAACCGCCCTTTATATACTGACAGTCACAGTCACGCATTTTCAGTTTCTATAAAGAAAAGCCCCCCTTTAAGCCTTTTATTTGCATTTATTTCATACCTGCTATACAGAATAGACCAGAATAAAATGTGATTTTTTTAAAAAGGTTCAATTCTTACAGTTTTGTTTTGTTTTGTTTTTTTAATTTGCTAACAAAACCTCATGTTTTTTTCTTCCAGCATGGAGACCAAACACCGGCTCTGTAACTCTTCAGATTGATAATGAGTTCATATATAGGACATATGGAAAAGAACAGCTTGACTTCACATAACTAAATTCTGACAGACCAAAGAGGGCATAAGAATACATGGACATTTAGTGGGAGGGAAACTCACAACATTGCGTCTCTGGAACTAAAAAATTTCAGATTGGTCTACTTTTTAGTCTAGAGAGCCTACAAACAGACCTATAATGTACAAATAGAGCAGAAACTCAGAGGTGGGTTCCCAAAACATATTGGGTAACTTACATTAACATAACTACTAGGATTTATGCTTCAGTTGTTAACTTTCACATCCCTATACGTACCTGGCTCTGCCACTTGTGTGTGCCACAGCAAGGAGACCATTGGTGGCATTTTCCAGGGTATCAGTGATATCTCGAATGATGAGACCTGTACCATTTCCATCCTCATCATCTGAATTATGTTCAGAAAAAGCCATCTGCAATATATAGCAAATAGAATGAATAAACCAAAAAAGTCTGTTATTTTTAATGTTTAATCTCCTTTCTTCTTGAAGCTTCTATCTCCCGTTCAGATTTCATCTATGCCAAGTTGTATGGATTGGTGGGATTTTGCAGACAGAGCAATGTTTTAAATCAGCCCATTTCAAAATAGAGTGCATTTGATTATAAGATCAGAATATTAACAGTTGTAAGGAAGACTTCAAGATCACTGTACAGCATCCTGTCCAACCCAGTGTCTCCTTCCCTAGAAAGACTTACTGCTTGGCCACTCTCCACAGGTATGCGAACATACTGACGGCTGTATTTGGAAGGTGAAGCACCTGCAGCATCCGTTAGAGACCTGAGACAAAGTATGACTTTAGTGTATACTTCTGTAGTAAACAGCTGTAGCAATGCCAAATATGTGCAGTAACAGTAAGAACTACTCTTTGATTTCTAAAAGTGGCTTTTTTGAAATTGTTTATTTAAACGTACTGCAGACAGACTACACTCTAAGCACACTTTTTGTTTTGCGATAAGTCAGTAACACTGGCACTTTTTTTTTTTTTTTTTAAAGAGCTACCATTTCTGGCAACCGTTCCCTTCAAACCTCAAAATGCATAGTATATTCTCTTCCCATCCTATGTAAAAATATTCATCATGCACCTTGAGAAAAGTATCTTGCTTCTAGAAGTTGATTCATCCCCATAATGCACATCTGACACTAGTTTGTGACCTATCCAGTAATTACCTTTTCCTTTTGACCCCAACAATATAATTTCCTCGCATCAAACTTAGTATAAATTGAAGAATCTAAAAAGAAAAAACAGAGAGCCAAAACCAAGTGATTAGCTTAGCAATCAGAATATTAAATTATTAACTCAGACTTTATTTTTGTGATTGAAATTAACAGGTAAATTAAATATCCATTTGTACCTTTATGTTAAAAGAAAAAAAAAGTTACAAAAGCCATTGAAAAATTATTTCACTTGCACAGATTTTTACAAAAATGTAATATAACACCGCAAGTCACTATGGAAAACTCCAGACCAGAAAAAGCTGAGGGATAAACCAGAGAAAATTTGATCCAGTGCAGCAACTCCTTTTGTTTCCAGGTTCCAAGTTGACTTCTTGAATATTCTAAGTCTGCCTTGGTTCGTTCTTTCACAGGCTCCATTCTGTGTGCCTGCAGTATCTTGCTCATTACCATGACTCCTGCCCCACATTTACCCCAGGTCAACTTGATTTAATTATTTCTCTCCAAATAAGATTCACTGAGATTTCAACACATTAAAATTGTTTTTACTAAGATTTTCCTTAGTAAAAGGAAAAATCCCTTGCTTGGGATTCTTTGCTGTGCTACTTCTTGGACACTCAGGAACTGTGAACATTTTCTTTGTGCTGTATTAATATAGCCTGTTCAGCTCTGTGTCATTTATCATTCTACATAAGCAAAGAATGCCATCAAGTATCACAGAGGCAGGAATAAGGATGGTAGCACTGAAGATGCTGCAATGGTACCTTAGACAGCAGCTTCTGTTGTTGACTGTGCTTCTGCCTTAGAACTGCCACTTCTTTCCACAGGGCCTTATTTTCTCTGCAATGCAGAATAAATCAGAAGACAGAGGATGAACAGAGTTTACTTTATATGATTTAGTTTCACAGCTTTCAAACTTTCACAGTACCTTGCAGGACCAATGGCAACATTCCTTCTGTGGATAACTAACAATTAGTTAGTCAGATCCACTAATATAAGCCCTGGGTTAAACTAACTCCATTCTCCACCAAGCAGGACCAAATGCTCACTAATTAGCACATTCTCATTCTCTGCTGCTCCATCAATAATCTTGATCTGAGGTATTCCTTCCTTCAAAGCCTCTAAAGCTTAGAATTAAGACTTGGTGTTTGGAAACAGGCTACTTGTAACACAGACCACCTCAGAAGTTTCAAAATATTAAAAAACAAACAAAACAATATGAACAGAGGGAGTAAATTCATCTTCTGAGCTTTGGTTGATACCCACTTGCATGCCAGTGATCTGAGTGAACTCCCAGTGCCCATGCAAAAAGCATATGAAGGAACAGAGATGAGGACACACAAAGTCCATTTCTGATCAGAAAGAAAATCAAACATTAATTCTCCCTTGTTGCATCTAGCCCTGCTTTGTGTTTAGAACAGGAAATTATTTGATACCCCTAAAAAAATACTATAGATGATGGCAACTAAATTGACATCTCAAGATAGACAAGAAACTCCCAGTTTGAATTTCTGGTCTGTTACTGAATTATGAAAACAAACTATTCAAAATGCTGTGTGGCACAGAATGCAGATTCATAAAAAAAGAATATAGCATCACCTGTTTCAACTGAAACACGTTTAGAGTCAAGCTCCTTTAGCTATAAACCCCATTCAATTCCTAAGTGCTTCTGAAACAGAGCGTACCTCTTCATGTTAGCCAGTCTGACATCCATGTTGTTCTGCTGCTCTCTCATTTCCTGGACTTCAGAGAGTACTTTGTGTAAATCCTCTGCACAGACCTTGAGATCCTCAGTTCTTACTGCAGATACCTAAAATAGGATCAAGTTACACATTCTTTACTAAGAACAGTGCCTTTCATACTTTTTTCTAAATGAACAGTGTAATTAGTCTGTAGAAGAGGTAAAAACTCCATTAAAATATTAGGTAAGATCATATAAAACTTGTGTATCATAAAACAAGACAATTGTTATAGATGACAGCCTTTAGGACAGTCTCAACCATGTGAAAAAAAACAAGATGTCAATGAAATCAAGAGAATGGCACCATTGTAATTCATGCTAAAATCCCTACCAGTGGTTGAAAACTGCCTTTCATAAGCGGTTCTCTCTGACATGTCTGAAGAAAGCTTGCCCTCTAGTGTCAAAGTGTAAGCCACCAGCCAAAAGCAAAACAAGTAATAGAGGAGTAAAAGAGGGTATGGTCACATTCATTTTTAACTGCGGATAAATCTGCCAGCACAGGAGTAACAAATTTCCATTAAGTTATTGGGGAAAAAACAGGAATCTACTTACATGACACCTACCTGATTGGAAAATTTGTCCTACACCAGCTGAACCACAGATCCCTATACTGTTGTTTCCTCTATTACAATTCCACGCAGTGACTTTACAAGATTACAGAGGCTTGTCTCCAGAAAGTCAGGGTCCAAACTGCTTTTCTACCCACAGCAAAATCTATAAATGCTTCCTCTTCAAATGATGGTGGAATAGTAATCAGAAAGCAAAAAGCGCATTTTTGCCTCTTCACACTTCCACAGTCATAATTCTCTAATTTCCTTCAGTAAGTCTGTGGTGGTGGCATTGATGGTTTATATACAATTCAAGGTTTTGAAAATGATAGGTCTCATCACAAATATGAATGGTATGTACAGGTTTTGTAGACATAATTTTGCAAAACATTCAGCCAAATACTGACCATAATCAAATAAAATGAAGTTGTACCAGACAGCCATCAGATGCCCCTTCCAACCTACAGCATGCTATGATTTTACTTATTATTCTCTTAAAGTCCAAGAGAGAGGTGGAAGCATCTGACATTAGCTTAATGAAGTGTCAGATAGCTTCCATGCAGGTTATTGGCTTACAGATCCCCCCCCTTTCCCAGTTCATTAAGTGGTCAGAAATTGACAAACTGTGTTATAAAATAATATTCCATCAATTCATGGTAAAACAACACAATTATAACATTCAACAATCACTGCACAGATATAACTGTTTTCTCTGGTCCAGTGTTACAAAGGATGGAATGAATGGCCCAACAGTTCTCTGACTACATTTTTGGACCCTTCGCTGTTTGTTGTAGATAATACCTTATGCTAAGGCACACAATGCTTATCCCAAATGAAATTCAAGACTATCTGATTCCTCTTAGCATACCACCTGTCCATGGCAAAGACATGCAAAAGATGCAGACAGAAGGTAGAAATTTCAAATACCGTAGGCCTGCCTCTAGATAGAGGAGCCAAACTAAAGCATTCTGCCGAGTACAAGGAACTACTTTTTTCAGAGTCTGTAACTAGATAATAAGGGTGTCAAGACTGACGCGCATCAGCAGAAAACCTAGACCTAACAGTAAAATAGAGTAAGTCAAGGAAGCCCTGCATTCAAACTTGAACTCCTGTTGGAGGCCTGAAAGCCAGTTTATAGCACAAACTGAAATATTACTTAATTCCAGGCTGTAAAGAGCAAGAAAAGCTAACAGACATTGCAAAAATCACATTTCCTGTGCAACAAAGAGTATGTTTCACCAGCATGTTCAACCATTTTGTGTGAATGTCTTTGGCACTAACTAGAGCTTTTGTCTCCCCATCTAGAATACTCCACCCAGTGCAACGCTCATGGGATACATGGTGCCATACATAACGTCAGCAGCTGACTGTCTCACCATACCAGAAAGCAGGGTGTGCAAGCTAAAACAAGTTAGCAGTTACAGCATCTGGGAAAAGCACAGGCCTGTGTCAGAGAAGCAACCGTGCAACTGTATCTGACCAATTGTGATTCTGAACAGAGACAGCACAGTGAAGAATCAATCAAAACACAATTATGGCTCCCCAGCTAATCCTCAAGCCTACCCTGTTCTTTCATTAACTTGGGCAATGTAGCTACCATATTACGACATTCCAAAGAAAAGACTGAAGTTCAAATGTCAACATGATGTACCACGATAGTGTCTTTCTCTGGCAGCCAGGATGTTATGGGCTGAAATGCGCAAGTACAAGATAAATATCTGTGCAGAAACAGGTCAGACAAGGCCTGAATGTACAAAAGAAAATTGTAAGTGCTAAAACCAGATGTAGCTTATTGGTGATATAGTATTTGAGGAACAATATAAATCATACAAGCTTGTCCAAATGAACTGATTACTGCTGCCCTTGCTGTAGTCCTTGCTAATTTTCAATGACCACCAAGTGACAATGTATCTTCTTTTACTTCTTTCATTCTGTGACTCTTTTTACAAAGAGTTGACAACACATAACCTTGGTTCACGTGGAATTTGTTGGCTGTAAAGTGTTTGACACCCCCATACTTCCTCTAGATAAGCTTCTTTTCATAAGGAAAAAGGCAAAGTAAATACATGCATAGACCATACCTTGCGCTTGATGTTTTCCAATAAATGTGCCTTCCCTTGCTTGAAGAATGCATGCTGGAATTCAATGACTGAGCTTTTCTCTGCTGTAATCATACCATTCTCCAGAGCAATCACCTTCCTGAAACCATCTGTGGAGAGGGATTAAAAAAAAAAAGAAAAGTCATTTCTTTCAGTGTAAAGCTTACTGCTATAGAACATAGCTAAAGAAAACCCCATAACTACTGAAATACCTACACCTATACAGTTAATAGGTGCTGGAACTTTTGGTGTTCAGTCATTTCACTGCTCCGATTGTCACAGACAGGGGACACATCTACAATGCCACCAAATAATCTTGCAGGCTGTACAAGCAGCATGCATGGCAGAGGCTTTCCAGTATCCAATGGCAAGACAAGAATGTTCAAATAATCACAGAAGACAGTCAAAAGTGAGATTAATTAGGACATTACAACTAAAATATTATCGTTGCACCTCTCCTTTCATGTTAACAATCTCAGGCAACTACATATCAAAACAAATGCTGTCATCTACCACCAGGGTCTACAGAACAATGCAAGGAGAAATTAGCCCTCGACCTATGGAAACACACGCACATGCAGTACCTTTTTCATTAAAGACTACCTGCTTGAAATACAACATTACCAGCCCAATTTCCACAATGGCTTGAAATACCAAAGGGTAGACGCAAATTAGTTGACAGACCAATGCATCTCTCTCCTCATGCAAGTTTTTAACACGGTTAACATATTCCAGCCTCACTGCACTTCAACAGCATGCTCATTAGAAAACTTCAATCAAAGCTTAGGATAAGTGCAGCAGGAAAACGATGTGGCCATCAGTCCAATAAGGACATGAAGAGTAAGCATTCAGGACAGCATTGTAAGCGTTCAGCCTTACCATAAGGTAACTGACAACTGTTTGTTTGCACTCTCCTTTGACACACAAGTATGGAATCTCAACTCTTAACTCAAACAGCAGCACAAGGATACTATACGACCACTTTCTCTGTCATGTCTAACATAGAATCTGAATAGACATTGGCTAAGAGAGACCAAGGAAATCTGGGCAAGAACAGAGTTCCTCCAAATCTTCTCAACAACTCCCTGTAAGCCACTGTTACTATTATCAATCCATTGCCGTTAATTAACTTTCTTTGCCAATGCTACATGATGAATTCTATCATTCTGTTTCATTGGAGCCAAACATGCTTCTAACATTATGAAATAGGAAGATTTTTTTTAAAAAGAAGTATTTGTACTGAACAAAGTAAAGGCATGCAGACTATTTACAGCTTGTAGTTTGGTGTTACCACTTAGCTCCCAAATAGTTACAGTTCATGGAAGAAACACAGGCAGATGCAGAACATCTTTCAGATCCTCTCCTTTCCCGAAAAGGATTTACTTAATGGCTTAACCCTCTTCCTCCAAATGGAAATTCTAAAGGAGGCAGCTGTTTTCTGTACAGCTTATACCTTCACACGGCCCATAAACTATCAGCTCCAAAGCAACCACTTCTGCTGTGCTGCAGCCCTGCACAGTGTTGGATTGCCACCTCACTCCAGCTTCTTTGCCTGTACAAGTTATAGGATATCCATTATGTAACATGCCTATGACGCTCACAAGTAGAGCACAGAAAACATAATCGAGGGATTTAGTCCAGCTTGATCCATCAGGGTGACAATCTTTTTTCAGTACAGCAATGCAGGCAGCATGCATACACACATTACACAAACAGACGATGCTTACACATGTTCAGCTGTCGTATGAAACTGGAGATATTGTTGTGTTTGAAGTACTTCGGGAGCAGCTCCTTAGCAAACCTCTGCTCATCCAGTATACAGAAGTTCTCACCATTCTAGGAAGCAAGCCGAAATAACAGTGAGAGAACAAGCACAGCATTTTTAAGGTTTTGCTTTTATGCCAAGACCATAAACTGATGGAAACGGTTCCTATGACATGGAAGGGCAAAACACTTGGCGAAAGGGTACTGTCTATGTGGTCATTTATGAGCACTGGGGACTGTACTAACAAGTTTGAATCCTAAACAACAAAAATTGTTACGTGGAACACTCCTCTTGCATAGCGGGTAGTTTTTGGAACCCTGAAGACTTTACCCAAAGCCAAAGAAAAGCAGCTCTAAAAAAAAAAAAAAAAAAGCAAAAAACGGCAACCATGGCTCTGCTTCTGTCTCAGTTCAGAGGAAACTGAAATATTGCTCAAGCACGACGGCATTCGTGCCACTAGAGGGCTTTTATCTCCGCCGGCCGGAGTCGGGCTAGCTCCTGACACGGTTCTTCCATTGTACGCGCTATGTCACCGCTAAAAATAGCCAGGTAACGCTGCGGAGCCGCTACGAGCCCGGCCCGGCTCCAGGCCCGCTGCTCCCGGCTCCCAGCGCCCCGGGCCCGGGCAGGTGCCGGCGCTGCTCGGGAAGCACGAGGATGAGGCAGAGCGGCGCGGACGAGCAGCACGGGCCGCACGGCCTGAGGACAGCGGCGAGGGCAGGCCGCACGCCGGGAAGCGGCACGGGACGGCCCCGGGGCAGGCGCGCCCGGAGAGGCCCCTCCTGCGGGACGGGAAGGGCCGGCCCCGGGCTCCGCTCCGCTCCTCACCGCACAGCGGGGATCGGCCCCCGGGGCGCCGCGCTCCGCTGGCTCGGCCCGGCCCGGCCCGGCGCCCCCGGGGAGCCCCTGGGGGCCCCTCCCCGAGCCCCGCGGCCCCCGCCCGCGCTCACCCTGCTCCAGCAGATGACGTCGTCGCTCTGCGGGTCCTCCACCAGCGCCCAGAGCTTGGCCAGGAAGCCGGGCACCGCGGCGGCGCCGGGGCCGCCGGGCAGCGCCGACCCTTCCCGCATGCTGGGGCTGGAGCCGGGCCGGGCCGGGCGCTGCTGCTGCTGCTGCGGGCGGACCGGGCCGCGCCGGGCCGGGCGGAGCCCCCGGCGGCCGCCGTGACGCGCGCCGCGCGGGGCGGGGCCCCGGGGCGCAGGAAGGCCGCCCATTGGTGCGCGCCGCGTGGCCCCGCCCCGCCCGCGCCGCGAGCGTGCCGCTTGTTGTGCTCCCGGGGGAGCGCCGCGCGCGGGGCCGGCGGCGTCACCGGGCGGCCTTAAAGGGGCCGCGTCCCGCGGGAGGGGCCGGTCCCGGTCCGGGTCCCGCAGGCTGGTGCCGCCCCGGGGGGACGGGCGGGGCGGCCCCGGGGGCGCGGGTCACCGCGGCCGGCCCCCGGAGGCGGCTCGTGTGCCCCCGGCCCCAGCCCCGCGGCGGCCGCCCCCCCGCGGCGAGGCGTCGCCCCGTTTTACGGCCCAGACTTTGTCCCCGGCGGCGCTCGGTGCGTGCCCGGCAGCTCGCGGTGCGCTGCGGGCGCGGCAGGGAAATGGCTCCCAGCTGACGGCTCCGCGTCGGGTCCCGCACCTGCCCCGCTCCAAAAAGTAAGGGGGGGGGGGGACCGGGGGGGGCCGGGGCGCCGCGCGCGTGTCCCCCCGGGCAGTGCCCTTCCCCGGGTGCAACGTCGGGGGAGAGCCCGGGGCGCGGGCAGACGGAATTAATCCGCTGGAACGGGGGCTGATCGGCCAGCGGGTGTGCTGAAATCCGGGCTTGCCTTCTGCTTGCAGCTCCGGTTTTGTTAAGGGATCGGCAGCACTAACTCCTGGGAGTGAAGGCTGTGCTGTAAAACGTCGAGGTTCATTGACGACCAGAACACACAATTTGTGTTTTTTGTTTTTTGTTTTTTTTTTTTTTTTTGTTTCTTGTCACAGATTTCAATGAAAAATGAACTTTTGGAAAAAGGACGTAAAGGTTATTGGTGTTGTTCGCCGTCCGTTAGCAGAGTAACTGAGTGGTGAGGAGATGCTGTGAGGACAACCTGAGGACAGAGCCAGCCCGGCCCGGGGAGCCTCGGTTGGGCGAGGCTGTGCCGCTTCCCAGCCGTGCCCGGGCTCTGGACGGGGCGGCCGCGAAAACCTCGTTAGGCTGTCGGGAAGGTTTCCTCCTTGACTTTTTCGCTCAACACCAGAGTGAATTCGCACGGCATTTAGCCTGCCGCGGCTTCTGGTCTAGTTTTATCAGATAAAGGCTCCGATGATGCAGCGCTGAACTTTAATGTGGGAGGCAGGGACTCGGGCACGTAGAAATCGCGGGCTGACACAGCTGGGGCTTGTCGGCAGGCAGGCTTCTTGGCCAGCTCCAAGAGTCACTGCTCGGCCTTGGTATGCAGCCTAAGCTTTGCCCTTTCCTAGGATTAGATACCGCTGTCCAAGCCGGTAAGATCAGAGACTGTAACGACTGGCCCGCACCGAATGCCCGGTCTCAGCAGCGCCCAGCCCCAGCTCGGTCTCCCTGGCGCTGGCTGCGGGTTGCAGCTCCCCGAGCCCAGGCCTTGGGGTGCCGAGCAGCCCCTCGCCCGGCTCCGCACCGGCGGCAGCCGCGGGGCCGGGCCGGGGGCGGCGGGCAGCGAGCGGCCGCGGGATGCGGTGTCTGCCCCGCTGCTTCCCCGCGGCGCTGGGGCCGGGGCCGGGGCCGGGCTGCGCCCGGGGCCGTTCGGGTGCGTGGCTGGGAACGTGGCGCTGCCCTCCTGAGGGGCTCGCGGACAGAGCTGCTGCGGGAGAGAGAGCCGAGCCGTGCGGGGGGGGCGGGGATGCCTCGAATCCAGGGGAGATCCCCACGCCTTCCTTCTGAGGAAGGAGGGAAGGAGGTTTTTCCAAGCGGAGAGAGGCTTTCTTTCAACTTCTAAATTTAATGCATGTTTGGAACCAGTAATACTTAATGATAATTAGCTTTTGAGAATAGGACAGCATGTTTGGAAATCACAGAATTACGGGTTGGAAGTGATGTGAGTAGGTGTCCTGTCCATTGCAGTGTACTGGGGTCGAATCCAATGTATTGGGCATCAGATCTGGTAACAGATTTCACAGCTTCCCTGGGAAAGCCTTTTGTGTGTGATGCCGTGCTAGCCAAAGCCTTACAGAATATCTACTTTTGCCACAAATAAAACTCCAATTCATGTTGTTACTACCAAAGACGGGAGAATAAATAATGACAAACCTCTTTATAAAAGCAAACAAAACCCTGTCTGCTTGGTGTGGTGCTATGTCACCATCCCCTTCTTTTTGGAGTTCAGGAAAGCTGATTACCTTAAATATCCTTGATAGATTTTTCTTATTCTCACATTTCCTGTTTCTCTCCGCTGAACTTTTTCAAAGTTGCTTTTATGCGTATAAAGAGCTGGACATATATTTTAGATGTCAGTTTGGTTATTGGCTGCATCCAGCTTTAAGTACATCAACAGATGAGATCTTTCTTAAGCATTTTCTTGTGATTTGTATTTATTTTCTCATCCATTTTATTCACAAGCTATTTTTTATCCTCTGGTGTAATTCTACTCCTCCATATTGCATCAGTTTCTTCTTCATGCAGGTAGTTCTTCAATGAGGTAAAATATTGTGAATACTGGTTCAATTTCATAAAATTTCCGCAACTTGCATTGGATCTCTCTTCAGAATGTTTCTCATACGTACACCAAGCTTGTTGTCAATCACAAGTTTTATGAGTAAGGTCCTTACTTCATGATCTAGATTGTGGAGAAAATAGTTAATATAAGAGCAATCTTGAAAAAAGTTAAAATTTACAATTACTTCATAGTTACTAAGTCATACTTCTCAGGTGGCTTAGTTGAGCAGAGGGATATAGGCAACAGTTAACAATCAAGTTTCTTGTGCAGGATTATTTTATTTTGCCTTGTATGCAGACCTTTAAGATGATTTGGGATGTTGGTATCGGGGGAAAAACTGATCACTTTAAATTCCACTGCCTGTGGCACATTCTGCTCAGGACCCCCAGGCCTTAAGATGGTTGCACAGCATAGGTATTTATGGCTGCCTGCTCTGCTAACAAACACCGTGACTGTTCACCTTATCCCCTACTGAGTGAAATCTTACCAAGTTAGCAGCACAACATTATGAAACGTGTAATGTGGCCAAATTGTTCAAAAGACAAAGCAATAAGTTAAACTGTTATGAGAGAAGCACGGTTTACTGGCATAAACTCCATTCACCTTGTGTGTTACGGGGATGATTTCCTTGTTGTCTCAGACCCATGGATATTTAATGACCACAGCAGGACTTCTACCTGATGTCCTCACACCCTCTCAAAATATCCAGTAGTTTCAAACCAGCTTATTTAGGATAAAGTTATGAGGTCATTCTGCTTCTGTTTTACTAAGTTTGTTTTTCCTTTTCCCCCAGATAGGCTTATCCTCCAAAGCATTCACTTCTGGCCACAATGGAATTGTTCTGGTTGTTGCTGTTTTGCATCCATTTGCCAACACCCACGTTTGCTGGAGGCATCACCCGAGTCTATTACCTGGGGATCCGTGAGGTGGACTGGAACTATGCTCCGACAGGAAAGAACATGTTCAGTAATCAAAGCATTGCACATAGCCTGTATGTTTTGCTCTGTAAGAACTGAATCTGGTTAAAGTCTGCTAGCTTAAACTAGTAATTTTCTGGGTAACTTCATGCAAGTATTCTGGGGCATCTAAGCAAGCAAGAGACAGGATTAAGTGTCTGGTCTTTATGAGCTTAATGGTTAACTTGTTTTATTGTACGAAACTGTACCAGTGGGAAAAAGAATGGTCAATTTAATGGAGCATCCAGTGACCAATGTTGGTTATGCTAGAGGGAAGTACAAACACTATAATAGAACAGATTGTGCAATACTCTGCCCTGGGGTTTAATTTTTCGTAGTTCCAGCTGGAGATCAGCTTACTTATCCTGAAACATAATGAGTTTTCACCTTGATGAAAATGACTTAATGAAGCTGGCTTTTTTTTTTATGTAAATGGGATTTCAAGCCTTAGACTGGATGGAGCTTCGTGAGTGAAACCTTAGTTGTTTTTAAAATGTTTTTTTGGGGGGGAAAAGTAAATCTAGAAACTGCAGTAATTGCTTTGAGTCACAACAAAAGCAGTTTTTGTTTCTGGTTTTCAAAACCCCAGGCATTTTTTCTGTTGTTGTTTTGTTTAGATTTTTTTGGTCTTGCTTTCCACAGCTTTTTAAGATATTTGCGTTTTTTCCTTTTTCTATAAACTGTGTTTATTGGCTTGCTCTGTTGTTTATGCTCACATGCCATAATAAATCACAGAATAACACTTGGGGATTTCAACATTTTGTTTCAAAGTGACGCAACTGGACTAGGATGGGTTCAAAGGAAAAACAAGGGCCACCAGTTTAGCATGAGAAATTCCCCATTCTCAGGAGATGCTGAGTAGACTTAAAGTATTCACAGAAAAAGAAATTCCCCAAAATTCAGGCTAAATAAAGGTGTTTTCACCAATTCCTGCAGTGATAACAAATGCAGTGCTTTTTGTTTGCTTTCTCTCATAACACATGAAGAGAAGAAAATGAAGGTAATGGCTATTAAACTTGAAGTATTTAAATTGTCACTGCACACAATTAGTTATTGGGACTTGTACAATGACTGCAGAAGTCAAATTGCTAGCAGTAAGAAAATAATTTGATATGAATATTAGAATTGGTAAAATGCTTGAAGAATGTGTTTTGTTTGGAAGAAATGAACTATGTAGGGAAAGAGGCAGATATGCAAAAAAGTACAAATTGTCCATACACTTTGATAATAGTGGCTCCAGGGATGACCTCAGAAACATGAGCTTTAGATGGTGAGGGGCTGGGCTCTAGCTATACAATGAATGACGAAGGCAATGTTAATTGGTCTTTGCCTCCACTGTTCATCTTCTGGAGCAAGGTATTGAGTTTCTCTGTTTCAGGATGTATGTTGCTGTAGGTTTCCAAGGGGGTGAGAGAAGTTACCTGAGCTCTCACTCAGGCCTGTCCTACTCATACCTGTACCATGACTCATCTCTTATCTACTAAGACATAGTCATAAAGAGCAAATATGTTCCTGTGTTGAACTTTAGTACCTGTATGAGTTTTTAACTCTGAAAGCTGATTATGTGCAGGGTACATACCTGCCTGACTTGTCTGTCATAATACAAGTAGCTAAGAGTACGTTGAGTCTAAAAGCATCTTTTAGTCTGGATTTTTGACAGAGAGCTCATGTGATTCTTTTTTTCATCCCTTCTTGTGATCCAGCAGCAAACCCCACAAAGGTGTTGAGATAAGTTTCCAAAGGACCGACAAAGGTGGAAGCGGGAGTGGGAAGGGCTTTGGTCTTCCCACGTCACTTACATGTGATTGTCAGAGAAGCACCATCTTTCTCATTCTTTGTTTGCACAGTTCAGGGGTGCACTTTGTCCTTTCATGACAAATGGAGGGTGAGGCCATGGCTTTGTGTATCGGCTGGAGTTTGGTATCTGACTGTACTTGTGGCCCTGGTTCCAGGCGCACCGAAGTATAAACTGGCCAGTGTCCTGTTGTATTTCATGTGCTCCAAAGCAGACAGCTGTATCACTCACTATTTCATGAATAGGTTGTGTTCTGTGTCACAGCAGCCATAGGTGGGAAGAGAAAGTTTGCTGCTGGTTTAGGGTGTGTTAGGGTAGAGCATGGGAGGTTCTCTGTGATGCTGAAAGCTTCAGGGCTTACCTGAGAAAGCTACGTGTCATCACTACTCTTGTGTTACCGACAAGCTGTTTTGTATAATGCATTTCTCACGGTGCCTTTCCCTTTTCTGAATTTAACAGAAAGGCCTCAATGTTCCTGCAGTCTGGCAAAGACAGGGTGGGAAGCACATACAAGAAATCTGTGTACAAGCAATATACAGATGCCACCTACACCACTGAGATTCCCAAACCTGGCTGGCTGGGGTTTCTTGGGCCCATCATCCGAGCAGAAGTGGGGGATACCATTAAAGTACACCTAAAAAACTTTGCTAGTCGGCCATATACAATCCATCCTCATGGTGTCTTCTACGAAAAGGACTCTGAAGGTAAATGAGCCGTTGCCAAAATGGAGATGGATTTTTCTGGTTGGGAACTGAGGAGTATACACTGAGGAGAAATGTCTGTAAAGAATCCACAGACTTGGTTAGCCCAGAGCTGTATTGCTGGAAAGCAAATGTATTTCAGTCTTTAAGTCACAATGTTGGGTTTGTAGGCTTATGGGTCTGGGAGTAGTTTCCTGACTTGGACATTAAAGTACACAGTCTGGATTGCTTGATTTTTGTAGAGCTTCCAAGGCTTGCTAGTGGGAAAGTGGCATAGAAAATATTATATTCATTGTTTAAAGTGCTGCAGTATGAGAGCCACGAGTGTGATAAGCTTCATTGAGCTTCACAGGAATGATAAAGTATGAGGCCAGAGAGCTACACATGGCCTTGTTGAAGGCCAAGCAGCAGTAGGCAGAATGGCAATAACCTTTGAGCCTGTGCTGATCTGTTTGCTTGGCGTGTTGCCTTACAAGGGTTTTGTGACTCAGTTTCTCTTTAATGAATGACATTAAGTGCTATTTCAACCTTGGGATGCTGAGTCTTGATTTGAAAGCTGCTACCCAAATATATACACAGCTATCTACTGAGTGTGAGAGGCTCAGTATAAGGTTACATGTTTGGACATCTCTGCTCTTCTTGAATGGATGTTGTGATTGCTCAATTGTTCTAGGATCCCTGTATCCTGATATGTCCCCCCAGGATCAGAAGAAGGATGATGCTGTCCCCCCAGGAGGGAATTACACCTATACTTGGACTGTTCCTGAAGATCACAGCCCAACTGCTGATGATCCAAACTGCTTGACCTGGATCTACCACTCTCATATTGATGCACCAAAGGATATTGCATCTGGGTTAATTGGGCCGCTACTTACATGCAAAGAAGGTAAAAGTTCCCAGGGAAAGCAGCTGAGTTTCATTTTGTGAAGATTTTTGTGGTGACTTGGGTAAGGACAGGATGAGAAGATACTCCAGGAGGCAGCTCCCAACCAAATGGGAAAATGTGACATGACTGAAGAAGACAGTACCTGTGTTCTGGTTGGGTTCTGATCATTGCATTGTCTTTATCCTCTAGTGGCCAGGCAGCTGAGCTTGTAGGCTTCTTGATCTGAGAGGGCTGTTTAAATTCATGTTAGGAGGGGGAATCTTGCCTGATATCTAGTTTGTATATTAAAAAATTAGGGGTACTGTTTGATTTCAGCAGAAGTGAGAACACTGGAGTTGCAGTTCAGCCATGCGGAGCTGGAGCTGCATAGGATTGAGCCATATAGTAGCAGCAGTGTACTAGAAATGGATGCAATTGCTAGAACTCTGAAGTGAGCCATGCTAGAATGGTGGGGAAAGCATCTGTCTCTGACTTGTGTGATAAGAAGTTTTTCTTCTGTTGGTGTTTTAAACCCTTAAAACCAATGTTTGCTTTTCTGCATGGATGGGTAATCATTCACCTTTTCTTTCACCCTAGGAATACTGACTGGCACTTCTCAAAGACGCCAGGATGTGGATGTCGATTTCTTTCTGATGTTCAGTGTGGTGGATGAGAACCTAAGCTGGTACTTGGATGAGAACATTGCGTCATTCTGCACAGATCCAGGCTCTGTAGACAAAGAAGATGAAGAGTTCCAAGAGAGTAACAAAATGCACGGTCAGTGTCATCTTTGTGAAGCTACTGACTTTGTCCAGATACTCTGGGTGTGCCAGTGCTCTAGTATCTTGAAATGCACATCTGCCATTGTATACCAGGCTGCAGGTAGAGGGAAAAAGGGTAGTAGAAAGCTGTGAGATCACATGCTAAGCAAACAATGTCACAGGGACAGTGCAGCAACTCCAGGGGAAAACATGTTATTTTGATCTAATCTTTGGCTTGAGTGAGCCTTTCTTAGTTGTTTGGAGATTCTGAATGTGCTTCATGTTAGGAAATGACTTCTGTAACTGAGCTCTCCAGAAGAAGAGTATGAGTTCTGGGTAGGTCTATCCTTCAAACCTGTCTGTATTGTCAGCTGCAGGCACAAGCTCTGAAGGCACTTCTTCTGATCTCTGATTTTTGACTTGTTTGTTTTTTCAGCTATTAATGGCTTTGTGTTTGGGAATCTCCCTGTGTTGACGATGTGTGCTGGGGATCACATTTCATGGCATCTCTTTGGAATGGGCAATGAAATCGATGTTCATACAGCCTACTTCCATGGAGAAACACTCAACATTCGAGGCCACAGGACAGATGTGGCCAGCCTTTTCCCAGCCACTTTTGTTGCAGCAGACATGATCCCCAGTAACCCTGGGAGATGGCTCCTGAGCTGTCAGCTCAATGATCACATAGAAGGTAAGACAGACACTGGAATGTGTTCCACACGGTGGCCTCCCTTTTTTCTCCCCGTGTGGTCTTGTAATGCACTTTGTGGTAGGGGACAGTGCCTTGGGCAGCATTCCCATTAAAAATGTCCATAGTTGAATGGGTGATTCCTTGTCTTGTATAAATTGTGGTGGGTTAGTTATTAATATATATGCTAAGCTTACCAGGGGTGACTTATAATGATGTTCTACATTGGTCACTGATGAACACTGGCACAGCTGAAACTTAAAATGAGGCAGTGCCCTAAGAACAGTAGTCCCTGTAAGAGGCCCTGGCATGGTACATCTGAGGAGAGAAGGGTCTGTTTGCTCTCTGTCTATCCTTATCTAGCGTCTAATATTTAAGGTAAGAAGCTCTGTTTACCAGCATTAAAAATCCTTTCTGTGGGAAATCACCTTCTAATCACCTTCAAATCATTCTTCTAATCACCTCCCAGCCATGTACCTTTGGGGACAACAGAAAAGGAATGGCTGGTTTGTGGTAGGAAGGTGGGACTGTTTGCTGGTTGAGAGGCATTAAGCCTGTGTGTCCTCCACCATGTCTTGGGCAGCTGGGATGGGGGCTTTCTACGAAGTCCGGCCCTGTTCTCAGCAAGCTCTGGAACCTGCCCTGAAGGGGAAAGTTCGGAAATACTACATAGCTGCAAAGGAAGTGCAGTGGGACTACGGACCTTCAGGACATGACCAAAGCAGCGGGAAACAGCTGAGTGAGGCAGGCAGGTAAGCAAAAGGCTGATGGGGGTTTCTAGTATGAAAGGAGGCTGCTGAAGAAAATGTGGGATTTCCTTCTTAGCAAATGACATGTCTGCAATTCACATGGATTAGCCCAACTAAAAATGTCAGCTGCTGTAGCTGGACTGTACCAAAAGCAGTACTAGGTATCTCAGGGTACTTCACGTGGAAGTGTGCTGCTGTGTTTTGTGGCCTTACCTGCAGACTCCAAGAGTCCCAGTTTATGTAGAACATGAGCTGCTGCTTTTTTCTCTGGGCTTCATTTCTGCTTGGTGTGCCTGACCTAGGAAGAAATCCACAGGTCTGATAAGCTACTAAGCAAGTGCATTTTGCAGCAGACACAGGGTGGCAGAGCTAGTCTGCGGATATGCTTCAGTGTAGCCTTGCTGCAGCAAGCAATTTCTAGGAAATTAAATGCAGTGACCTCCATGACAGCTTTCCATTCCATGTGTCAAATGATTGTGGTAGCAGTGGTTTCTGAAACTGAAAGAAAGGCATGCCTCCCTCTCCCTTCCCTCCCCTGGGAAGCTGTTGGAGACTGAAGAAGTAGAAATGCAGAGAGGTTAATAATTTACCCAAAACCATGCAGCAACTCTTCCAGACCGTAGAACTGCAAGCTATCTAGACCCGTGACTTGTCCTTGTAACTAAGCTGCCTTTCCTGCAAGGCAGGTTACATCTGTCTGTGGTGGAGAGGGTGGTGGCAAAGGAAATAAATCCCTCCTTACAGCTGTCCTGTGTTTACAGTTATGACTGTGGTTGTCCCCTGGGCTGTGTTGTCTTCCCATTTACTGCATTGCCCTCTTTTGCATATTGTACAGAGAGATGCTGTTCAGACCTGTGCCTTTGAACCTGGTTGTTTCAGCTGGGAGAGGTCCCTGTGCCAGCAGTGCTCGCTGAACACAGCTGACATGAGTCTGGAGGGTGAAAACACTTCACAGTGATGAGCTCTGCTTATTCTAAACCAGAGATGCTCCCCTTGTCTGAGAAAGCTGCTTAATATGGAGATGCTGCTGGCATTGCCAGAGGGGCATGTTGTAGGGAGTAGGGCTGTGGAGAGGAAGCAGGAGAAAAGGACTGATTTCCATAAAAATAACCTGGCATTTGCTTTTTGCCTTTAGCCCTGCTGAGAAGTTTTTCAAGCGTAGCCTCTACCGAATTGGGGGAGTCTATTGGAAGGCCAAGTATGTGGAATATACTGATGAGAGTTTCCGTGAGGAAAAGCAGCAGTCAGAAGAAGAAAAACACCTTGGCATACTCGGTAGGAATCATCCAGCAACACAAAGCCTCTTTCAGTGCCAGTGAGAACAATGGGCTGATGTCAGGAGTTAACTATGCCTTTGTTTCTTGATGCAGTGAGGTGTTTTAAAGCAGTTACACTTAAGACTGAGGCACACACGCCTAGGATGTGGATGGTAAAGCAGAGGGAGTTGCTTTTCTGCTGGGGCAGTCTTCAGAGGTCAGTAGTAAGGGCTGAGGGACACAGTATAGTATTTGTGACAGTAATCAGAGCAACAGAGCAGTGTTTATAGCCAGAGCTAAACAGGTCACAGCACTAGCCCCTAGTTTTATGCTTTTGACTACCTTCAAGGCACAGTACAAACCCCACTTTCTCACAGAAAGCTTCCTCTCCCATGTGGGCTCTCTCCATTAGAGCCAGGTATCAGTGAGGGTGGTAAAGAAAGATGAGAGAAGAAAATAGAGTCTTCAGAGGGAGTTGAATCGTGTATGAAGGCTGTGCCACACACAGTAGAAGTACATAGGTGTGGTCCAGTTCCCTGCATCAACAGTGACTAATAATTTAATGACACCAGAAATTAGCAACAGCAATACCCGGGGAGGCTACAGAAGGAAACAGCACATGGATTAATACACAAATCTGGGGGGAAAGAGACACAAGGAAGTATTAAGCAGCTGAATGTAAGTGAAGTGGTTGAATTATACATAGAATGGGAGATGCAGCCTAACTGTGAGTCTTGTTGGACCCTGGGAGCCAGGGAAAACAAAAGGACTGGTGTTGCCAGCAACAGCCTATAGGAAGACAAGTGAGCGAATTCTTGGATATGACTTCATACAAACAAATTACAGTTATTTTCTACTAAACTAAACACACTGAAAGAGCAATCAATGAAAAATTCTCTGGTCAGATAAATAAGCAACATCCACAGTGGGAGTTGCATGAACTCATTTGACCTGATCCCCCATCTACCTCTGCTCTGAATCTTCTCCCATCAGCCTTGGATCAAAGGTGGCCCTGCTTTGTTTGGCTCATGTGGCTGTCCTGTGATTTGCTCTGCTGCTGACACTCACTCTCTGGTGTTTGTGTAGGTCCTGTGATAAAAGCTGAAGTTGGTGACACCATCCTGGTGACGTTTGTTAACAAAGCCTCCTGGCCATTCAGCATCCAGCCTCATGGAGTGTCTTATGGGAAGGCATGGGAAGGGATGCGGTACCATGATGGTTTGTGGCTAACTTTTTTTTTAATTAATTGTGCTGTGTCTTTCTGGGATGGAGCTAAATTTCCCTGCAGCAGCCCATATAGTGCTGTGCTCTGCACTTGCTGCAAGACCATAAATTAATGCTATTCCTGGTGGTGGAGCTCCACAGCCTATGTCTCCTCCATGCTATGAAGTTCCTGCATCCAGGAGAGATTGGGTGTGCTCTGGAGCCTGCTTGGTCCTCTGAGCCTGCCTGAGGCCTCAGAAAAGGA
Organism: Aythya fuligula; assembly: GCF_009819795.1. Lineage (NCBI taxonomy): Eukaryota > Metazoa > Chordata > Aves > Anseriformes > Anatidae > Aythya > Aythya fuligula. The sequence goes on along the minus strand of NC_045571.1, from coordinate 20,908,407 downwards.
GTCATTCTGCCAAGCTCATGCCCAGAGAGGGTGCCTGAGGGAGCATGGTTCCAGAGGTGCTATTTTTGTGAATGAAACTGGTAAACCAAAGCTCAAACTATTTCTAGATGTCTGAGACCCTAGTGAGCAAAGAAACATTCCCAATGCACTCCAGCTTAGGTAACCACATGCTTCCAACATGCATCATCCTAGATGCAGCTGGATCCATTTCGTTATTTGCTGTCACCATGCCCATCTCTGCCTTGGCACCAGGGAAGAATTTCAGTGATACTGAGAGCAGCTCTGTGTGCGCCCTCTGAATACTTCCACTTCCATCCTTGAGATGCCTGCTGTTTTAGTGACATGAATGAAAGCCAAGTGTGGATGTACCTGGTGAGAAGTTGCAACTAGTTTGTACAAGGACCTTGAGAATAACCACTCCAATCTCTGTTTTAAAGGTCTGTCCCAGCACGGGATTTCTGTTGCACCTCTGCAGAACTTTACGTACAGATGGACTGTGCCAAAGCATGTTGGACCGACGTCCAGTGACCCTCCCTGCCTGACCTGGATGTACAGCTCTGCTGTGGACCCTGTCAAAGACTCCAGTTCGGGCTTGGTAGGCCCTCTGGTCATCTGCAAGCCAGGCACTTTGGATGACAACAACAAACAGGTAAAAAGAATTTTCCTGTCGCACTGTTACGAAACAACCTGGCAGAGAGAGGAAACATCAGCAAACATTAGGGAACACAATGAAAATAAATCTGCAACAGTGTGAGTCCAGAGAGTCTAATTAAAGTCTGTTAACATCATGTTAACATCATGTTAACAACATGTTAACATCAGGGCACTTGTATGCCACAGTTCTGGTGGGAAAGGCTAGCATTCTGGACTCCTGAGGGCTGCCCTTGAAATAGTTCCTGGGCTTTGCTTTAAAACAAAGTACTTTCTTCAGAGACATGTGACATATTCATTGCAATCGCAAAAACACCAAAAAAACCATCTTGACATACTTGCAGATGAAAATCTACATGGTGTGCTTGAATGATAAGATGGTTTGAGGTTTGGGTGAGCCTTATTTATTCTGCAAGATCGGCTCATTTTCAAGCATAGCCAACTACAAAAAAAGCATATGAAAATCCATTTTGTTCTATAGATTTGATGAAAGATAGGTGAAATCTGAAGGATGACCAGAATTTCCTCTTGGAATTTCATTCAGGGATGTTCTACTCATTGCAATAAGTCTTGGGAAGAATCTAAATGAATATACCAGGGAAGTGCAAGATGTTAACAGACTTTTGCTGTGAAAAACAGTAGGTGGCAGAAAAATAGTCTGCTGTCTTCCTACCTACCTAGCAGTTCAGATCAGGCAGTGGCTGAGAAATCTGAAAATAGCTTCTACTGAGCCTCCCTAGGGGAGTTTGCTTTCTGCCTGCTTTCACTGGTGGCATGATGTAGCTAAACTAAGAGTTCAGAAGAGATCAGCATGTTCGTTAGGGTAGAACTTTGAATCTTCAGAGAGGATCATGAATATATAAAGTCCAATACATGAAGGAGCTGTAGTAATGATGAAACATTTACAGGTATTGAAAGGGAGTAAACAAAACAGAGACAGAAAGGTAGGACAGGGAAAAACCACCTGGGGTGGTGATTCTGGCTCCACAATATTAGGCAACCCTTTAATGAATGGTTAAGTGGGACAGGTGCACAGCCATTCTGCACATGCCTCTGTGCCCCGCTGGAAAATGCTTAGCCGTCTCTGCAGGGTGTCCTCCTGGGTACAGCTAAGGAAGCTGATACAAAAATGAGCATCTGGACAGCGCAGGCAATGTTCTGTTAATGGGGAAACTCACCATCCTGTGGGATGCATTTCTTAGGAGAATTAACATTTTTAAGATTTTAAGGTAATAAAAAAACAAAACAACAACAAAAAAACAAATTCAGGCCTGTGGTAGGAGGAAGGAGGGGTGGAACATAGTCATCAGCCTGCCCCAACAGCCAAATTCTGGTTTTAGGTCTGATATGGATGGGTGGTAAAACCTACACTAAATGTAAGGGTGGTGGGGGAAGGAGGCAATGCTGTAATATTCTTGGGCACATGTTGATAACTTCACTTGAGCAATATCAGGGCAAATGCATAAGTGGTGCCTCTTGTGAAATGAAAGATAAAACATTCAATTTGAGTAAAGGGACAGAGCCCTGGCCCTCTGTGAACCAATTTAGAAGATAAAGAGGAAAGTGAGAGCCAGACAAAACAGCTTTATCTGTAAGGATAGTTGATTTTAAAAATTAACAGCCATCATTGTGATTGTATCTTAGAAAGGTATCGACAAAGAATTTTACCTTCTCTTCAGTGTGTTTGATGAGAACCTCAGCTGGTATTTAAATGCAAACATAAAGTACTATTTGAGGATGGAAGAGACTTCTGTGAAAAAGGATGATGGCTTTGAGGAGTCAAACAGGATGCATGGTATGGCCTGATGGTGTTCTGTGGGCAGCGGGACTGAACCTGCAAAACGCGTCCTGGTGATCATGTTAAGTCAGCTGGGATGCTGGAGTGGTTGTGGGTTGTATTGGGCTCAAATTAAGTGAAGCTACAGAGCGGATGGGATGTTGGACAAGAAACAGGCTGTCTCAGGAAGCCTGTCCTGAGTGTATTCAGGGCCAAATTACAAGGAAGATGCTTTTCCACTGGCAGGCCTGCCCTGTCACAGTATATACACAGAATGAATCTCCAGGCTGATATCTACCTGCAGAGAGTAAATTGTTTTCTCCTTTGCAGCCATCAATGGATTTATGTTTGGTAACTTGCCTGGGCTGGATGTCTGTGAAGGAGACAATGTGTCCTGGCACCTTCTGGGCTTGGGCAGTGAAGCAGATGTACATGGAGCTGTGTTTCAGGGAAATACCCTGCAGATGAATGGGATGCGGAAAGATTCAACCAGCCTGTTCCCCCACACATTTGCTACTGCCTTCATGCAACCTGATAACAAGGGTAAGTGTCTGTGTATCTAACTTAGTGTCAGGAAAAGTCTCCAGTTGTGATATTTGCTCCTATGGCTGATTCATTAGCATGACGTGGACTTGTGTGTTCCAAGTGTTACAGGCTGAGCTGTGCTTTAGATCGGGTTTGGTTCCATTTACAGCCCCAAAACTCTTATCTTTGCATCTGCTTCTGGAGAAGAATGGGAGATACAGGATCTTGTTCTATATTGTCCCAGGCTGATTCTATAGCCTGCTGCTTCTTCCTATTAAATATTTGTAGTAATAGCCCTGATGGACTTTGCTGCCTGTTATCTATGGAAACATGCAAACGCATCTTTCAGAATCAAGTAGCAGAGATGTCAGTGCAATTCTGCTGTCCATGGCTTGCAGAGGTTCACGTTAATTTCAGACCCTTGTCTTCCCAGTTTGGGATTAAACACGCAACGCCATGTCTCCTTCATGCAATGTGATGGCCTCTGCTGCTGCAGCTCGTCTCCTCCCCTTGACATTTGCAGGCTTGACTTCTTACTTAACCCGCGATGGTAGCACAATTGTTACCTCATTTGTTTCTTTACATCTAATAAGCTGGTTATAGTGTGTGTAAAACAGCTTCCCAAGATGATTTTTGTGTAGGACTTTGTTGTGCCATTCCTCATTGGTTTCTGTAACAACCCCTTTTAATCTCAGCCTATGGCAACCAAGCTCCCTACACAAACACTCACTATACACAGCGCGCATACCGATGTCAGCCATGTCACAAGCCCTGCGTGGGAAGCAGCTGTTTCCTGGGATCTTTAAGAGGAGCTGTTTTCCTTGTTTGTGCTGCCTCCCTCAGGGGTTTTCGAGATCTACTGCCAGACGAGCAATCACTACCAGGCTGGGATGAGGGTACGCTACTCCGTTTCCAAGTGCGGCAAGAGGGACGTGGCTCCTGCCCCTCCGTACAGGGGGGTGCGCACCTATTACATCGCGGCGGAGGAGCTGGAGTGGGACTACGCGCCGGACCGGAGCTGGGAGAGGGAGCGGCACAGCCACTCCACAGAGAGGTACATCTCTTTCGGGGATGCCTTGGGCAAGGATTTTCGGCAGACCTTGGTAAAGTCTGTCAGGGCAACTTGGCCACGTGTGACATGGTGCACGTGCTGCTGCTGGGTGCTGATGGAGCTGCTGCCCTCAACCTTTGCAGCTGCAGCAGGTCTCTGGGAAAACTGTCAGCTGGCAAAACTCCTGCCACAGGTTAGCTGTTTATTTCCCATGAGCATTTGAGTAACACAGCACTCGTTCTGCATTTCTCAGCTACGCCGATATATTTTTGAGCAATGAGAATGGACTGCTTGGCTCCCGGTACAAGAAAGCAGTTTACAGGGAGTACACTGATGGGACTTTCAAGACTCCTAAGGCTAGGACGAATGGTGACGAACACCTGGGGATACTAGGTAAGGAAGTGTGCAAGGGGTACATTTTCTGTTCACACAGCAGTGGGACTTGGACTCCAGTGGTTAAGGGCTGTAATCTGAAGGCCTCCCACATACTCAGACATCTGCTGTGTGTGCAAGGATGAGGAGAAATTCAGACTTGTCTGTTGTCCAGGCCTGCCAGCCATGGAGAAAGCAATAAAGAGGGTCCTGAGTACAGCTTGTCTTAGAAAGCTGGGTTCTTAAGCCTGCCTTTGCTGCCAGATTTCTTCCATGTCTCAAGCAAAGCATTTTTCACAATGCCATTTCTGTAGCTGTGAAGAAATAACTGCTGCCTTCTATAGAGCAGTCTGAGAGATGTAGTTGAAAATCTGTAGCTGTGAAAAGAAGTGCATTTGGGATAAAAGCAGTCTGGCTTTGGGAAGTGGACAAGCACGCTGCAATGTTAATGGAAGTCTATGGAGACACAGCTGTTTTATGAACCCAGGACTTTAAGTGGTGACAGAGCAGCAAAGTTGAGGCAGTGTGTCGCTTGAAATAGGCTGCAGCTCTGATTTGTGACACTGTTGAGCCAATTTGAATATTACTGGTCTTTTTTGAAACTAATGCCATGGGGTGATAAAGATGTTGCAAACTTTAGTATAGTGCTATTCAGAAATTAAGGAAGAGGAGAGAGGGGAAGCATCATAAATATTGTAAAGGAGTATCTCTGGGGAGAAGAGAATGAAAAAGTGGTAAGAATATTCTTAGAAGATATACTGATAGTTTTTGCTATTGCATATTATTGCTATAGCATATTATTGCTGTCTCTAGGTCCTTTTCTGGGGGCAGAAGTGGGAGAGATTCTTAACGTTGTGTTCAAGAACAATGCCACACGACCTTACTCCATTCACGCACATGGGGTGCTGGAAAGGCAGACAGGGCAGCCACAAGTAGCAAACCCCGGTAAGTCACCATGTTCTCAAGCCTCATTCCTGTACAAACTTAGGAAGCTAACTTTAGCCTACAGCTAGATTTGTTTCTTTAAATAGGCTTAGAGATACTTGTTTTCTTCTGGTGGAGACCTGGAACTGAACAATAACTGCTCTTTCAGGTTCACTGTGCTTTCTGTGATCACCAATTGTGTGGGAAGCCCAGGAGAATTCATATTTCTGCTGTGACTTTGTGATAAGCATAGCACAGGTTTTCTGTACGGCCTTGTTCTTAATACTGAGCATGGTTTGTAAGAAGGAGAAAGGTGATCACTGCTCACAGCTTAGTCAGTCTTTGGTGGTAGCCCTGGGCTGATGATCCATGATGTGGAAATCTGCTTCTTTTCCTTATGACCTGTGTGTTTTGTGATGTGCATGGTTGCTTGTCAGGATGCTGGCTGAGGTCACCAATTTCTTTTATGTTCCAGATGCGAATTTATGTAATTTTTTGGTCCCCTTCAACTTGTACATTCTTCAGAGCAGGCTATGTCTCTGCAACAGACAGGCTTTCAGTTGGGCCCTGTCTTTCTGAAATGTATTACTAATAAGCAAAACAGTAATTTCAAAAAGGAATTTGAATGAGCATCATAAATATCCTTCAAAGAGATGAATGATCATCTCAAGCTCCATTGGTACTGAAGAGAGGCAGAATTCCCTTGGTCTGGTCTAGTTTCAAACCTGGCAAATAAAACAGAATTGTGCCAATTCCTATTAGCGTGTGCCTCCTGTCACCCTTCTGCTTCTTTTGTGAGAGGGGAGCTTCCATCCTGCTTTTCAGTGCCTGAGGATGGAAGACGAAATGTCCAACAACATTAGAATTGTATTTACACTTCTGAGACAAGGTCGTCTTTTCTTGTTCTGCTTTGCATGCTGCTCAGCAGCCTGGCAACTTGGTTTATCACATTGGTGTTAACAGTGCTTTTCTGTCTCTCAGGTGACATAGTGACATACCAATGGGAAGTTCCTGAGAGGTCTGGTCCAGGGCCAAATGATTCAGCCTGTATCCCTTGGATCTACTACTCCATGGTGGACCCAGTAAAGGTAAAACAGAAGAAGCTATAACCAGAAAAGCATGATTAGACCAATTTTTTGTCCCCTCTAGAAAACAACGTGAGTTGAATACAGTTTAGGGATTGGCCCAGCTGAGAGGTAGAAGAACCATCTAGTCATACGTCTAGCACTCTCCTGGGAGAGGGAATCCTCTGAATTTGTTATGTTTGTCATTATTTTTTTCCTAATGCAAACCTGCATAAAGCAATTTTATGTCACCTTGAAACTAACCTTCCTTCAGTTTTTTTTTTTTTTGCAGGATGTGGGAACATCTCCTAGTGAGTTCTGGCTTGTATTGGTGAGATCAACAGGGTTAATTTAGAAAGGCAGGAATTATCCAAATTTAGGCCATATGAGTAAAATAGGGAGATTTGAGCATTGCTAGGTTCTACTGACATGTGGTGGTTTTACTCAGGTGGGCATCTGAGCTCCACCACCACAACCGCTCTCTCACTCCCCCTCTCCTCAAAGAGGAAGGGGGAGAAAAATACAGGAGGAGCACTGATTTTACAGGGAAACAACCTGATGGATCCTGAAGTAAAGCATCACATTAAATCCAGAGATCATTGTCTTTTTATCTCAAGTTGCAGATGTTTTTGCAGCCACAGAATGAAGAGTATTTTGATATCATTCATGTTTATGGCTTTTTGCATTCATAAGAGCATGTATAGTCACTGCTCTTGTGCTCTGCTAGCTGATTTTCACCAGTGAGAGTACTTATGCAGTAGCACAGTTTATTTTAAGTGGGGTGATGCAGGGAACAGTGAACATGGTTGCTGAATGGTAAAGATCTGTGTACAAAAGTCAGGGTGAGAAGATCCTTGCCTCAGATTTTTATCCTTTGTTTGGATTAGGATATGTACAGTGGTCTGATTGGACCCCTGAAGGTCTGCCGGAAAGGGGCACTGCAAACTGACGGGCTCAGAAAGGATATAAAGAGGGAGTTTGCTCTGCTGTTCCTGGTTTTTGATGAAAATCAGTCCTGGTACTTGGAAGAGAATGTGCAACGTTACAGTAAGGGAAATCACAAGGATATTGACCTACTGGATGAAAGATTTGTGGAAAGCAACAAAATGCATGGTAATGTTTATTAGGCACCTACGCACTAATTGCTGTCTATGCAAAGTTGAACTTGACTCTGTGACCTTCATAAGTTGTCAGAAAAGCACAGAAAACAAGAGCCTGACTCAAAATAAATGCCCTCACTCTTTTCCCTCATCAGCAGCAAAAACATAATTAAATTCTGTATTTCTCAGTATTATAGCACATACACGACACAGATGTTTGATCTACAATGAAGGCTGATCATTATGGCTGTCCTCCTCAGGAGGAATAGCAAGACATGGGCCAGAGAGGTTAATATCTGATGTGTCTGAGTGACTCCAGAGAGGAAATAGTATTAAATGTGAAATTAATATGTCAGACTGATTTCGTTCTGTTCATCTTAGGACCATAACAATATGTTAGGTTTCAAGTTAATTGACCAGGCTGTGTGGTTGCAATACACAGGCTAGTTCTTTTAGCTGATTTTCAAGAAAACTATTCCTACAATAGTAGAATGAACAGATTTCTCTAAATTCATGTTGTATTTGATTTTCCTACATATTATGTGTGGATCTACCTAAAATATGCTCTGCAAATGCCAAGGGGTTCATCTTGATGAGATGAGAATAACAGAGTTCCGTTATATATGCTATTATTACTACTTATTTTGTGTAGGTGATACAAAGAATCCCCAAATACTCATGTCCATTAAGTTATAATTGTCAACTCAATTATTATAGCTAGCAAAAGCAACACTGAAGTTGAATGTTTGTTTTGGGCTGCAGAAAGTGCCTATGGCATACCTGGGAATTAAACACAGGTGTTCCTGTCCTCAGATCATGTCTCTTTCCATCTTTTTCCCTCTGTCATCTATGCATGGGAGTTTCACTGTGTACTCTCTCATTCAACCCACTCACTGTTTTGGTTCTTTTCCTGCATTTGCAGCCAAAGCAGTATTCCTTCTTGCTGTGCTAATTATGAAACAAAGCTGTACTATGTAGTGATTTTTCAAATGATCAGCACATAGTGTGTGCAACCAGCATGAGATGTATATAATGACAGGGTTGCTTGTTGGCAGAAATTACCTGTTTTCATTGTTCAGTAAGCAAATGGTTCAGAGATTTATGTGTATATATGTATATACCTATATTTCCCTAGCGCTAAGCCAAATCTAGTTTACGCATCCAGACTTCTAGAAGCAACTACCCCTGCTGGCTGACTCCAGGTTTTCAGCAAGTAGCTTTTGAGACTTATTTGAGATGAGCTTACAGTATGGCTTTATATGCAAGTCATGTCTTCTGTTAACAGAGTGGATAAGTAGCTGAGCTGTAGAAAGACCACCAAACTTCTTGGGAGACTGTCATATGGAAGACATGAAACACCAATGCAGTAGTTCCTTGATGAGCTTTGAAGCATCTAACTTGTCGAGCATGTTCTTCTTCTGAGATGGTTTGGGATCTTTACCATTTCAATAACAGCCTTTTCTACTTTCTGCATATGTTATTCACTGCACAGCAATCAATGGGAGGCTCTATGCAAACTTGCCTGGGCTGACCATGCTCCAAGGAGAGTGGGTGAACTGGTACCTGCTGGGAATGGGTCAGGAGATTGATGTCCACACAGTCCATTTTCATGCTGAAACCTTCATATACAAGGTAAGAATATCCTGTAGATAACGAAATGGGGACTGGCCACTGATATCATCACTTTTTGTGAGACTCTGATTTGAACTTCTTGAATGATTTCACAGCACCTTCACCCAACTAGGAAAGGAATGTGGTTTTACACATCCAGATCCAACTGACTGAGCCTCTGTATTGTGCTGATACGTCTAGCTAAACCCTTCTCAGGATTAGGCATTACCAGATTGTATTTGTTTTCACAGTCGCAGCCCTGGAGCTACTCTGTGAATCTTATGTAGAGCTTTTATAAACTGTAATAGGACTGATGTGATCTCTAGTGACACCGACAGAATCCTACATTACTAAAGAGACGTACAGAGCGCTGCTAGCTGAGTCTCCCTTCCCTTTGACAGAATGGCAAAAGCTACAGAGCAGATGTCGTGGATCTGTTCCCTGGGACCTTTGAAATGGTGGAAATGTTGGCTGGGAACCCTGGGACATGGCTACTTCATTGTCATGTATCTGATCATATTCATGCTGGCATGGAGATACTCTTCGAAGTCTTGCCTAAACCAGGTTGGAAATATTGCTGTTTGTTACCGCGAAATGTATGACAGCACTTTCCACTAATGCCACTAAATCCTGTGTTTGCATCATACTTAGCAACTGTTTCGTACCATAAACTGCCGGTTAATTGAGTGGATAATTGATATTAATTTAAGATATTCCGTTGGAATATGGTAACACCTTCAGCTGGAGTTAAACTCTGCAAACCAATTTGTTATTACTTTGCCTAGGGTGGTGTTATAAGTTTTATTTTAGCTTGAGTTTGGGAAGCAATGTTCAGCCATCAGCTAGCAACTGTTGTTATTAAGAATATTACATGTGATCTGAATGCATGTCCTAAGGCTTCTCATTTCAGCAGGAAACAGTGGAAGGTGTTCAAAGATGAGTGACACTGTTCTGGGTTTGGCTGCACTGGAGTTAATTTTCTTTGTAGCAGCCTGTACTGCGCTGTTAGCAGAACAGCTCTGATAACACAGTGATGTCTAGCTGTTGGTGAGCAGTGCTTACACTGCATCAAGGTCTTCTCTACTTCTCAGTAGCTTGGAGTGGGCAAGAGACTGGGAGAGGGCACAGCTGGGACAGCTGACCCAAATTGACCAAAGGGATATTCCAGGCTGTAGCACATCATGCTCAGTAATAAAACGAAGGGGAATTTTTTCCAAAGTAGCCATTACCTAGGGTCTGGTTGGCCATTAGTCTGCTTGTGGTGAGTGATGGCTTTTGCACCACTTGTGGGGATTTTTTTGTTGTGTTTTGTTTGCTTTGTTTTGTTTTCCCTTTCACTTATTAAACTCTCTTTATCTTGACCTACAAGTTTTCTTCTCACTTTTGCTTTTCCAGTCCTCTCCCGCATCCTGCTGTGGGGGGACCAAATGACCCTGCCAGCTGGGATAAGCCCACACTTAAAGACACTGTGCTTTTTTCTCAAAGGGTTGTGCAGTGGGAGGGAGTCTGCTCTTGAAGCAGGTAATGCAAAAACCCTCTTGGTGTGATGTGGAGAGGGAAAACATTGACAGGAGAAAAGAAAACATATAAGCCTTGGAAAACCATGTTGCATCTGGATCTGATCCTTGCCAGAAGTGTCATGTTCTAGACTTGATTTGTTTGGCCCAACACTTTGTCACTCATTTTTTGTTTCCTTTCAGAGCCAGTGCTTCAAGTGCTAAACTACGATGAAGGTATAGTATACCTTGTATTGCTAAAAAGTGTGTGTGTGTGCGTGGCAAAGGAGGAAGAGAACTCTTGTCGGTGTGGAGATCTGGATTTGGAGGAGGAGGAGGGAGAAGCACAAACACTATTTACAGCTTCTCCTCAGCCATGCTGGGCAGGGTGTTAGCCTGAGGCCTGGCTACTGATGGGTAACAGGGAGGTTCCAGGTGAATTTATTTATCTGTCCTCTAAATGTCTGTACTCTGATGATAAAACTAAGACAGACTTGTTAGGCTTGTTTGACCTTGTTAGGTCAAAAAGTTTAGTGTCCTCACATCCTGCTGTGCTTCTGTGTATGGATTTATCATACAAGCAGAGATTCAAAGGGTCTTAAAGGAGAATGTTGCAAAGGAGATGATTTTTTCTTATGCTTTTCAATCAAAACTTATGGGGTGTCTTAGATTATTTCCTGGAGGTAGAAGTCTGAAGAGATCATAGTGGTGATTTCTTCCCATGACTTTTCATCTCTCTCCACAAATGCTGCTTCTTTTTTTTTTTTTTTTTTTTTTTTAACTGCTTTGAATAAATCCATCTGAGCTGATTTCAGAGGCAGCTTACACCAGCTGAAAGCACACCCATCTATCTACAAGTCTTCAGTCCCTCTCCACTGATAGTTCTGCCATGTTCTTCTCAGCAGTGTTTTCCTCACTCAAAATGAGTGTAAATAAAAGGAGTAGGAAATGTCACAGCAGTACTGACAATATTTAAATAATTTGGTTTTACACTCGAACATCTTCATGCATCTTCATGTGTGCTCATGAAGCAAAAACCTTGACTGACAGCTGTTATCCAGGCTGCCTTTCTCAAAAGGTTTCTGCTGCCTCACTGTGGAAGAGTAAGAATTCAGGATCTGAAGTGACTCACTGCTGGCGTGGCTGAGCAAGTGCATTCTGGAAAGTGGTGGCCTGAGCAACTGCAGAAGCCATGGGGGAGCTTGGAGCAGGGTGGGAAGCTCGCAGCAGCCTCAGTCTGGATGCATGTTTTCTTCTCAGTTCTTTTCCTAGCTCAGCCACTGACTCCTCACACAACCTTAGACCACCTCCTTTATAGTGGATTTAGCAGTGGTTAGTTGATAGGGCTGAACAGCTCCGAGATCTTGAGGTGGAGTGAGTTAGGGAAAGAACCATTTATTCTCAAATTTGTGTGACCTGAGGGATGAGGGTCTGTTGGATGGACAGTGATTGGGTATGCTTTGACTTCCTTTGATTGTGTTGCATCTTTCTTTAGCTTCTTTTCAGTTGTATTATTTCTGGTTCTCATTGGCACCATTCTCATTGGCATTCTCATCTCTTTTTGTTATTTCTCTCAGTGACACCACCGGAGAATGTGGATGAGTCCCAGAAGGTCAGGCTTTTTGGAGCAAAGTTGCCTGTAGGGCAGGTAGAAGCTGCAGTCATCTGTCTAGCTGTTGCAGGCTTGGTCCTCCTCCTGATTGCTGCTGTCCTCCTGGGAGTTGTCATCTACCTTGAGAGACAAAAGAAGCTAAGACGCAACAGGAGGTCTATCCTGGATGATGGATTCAAACTCATGTCTCAAAAGAATTCAGGGCTATAAAAGCTTTGTACAAACTCCTGGCTGTGTGCTTGGAGCAGAGACTGGATCATTGTCTACAGCAAAGATTTTGGAGCATCATTTCCATTGTACACTAGGCTTCTAGGAGCTAAGGAGGGAAAGCTGGCGCCCTGGCCTCTTTATCTTCCTCATCACTCTGCTCTGTAATGAAAATATCCGTCCAGGAGAGAAATGAGGACCCTTTCAATCAGCTCAAGACAAGCAACAGGAGTAAAAAGGTCCTTCTAAAACACTTATCCACAAGAAAGAGAGGAGATATTTCCCGTATTTTCTTCACTCCAGAACAACTCCACTTGGTCTTTCTCAGCAGAAGAGCTTAGTCTAGATTCCAGTATTGCTCCTTTGCCAAAGATGAGTCGGATATTGTCTCCCAACAGACCTGTGAGACTTTAAATTAATTAACCTGAAGGGGGAACATAATCTGTGATTTTTTTTTTGTGAATCAAGTAAGAATGCAGAAGAGAAAATGTTAATTTAGAGTTGAATTGCTGGTTTTTGATGAGTAATTGGACAGATGTAAATTCAGAGCAGTGCACGTCAGTGTCTGCGAGCACTCCAGTGGGGAGCATGACAAGAGCTGTGCCTCACCATCAGCCTCACTGATGCATCGTTGTGCTCTCAGTACCTTGGGCGATGGGTTCTGATGCCAGGTGTCCTGTGTCTTGTGCTGGGAGATAAAGCTTTGCCAGTGCTGCAGAGCATCGTGGTGACCTTCCTGTGTTGCAGTTCTGCCAGTGAAGTGCTGCACCTCAGCATCTGTACAGCTCCTTGTGCAGCAGGAGCAAGAGTTCTGTGGTGTTCTGTGATGTGGTTTGTTCTCTCAAATACATTTTACTGAAATTATCTAACGAGTTCAGCTGTTGCCAAGTTAATGCCATGAGCCGAGCTAAAGTCTTGTGTGATCTGCAGTTCGTGTTTGGGCAGAAAAGTAGGAATGCTTCCCCCAAAGGTGAAGGACAGCAGTGGCATGCTGCTGCTGCTGGTCTCTGTGGGAGAGGGGCTGGGGGCTGGGGCTGGTGAGAGCCAGAGCGCTGCAGGGGGTGGCACAGCCCCCAGGAGCCCAGAGCTCCCCACTCCTCGTGTCCTCCAGCTGCAGCCGTGCCCACGCACCGCAGGCATGCTACCCTGCACATCAGGCACCCAGCAGTTCCTCGTGAAGTACCCATCTGCCTGCCTCTCCCCCTGAATCCCTGTTGTCTAAATGGGTGCGGGTTGGTGCTTACATATTTCTGTCCCTGGTTTTAAATTGGAAAGGGTAGAAAAGAAATCCTTCCTGTGTGGCTTTCAAAGGCAATTAAAGCAGAGCTAGCTAAATGGCTCTAATGACAAGAGACTGCTGTAGGCTCTTTAGGTGTATCAGCTCTGTTTTATTCAGAGCAATGGTTATAACGTGCTTAATCATGCTCAATTCATATTGCATCCCTGCGTATTTCCAGCTGCTCTTTACTTTGGCAAAGGGGGAGAAAGCTCATTAATTTTCTTTCATTACACTTCATTAAGAATGGTGAAGAGCTGGAGGGCTGTTGAATGCTCTGAACATGGGCACTCTGCTCATTGTCAGCCTTGGTTCAGCTGCTGCTGCAGACCAGAGGTCTTCAAGCTCCCCACTCCTAGGCAAATTTCAGAAGCTCACAGGTAAGAACTGGGCAGGAACCCTTTATTGCCCCCCTGCCTTCCGCCTCTATCCCATCTTGTGAAAAAATAGATAAAATATTCTCAGCCCACTCTGAGATAAAGGAGTTGTTTTAAAGGCCGTTCACTTTCCTCAAGGAAAGCAGAAAAGAGGAAGTTCCCCTTTCCTCAGGCCGGCACCAGCGCCAGGCCACTAGGCTGGACAGCAGCAGGCCTGGGGGTCCCTGCTGGCTCTGAAGCAGGGAAGCGTGGGGACTGGGGCAGGATGTCTGGACTTGCACGTGCGTCCTGAACAGGGGCCTGTCAGAGCTTCTCCAGTGAACAGGGGGCTTTGGGCCTCGTGGAACATGAGTGGTGGAGGTCTCTTCTCCAGCCTTGGCCGGTAGGGCGGGCTTGAGCCCACACCCTAGAGGGGGCCTCAGCTGCGTGGCTCTTCTGAAGAGGACTGTGTCCTCTGACAAGCAATTCCACCCCAGACTGAGAAAACTCAAGAGAAAGCTTGGACAAACACCATCATTTTGACAAAGCTTTTTGTTGAGGGATGGAGGGAGGAGAGGTCAGAACAAAACCTGATGTGATGAAGAACAGTTTATAAGCAGCTTCACAACTGCCCCTGATCGTAAGTTGGTTCTTCCATCTGGTGGGAGGATGAGGAGGAGGAGAGATGTTTCACAGTTCTGGTGACTGTGAGCTGCAGCCCGTGAGCAAATGTTTTTTTGGCAGCAAGCCTTCTATCTGAGCACCCTACAGCATCTTGTTTATGCTTATCCTTGATGCCCATATGACTACCCAGGAGTCATCTTCTCTAGAAGACAGCATGGAGGGCAGGAACAGAGTCTCAGCACTGTTGTTCCATGGAGAGACACTGTGATGACATTCCTCTTTTTCTCTACTTCTGCACAAGTTAACAAAACGTAGCATTTAATGGGTTCTGAGCTCTTTAAGAATACGAGAGAAATGCTCTCTGTAGTTTTGTCTTTCCTTCCATGACTGTGCAAAGCATGTGTAGGTGACTCCACAAAGTGTTCTGGGTGCGAATGGTGGTTAAACCTGAAGCACCTGGCATGACCTGCAGGTGTGGCCTTCCTAAAAATGGTGACAGAGTTGTAAGGCACCATTGCTCTGCAATAGTTCCCCTGCTGAGCTGAGGCAGTAATCTTGGGGGTGCTCCCACTGCTTTTACCAGTGTAAAATAAACTAGCTAAGGAAAACTGTTCTGTAGTGGTTTGACATAAATCACAGAATCATAGGATGGTTGAGGTTGGAAGGGACCTCTGGGAATTATCTGGTCCATCCCCTGCTTAAGTAGGGCCACCTAGAGTTGGTTGCCCAGGGCCATGTCCAGGCATGTGTTTAATGTCTCCATGGAGGGAGACGACACACACAGTTTGAGATAATACACACGAAAAAGCATTAGAAGTGCTCATGTAATCTGTTACCTTGTGAGCACAGAATGAAATACTGTGCTTTAGGGAGCTTACTACAAACAGGCAGCAGCAACAACAACAACAAAAATAAAAAAATAAATAATAAAAAAAAAAGCAACCCCCCCATCATACCATTTTGCCAATACGAGAACAGTGCAGTTCTAGCTTTGTGAAAGAGCTGGTCTCAAGTTTTGTATGGGATAAGCATGAGAAGCAGTCGATATTGTATTCACTAACTAGTGCTTTTTGTCTGCAGCTCTAATATTACCCTTCTTAGGGTAATATTCCTAGGCCCCAGTTAGGCTTGATAAACTTTTCAGACATTTACGTGTATGACCACTCACCTGTTAAAGTCACTGACCCCCTTCCAGGCAGTCTTAGGTGACTGCAAAGCAGAGTTACTCATTTACATGGCAGCTGCTGGATGTTTGCAGGAGGGCTGAAATGAAAAGCCCTGTGTTAGCGCTGTCATCTTGCTCAGTAAGAGGCATAATCAACCCTATGGTACTTTAGTGGGAGGACAATTATTGCCGTGTTCCACATCAGTGCCAGGGCCGGTGTTCCAGCTTACTTTCCTTTATACTCCCACTTACACTACAAACATGAGAGATATGCAAGTCAAAGAGCAGAATACCTTTGGGATTTGCAAATGGAAATATTAAGTGCTGTCTTGATTTTTTTTTTTCTCAAAACACAGAAGTCAATGTCAAACTAACCTGTGACACACCATAAAAAATAAGACTAGCAGTGGTAATTGTCTGAGAAATATTTGAGTGTCTTTCAGTTGTAATGCAGTCTTTGGTTCTGAAATAAATAACATGTGGCTTAACATGCAGTTGCTTTGTAATATATAATCATCATGTGGACTGTTTGCAGTGGTTATAATTTTGTTGGCACAGCAAATTATAGGAGCAATTGTGAGCCTAGAGCTATGTGCGTATATAAAGCCTGGGGGAAGGGATTCAAGCACAGTAGCTGCCAAAAGAAAGCGATCTGCAAGATTATGATCAGAGGATGGATCTGAGTAAAGGTAAAAGCTGGCCTTCAGCTTATTCCTATTCAATCTTATAACTGCCAGCAGAGGATTTAACAAAACTATCTTCAAATTGCATCTTTAGTGTCATCTTCTCTTGTAAACACTTCTTAAATCTTCCCTTGTGCTTGTCTATTGCTCAGTGGGAAGTTCAAGAGCTGTAGTTACCTGTCCATGCAAATCCAGAGGAGGAAGAGTTCTAGAATAGCAATGCATTTGGATCAAAGACAGCACCTCCAAGAAAGCTTAGCTTGAAAAAGAAAATTCAGCAGCAAGGGAGGATGGCAGCTAGGACTGTTGGTTGAAAAGCAGAAATAGAAGAAAGTGTTGACCAAGACCATCGTGATGGTGCCTTTCTTCTTTCAGCTGGTGTTCCCTTGATTTTTTCTGGGCTCTACAATGTCCTCTTGGGGGACACCTGGCGAATGATGGTCTTGATGACGTGCAGCACCCAATCGCCTGGGGCGAGGGGGTTGTGGTCAGCCTGATTGGGTGCAGCAGGCGCAGAGCTGCTGGAGGAGTGGGGCAGGGAGCTGTTGTGCTGCCCACCTCTCCTGCTGGCAGCCCTTCCAAGCTCTTCAGCTTCTCTGGAAAAGAGTTTCAGACCTCTCAGAAATGTTCAGTACCGTAAGTGTAGTCCTGGATGTCATCTTGGACACAGCCATGTGTGCATGGGGCTTGCCAAGGTTTGTGTCACTGATTGTGATGACTTGCACAGCTTTTGTTTTGGGAAGCATTCTATACTCTATTGGCATAGAATTAAAACTCGATGCCTAAAGGAATATTAATTTCTTTAGTTTTTCAGATAACGTAATGTTGTATCTTTTCATTTTGTAGCGTGTGACCATTAAAAATAAACTGACCTGAACTGTGCTTTGTTTTGTTGTTGTTGTTGTTTGTTGTCATTTTTGAATTGCATAGCTCACTTTTTTTTACATCAGGGAGTTTTTTCTCTCTGTTCCCATATTCATGCGGTCTTTTTTGGTACAAGTTGGGGCTAATCACCAGAATGTCCAGCTTTGGGTGATCTGTCTGTCCTTACTATAAGGAGGATACATTTTCTTGGATATAACCAGCAGGTTACACAGAGACTCCCCATACTTAAAAAAGCCTTTTGCTACAGACTGTAGGTGAAACTCATGTTTCTTATGGCTTTGCAAGAACTTTCATTGAACCAATCTCTTGCTGTGAACCAAGGTGCTATATGCAGAATGAAGCTGCCTGGGATCAGCTGAGAAGGCAGAACAAGCACACTAACACCGCAGTGAAGCAGGGAGATGCCATGAAAATGCATGGTAGGTCTTAAGTTTATTCTTCAGCTTCAGTGGAGAAGCTGCCTTTGAAAGAATGTGGTAGAGTCTGTGTGAGAACTGTGTGGAGGAGCACAATGTCCAAAGTGTGCAAAAAAGCACCTGAACTTGCTTGAACATGCACTTCTTGCTAAATAGAGTTGCAGAAGGAAGAAGGGAGAAAAAGGGAGAAGCAATATGCGTACACAAGGTACCAAACCTGCCAAAGCAGCGGTCTCAGAAATGATGAATTTAGTCACAGACTATTCTGGCAGTGTGAGAACAGCAGGACTGGGCATGTGACTGATGAAACAGCTTTTATAGGGAATTAGCATTTGTGGTGTTAAAATTCAAATACAGCCTGTCTTGGAAATCAATTTGTTAATGTGTTCCTATTTTGGAGAAGGTAAATCTATTACTCAGCAGGTGTTCTTTATAAACCTCAAATCCTCTGGTGTTCTTGAGAGATGGCTTTAATTCTGCATTCTTAATCCATGGGAAGGGAGAGAGAAAAAATGATCACCTGCTCTGTGATAAGCCAGAAAGGAATAGTAAAGGAATAAGCCTAGTGGGAGAAGGTATGGGATGTTGGATAAGGGACAGTTAAATGGCTTTGATGTTGCTGCTGGCAGCGTGCCTGATGGGCACAGGAAAGAACAGTTTTCAAGTTATTCAGCGTCATCGAGAATAACAGAAAATGCATCTCTACCAGTACAGAAGACCATTAATGTAGCAGGAAGTTTTGGAATCTGTAATAAGGAGCTTCTAGAACAGCCTGCCTGTGGCACTTTCCTTTCCCTATTTTTCATATTTAGGGCTCATTTTATTCAAATGAAAGCTTGCATTTTGGGGGTAAGCACAGAGCAGCTGCCTGTTTTTGGTCAGACTGGTTTGTTCCAAGAAAAAAAAAAAAACAACAAAAAAACAGCTAACAAGGTCAGGATGCTGGCAGAGTGTGAGGCATCCACCTCCCTCTGTGCTCCTTCGCAGGGGCAGCAGCAGTGCTGCGTGAAGGGGCTGCCTGCCTGGGGCTGCCTGCCTGGGGCCACCGGCGCCTTGCCTCTGCTCAGAGCAAGGTGTGGAAAGGGCCCATGTCATACACTGCCACGCTGGAGGGGCCGCTCGCATGTCCCCTCTGGTAGCTTCATCTCTGGTGTGTACAGGTCAGCTGTTCTGCAGATCTCAGCTATTGCCATGGCTGGAAGATGGGTGGCTGAATGATTTAGAGTTAAATTTGAGTTTTCAGTTCAAACATTAATGTGTTGAACAAGACTAAACAGACTAAAGACTCTGAATTTGTTAAAAAACAAAACCACATAAAGTGTAATAGTGACATGGGTTTTAAAAATGTGTGACTTGTTAGCTGGATTACACCTCACTGAAAGCACCGCAGTGCTGGCTCATCCAGAGCAACTCATTTGTGGTGCATTGAACTGAAGTATTTGTCAATCTCCTTTCGTCAATACTTTGTGAACAGACAATAATTAGGTTACGACTGGCACGTGACCCCAGAAAGCTGCCCTTCTGCTTCTTCTTCCCACTGCAAAAGAAATAATCCTTTGGAGGATAGATCTTTATTATTATTGTTGTTGTAGTTGTTATTATCATTATTTATTTATTTATTTTATTTTAATCTGTAATTTGTCCTAAACATTCAACATTGTATCTGTAAATGAATGTACAGATGAATACACATTTTGCAGCAGCCCATTCAACATTTGCACAGCATATGTTATTAAAGCAGTTGTGTAGCCACACAGGGGGATTCTCATCGTCCTCTGAGTTTCTGCCAGCCCCATGTCCGCCAGAGGATCTCCCACCCTGCATGAGGACTGTACAATTTTCTTATGAAAAGGTCCCAACTTCTGTCTTGCCATGCTGTTACAAAAGCAGCTATGTGTAAAGCTGAAAAATGGTGACCATTGACCATTATCTGTTTCTTGGGACATGCCAAAATTTTAAGTTGTAATCCTTTTGCTTCACACCACCCCCCCCAAAAAAAAAAAAAAAAAAAAAAAAAAAAAAAGAGTGAAAGTTTTTGCTTCAATAAAACTGAAACATGCATTTCAGTTCTGATTTCTGAAAAAAAAAAAAAAAAAAGATAATTTTATGTCACAACCATCAAATCTCTTTCAAGAGCTGTTCACAATAGGAAATAGAAATGATTCCTTCAGTTTCCAAAGATGTTTTGATGCTACCAGAATGTTTAATTTATTTTTTACAAGGTATAACTGAAACTGTCTTTTTCAACAAACGGTATCATACAGTCTTGATGCAAGTTCTTTGCACCATCTCTTACTCATTTGCGTTTAAGGAGATTTACCCAATCCCTCCTGTCATCTGTGACTTACAGAGTAAGCGTGTCTGTTATTATAAAATGCCAGCAATCTGAATAGCTAAGATTACAAAGGAACAAATGCCTGACTTGCTCGAGGTCAAAGAGGCAGTGAACTCGTCAGGCCAGGACTAGAACCCACAGTGACTTGGAGTTGGTCCTTTTTCTGCAGCCATTGGTAGTGAATCAAGACAGCCTTCTGAAAAGTGCCAAGGAACATCCTGAAGTTTTAGCACAACAGCTTCCACTTTCTCCTGAGCCCAAACCTCCTCTGGCTTCTACAGGCCTCCTTGTCCTTCTATACTCCGTCTAAAGACTTGGCTGCAAGCTTTTTAATGGAATAGTTCATAGCTCTTGTTTTTCTCTCTGCAAACTTTAGAGATCCTCAGCTTGCAGGTGTTTTGTGAGTCAGGCTGGAAGAACCAGCCAGGATCCCTTGGCAATGCTAATGGCCAGCCTGAGCAGCCCAGCGTGTGACGAGATGCCTCCAGCTATTGTAATTGTGGCTCTGATGCTTTCAATGCCATTGCAGATGCATAGCTCAGAAATGGCTTCCTCATGGGTGCTCTTTTCCTGGGATGAATGGGTTCCACAGGCTAGAGGGTTCAGTGTGAAATTGCAAATTGTAGATGTAATAAATATCAGGTTTTACTGTTGTTTTATAAGCAGCCCTCTGGGAAATCTGCTGCTGGTGTCACGGCTGAGTTATGTGATTTCCCTCAGGTGAAGCTGTACAAAGGTTTGATAAAACTGATTGCCATGTTTCATTAGCCAACACATTCCCAGAAGGCCCATCATCCATCATACCATCCAATCATTGTCAGCAATGATTCAGGATGTGAGACGCGGCTGCATATTTCACCTATTTGAGAAACTCAGATAAATCACTGTGAAGGTAAGTCACTGTGTTCAGAGCTGTGTTAGAAAACTGCAGACTGTTTACAAAGCTCACATTAGAATTAGAGGGTTTGTGGGGAAAGGAGTCTTGAATTATTCAGCTCAGCCAAGGTAATACAATAGGTGGAAACATTCAAGGGCAGCAGTTGAGATATAATAGTTAATGCCTACATACCGTAGCCTAAGGCACTATAAGGAAGCAGTCATCATTTTGAGAGCTTACAGAAGGCTTCAGGTATGAATTGCTACTAGCTATATGATTTTCTAAGAATTTAAATAGAAATAGGTGATGTTGGCTTTTCAGTTACACACAGGAATTTCATTCTTAATTCCAAATTTTTCAAAATTCCATTTTGCCCAAATAGAACCTGAGCAAACCAAACACCTTCTCAGATTTTGCCCGTCTTTAATCAGTCTTGCAAACAGTTCAGCAATAATCTAATGCCTGTATCCTGATCCGTACAACCACTTAAATAGGTCTGTGGCCTCTGTCAGCTCTCTTGCTATGCAAAGATGCTGTACTATGGCTTTCTTATTAATCCTTTTCTCTTAGGCTGCTTTCTACTGCTTTATTTATCTGACTCTCCAACCCCGCATTGTGCCAGTACTGCTTCATGAGTGCAGCTGTTTGTTGGGTCCATCCCTGCATACTCACCAGGACTCATTTCACTGACCTCTGCTCCTAGGGTATCCTGCTTCTCTAGTCCTCCCTCCCTCTCCTTCTCCCTGTTCTCCACCTTGAACTGTCCCTTTGGGTGATTTGTAATGTCAAGCTTTAAAGCCTATTCTCTCTAAACTGTGAATCTTAGAAAAATGGTGTATTTGTTTTAAAGGTGTGTTGCCATGACAATGCTGCATCTGGGTCTTGTAAATATTTGGGAAGTGTATGTTATTATCAGGGGAAAATGAGGCTGACCTCAGTTATGTATTAGGTGCCTGTCATAACTAGACACCCTCATATAACTGAGAGGGTTTGCAGTGAGTGGCGTGGGATGATGCTTGGATGGAACAGGCCATGCTCGTGTGCTGCCGTGGCGTCCAGGAAGTGGTTAAAGCACATGTCCAGAGGAATCAGGATCGTTGATTTATGCCATGAATACTGCCAACTCTGAAGAAACCAACTAAATTATGAAAAAGTACAAGCCTCTCTTTCTGACCACCTTCTACTGAGTTTTCTACTGAATTTTTTGGCTCAGTGTCCGGCCTTTTTTGGAAGTTGGCACCTGCAGTGTGAACAGAAGGGGGCAGTTTCCCAGGAAATGCACCTTGCCCAGCATCCTGCTTGCCTCCCCTGACGTTTCTTCTGCAGAGAGCATGCCCCTCCAGCTTCTCTCAGGCACACAGACCCTCCAGGGACACCGTCCCTCACACACCCCAGCATCCATTCCTCCATGAAGCCCCTCTGGCGCTCCCCACCCTGGCACAGCCCGGCAGGCAGCAGGCAAGTAGACCTGGCCTCTCCTTAGTGCTCCTGTGAAGAGGGTCACTCTCCACTGCCCACTGCCTTATTTTCACAATGCTGGTAAGAAACGCATGGCTTTGAGTCTCCCACTTTACTGTCAGATTTGGCCAACTTCAGCATATATGCAATACGCAGTCACCTCAGCCCCATTTTGCCAGAAGCCCAGGCCATGTGTTGAAGATAATGTCAACCCTCTCATGTTTCAGAAGAGCACTGTGGTCATATTGGTGGTGATTTTTAGAGTGATAACATTTAATTAAGTGCTTTCTATCTAAAGGTCTGTGAGCACTCTACCAGCATTACTTGATTGCGTACCTGGCTGGACTGTCCTACACCCACACCTGTACTCCAGAACGGTGCCGCAGCTGCTTTAGGGAAGAACCACTTTCTGTCTGAACAACCAACTCTTCTAACAATTCCTGAAACCATTGCTGATACAGATTCTGTTTCCTGTGTCTGCAAAGTAGACCGTTTGTCACCTCTTGATGTCTAAGCTCTCAGTTCTTATCTAGCTATTACTTAAACTGAAAGTTTTAAATCTAGATTGGATTGATGAAGCCCCAGATTCATTCACTCATCCCTTTTTATCTCTCTCCCACAGTACTGGATGTATTATCAGCCATTTTTCTCACATGTTCCTCACTGCTTTGCAAGCCTTGTGAGTGTTCGTCGGCTCACCTGGAAACCATATATATTTATTCTGGCACTTGCTTTTAGATTACTTTCCCTCCATGCAGAAACCAACATCATTTATAAATGTTCAGAGAAGCCTGGGACCCTTCAGCTTGTTCTCAGACATTTCAGCCCAAGGGTAACTCCGCAAATGAGTATGTCAGAAATAATTCCTTTTGCTAAGAGCTATGCAACAAGCTATGAGCTCTTTCTTTGCTGTTAAGGAGTCTTTTAAAAGTTCAAAAAGCAATGGCTTCTGAGACTTCCCTGTCTGCTCAGCCCGTACCATTTCCAGGTGCTGTATAACTGGGCTGTGACTGTAAGGCACATGTTCTAACAAGCATTGTACAGACTTCCAGGGTCTGATGGCAGCTGAGATTTCACTCTGCTTGTCTGTAAAAACACAAGTAGAAAATACTTGCTACCAAAAAGATAACCATGTGGTTGGAATTTTCTGTTCCATTGCATTAAAAATGATCCTCATGTTAAGGCCTACCTGGAATCATCTTACTTGCACAAACTAGCATGTATTTACCTCCTGTGAAACCAGCCATGGATATGAATGCTCTACCCAAAATAATTTAAATGAAAGCTCACACAGGAGATTATGCTTTGAAGTGTAGTTTAGGGGAGAAGGAAATAAGGCATTTTAAAGTCTGATGAACACAACCTGAAGGTTTACATATGTTCATTCGCACCTTTCTGGGGTCTATAATTAGACTGCAAGATGAAGGCAGTTGCCCAGTTTTCTGCAAGCTAAAGATAAACAAATTACTAAACTGAATGGAGGAAAGTCAGCTGATTCATGAGTATTTTGTTTTAAAGTAATGGCAAAGAGATTGGAA
Organism: Aythya fuligula; assembly: GCF_009819795.1. Lineage (NCBI taxonomy): Eukaryota > Metazoa > Chordata > Aves > Anseriformes > Anatidae > Aythya > Aythya fuligula. The sequence goes on along the minus strand of NC_045571.1, from coordinate 20,884,404 downwards.
AAGAAATAATTTGTTTTAGGTGATAAAGAATCTTTCCAACAGGTCATCTACCTGTGGCATTTATTTTTTTTGTAGCGAAAACATCCTGAAAATACAAAAATGACATGTTTAACTGTCACTGAGGAAGCTCCTCCCTGGTATTCCCTCAGTTATGTGTTATAGCACTACTCAGCTGGCTATGACAAAATGTGGTTAGCTAAACTTGCAGAGCATAGTTTAGTGAGGCAACACAGAATTACCCAAATGAAAGTTTTCAGGGGCTTTGACAGGGAAGGAGGTTCCCAGAACAAATCTAGTCATAAATCAGAATTGCAGTTCATCTGAGTGGTTTCCAAGTAGACATCTCTTAAGCAGTGATCCTAGTTTATCTCACTCCTCTATGGGAGACCTACATGATGACCCATGCTTCCATTGTCTGCTGGCAAACTGTGGTGAGCTGCCAGATGCAAGTACCCAAAACTTATAACAAACCATGCATGGAGGGAGCCAAGGATTCCTCTTCAAAACTATACTCCTAGATAGTAGTCAGACACCAGTGAGTGGCTTGGGAAAGACAAGACCTTCACCTACCAACATGGGTTGGTACTCAACCTGCGCCTGAAGAGTCTTCTAGGTATGGCAAGTGGGGAGCATTCATTTCACTTATCAAGAGTAGACTGTTTCTACTTAACTAAGATTGTGATTAGAGAAAAAAGAAAAACTTACGGATTCTTGCAGCTAGTCAAAATGTGCCATCACTTTACAAATATATGTTTGTTCACAGTTGTCAAGGAACAGGATAAAACTTATCATCATATTAACTGAAATATTGAGGGATGTGCTCTAGAAAAACTGTTTTATCCTATTCCTAGGCTCCAGGGAGCTTTATCAGAACAGAGTTAAGGGAAACTGCTGAATTCTCCAACTTGCATTTCTTGTGGCACTGAGTGAAACCCAAACACTGATTCCCTGTGTCATGATGGGTGGCAGCATCTCGATAAATATCACAAGAAGAAAAAAACATAGCTTAGATAAGGTGTTTTTGATACAATTTATCGTGTATTCCAAGGTCTACCAGATTGCTGTTTTATCTTTTTCCTACATATATTTTCTAACTTCTCTAATATATAAATAAAATTCAAGTCTGGCAGAGATAAGGTGTCTCATATGTCATTCTGTATGGGCAACTGCAAGCTATTTCCTGGCAAGTGTGTTTTATCAGGCACAGTCATATTGATGGGGAGGTAGCTCAGCTGCAGAAAGGCAGGACTAGGAGGGAAAAATTCCCATGCTACACAAAACTGGACAGTACTAAGTTGTTGCTTACAATGAAGTGTTTCTCTTGTGCATTGTGCTACAAGAAACAGAAGAATGGAAGATGTCCATGTTAGCTCTTGGTTTCTGTAGCATTACCCCTACTCATGTTCCTGGCATAGAAAGCAGCTCCCTACTGACCTGGCTGGCTGCTGGAGGTGGCAGCTGCCCTTGAGGTGTGACTGCTGCCTGGTGGCTGGACAGGACAAGGCTCAGGGCTCAGATGGAGTCCAGCCACCAACAGAGCCTCCCCATCCCCACTGCTGCCCAGGGCTGGCCTCCAGTCCCACTCCCACCGGGGTGCTCTGCCTGGCCAGGCGAGCAGCCTGCCACCAGCCCGGCCTTCTCTGTAAGCCCCTGGTGCTGGGGCTGCTTTCCAGAATCTGCACAGCTGCAGCCCAAGGCAGTGGGAGCTGAGCTTTGCATGCGGTGACAAATGTCACTGAAAAGCCCACAAAGCTGCTAATTTCAGAGCTGCAGTAGCATGGAGGAGATACTTTTGATTCTCTGAGCACTATCAAATATAAGCCCTGAGTTTCTAGACAAGGCAATCTTCTTTTTACTTATTTTTTTCCCCATAATTATATAAACATTATCTACATTATTTCATTCAAGCAGCCAGCATGGAAAAGAAAATTGGAGTTCACCCCAGACACTCAGCCAGATACCATAACTTTCAACATCATTACTAACCCGTCAAATAGCATTTAGGAAAAGTCATCCAAAGGCATCAGTAATAAAGGACTCTGGTCCATGTTGCAACTCTGCCAAGTAGACTCCATGTGGACCAGGAAGAGCCCCCATTATTCTGGCTGAGCGTCGTCCACAAAAGCTCTTCAATTGCATCTCACTCCTGACTTTCTGCACTCAGGCTCCAAGCCAACATCTGCTGGCCTGGAAGCATTAACCTTCTCTCCTGTTTGTCAGACATTTGTGGCAGATTACCTCAGTCTGGGGCTTCTGGTCCAACTGTTGTTCCAGCCTTGGATAACCCCTGTCCAGCCATTTCCAATATGCTATCAAACATCTCAGTTTGCACAGATATTCCTCACTAACACTCTGCAACATGCTTTTCTTTGCTTTCAAAGCATTCAGAATAGACATCAGCACACCTTCTGAGCCCTGTGTTTCAACTATGAGAAACTGTTTGCATAGAAAACAGAGGAAAAAATCATTGTTGTCTGAGATGTTAATTAGTAACAGATTGACCAAGCTGGAGGCTGGAAATTCAGGGCTGTTTTTGTCTCCACTTGGCCTGCTTTCTTACTATAACAGAAATGGAACTAAAACAAATAAATATCCTAAACCAAATGTTTATGCAGAAGCACTGTCTTTGATTTATTTTTTTCCTCACATATAGGAGACTTCTCAATCTTCCTGAAAATGTGGCCAGCTACTTAGGACATGATTATTACCGCTTTACCTTATAACAACTCTACTTGCTCAGCATTTGCTCTAGAAGTGTACTACCCAATACATGTCAAGGCAGAACTACAAATCATGGGAAGAAAAAGGCATCCTTTGTCTGCAGACCTCTGAAGCTTCTTGTTTTGTTTCAGGTTGAGTCACAGCAAATGTTCCAAAGTGACTCAGAAAGAGACAATATTTAATTATTGAGACATTCTGTACTAGCATCTGAGATTCAGCAACTTGAGATGGTGCTGCTGATAATAATAACTTTTTACTGATAGCCACTTTCATTCAAGACTCTCAAGGTTGTTTGAACATTATCCTGTTAATCTGGCTGAAGGGGTTTTAAAAAGTGCCAGATGCAGAACCCTCTGCCCAGCTTGGGAGAAGTTTGGATGTGATCCAGGGCTTCTTTGCTTCATTGTCTATAACTAAAAAATCCTAATATTTCCTGGAGGTAAGATTTATGTGCAAATCAGAGATACACTGGTGGTGAGCCACATAAAACCTCTTTTGGATAGTGCTAGAGGCGCTGTTGTTCTGAGAGAATGAAATAAGACATCCTGTTCCCAATCAGATTTTTATTTTTGACCTTTCATTTGACTAAATTCTGGGAAACTTTAAGAAAACACAGACTGCTATTCATTTCAAAAGGATCAGGATTAAAACTAAAGATAGACATAACCTTTTTCACCCCTAATCTGCTTTTGAGAAATTAGGTGCATCTTTATTTTGGCTTAGTCTTTGCTCGCATCTTTTGAGGTGCTGGGATGCCATTTAAAGTACAGCTGTGCTTCCAACAATGCCTTCAACTCAGCTGAGCTAAAGGAAAGCAATACAGAACAGCAAGTACATAAATCATCTTCCTCCAGCAGATCCCTCTTCTATTAACCTTCTCCTTGGTGCCAGTGACAGAGAAGTACTAAAGCTGCACTTTTTTTTTTTTTTTTTTTTCTCTAGGACAGCCACTTTTGCTGTTGTCAATATAATCACAGCTGTTCTTGGTCTGAGACATTAAACAAAGTCCCAGGTGCTCATTATATGGAGATGAATAATTAACTTACTATTTTATAAAAGAAACCTTGCTTTTTAATAAGCAGTTCTTCAAATGTTCAGGCTACAGGAAAGGTGTTTTTTGTTTGATTGTTTGTTTGTTGTTTTATTTTGTTTCTGTGCCCCCTTCTCTTCCCTCTTTCCCAAGATAAATCACATGGTTCCTTTTTGTTTGAAAGTAAATTCTCTCTTGTGGTCTTGAAGGGAGCTGGAGGCTGGGTGGCAATGAACGCAGCAAGGTCAGCTCTCTGGAAAGTGAGTAGTCTGTGGCTCTTCTTCATTCCTTATTGTGCACTAACTCCAAAGTCACCACAAGGCTACATGGTAAAGTTGTAATGAGTCAAACTAAAAAGCCATAAAGTAGATGGGGAGAGAAATCTCCAACTTAGGCTATCTTTGACCCCCCCAAGCTGATTTTTTTCCCCCTGTAGGTTTCAGGAGTGTTGCAATGGCTGAATGATCTATTGATGAAGAAAGGAAATATAAAATATTGAAGAAGCATTCTGTATTTGTTTAATGCCTGAGTCTCTTCAACCTGAAGAGAAGATCCTTAGTTTAAATAACTAATGGCAATACAGCGCAGAAGAGAGAAAATATAGGAAGATGTAATCTTTGTTGGAAACCTTCTTTGTAGGAGCTTTTCCAGAGATTTTGTATCTCTCTTCAAACTCTGAGTGTTAGGAAAGATGTAATGTAATATCAAACTTCATTTTTTTTTTTTCTTTTTCTACAGTTACTTCTTTTCAAGCATCTCTTCCAAGCTGATAGCCTCCTAAATTTCTAGACACAATTGTAGTCTTTGTAGGAAATTACTTATCGTGATGATTGCGGCCTCACTGGCATCATTTCCATTTGAAATTCACCAGTATTAAAGAAATGAATGATGCTATCTTAAAAAAAAAAAAAAAAAAAATGTTTTTTGGAGGCACAGGAGGTCTTGTCAGACAGCATCATACAGCTAAATCTTTAGGACAGTTTGACTCATTTTTCTTTCCTTAATATGTGCATCTCTGTACAAATGAGGTCTTGCTTTCAGTGACTCAACCCTTAGTCTTTCAAAATGGCCCAATAAAGAAAAGGAATGACTTTATCTAATTTTCTGAACATTTTTGCTGTTATCATATTAGTTGTTTCCAGGACAATGGGTAGTTCAGAGCTTGCTAACAGCTCTTCCTACTGTCTTCTTACTGATTCACAGGTAACACAAAGTGAAAAAGTTCTGGTCCCTTACTTCAGTTGGACCAGGTATGGAGGAGTTTCTGGGACTATTTGGCACTCACATTCTTGTAAATCATTTTGAGAGGAATAGATAAGCACAGATTCTCACCTGTTATTCCTTCACTCACAAGCTACTTCTCTCAAATGCTGGAGAGAAAACCCATCCATGCAGTTTTTGGAAAAGGGGCAACTTCCCATGTGCGAGGTGGGCTTGCAGAAAGGATCAGGCCCAGCCAGTCACATTCTTTTCTTGCAGATACTTTAATGAAGTAATTTTTTTTAGATATACACCCTGTATTCACCCTGTAATCATGCCTGCACTAAGTCACCACATCAAATTACTGGTGGTACTCTGAAAATATCAGCGCTGTTTCTCTATTTTGACCATCAGGGACACATGCTTCTGGAGTGGAAAGACTCCAGCCTTGCCCTCCCCTGCAATAACCTCTTGTGGTTGAATGTCTGCTGTTCAGTTTTGTCTTTGAGCCACATGTCTCTAAGTCATGGCCCAGTTAATCGACACTGCTAATGAGCTGTGAGCCTGCTGTCTCCCCAGGGTCAGGGCAGTTCAGGGTTGGGTCTGTCCCACCTGCCTGAGCTGGCTGGGGACCAGGGGGTGAGCACACTCTGAAAATATTTCTACTTTTTGGACAGGTCTTATCTCAGTCACTACCCTTGAAAATCCACTATTTCATTTTTGAGCTGACCCTGGCGTTCCTGGTGCCATGGTGGCATGTCTGCTGCTGCCCCTGGCCCTGGGGGGTGCCTACCCCAGCCTGCAGCTGGGACAGCTGCCCTGGAACCCCTGCTGATGCCATGGAGAGCCAAACCCAAGCACAATGCATGTCAGGCTCTGTGCAGCCTTTCCTGAATCTCTCCCAGTTTCTCTAGGCTAGCTACTAATACAACCCACCTGGCTTTCTCCCATCCAAAAAATGAAAAAAGAGGCAAGCTCCCAGAAAGAAAACAACAGGGAAGCAAGGATATTACACAGAGAATGTATCAGCTGTGTGATTTTTATGTAACAACAATTTTAGGAGGTTTCAGCTCATTTTTGTACTGTAGTAACATCTTTTTGTGCTGCTGCAGCTACGATTGGGCTGCACTCTGAAATGGATCAGCAGGAGATACAAAAAAAAAAAAAAAAAAAAAAAAAAAAAAGCCTTTAATCAGGTCCAAAAGCATTGGTCTCATTCTGATTCCTGCAACTAGTTTGCAGCTCCATAGAGAGAGGTCTAGGCCCAAGCTGGAAGGTGAAACCAGGACAGTTGGGAAAGCTTGTCAATATGGAAGGCTCTGTCAATTCTCTGTTTGTTTGCATTGGTATGTATTCCAAATTGCTGTCTCTAATACCTGGGCCAGACTTGGAACTAATTTACTTAACATACCTGGTGTTTCACATCCTGAAAGGGTCGAATTAAAGTGGTGTTACAAAGAAAGTAACAAACGTACTCAAAGAGCTTTAGCACAAAATATTATGAAGATTTGCATTAGTTTCAGGCATTAGAGCTGAATATTTTAGATGTTTCATAGTACGTGCTGGATTCCTTTTAGTTACCTTTGTAAAATCCAGTCCATGCTATGGAGGTAATGCAGCATTTGGATTGCAAGGGCATGTAGTACAATACCAAGCATCAGTTCACCATGGATATTTTTACACGATATCAGTCTGTACAGTATGTCAGTCTTCTCTAGGGCAAAGCTGATCCAGCATATCAGAAAAAAAGTATTTTTGGCTCCTTCCTCAAGTGTAAGCATCCTGGCTAATCCCACATAGGTCATCTGATCATCCCTTGTTATTCTGCCCACAATATGGGATAAAGATTTCACTACTTCCCAGGAAAGCTGTGAGAATAAAAACTCAAATGCTACTTCAGGAAGATTTTATGAAGTACCTTGGCAGATAGTCAGTGCACCCAGCACCTTTGTTTCACGTTTTTCCTCACAGAGAGGAATTCAAAAGACATTGAAAGTGTGTGGTGTCTGTTCACCTCCAAGTAATTCATTCCACTGAAAGAAAGAATAGCTCTACAAGGAGGACCTGAAATTAATTAGCGACATTTGCTTTAGAATGGTTAAATAAACAAGCTGTACTCCGCCCACTCCCTTTGCAGCTGAGCACTTTCTCATTATGCGATTCACTTCTCTTTTTGTTTGCTGATGCCACTTTTTCAAAGGAGTAAGCAGGTACAATTTGCTGTCTTCTCCGCAGGTGTAAGAGCTTATGGGCTTGTTGCCCGAAGCCCTGCCTGGCAGGCATCCCCCCTGCAGGAAGGCTGCGGCTGCTGCTGTGCAGCACCACCACAGCCTGGGCTGAGCGGGAGCTGCCCGTCCCCGAGTGCAAAGCAAAGTGCACCCGCCTGGGCCAGCAGAGCTGGGCAGCTTGCACCAGGTCTCAGCTTTGGATCAAAGGGTGATCTAAGTAGCATGCAGAATTTTTAAGCTGAAATTGGCCTTTGGGCACAATTTCCAGTGTTGGGAGCATCATGCATTGTAATTCCATCAATGTGGAGGCAAAAGCTGGTGGGAGAAGAGATGGAAATGCATATGAAGGCAGCGTTTCATTTCCTCTAACTGCTCAGCCTGAGAAGTCGGGTGTGAGAGGACTAGTGCCCAGCTCAGTTTTGTTCATTGTTCTCAGAAGCAGAACTCCATTTCAATTCAAGATAATTGGTTGGAATAAGGTTTTGCTTCTCCTTCAGAGCTCGGTTCTTATAACATGTTCTCTTAATAAAGGGCTTTTCCCCTACTAAAATCACAGACAAGTCTGGCAATAAAGGATCGAGGAATTCCACGTACATTTAAACCCAGTGGAAAGAAATTCATCCATCTCCTCTTTGAACCTATTAGTTGGGAAGAAAGATTTGCAGTGGACATGCAGTGACTTGGCATGAGCTCCTGGATGGCAATGCTCTGCAGTAAGTCCCTGCCTTGGAGGGTCTTTCAGAGAGAGATACAGAGCTTTATTTCCTGTTATCTCCCTCAGAAGTGAAAGCCCAAAGGACTCAATTGTCTTAAATAATTCTCCTCAATTTTGCAAGCATCCAGGCTTTGAGTCATAGGCCAATACTTGCAGACTGTCCCTGCATGTAAAGTTCTTGGGTTGTGCCAGGGTCTCACTGAAGTCTGCAGAGTTACCCTGAATGCATGAGCAAGAAAAGAGGGAGCACAGAAATGTAGCTTGATTTCATCGAAATTTGGGTCTGAAAGAACCTGAAACAAAGCAGAAATTATGTAAGGCATTGTCTGTGGAGTGCATGGAAAGCAGAGCGCATGAGAGCCAATTCACTCACACTGTGATACTTAGTGGCTTGGTGACAATGCTGGATGTGGTATGGGCACTAGGTAATGACATGTTACCACAGGCAACAGCAGCCCCTGAAGCTAAATGTTCATTGTCTCTGTGGTTATTGCCCTCTCCTTTCTGCAGAATCCCTCTCCACCAGGATTTCTGACATCTCATTAGGCTACCCCTTTCTGCAGTGATGTTCCTCTGCCTGGAGAGGACAGGGACGCGTGGGTCAGGTGCCTGGAGCAGAGATCATCTTCTCCAGGCCCCCATCTACACAGTGTCTGAGTATAGTCCCGAAAGCCAAAGGTATTGCCAGCAGCCTTCTTGGCTGATGCTAAACGATTGAAGAACTTTATTTTAGTGTCCACATCATCAGAGGTGGTGTTAAATGGATGCTGAGATGAATCAGTAGACTTTGGGCGGGATGTGTGATCGTTTCTGATCACACCTGCAGGGGTTTGTCTGGGTCTGAACTGAATCGCTTTGACAGGGGATACAAGATGCTGCACGTAACAGAAGGGGGCTCGTTTTGGGGCTGCACTGAATAGTTCAAGTGTTCACAGTGCAGAGATCAGACTGCAGAGTTACTAGACTCCCTAAATAAACCCTATCAGCACCAAACACCTCCATCAACTTTATTGCTGTCAAGCAGATATAGAAGGAATTAGTTGTCAGGGACTGTTTCTAATTTAAATGTTAGCAGCTGTTATTTCAGAGTGGCAAATTTTATGATTTTGCCTACAAGTCTGCTCTCAGTAAATTAAAAAATTATGTAAAAGCCAGATTATATCTGCAATGGATCTTACCAAGAGGAGAATGCAAGACTGTGATGAATAATGTCAGGGGGGATGAAGGGATACGCAGACCAAGGCTGGTGTTGTCAAGTGCCGTGGGCTGAGCAAGTCTTTCCCTCGCCACCAGGCATGCCTGGCTGCGTGCCCAGTGGCAAGGCACAGGTCAGAGCCACCCAGGACACTTGGAGAGCCCTGCTGCCCAGCACAGCATGATGCTGCTGGAGGGCGCTGAGCACCTCGTGCAGGAGCTGCTGCAGCGGGGCTGCCAGCAGCAGGGCATGGCAGCACCAGTACCAGCAGCTGCTTCGCAGCGACTCTGCACTGCCAAGGCTTGCAGTCCACTGAGGGCTTCACATGAAGCTGTTCTGTCCAATAGGCAACTCCTAAACTAAATACATTTAAGATATTAAGTTGTCAGGGTCTGCCTGAATTCCAGAGCTGCATTCTTTAATTCACTCCTGGGGTAGTCACTCTGTTATGACCAAACACAGTGGGTTTATTATCAAGTCCATGTAATGTCCTGAAAAATTTCTGTCTGTTCATCTGACATTTCTGACTCACAAAAGCAGTACTAGTCATTGCAAATGAAGAGGAATACAGTGTCCGCAGCACAGTAAAGCAAATATAAAAATTAAAAAAAAAAAAAAAAATCCCACATCACCATATCATGGTTTTCAAGGGTTATGCAAACTTTTACTCATGACACACTTTATGACTGAAGGAAAAAAATCAAGGGACTGATACATAGCTCTCATTGTTTCTGTTCCTTACTCAACCTGTATATCTCAAATAGAAAAATACAAACTGTTAACTTCTCTAGAGAACAGCAATCTTTCAGAAAGCTCTCTGATGCAACAGACATATTGAACATTTGTTTTTCTCATTTAGATCTGAAAATTTTAACGGTTGAATAATTTGCTCTCTTGTCCAGGTTCAAGGAATGAAACATCACATCTACCCCAGCTGCTTTCAGCTCTGAATAGCAAAGCAGAGACATTTGGTTTTCAAACCAAAGAAGTTCTTGTTTTAGCTTTTGCCATTGTTTTGTCTCACACCCCAGGCCCAGGTCTTGAACTCCTTTCTTGCTGCATCACAGTGCCCTGAGGACCCTGCCTGCTCTCCCTGGGGTTTCTCCCCAGGTTTCTCTGTTGCTTTCCATTGCACATCATGAAGAAGAGGGAGAAATGTCTCAAAAGTTTGAGCAGCTTCAGAGCAGCAGCTTTTTCTCTAACAGCTCACATGACCTTTCCTGGCTGGAAGAAGATATGAAACCAAGAGGTGCAGGGGCTCACTCATGACAGCTGATCTCATCCTCTATGAGCGAAGGTGATTTTGGCCAAAATATTGTGCTGTCAGAAGAGACTGGACTGAGTGAGAAAGGTGAAAAGCAAGCAAAAGACCATTTAAAAATAAGCAGTACCAATGACTTGTGGAAATTTTCCTTATCTGATGATTTAATATTCTCAAGTGGGATGAAATCCTGAAAAATTTACAGATCCAAACACAGCTACTCTCCTAACAGACAGTTCAGCTGTGCTGGTCAAATGTGAAACACTTTTTTTAAAAAACACACTTTTCCATTCCCAGGTTGATTTCCAAAGTTACCAAGAGGAATTGAAACAGATTACTTATGCTAACAGCATGAGTCTTATGACTAGCACCTGGTGCAGAACATTGGAAAAATTTAACTGGGATGTTCACACCTTTCCTTATTTTATCTGTCAAATAACAAAATTAACTTTTTTTTTTTTTTTTAGTAATTGGTTTGATGTTTTAATTCTTTGCTTTTTTAGATTTGCCAGACTAGTGACCAAACAAGGATCTGAATTTTTATAGCATTGCTCTGATTTCTTTGACCATCATCATCACTTATCCTATATTAGATCTAATCAGAAAAAAGATCTTCACCTCAACTGAAATTCCAATTATTTGATATTTCTTTTAGACACCAGAAATAACTAAAAATGAAAATGCTATGTAACCTCATGAAAATAAAAAGTTTTAAAATATTTTGACTCAAGTAGTGCCAAAATGAGAAAGTCAAAAGTTTTCTATAGAAATAAAAGTGGACATTGAGCAATTCAAAAGTAGCAGAGGTACAGAGAGAATATGTTTGAAAAGGTGCATTTCTCCTTTGCCTTCTCTGCTTAACTCAGAGGAGCACAAATGTTAAGTTAATGATGCATTATGTAGACGTAGGTCCACTAAGATGCAGCTCAGGACATTTGTAAGTGGATAATAACTGCAGCAAAACAGCGTGTGATTGCTTAAGTGTTCGAATCTTTGATAGAATAAATCAGTTCTGCAAAGAATACTTTAGTATTAGAAAGGCTTGCCTCTGGCACACTGGGTCAATTAAAATGGTCTGTTTTCAAATGTGTACCTAAATGACCTTATGCTAAGTTGTTCTTCTACTGCATTACAAGAAAATAAAAGGGAATGACGGGAAATGAGCACATCACAGTCACATGCTGAAGGCACTTGAGGGTGAAGCCCCAGGTCTATCCCCAGTGCAGGTCCCCAGCCTATGGTGTGTCGCAGTGGAGACCCCTGTGGGTGCACACACGCACATATACATATATATATATTTAAAGAAAAGTTGTCTCAGCCTTCAAGAAATTTACAGCATGTGTAACAGTGACATTTGGTGTCCTGGACAAACCACCAGAATTAGAGATGAATCACCAGATACAGGGAAAACAACCTTCCTGTCAGGTCATTCTAATTTCATGATTAGAGTAATGCTAGCAACAGGTTTCTAAGAGGAAAGGAGGATGAAGTTTCACTGCCAACAGCCCATGCCAGCTATTTGTTTGAGTCTGAACACCTGAAAATTGTCCAGTGGAATGTAAGAGATGCAGGCATGAGGACTGGCATCACCCTGGTGGCTGCTGACCTGTCCCCAGCTTGGGGGGAGCTGTTGGGGGCAGCAGAGCAATGAGAGCCGGTGCTGGCAGCTGTGTGCTCACTGCCAAGCCACAAGCAGCAATTTCCGACAGATTGCATCTCACAAGGATGCGTGCAAGGAAGCGGTTGCTGTTTCATCTTTGTTAACAGGAGCTCTGCTTCTGATCTCATGCATGTGCATCTCTACACCTTTGTGTTTCTAAAGGAAGTATTCTTCATTTATCATTCTCCAAATCAAATCCTGGCTGTGTGGGTTAGTGACCTTACGCAACAGAAACTAAGAGGAAAAAGATGTAGCAGGTTTGTGCCCTGAACCAGCTGCATGCCAAGCTCAGTCTCAGTGGCAGGACACATGGCAGAAGCACTTAACAGCAAAAGACTCTGCAAATGACTTTGCCCGGAGAGGAAGGGAAGGAGAAAAGAAGGGATTTCTGCCTCTTCTACTTCCGACCCTTTTGCTCCTGCTCTCCCCCTGCCCTGCCTTAGTGCACAGCAGCAGGCTGAGCTGTGGTAGGTGTCTCCATGGACACCAGCAGCACCCTGAAACTTCTGTCTTCATTTTCACGTTGCATTTCACTTTTTACCCTGTGCTCTGCACCATAGGGGACCAAGAAGGGGACAATGCCAGGCACAAATCCGGAAGAAATCTGAAGACAGAAATCTTCAGATGCTCTCTGGAGGCAGAAACTCTAGAAGGCAGAGAAAGATGCTGCAATTTAGTAAAGACGCCTCACCCCACAAAGCTATTGTGCTAGGTACACAGAAGGGAGGAGGGGGAGACAGGGAAGATAAGGGCACATCCGCTCTGTATTCTGCTGCTCTATTAGAATCTGCAAATGTCACACTCTCCCATCGTCTATCTGTGGGGCTGCAATCCATCTCAGGATAAGCTGGGAAGAGATACACTATTGGCTATTTCATATGCAGTGTGTCATCTGGCAGGCTGTATATATCACAGGGAAAGCAGGGACCACTCAGTCTCTGAGCAAAGCTGCTTCCAGTGAATAGCTCAGATACTTTGAGGATGGAAATAAATGGAAAAGGTTTCCCTTGCTTTTTTAGCTCTGACAAGCTCTGAAAACTGCTGGGAAAAAGACCTGATTGGTGAAGGACTATGTGGAAAAGCAATATAGCAGTTTTCCAAGGAGAAGTTGTGGGAGAGGAGCAGAACAGTGTCCAGAGGGAAATATTCACCAGGATTTCTTCCTAGGTGCAGAGAGAAAGTATTTGGGGATCTCTGATATTTCAGCATCTGAACCAGCTCCTGTATCAGGACATATGGGACTGGAAAAGAAGAACAGCAGCTGGAGAGTCCCTGGGGTTAAGCTGACATGTTATCAGCACGGGAAGAAGGACCCACATATCAACTCTTTTATGTAGTTTGCAACTATGGGGCATACTTTTAAAATGCAAGGATGTGTGTTCCCCCCTGCAACCACTGACTTTAGCACCTGAGCTCCCCGGAAGGAGGGAGGGCAGAGAAACGTGCAGCCTGCCCCAGTCTCTCCGGGGTGCCAGGGACACCAGCAGCACTGGAGCTTTGCTTCCCAAGCCATGAGCAGACACACGTGGTTCCCTTTGCAGTATATCTCCAAGCCCTTCTGGAGAACAGAGAATCACACCACCAGCTTCTTCTCCACACTGTATGGCTTCCCAAACCAATCCTTCTTTCACAGTGATCTGGACCTGGAGGACCTGGGGGACTTTGGCAGTGGCACCAGGTATGAGGGTGAGTCCCAGAGCCGGACGGTGAAGGCGCTGCTGATAGTAGCCTACTCAGTGATCATCTGCATCTCCCTCTTTGGAAATACACTGGTGTGCCACGTGGTTATCAAGAACAAAAGGATGCACTCAGCCACCAGCCTCTTCATCGTCAACCTGGCCGTTGCCGACGTGATGATCACCATCCTCAACACGCCCTTCACGCTGGTAAGCTCCCCAGGGGCCGGGCGCAGGGCTCTGCGGGGCAGCTGGGGGACGTGGGGCAGGCAGGGAGCTGTGCCCACACACACACACCACGCTGAGCTCTGGCTCACCGCTGGTCGCAGGCTGTGAGGCAGGGATGGGTGCGCACATCCAAATTCGGGGGCGAGCACCCAGCCCCCACGGGGTTTGCAGGTGCCTGTGTTTGCCTGTCAGGGCCATGTGCATGTGTACTGCCGCAGTCAGTACCAGGCTCATACTCAGACTTTCTTTTCATCTCTTTCCCTGCTCCTTTGGTACCCTGCACAAGCTGCAGCTGTGCTCCCTCTGTCTCCCACAGCCCCTCACACACAGACACAGACCGGGGCGCTCATGCTCCCACCTCCCAAAACCTGCTGGGGGGCGTCCCTCCTCTCTTACTTTCTTCCTCCCTTTCAGGACAGTGTCAAGACAGGTCTGTTCTGCTGATCTTTTTATGGGGAAGGAAGCGGGGACATGTTTGACACTAGAAAGCACAATTAGCTGTCAATTTACTATGGAGATGATGCAAGCAGGGTCACTCCTTGTGAAGATGATTGCAGGAGAAACTGTGAGGTCCTTGCTGAGCCATGCCAGCTTGGTGTGGCTGGGGTGCTGTAACTATGCTTCTAGGAGCTGGTTGTCCTTTGTTTACTTTTGGATATTAAATAATTCTAACTGTAGAAAGAAAAATAAAGAGTGAAGTGGGAAGAATATACTGTTGCACTTCTTGCCTGACTGTCACAGTCTATAAACAGCATGTAAGTAGGACTGTGTATGGCTGAATTTTACAAAAGCCTCTGGTTCAAAAGCATCTGAAATGTTCCTACTTTTGTCCTTGCCCATAACTGTCCATGGTGCTCTTCTGCCTTCCAGAAGCATTTGCTGCACTGTCAGTTTGAATTTACCTTTCCCTACATTGATCCTATTCCTTTGGTGGGGTTTCACTGCCTTACTCTGGTCAGATTTGCATCTGTTCATCTTTAGGGAAAGGATAGTGCCATCTTGAGTGTTTGCACAATGGTTAATTATTAGGAACAAATAATTAAATTATTGTAATCCCTCTTAGATTAGAGCATTACATCAACTTCAAAGAAAGAGAAAATGCTACAGTTTCACTGACAGACTCATTACTACTAGAATTGTCTCCATGGGAATATAATTAGAATTAAAATGGTA
The DNA here is from genome assembly GCF_009819795.1 of Aythya fuligula. Lineage (NCBI taxonomy): Eukaryota > Metazoa > Chordata > Aves > Anseriformes > Anatidae > Aythya > Aythya fuligula. The sequence goes on along the minus strand of NC_045571.1, from coordinate 20,869,317 downwards.
GATTAATTGAAAACATTAGCTAGTTTTGACTAATTTTCTGTGTGGATGTATGTTCTGTAGTAAATGTGCCTTGTTTCAAATTAGCTTAATCTGCTTCCAAAATGAGTTATATTAAACATTGCACAGTAAGGAATAGCTGTGTGTGCAGGGAGTAAAACCACAAGTTATTTGGGATAATTGCCTCTGTAGGAAATCCGCAAGAAGCAACAGCTTTCTGTGATTTTCTAAGAAATGCTACCGTGCCATTTCCACTCCGGTCTCAGGGCAGACTTTAAACTCTCTCTGACTACAGTCTCCCCAAGGGCAGTGGGACGTCGTGCCTGGTGGAGATAACTTGTACACCAGAGGTCACATCAAGGAAGACAACCCAGCCTGTAAAGTGTTAGTTGCTTTTTCATCTGGAAGGGAAAATTTTCCTCTCTGTTTGTCTAAGCTAGCTGACACCTCTGATATTGCTGTCAGTGTATCACAATGTGATGTGAGGAGAGCCAAGCTCAGAGATCAGCATGAGAGCAAGACGCTGCTGTCCCGCTCAGTATCCTGCTGCTGAGAAGGTATCCTGTATGCTGAGTTTGTAACCTGTATGACCACAGGGCAGGTACATGAGGATGCTTCTGACTCAAGGGTGCTAGCTCTATATTTCAGTGCCCTCAAAGAGTTTTTCTTTCATGAATTTATCTCACTGAGTTTTGAACCCATGCAACTTTTGGCATTCACAAACGTGAACATTTTAACAATGACAAAAATGCAGCTGTCTTTAAGGAGACATGCTAATGTTTTTACATGCAGATACTCATCGAGAAATCAATAGAAGATTTCTTTGTGTTTTCCAGAATAGCCACGTTACATGTACACATGCACACACAAACACACACACGCAGTGCAGTACTCAAGTGGTTTTGTTTGCTCGGTATAATAAATCTCACCTCTTTTTCAGAGCCTCTTGCACAGTCGTCATTTTCCCCAAAATCTGAGTATAATAATATATTTACAAAGGATAAGGAAACTGTATCACAATATTTCTCCCTTAAAATATTCCCAGGAATCCTATTTGTGACTCTTCAGGTAATGCACAGTTTTAATTAATTTATTTATTTTTTCTCTGTTCTTCAGGTGCGTTTTGTAAGCAGTACCTGGGTTTTTGGAAAGCTGATGTGTCATGTAAGCCGATTTGTTCAGTACTGTTCCGTTCATGTGTCTGTATTGACCCTTGCTGCCATTGCTCTGGATCGGCATCAGGTATGCAATATACATCACACCCATATTTTCTAGAAAACAGTGAACCAAACATATAGCTTTTCTCTTCTTCAAGTCACAGGGCCTGGAATCCTGTGCTGTCTTGGGAATTAAGGAATCCTTGAAGGGGAGTGATTCTAGCTTTTATGTTGGTGGATGTAAAAACTGCTTTTGTACAGTGATGGTGATCAAACACTGCCCAGACAGGTTGTGGAATCTTCATCCAAAACCCATCCAGAAATAGTCTGGTGCAGCATGCTCCAGGTGGGCCTGCCTTCTGCAGGGGTTAGGCAAGGTGGTCTCCAAAGGTCCCTTCCTGCCTCAGTGACTCGGTGCCCTAAAGCATGGCAGGAATATATTCAAACATCAGCAAGCCCAAACATTATCTCAGCATTTATATATGAAGACTCTTCCAACTTTCAGGCTTTCCCCATTATTTTGGGATACCTGGGACTGGCAGTCGAGAGAACTGCGTTAGTATGTTCAGCTTAAGATGAGAAGTTCTCTGCACTGTCCCCCTCCCCAGCAAAAAGATGCTTCTTGGCAAATACCAACCATAAAAACTGCATAGGCCAACCAATGAGTGCAAACAGGGCTTTCCTTGAAGGATAATAAAATTTGTCATTTTTGCTAAGGCTGACAGATGCTGTGCGCTGGGAGAGCAGGCTCTGCAAGGTACACTCGTTGGGCTTACTGTGTATTTTCCTTGCAGTGCTGGAGCCTGCAGTAATGGTTGTTACTGAAAAGCACATGATAAGTGACACAGCTAGATGAAGTTGAAAACAATAACTGATTTCACTCCGATTATCTGGGATGTGCTCCATCTAGTGTCAGAAAGTCACAGTGACTGCCAGAGCACAGACCATCCACTTTTGTCTTTTATACAACAAAAAGTTTGGTAGTCTGTCCCTCCTACAAATAACATTGCAAAGTATTCCAATAACGAGGCATTTTAATTAGCAGATTCTGGGTTGGTGGCAAATCATGGCTGTGCATTAAGAAATGCTGGTTTAATTATGAGCAAACAATAATTGCTGTTAAACCCAGTGCAGTAAGCTCCTCAGAACTGGAATTAGCTGGCATGGCCCAAGGAGATATAAATAGAAGTATGGAGATGTCACTGAGCAAAGAGAAAGCAACACTTGACTCTAAAAATATTGCTAGTCCTGGGAGGTATCAGAGCAGGCAGATGTTCCAGGGGAGTTATAGAAGCTCAATTAAATAAATATTTATAATGAGACAAGAAAAGATGCAGAAAAAAAAATGCCAAAAAAATTAATCAGCTAAGAAATCACGTGGATGACATGATAGTTCTATTTTTAATTATTGTTTTATTGTGTAATGTAATCATCTGTGGGCCATGTAGCTCAATGGACATATAACTTTCATGATGTCTGAATTCAAGTTGATGGTGACCCTGAACGTGTTTTTCTGCTCAGGGCACCGGGCCAGCAGCAGCATTTAATGCTCACATAGCTCTTTACATTTTCCAGCCCTTACACTTTCAGAAGTCCCTTAAGATGACACTCTCCTGCCCACCTTTTAAGACTGGAGGGATGCAGAGCTGTTGCAGCATCTCAAACTGCAATGTGAGGCTGAAAGAGTGACCAAGACATCACCAGACAAAGTAGCCCTTCTCAGCAGCAAGCACACATGCACACATGCAGTACACCACACTGTAGCCAGTACTGCACAGGACAAACTGTGAATAGAGAAGAAACCAGCTTTGAAGTTAGTACCATGTTGGTCCAAGATTACATTTAACTGTAAGGATCTTAGGCACCATGTCAGACTTGTGCAAGTCCATCAAATGTAAAAAGTTGTGAATACCAGGTCTGCCATCTGCATTTGAGACCTCTTCTACAGTAATCAAGAGACACTTTGTGCTCTCTGTAGTGCAAACCAGAACAGACACTTGGCTTTCAACTTCTACCACCCTTTAGGTCCACGTTGAGTATGCCTTGCTGTCTTGGAAAGCCCATACTCTGCTTTTTACTCAGAGTTCAGTGTCAAATGCTTGCTCTTGAACATGGATAAAGCAAAGGTGCACCTTTATTTATTTATTTATTTATTTATTTTAATTTGCAGCTCATTTTTATCAGTTGAGGACATTTTAAATCCTCTGGATTGGTTGTTCTCTGCAGGTTATCATGCACCCTCTCAAGCCACGCATGTCCATGGTAAAAGGAGGGATTTGCATCATTATCATATGGGTTTTGGCCAGCTGCTTCTCATTGCCTCATGCCATTTATCAGACCTTGACAAGATTTTACATCGGGTAAGACTTTTACACAGTGCTTTTTTTTATATGACATAGCTCAGTCAAAGTCCCACAGATTCTAATGCATGCATTTCTCCATCTGTGTTATTAAAATAGAAAGTATGGTGAAGCAGAGAAATCTTCCTTATATTTCACCAGGCAGTGAGTTTCTCTCAAAAGGATAATGAAAATCAATGACATTGCTTTCAGGCTTGTTGTTAGTTGATTTCATCTCAGAGATTCAGTGCTGTCATTTGAAGCAGGCACAGAAGAGATGTGAACAATTTTTAATATGAATGATTATTTCTTTTCTGGGGATGTGTTTAAAATACCTTCACTGGAGCCAAAGGTCAGACTTAATGTGAAGTTCTCAATTGAAAGAGGCCCTTGCCTGTGTTACTGAATTAATTCTGCTCTCTGTGCCTTTACTGAAACCTACAAGAACACTTAAGATGCAGAGGGATTAATGGTTCTTTATCTCTTGGATCTTCAGGAACAGAACAATACGAATGGTCTGCCTACCCAGCTTCCCTCCTCCTGCTGACCTTTTCTGGAAGTATTTGGACTTGACTACTTTTGTTCTCTTGTATGTCCTGCCCTTGCTTGTGATCTCCATCACATACACCATGGTAGCTAAGAAGCTCTGGCTGAGGAATGCCATTGGGGACATCACGATGGAGCAATACTATGCACATCAGCGGAAAAAGAAGATGACGCTGAAGATGCTGATGGTGGTGGTGATTGTGTTTGCAGTGTGCTGGTTCCCTCTGAACTGCTATGTGGTGTTGATCTCCTGTAGGGCTATCCACAGCAGCAATGCTCTGTACTTCGCTTTTCACTGGTTTGCCATGAGCAGCACTTGCTACAATCCCTTCATTTACTGTTGGCTGAATGAGAGCTTCAGATCCGAGTTGAAGTCTTTGCTGTGCGTGTGCCGGCGAAGGAGTGCAGCCCAGAGCCATGCTCTGCAGTCCATCTCCCCTCCGTTCAGGCATGCCTGGGTTGAGAACTGCCATTATAAAAGAGGCAGTGCCTGCCAGAAAACACAGGCAACCTCCCAGAGGAACTCTGCAAAGACAGACATATCCAGCGTTCAGCCAATTGTGGCAGAAAACTAAACCCTTGATCTGATGGCCAGGCAACATTCTGTTATAATTGCAAAATCACAGGGAAAAAATGGATTGGAAAGGGCTGCTGGAGATCATCTAGCCCAGCCTTCCTCCCAAAACAAGCTAACTTCAAAGTTCAGTTGGGTTGACTGGGACCTTGTCCAGTCAGGTTTTCCGGGGGTGAACTGCTCATATGTGGGTTCCAGAATGAAGTGTGTAGAGTGAACTTTTCATCTAAACAGTCAGCAAAAACAAAAATTCTTCAGTAGCACACCAAATCTTTCATAGCCGGAGCAAATGAAGAGAACCTGTAGATATGAACTAATACTGTTTTAAAGTAGGTGGTTGTTTATGCATATAGAAACACGGCATTGATTCCACACTTTTATTTATTTGTATTTTATTTAAGAGTAATAAAATTTGTAGCCATTCTCAAATTTCCACCCACAACATCTTAGCTGTTTACTCTGCTGTTATACAAATTACTCAGCTCTGCTCATCTGATTCATTGTGATCCAGAAGTGTTTATGCCAGTACCATATACAGATGTGCTTCCTGGTAGAGGAGGTAACATCTCAAAAATCACAATGAGAACACAACTTAGAAACAGGACAGCAAAAAAGTTACTCCATTCTTCTTTCAATTGTTTGTTTTGTTCTGTAAAGGTCACTCCCAGTCACCACAAAACATTGTTTAAACTGCAGTGTCTAGCCAGCTGAGGAACCAATCCTTTCTTAAAACACATACCATTTTGTTGAGAACCAACCCAATGCCTGCTAGCCAAACACCGCCTGCAAGCCAAATAAATGGTTTCAGAATAATTTTGCATTTTTGCACTTTCTACTACTTTTCTTTTGTGATGTCTTTCTATTATCTACATATGCGATACTAAATTGGAAGTCAAATGTTGATGGTGGAAACCATTTTATGGACTGTGTGCCAGTGATCAGTGCAGACACCAGCCTGAGCCTCACAGAGACTGTCATTGGTGCCAGCAAGTTAAGCTGGTGACTCCAGGGCAGCTCTGCAGGCTGGAATATGACAGCTTGTTGGGTATGCTCCAAGGACTGGTGAAATCAGAGGCTATCACCCCTACCTCATATTCCAAATCATGAGTGGTGACTTAACTGTCATGTCACTTACCAGTTGAGAACTGCCCTGTGACCAGTTTGTGCTGGGAACACTGGCTAACTGTAGGCAAGCAAACTGGGGGGGTGGCTCCATGTGTGAGAGAGGGTGGCTTGCAAACTCACGAATGGGTGTAAGGTCCATGCAGAAATATGGCTCTCTTGAGCTGTCCATGAAAACCTGGCTAAAAATAAAACCAGTACGCAAGCACACAGAGATGGTGAAGTCTGAATTGTGGTGACAGCATGGACATGGTGACCAAGGAGGTGTTGGCCACTAGGAACCTGTCCTAGGTATTGGCCACAAGGAACATGTGAGTCTGAGTGCAAAATATTATAAATCTGGAAATCAAGATACTTTAATGATAGGTACAGAGCCTGTTAACGTGTAGCCTGATACTGTGTTTGCATCTAATGAGGAAACTGTGAAGCTGAGGGAGGAGTAATTGTAAGGCAAATCTTGTAAGATTTGGAAGGGGAGAGACGAGCGGTGCACCATACAAGGAGCAGAGATGACACATCACTTGGGATACTGCAAAACACACTGGCATATCCAATTCTAGTGCTTTAAGTAAATGCTTGCCTCTTGCAAATGGCAATACCTTGTAACTGTCATGTCTGTGGGAATTACTGTGCAGAAGGGTGTGCTTAGGGAAGGAAATTGAATTTAAAGAATGTCTTCAGAGAACGAGCACCCAGGACTCAGATATCTTCTCTAATTCACTCACAAGAAATGTGTTTGACAGACTTTCTCATGCAGGCGTTATCATCTGAGCGCTTATTTTACTTACATTAATAAACAAGTGTAAGTGGAGCTCTGAACGGAGCTGGCACAGTGGAGGCAGACATCTGAGTCTTTCATTTTATGTTACAACTAAGAAGCATAAACCTGATATGATGACTAAGTTCTCTGGAAAAACTGGAATTCAAACCAATGCAAATGTAATTTCTATAGAGTAACTGTCCGCAGTGTTTCTTTAAACAAAATGACTGTTGTTAAAAACAAACAAACAAAAACATAAAGCAACTGAATACAACATTGTTAAGGTAAGCAGTAAATACAGTAATTCATAGAATACGGTGACCTGGCCCTATGAAGCAGTGCACTACTCAACAGCAAAGCCAAGATGTTTTTTTCCAGTTGTTGCCGCTAGGAGGTGGTTGAGGCAGCACCAAGGCCAGTCCCTTTCTGTTCAGCCCCACTGCAAAGCCCTGTTAGGAAGGGTCGCTGCGACACAGACTACAAGCTCAACCAGGAGACAGGGGCCAGCACTGCTTGCTCCGAACCCCATCCCAAGCCATGCAGCACAAGAGGGGCTGGGCATGAACATGCTCAGGCACCTTGCCCCAGCACCTGCTCCTGTGGCCAGAGCTGGTGGGAGAGCTGGGCCCCTGCTGCATGGCCTGCCCTGTGCTGCTGCTGCACAGGAGGAGGCGAGCAGCTTCGTTTTGCAGAGAGGAGCAGCTGACAGCCAGGAGCTGTGGGCCTGGGTGGTGGCTCAGTGTTTCATAGCACCTGTCAGGATTTTAATCGCTCTTGATGGTGTGAAATACTCTGTGAAACCAGAGCAAGATCTCTATACACAGGATTCTGGGAAAATTATTTATTTTTCTCCTTGGAAATAAAAGACATGCTCTTATGAAAGCTTCATGAAGAACAATATGGCCATGTAGCACAGCAGAAATACTCATCTTTCTCAGTAACATAGGCAAAGCACGTCTGGCACTAAGCAACTTCTCTGAAGATGGAATTGTCCTTTTTGTGTGCTAATGGTCTGTGCCATACCACATTATGCTGCAGAAATTACCTTATTTCTTTTCTATGTAATACTTGAAAAAAAATCAGAGGTCTGAATTTCTTCCCATGGTTGTATTTTACTCCTTAAGCAAAAGCTAAAAGCAACAATGCTTTTCTTTTCCTTCCTACATAACCTGATTTGAAGTCCTTCAATGGAAGAGCCCTCACTAACTTCAGGCAGCTCTGCATCGAGCCCTGGGCACAAAGGACAATTCATTTCTCTGTGACTTGCCCCCAGCCGCAGAGGGAGAGACCAAAGAGGTGTCCTCACCTTCTGGTACAGGATGTGAGTAATGCCAGGGGCGAGCAGGGTTAGTCACATCCGGAGCTGTTAGACCTGGGTCCATTAATTGGGTTCACTTTACAGCACCATTACTGCACAAAGCACTGTGGTTCTCCCGTAATAAAGACCAAATGCCTTTATTTAGAGAAAGAGAGAAGTAGAAACAGAAAGCTACATGTAATCAAGGGAAATGAGGAAATACATCCATCCATAGAGGATGATTCTAACAGTGAAAGGAAGAAATGTGAAGCTTCACTTGTAAGGCTGTCAGCTTTGTCTTCTCCTGAAGGAAGAGAAAATGCTCCCAGTCACACTGCTATAAAGTTGTCTGACTGGCAACCTGAATTTAGACTCAGCTTTGGATTATTGCTATTGCTAAATATTCCAGTGCTAATTGTGCAGGATAGAAGTTCGCTAGTCAAGTAATCATTAGCTAACTGTATAACTATTAAGCTGGTAAAACTAATAGCAACTCTTTATTTCTACTGAGGACTTTGTTCATTTTTAAAATTTTTGGTCACGGACTCAGACAAGAATTGTTCCTTGTTGATTATTTTATTTTCTTTACAAGAAAGGTATAACTGTCACAAATCCATTATTTGTGCAGATGTTGTTGTCTGTGAAGATGTGAAAGAGCAAACCCAATATTTTACATGACAAAATGAGAACCCATTATTTTTTTTCTTAGAACAAATTTCTTCAGCTTTATTGAGTGGAAAATCCTCATCTGCAGTATCTGTGCTGACCCTTAAAATTTCCCTAATTCATTTTCATTTTTAATATCTTTCTGACAAGAAGTGGACAAGAGTAAATGGGTTTCCTATTGACATTCAACTTACAGAAATCTAGTGTGAAGCTATCGCATTGATTGCTTAAAATCTGACAGGCTGTTTATTGACATGATGCTGTTCTTGGGTATGTCAACACAAACAAAGATGTAAAAGCATGTCCTCAAAAATGGGCACAGAGCAAGGAGAGGCAGGATGGGGACCAGGAGGGGACTGATGTGTTGGGAACTCACAAAAGCTCTGAGGACCTGGAGGTGACACATACCACATGCTGTGGTGCATGTCACTTCTCACCCACTGCAAGTCCAAAGGCCTGCAAGACTGAAGTCTATTTTTCAGCCTGAATGTGTCACACCGAGGTCCAGACCTCACTGAAGGTTGGCACTACCAATGCTGTAACTATTTTACTTCTATAAACGCATTCTACAGTTTCAGATGATACCTCTGTCCATTTGCTAAAGTTCAGAGGTTTATTCTCTTTGTGGTTTGCTTTGTTTTATTCCAGAACATTTTGATGAGGCATAAAACAGACTTTTCAAGCGATAAAAACTGATTGCAGTGTGGGTCACTACCAATTCAAAAGTTGCTGAATGATCTGTAGCTGGAAGTAACTTTATATGTTTTGCTGATTCAAAACTCACATTGCACCTTATTTCCCAAGGAAAGCATTACGTTAAATAAGCATGAAAATAAAGCTGGTTTTATCCACATAAAAGCTTCCATAAAACCAGAGCTGAGATACTAAGAATTAGAGAGTGGTTCTGAATCAGAGCCAGAGCCAAGAAGCACAACAACCAGCAGAATGACAAGTTTCAGAATGTTCCCAGAGATACTCATGCATTTAGTGTTTGAGCCTTGGAACAATGGAAATCGCATAATATCAGATCAATATCTTTTTAAGTGTTTAAACTGGTCTGCAGCGATAAGAAAGATTTTTCTCTCCCCTTCTAAAAAAGCATTTCAAGAAGCCATTTGCTCACCCTGTCACTGAAACCAGAGCGAGATGTGGGTTTTCTCCCATTGTGCAAGGAACTGGTACTTGCTTTTCTTCTTCCCCCTCCCTCCCCCCTCCCTCCCCCCTTTTTTCAATGGTGGTTATCAGAAATAACCCACTTAGAGCTAGCCTGGAACAGGAAGGTCATGTCTTTAGTATCTCCTGGCGGAGGTTTCCAAAGAGGGATGATCTCAGCTCAGCTCTGTTGTGTAACTTGTCCTACTGACCTTTACCCCAATGTACATTGGAACTGATTCCTCCACTATTAGCTTTTAATGCAAAATCCAAAGGAAACTTCTGGTCCTGAGAATCAAAATCTAATTACAGAGTATATCGACAGTCAAAATCCTTAGTGCACCACTGTGCACAAGACCTAAATGTTGTTTCTTGTTACTGCTGGATGTTGTTAATAAAGTGCTTGCTGCCTCTCTCACAGACTAGAAACCACTTCTGCTGGTGCCTTGATGGAGAGCCTGTGACACTTCTCACAGCCTGGCAGGGATCCTGAGCAGACTGAAGTTTTCTGACAAGGCCCTGCTCAGGACTGAGCTCTTCCTTCAGTACCTCTGAAAAGGCCATTTTCTTGTATCAACATGTCAAATGTCTCTTAATAAAGCAGCTCAGAGAGCATGGCTTATGCAGGCAGCATGGCTTTGCCTCACTTTCTCGTTCAATAAATTTGAGTGGGTGGTTGCTGCCTCCTGATGGGTCCTTCCCAGCCCGTCTGCTATGGGAGGGAGCATCTCAGACTGAAGCCTCTGTCTCGGCTTACAGGTTGTCAGAAGTCTTCCCATTGATACAGGGTTTTGTGACCTGAAACTAGCGTGCCTGACAGTACGTGTAAACTATGCAGCCTGTTCCATCCTAAATCTCTAAAATAAGGTGTCTAAACTATCCTCCTGCCGTAGTCAGTGGAGACAGACACCTCCAGCAAATTGCTTGTCCTATGTGTGGAACAGAAGGAGCAGCTTCTCGGGGGCTGCTGTCACAGAGGGGGGCAGCTGTCATCTCACACAGTGCACCCAGATCCTGCATGATTAATGCCAGACACATGACTCCCACCTGGAGGAACTACAGACAAATTTAAGAAGGAAACATCCTTAAAATCTTACTGCTCAAGCTCATTCTTCTCTTCACAGACTCTGACAGTGAAAAAAAAAAAAGTCTGTCTTGTTAGTTTGAAGATTAAAAGTGACTTGGACTTGGCCTTCCTAATACCTTCAGTGTTCTCAGCTCATGTCAAGTTGGGCTCAGAGCAAAGGCTGTGTGTGACTCATTTCCCGATGCGACTGGCCCGCTTTCCCCTGAACCTGCCTCGACCCCTCACAGTGAAGGGCAAAAGGCTCCTTCCCTGTTTTACTTCTCTCAGAGCCCTCGTGAGACTTTAGCACAGGTAACCAAGTTTCCCTTTGTGCTCTCCGCATGCAGTCACTCTGCAGCCCTTGTGCTTCACTCCTGCAGATAGCTCTACCCTGTCCTGTACCCCTCTCGCTCAGTGGTCCCATGCCTTACTGGTATTCAGGACACCCAGGTTTGGTTTTGGATCCATCAAGTTCTTTCTCCTTGCTCAGTCTCTCACCTACAACTTGTTATTTTAAATAAACACTTCTCAGTTCAGCTTCTCCAAGGCTAAGCTTATTTTTTTGCCCCTGCTTCTTGTATTTCCACTGCCTCTGGTTTCTCCTCTCACTCATCCTCTGTGCCAAATAGCCCCATCCTTTCCAGCTGCACCCTCTCTCTGCATTGGATTCCCACCTCTTGCTTCCCAGAATCAAAGCCTTGGTCTATAAGCTCCAGAGCTCAGCCAGCCTGTTAACACAAGAATGTTGATCTTCCCTCCCCATTTTCCTGTTTGTTTGTTTGTTTTCTTGAGACTCCTCCAGTCCTCTGCTTCCTTTGCTAGGAGTGGCCCCTCAACTTGACTTCATACTCTGTCCTTCTTGAAGAGTGGATTCTTTAAGTAGAAAGGTTGTGTACAACAAGTGGCATGTATATTCATGAGCCACCCATGCATGAGAGATGAAAAAGTCACCTTCCTCCACTAGCAATGTCCCTTGGGTCTATTAAATCATCACTTGACAGCTAGCTCTATAATGTCCTTAGGCAAAGGAGGGTATTGTGTGTAGACCAAACTGGCAGAGCTTTTCTGACAAACCATTTTCCTGACAAAATGATAATTCGTGAAAAATGAAAATTATTCAGTCAGAAATTAAATCTTCCATCTACTTCATATTCTTTAGACTCTTTGTCTTCCTGTCTGTGGAAAAGGAGTGTGTTAGAAGCTGTAAGGCAGTGGCAGCAGTATTCCAGGGATGATTTCCCAATAAAATAAAAACAGCTTTGTTCCTCCCTGCAAGGAGCCACGGTTAGCTTGGGATGAGTGCAAAGGCAGGTTTGTAACGACAGAGAACAGTTTCTCCCCAGAAGCTGGGCTCAGCCCAGAGCTCCCTGCTATGACCAGAGCTCTCCGGTCATACCAGGGAGCTCTGGGCTGATGACTTCAGCTCTCAGCACCTGCTTGCCCAGCTGTGAAGTGTCACCTTATCTACCTTGCTGGTGTGGTCTGCTGAAGTACTCCCACCAAAGGACCATGGAAATAAAGAGACATTGTTTTTCTCACAGCTTGTTGTGAGAGGAAGCTTCTTTCTTTTTGTGTTTTCCCTAGTTCTACTGCAGACTAATGACCATGTTACATTTTAACTTTTCAACTTGTTCCAAATTCTTTATTTGTTTTCAGGGTGGTGAAGAATCACTTGCACCTCCTGCAATAGTGAATGACTCAACAAGGGAGAGCACAGAGCTCTCTTGCAGTGCCTGGCTCCGCACACGGGACCCACGCAATGCTCCGGTGTTGAGTGTTAGAGCAGAGTGGAAATGAGAAAAACCAAGAATGTTGTAAACAGTGTCAGAGGCAAAGATGTAATAAAAATGTTGTTTCATGAAATCATACTTGTGTTTACTGTACCTGGAATCCAAATGGGAGGAAAAACACTAGGAGGTTCAGATGAAGGTGGCTTTGACAACTCACTGCTTATGTTAAAGGACCAGAAATTTTCATTATTCCTGTAGTTTCCTGATCAGGTTCAAGCCTTCTGTAGTAAATGCCAGTTGCTTTTCCAGAGGCAATGACAATTGGTGTTTGGCATTGGAAGTCTTCACAGTGTGAGTCTGTGTTGGCTGCCTGCAGGACAGGCCATTTCAGTCCCCACCTGCTCTCTCCACATCACTGAGGTTTTGGCCACTCTCCTCCTGGCTATGGTGGGGATTTCACAATGTGTACCTCGCCCATCTTACAGCATTCACAGACCATGATCCATGGCTATGGCTTAGGGTGAAAGAAGCATTTCAGACAGAAGAGCAAAGCCTGGAGCCTGGAATAACATTTATACCTCAAGCTTTGTTGCAGCCTCTGAAAGTGCTGTGATAGACAGGGAAATAGGGGGCCCCACCATCAGCACTTGCCTTCTTCTGCTCTTGTTTGACAGACAGGGAAAGGAAGAACTGCCAGCTGCAGCATTGCACTAGACCTGGAGGTGTCTGCCAATGCATGTGTTGCAAGCACTGCAACAACACGAGGGCTCTGACCCCTGCCTTGCCGGCTGCCTGGCACCAGCAGGGAGAACTTCTGAGTCCCGCAGGTGCAGTGCATGCCACCAGTGCCAGGTCAGCTCCCTGTGGCACTGGGATGGCTGTCAAGAAGGAACGAGGAGGTCAGAATAGTTTCATCAGATAAAGAATTAACACATCAGGGGAATATAGTCTGCATGGATTCCTACAGTATGTGAGGCAGCTTAGAATTAGCTCTGAACCTACCAGAGGATAAAATTAAACTTGTGTCTGCCTGGTCAATTCCAGCGCGCTGTTTTGAAAGCTATGCTGTTGCAAGAGCTGCACTTAAAATATTTTCTTTCATGAGCACATACCATTGGTTGTCAATCCTCTTGTTTTTCAAGAGAGGAAAGAGCAATAGGAAAGAAAATACACACACACAAAACAAAAACAAAAAAAAAAAAAACGGAGATGAATAACCTCATCCGGAGTTAGTCACCGATTGCCAGAAATGTCATTGCTTTTCCCCACAATCTTCTTGTATTTCCATTTGACTGGGCGGCTCTCACCCCTCTTCTGCTTGCCCAGTGTCCAACCTGTCCGACACCGGCGCCGCTCCCGGAGCAGGGGCCGGGGGGAGCGGCGGGACCCCCCCGCGCTGCCGCCAGGGGGCGCCGCGACACCGCGCTGCGGCCGGGGGCCGGGGGAGCCCGGGGGTGTCCGCGGGTCCGGCCCCGCCGTGCCTCCGCTGCTCGGAACGGCAGCTCCAGCGGGTCCCAGGAGAAGTGCCAGCTTGCTGGACAAAGCAGAGGCACCGAAACCTGCTTACTTGTTCTGAAGGCCACGCAGAGGCAGCACGCTGTAGAATAATCTCTCGTTACAGCGCTTCCTTGTGTGACTCATCAAGCGGGGCTCAAAGTATTAGCTGGAGTCTGGCTGAAATGGCATTTGATGAAGCATTGCTGGCTGAGGTTAGACACGGGTAAAACTGAAACATGGCAAGGTCAGGAAAAATCAAAATAAATGTCAAGCATTTGACGGGCATCTTCCACGTGGCAGCAGACTGCAGGACCAATAAGTTGTTCAAGTAGTTGACCTGGTGCTACCCTCATCTAGGAGAAGTGGTTCTGTCTCTGCGTCCGCTGAGGTGTCTGGTGCAAGTGCAGAAACAGACAGCAAGGGGTGTCCTACTCTGGAGACAAGTCTGTCCTCCAAGTCCTGACCTGAGACGGGTAACTTTATTACTTTTCAGTCTGCTTTGGGAATGAAAAGTAGAATAAAGGTTATCATACACACAGATATCTTATTAAAGTGCTGTTTTTTTTTCAGTAGTTCTCCACTCGGAATTTTTAAAATAATATCAAATGGTATTAGATTTAAGAAATACCATACGAGTGTGGGCACCTACTTTGAGCATTTCAGTCATCTACAACATGAACAATTGAAACAAATTCCATAGAGAGGTTATTTGTGGTTGCACATGCATGTCCCTGGAAGTTCACTCTCAATTCAAGAAACCTGAAGTCTTGATTTACTAAACAACCATCCTTTTTTGATGGTGTGCCTCTGTTTAAATCACTTGTTGCTAATGCTAGTGCTGTAATTCTGGAGCTTTGCCTACTGCCTTGGCACAGGTCTCTGGGGCCTCAGACATAACATATATCTGAGGAGTTCTGTATCTAAGTTAAAAGAACACATTAAAATAAATAAGATAAGGTAACCTGGCCTCGAGTTCCTAATGCAGCCCAGCTGGATAACTACAATGAGTCCTGAGTTCTCAGAAGTGATAGTGCAGATAGCAAAGGAAGTGAAGCAATTATGTTCAAAACACACTTCACCGATGGCTCTTAACAAGCCAGGCTGGCAGAGGAGACTTTGGCAGAGTCTTTTGTACTCACAACCATAGAAAACAATCAATAGAAAAGCTTAACTTCCTGGACCTACACTGAATACTAAGTTAGCAAAAGAGTACCTCATTATTATACTACTTTTTACAAGGAAACAGTGGGCAGAGGAAATGTGACTCACTGCAAACACTGGGATAAAAAAGGTACTGTGCAAATGGACAAATAAGCCACTTGCAAGTAAGCTCCACTGAGTGCCACTACCGCATTCTGGTTGAGTCTCAGGACATTTCAGGATCCACTCCAAAAGGATTCTTCGTTATTCATATAGCTAAAAATAGGCCCTGACGGCTAAACTGCAGTGGTCAGCCAACGCATAGAGCAGCCAAATACCACTGACACATTGAATGTAAAACTTTGGACCCCTCCAAAAAAAGACAAGGTAGGTGACAAATTTGCAGTGAAGTTGAACCAAATGTTGACAGCGTTGGGTTTTGTCCTCTGACATAAAAATATATCTCCTTTCCAGCTTCTGACTGTTTACTAATAATACTATTGCACCTAAACATACACAAAAGCTCATGATTGGAAAACAATTGCCCCAGGGAAGTTAAAACAGAGAAATCCCACAGATTTTCCCCCCTTTCATTAATGTCTTCTAGAGTCTGATTGCTGCTCTGAAGGCTGTTTTGAACAACATGCATTTTTTTCTCCATTTTTTCTTATGAGTGGACGTGCTGTCTTTTGTCCACTCTTCTCCCAAGTCCTCTTGGGAGAAGACATTAAGTCTTATAGAAGACATTAGTCTTAAAATCACAAGACTCCATATTTTTATATGGAAAGCACAATGCATGCAAGGTTTGTTTCCGTCAATCACCTGACAGAAAAAAGGATGCTAAGAACATAACGTTATGCAGAAAGTATCAGAAAGGAGGTATTGCCTTAGTCTTGCGAGAACAATTTTAAAAAGTTATAACTAAAAAAAAATCTGTGGATGAATAATAACATAAAGTGATGTTCCTCCTCATCACAGGTGTGAATAAGTGATTTGGACTAACTCAGGAAGAGCAGAATGAAGAGAAATGGCCAGCCTGTGGCTGGATGGGACCACAGGAGAAAAAGGCTCGTGTGCCTTGCTCCAGCTTTTCTCCTAGCACTCTGGTCACTAAGACGTGCTGTGAAGGGATGGATGAATTAAAGCTCATGCACTGCAGCACGCGGCAGCCTGCAGTAAGACCAGACCAGCACCCAATGGGCTGGTTGCCTTCAGCAGCTTTCTGAACAAGCCAGGAAGGGTTCCCATGTGTGTGCCACCAGCCTGAAAGGAAAACAAGAAGTGCTTTGCACTGCTCTGCACATTTCTGAAAACCTGTTCCACCCCAGGACAAGCAGCAAGGTGCGACTAGCACAGACTACAGGGGAAAGATTTGAAGCAAGATCTGCCACCTGTTTGTCCCCACACATCACGGTGCCGTTACTCCCTCTGGTAGAGGGGCAGACCGAGGTGCTGGGCAGGACAGATCCAGCCAGGCTGGGGAGCCAGGCTCAGCTCCGCACAGAAGCTGCCCACCTCCCTTACAACATCCATCAAAATCCCATTCCCCCACCCAGTTTCAGCATGTGAAAGCTGAAAACATAAACTTCAGTCAAATCTTTTAAATTAATGCCTTGGTAAAGCTTTTCTGAAGGAGTACAGCAGAGATCAAACCCATACCTTACTAACACCTACTCATCCTCAATATTGTAAGCAATTTCTTAGTATTTGCAAAGGTTCTGCAAATGTTTGAAGTACTGAATACTGCTATTATTTGACATTAGCTCTTCTTTCTCTTCTTTTGCCAACCTGGAGATCCTGCTGTCTCTAGCAACAAGAGTCGGACTCTCCCACATTTACTGACAGGCAGTAAGGAGCATCTCAACACAAAACAGCCCTGGATGGAGAATAAGGCACGGCTCAGTGTGTGTGGAAGGGTGGCAGAAGCAGACCATACATAAATTACTATGAACCATGAATTGTTTCCACAGCTTTTGGGAAAGGACTAAAAAACATTTCTTTGCCATGTAGCTGAATTTAGAGACTTTACTATAGGTTGTTGTACAATAGCTAAATGTGGTCAAAGCAAGGTTTTCTGAAGATACACCTGGGCCTAATGTGCAGCAGGTCCATCTGATGGGAATAGGCAGCCACATGCTCAGCCAGCCTGCGTTTCAGGTGCTGCTGTAACCTGTCGTTCACAGCATATCACCTCTGCCTCTCTGCTACCTGAGAATGAGAGACTGCAGGGGATGATCTTTTAACCAGGTGTGGCCTAGCAGAACATAATGTGTTGCATAGCAATGGTCACAAACTTAATGGCTACATTAATGCCTCCACCATAATACCCTGCTTTATATGCCCCCGGGCTATTTTTTGACTTTCCAGCTGTGGGGTTGGGTCTTTCCACTAATCTTCTGGGGCAGTGCTCCCTTCTTGTTACATCAACACAAGCAACAATGTTTGATCATTTCATATAATACAAAAAAGTCCAAGCCTTCAACTAAAGCATTTTGTAAAAGCAAAATTACACATTTCTCATTACATATCTCTTCCTTTTTTTTTCTCCATTGTTATTTCTATATAAAAGGAAAAAGAAAAAAAAAAAAAAAAAGCACTCAGGAGCATTATTAAGAATACTGAGAGGTTGTCATCATCTCGAGTTGAAATGACACTCCTGACAGTTGCTTTAACACACACTGCCAGCTCCTGCTTTCAAGAGTCATATAATTTACAATGTTTGTACTTACTCAGGAATAGGGGGAGGAAGGAAGGTCATCAAAAAGTTAAAAGTTGATAAATTCAGAAAAACACCAGCCAAACAAGATTACTCACAGTCACTTACCCAGGCTGCAATCCTTGTTCAGAGAGATGCTTCAGGGCTCAGAGGTTAAAGCCAGAGCTTTACAGGAAGGTACAACTTTGCCCAAGTCCCAGAATTGTTCCTCTTCTCTCACCTCTAATGCACGTCAGAGCTAAAGTGGACTTCTAGTGAGGGGCCTTGTAAATTTAGGTCACAAAATGCTGGCAGAAGACTGAAGTTACAGATGCTGTGAAATAACATGAGAAAAGGACTCAAACCTTATTGACGATCTTATGGGCCTTTTCCTACCTACCTGATCCTATGATGACAGCTGTCAGCTGTGGCAGCCCTCCTCAGGTGGGCCTTTGTGTTTCCCCCAAACAAGCTGCACCTTCCTGCCCAATCAGCCAGGCCTCATCTCCCTGATCCCACAGCTCCTTTAGCTCCTGTTCCTCAGTGTGCTGCCCTGCTGCTGCTGCTGCTGCTCCTAGCAGGCAGTGAAGCCCAGTCTGCCCAGCTCTGCTAGAGAAGGGTGAGCTTGTAACCACAGTATGGTTCATTCTCTTTTGTTTGTGCCTTTTCTCTGGTTTCTTGAGTTGGTCTCCTACCCTGCAGGAGAACAGACAGTGATGAGTTTGCCTTAGAAAACTGAAAAGAGCAGATGTTAAACCAAATTCCTCTGGGTACTGTTGTGAAAGGTACCAAAAGGAATTCTGGGGAAGCATAGATTTATAGAAAGCTAGGCACTGTCAATTGCCACCCTGGGCACATCTGGGTAGCAGAAATTCAAGGACTGTTTGCTTTGCCTTGAGCCTCCAAGAGCAGGTTTTAGATGTGTTCTGAGAAACCTCTTCTTGTAACTAGAAATGAGTTTTTGTTTCTTGCTTGATCTCTAAAAAAGAGCTGGCTTCCACCCCTCAGGCTCACAGTCAGGACTAAAAGTTGATGTGATAATTTTGCTTCAGTTGTTCCTCTTTTAACAGGAAAAAAAATCTCAGCTCTTGCCCACCAGATGTCTGTTTCTTCCTAGAAGGCTTTTTAACTCTATATTTTAGCCTTTGCAGTTCTGGAGCCTGACTGTGGACATGGTCACTACTGTGATTAAATATGGTTTTGCCTTTTTAAAATTTGCTGGAGCTGGCTGGGCTTTCAAACAGCAGTTCCTGAAGCAAGGTACCTAGCAACATGAATTTTGTTACATTCTCACTCTAGGAAATTCACATTGTGATGTACTGATGTCTCTGATAATTAGCATGTGTGTATAAATATCAGTTCAATTTTCTTTGTTATCCAAGATTTTCAAATGAAATGTATCATCTTGTCCTTCCCTATGATAGTAGGAAAAGACAAAAATAAAAATAAAAAGTTTTTTAAAAAAGACTTGTCTATTAAAACACTTCCCCTGACCCACCACCCTCCCCAACTCCATTATCATTGTGGTACCTTTGTGGCTACCTGAAGAGGCAAGTAACCCCAGTATCACTCTAGCCTGTTTGCTAAGGCAATGCATAGTGAGGCATTCATGTTTCCTGTAAAGCCCCTTGTTTTTATACTAGGCTGTTCACACCTGCTGCTTGCCATAATATCTTAAGCCATATTATTTAGTAATGTCCACACAGAGGTATCTGTACAGAACTTTTCCCTGCCTAGGGCTCCCAGCGGGTCTGGGGCAGGAATGGCCTTGAGCACCTTTAGCAAGTGGTAACTGGATCTGTTTGTGCTGCTGGTGGACCTGGTGATTTTGGTTTTGGCATCACTTGCTAGAGATGAAGTGATCTATAACCAATGTATGAGGCAAAAGTAGGGATCCCAGGGGGTTCTGCTATTCCTTGGCAGCCTCTTCTGTTGCAAGTTTCTCAAAAATGCCTGGGATAACTTGTCACAGGGAGTTAAGGCAGGAAATGGAAGTATTAAGAGCACATGAAGCCGGTATGCCAATGGTCTGTCACAGAAGACTTGAAAAATGTTTTATGAAAATACTTGTTTCACTAGAGATCTAGCCAGAAAAAGGAATCATCAACTGCCATGTAAGAATCATTTTTTTTTATATATAATGGTTGTTTATATTTTAAGCTATTTTTAACTGAATAAACCTCAGGGGAAAATTTTCTATAAGAAACTTAAAATCATATTTTATAATTTTCTTTTGTGGACACCCTATTTTCTGCTTGGTTTTTCTTTCTTTTTTTTTTTTTTTTTTATTTTTGTATAGGAATCTCTTGCTGTTCTAAGCAAAGAGCTTGTGTTTCTTTCATCAGGACAGACATGGAAAAGCCATATTTTTTTCTCCCTGTCAGTCCTCCGGCTGCCTGAGTTAAGGCTTCCTATCAGGTTGCTGTAGCCTGAACCCACCTGTGGGTTCATGTCACCAACTTCATCACTCCCAGTTAAAAGATTTTTTTTTTTTTTTTTTTTTTTACTGAGTTAGCATGCCTACAAAGAAATAAATTAATCCCTGCTGTAGATGCACCTTGTTCCTCCTCTGCCTTTCTTGTCCCTTGGAAAATTGCTTCTTCTGGTGCAGTCTGTGCAACCAGGCACTTGCCCCAGTTTCCTCCCATGGATAGACAATTCTAAAGACTTGAGAGACACAGCAGTTTGGCTATATTGATTCTGAAACGTTCAAACTTGCTTTTAATGTCTTTGCTAATGAGCCTGCTGGCCTAGTATGATCTCCTATAAACTGCTTCTTTAACCTCTTCAGGGAGCACTTTATAAAATAATGCAGACCCCAGAAAAAGGTTTTGAAATGTAAAATACTGAAACAATGTGAAGAAAGGATTGCAAAACTACTGGTGCTTTGCTAGGCCCAATGAATCATAGAATTATTTGGTTCGGAATGGACCTTAAAGAACATCTAATTCCAACCCCCCCCCCCCCCCCCCTGCCATGGGCAGGGACACTTCCCACTAGATCAGGTTGCTCAAAGCCCCATCCAGTCTGGCCCTGATTGTTCACGGGAAGATTGTCAGATTTGCTATTACTTGATTTAAAGCCTATTGAAACAAATATCAATGAGTTCTAAACAGGGATTTAAAAATCCTTATAAAATTTTTCTGGGATTATAGCATTGGAGAAAAGGAATCACCTTGCCATGAGTGTCAGCAGGCATCAGATACTACTTTTTAACCAACACATGCTATAGTAATTCCCTTGGTTAACGTGTCTTGAGGCCTCCTGGAGGAGAGGATGCTGCAGCAATATCCCATCATCATTTGAAGTTTAAAACTGAAATCCTATCCCTGCTGATAGTGGTGAAACAAGCAGTATGAAGATTTACTTTCCCTTTTTAATGTATCTTACTGATTTGCCAATCATTAAATTTTAGTAAGAAGAAAGCAGTGGTTTAAAGTAATAATAAGCAGTTCTAGAAACAGTGTCGTTGGTAGAGTCTTCAACCCTATTGAATAAATGGGGAAGTCTAAAAGATTAGCACTGACTGTAAATCTTAAAACCTTGCCTAGCATCTTAAATGATCAATTGACAAATGAAAGTCCAGTTTAGAAAGGGATCTCAGTATAGAAGAATGGGTTCAAGAAATTTGGAGACAGTATGAGAAGGCAGAAAAAAGTCTTTCCAGAAAGATGAATGTCACCTGGAAGAATTAAGAGGTTTTTTTTTTTTAAGTTCCAAATAAGCATGTGTTTGTTAGTGCAAGCTGCGACAACATTAAGGTGGCAAGAAGCCCATGAGGAATAAATAGAAATGATGTTGTGAGCACGCAATCAGCTATGAGTCACCAGCATTCCTTTGCTACTCACATCATAATGGGAGCAGAACATCTGGGCAGTGTAGTTCTTAAAAGGGCTGAGCATCTGCCAGATCAGGCAAGGGAAAAAAAGGCATTTTCATGAGTCCTTCTAAACCAGACATGAATTCTTCCCCGTGCTCTGAATCAAATATGAAGCAACATCATTCTTTAGTTCCATGAGATTTTAGAAAGCATGATTTCCAATTATTCCCTCTTGAAAATGTGTGTATATGCACATGGTTATATGTAAATAAGCATAAAAGCCTCATTTGAAATATGTCCTTCATAGATACTAGTAAGAGTGGTGGAACTTTTCTAAGTTTGCAGAAACTAGCAGTATTAGGTCACAATTTTGGTTCAAGATCTTATATGAGATTGGATCACATTTTGGCACTTGTTGCAGTTACCACCCTTCCATGATGCCTTGCAAGTTAGAATAAAAATATACTTAACGGACCCATCTGGGACTTTCTGCTCAAAGTCAAGCCCAGAGGCTCTTCAGTGGTATCACCAAAATCTCCCTCCCCAGACTGGATAATCAGATTTTTTTTTTTTTTTTCAGTTTCTGGAGACTGAGAAATGAAATCCAAACCAGGTGCAAGGAAATTCTCTGCTCATTAGCAGCTTCACCTGCTGTCATGGTCTATTTAACTGCTATTCCCCCTCAGTAAATCACAGCTTGCTGAGAACACTACAGGTACAGATTTGTAGTGAAAATGAACTCATTTAAGTAGTGAAGGAGTTAATTACTGGTAAAATAGCCAGAGTTAATGGAAGTAAGTATGGGTCATGTGAAACTGAGAGGGTGTGCGGCAATCAATAAGCTGGTGTCAGGATGAGGCCATTAGGGCCTATTCTACTCAGATTTGGAACTGCCTGTATTTTGGCACAGGATCTTTTCTGGAGACAGGTAAAAGTTTAGCTGTTTCTGAATATTTTTAGGTCAAAGTCTTGTAAGCAGTTGTGCTATTTCCCATCTTTCCCATTACTTGAGGTGACCTTCCCATAATGATCCCCACTTCTCCATGTGACTAGTGGGACCTTGTCCTTTCTGGTCCCTTCTTCCTATTTGTTTTGTCTCCTGGTGAGGCTGAGCTAGTCATCCTAGGAACAAAGCCATGAGGGGGAGGAGGGTGCATTTTTCCTTGTCCATGATTAATGGACAGTGTGCTTGGAGCTAGTAAGTGAGATGAGTCTTTAAAACAACATTCATCAAAGGAAAGAGCTTGTTGGTTGCTAATTTATGAGGGAGAGTGATTACCCTCCCTCCGTGGGCTGCTAATCCAGAACTGACTCACTGACTAAAATTGTTTAAACCATAATATTCCTGAAGTATTACGTTTCAGATTGAGGCTTAAAGGGCCAGGAGCATAACTGGCTGACACCGTTATGCATGTGTCCTCATCTATCTTGAGGGAGTACTGCGGCAGCAGGAGCAAAGCCCAAAAGCTCTGGTGGTAGAGCATGCCTCTCTGGTTCTCCCAATAACCCCAGTGCTGTTCCCCTTCTCCCTCTTGCCACATGCTTTGCACATGAAAGCCATGTGCTTTGAAAAGAGGCAGTACACTTAGGAAGTTGGTAATTTGAATAAAGGCACAGAAAAGAGATTCTTTTCAGTGGTGTCTTCTGAGTGGCTTGGCCAGGTAAGCTTTCATAAGGCACACCAGCCATCTGCAGGCAGAACTGGAGTGATTATCACAGCTACACTCATACCCAAACTGTGTAACTAAATCATTTGCCCAGCAGGGGGAAGTTGTTCTCAGTGGGAGGATCTCCTCCCAAGCCCAAGGAGACTTTGGCCTGCGAACCTTGCTTCCTTGAAGAGTTCCCTTGCCTCCAGCAAACGCCCACACAGGAAGACTGCCTGAGACAGACCCTCCTGTGGAAAGCTCTTCTACTTTATGTGGAAACTAAAAATCATCTAAAAATGAATCAGTTACTTAGCAGTCTAGTAGAGGACTAATCATCTCTCAGCACGGCCACCTAAGTAGGAAGAGATGCGCACACTCCAAGCTGGTGCAGCTGAGCCCTGTGAGCATCTCCTCTGGGGGCAGTGAATCTCCTCTGCTGCCTGAGGGGTGGGGACAACACTAAGAAATCCATGGTCTCGCACAGGAATGTGCGTGGCATATGCCTGGGATCTTGGCAGGGACTGTACAAAGACTTGCTTTTATAAACCCAGCTCCAGAGTCTCTATTCTGGTTGTCCCAGTTGAGTGTCTGGGCGCTTGTTCCAGGAGGAGAGCGCTGTCGAGCGAGCAGCAAGAAAGATCCGTGCCGGTTCGGGGAGCGCGCTCCTCAGCCCCGCCGCACAGCCGGTGCTCAGCCTTTAGCTCCCCGTGCGCGGACGGGCCGGGATGCCCGGCGGGACGCCCCCGGGACGCCCCCCGCGGGGCGCCGCCGCTCGTCCTGGAGCGCCGCGGCCGGGCCACCAGGTGTCACCGCTGCGCTGCTCCCCGGGGCCTGGCAGGAGCTCACCCGTGGGCTGCGGTAGTGGGGGAACCACCCCAAAAGTGAGCTGCACAGACCAAGCCTGTTAACTCGTTCCGTTTCTGGAGCTCTCGGGCCGAACGCATCTCCCACTGAATCTGCAGGTTCTCTGCTCCTCGCTCTCCATTTGTTGGTTTGCTGCTTCCCTGTTTCCCGGGCTCTGATCCAGGCTTCTCCAAAACTGGGTTTATTCAGGTGCTGAGATGTGTGCAATCCTGACTTCCTTCTGGAGGTTTCCATCCAGCCTCAAAGGCAGCATCCTGGATAGCATCAGGAGTTCCTGTTTGCTGCCTGGCACGTCCCGTTCAACTGAGCATAGCCTGCAGTGCAGGCACAGAGAGCTGGAGGCAAATTATAGACTTGCACTCTCTGTCATGGTTTCCCCCTGTATTTGTATAATGTTTAGCAAGCAGTTGTTAGAACTGCCTACATCCTAGTAATTCTGTCAACTTGGAGACAAGTTTGGATTGGTTATGCAGTTGCTAAAATACGAACAAATATTAAAAAGGTCAAAGAAAAATACAGGCTTTGTAGAATGATCAGAAAGATTTTTTTTTTCTTTCTTGGAGTCTTCCTCAGGTTTCTGCAAATGCTTAACAAAAGTTAAAGGTCTGAAAATGACCCCAAAACCGCCATGAGTTACATGTTTGGGTTTCTTGATAGCCTGTGAATGGAAGCCTGCTGTAACCCAGTTCTGCAATTATTAATGCGATTTTAACTTTCAATACATGTCAGGAAAGCATTTAATGTCTTAATACTTCCTCTTGATAGTGCTCCCAAATTGACCCTGTGATCTGCTTCTACCTTGTCAGAAAAGATTGGTGCAAAACCAGTGGAGGGTATTTGTTTTCTGTTTGTCTCTTTGGGCCAAAGGTGACAGCATGGGTCTTCCTTTTGCTGTGCTCCTGAGGCAGAACCACTTCTCTGCTTCCCGGATGCATGGCTTTGCAGTGAGCAACTCTGTTCTTGCTTCTCTTCCTCCAGCAGCAGCTGAAGTTGCTCAAGGCCTTTAATTAGGTACAAACTATCTGAAGTTAATCATCACATGGGTAAGTACGGACCCCAGAAAAACACACTTCAATGTTTTCTGGGCCTGACTGTTACAGACTTGGGCTGGGAACACAACCCCAGTCCAGTCTGCTCCTAGTCATTTATGAATCCTAAAGGCTGGAGAAGTCTCATTAAGTCCACTGAGCCTTCTGCAATCAGTTAGTAACAGCATCTTTATGGTGATTTTTTTTACTGGTAAAGCCATACCTCAGGCTACAAGGAAACTCTTTTAATGGATGCATTTCTTAGAAAAATAAACACACACCAAAAAGTGCAAAATTAATTAGAGAAATAAAATCCCCTCTGAAATAAAATGGGAGAAAGAGAAAAGAAAAACTAAGTGGCTTGATTGTACAATGTGGTAATTTTCTTAAGTCTGAATAAAAATTTGTCACTAATGACAGAAAAAAAGTGTACCCTAAACTGTTGTGTACACTCTTCTTTGCCTTTAGTTATAATTGCAGGTTGCAGCATCCTATGTGTGTGACAAAATCAATGCGTTGTACAAACAGTTTTTCAGGGTTATTGTACTTCACAGACTGAGCTTGTCCAGAGCTTCAGAAATATCTTTACTGACACCTCCTCAAGCTGAGTTCTAGATTTTGGCAATCCAGTCTCCTGTGAGCTGAGATATGAGTTTCCAGTATATGCAGCATTAAAAACGGATACACGCCGATTGCTGAGAAGCAGCACTTGTTTTGTTCCCGTGTCAAGCATTGTCGGCACGTTCTTTGCGACTCGGCTGCATGACAGCTGGGAACCAGCTAACTGCTCCTATTTGTCAAACATGTCACTCAGCAAAAATAAAAACAGCTGAGAAAGCCCTGGCTTCTGGGAAGTCGGCAGATACCATCTCTGCATGTCAGAGCCATGACTGTGTCAGGGAACAACATTATCACTGTACCTTGGCATTGTGCGTGGAGCTCTCATCAGCCTGCTCCCACTGCGCACAAAACCCTTGGTGAAGGCAGAGCCACGCAGATGCTGGACAGCCCTGTGCTGCTCAAGTTGCTCCTGCACCCATCCCACCTCAAAGATGTCAGAGGTGGAGCCTGATCATGCATACAGAGCGTGCTCTCACCAAGAAGGGGCATGGTGTCATCTTCAGGCTGATGGAAAGGGGCACTGAATGCAGAAAGTCTCAAGACTTTGCTGCCAGTCTGCCTGATAGAAGAGTGAGAGAAGGAAGACTTCTTTTACTGTCTTAATGCCTGAAGAATCCCAGAATTTATTTTTAAAAAGGTTGTGTAGAATTAAAAAAAGAAAAGATGTGACTATAATGTGGTGTGGGACTGTGTTGGCTACCTGGAGAAGGACAGCTGGGGCTTGGGATACTGGCAACAGGTGGACCTTTGAGCTCATATTCCCACATTGACAGATTCTCCCTCTTTGTGTTCAGCAAATCACTTTATTTTTCCACTCTCCCCTTTCTGTAAAGTGAGGTTAACGATAGCAATTTCTGTGCTTCACAGGACTGCTGGGTAGGAATTAACATTTGCCAAATAATGAGACATAAAAGACATGATATTAATGTGGAATAAAATTGCTGCAGAGGAAATGCATTTTTTAAATTGTTGGGATCTCAGGAGTGAAATAGCTGGGCATGATGGGTCTAGACTGAGGAATAAGAATTAGATCTCAAAAACATTTGGGAGTTCATGTAATCTGGACTGGAATGCCTATGGCTAAAGCAGTAAGAGCGTGGGGTTGTCTTCAGGGTACAAAAAATGTAAATTCTTTCACTGGAAATAGAAAGGAAATCCTCACGTTAATGGGATCCTTAGGTAAAGGATCCCAGCAATGGGTGCTTTTTTTGTCTTCCTTTTTGAGTTGGCAAATTTAATATTAAAACTCATGATTTTAAGATAAAAATTCATAGCAGCAGACAGAAGTGATCTCCCTTGCTCTCTACCTCCCAGCCACAATGTGGAAAGCCTCGTCCAATGTTTATAACGATTCCAGCACTGAGGAAGATAAATGAGGAATTTGTATTGTTGGACTAGATTGTGTGTTTGTCAATAATTCCGAAGTAGTTCCTGAATTAGTCTATTATTAATAATCTATTTTCACCATAAATGGGAGGACAAGAAGTTCTAGCAGGCAATGCATGAGACATCCAGGAGAAACTGATTAAAACAAAGCCAGAAATATCATCATACTAGAGTTGTGAGTCAGATCCTGACCTTTCAAATAAGCACCACAGCGAGACAGCTCATGCGGCTGGGATGCCGGTGACCCAGGTGACACTAACTGGACAGCTCAGCACGGCAAGCTTTTAACAGAGGGGGGAACTGGGAAGGTCACACAGTGACTCTGGTGTGGAGGAGGCACGAGGGGCTTTGGGAAAGGCTCTCCTGGCCCAGGGCCTGCCTCCTGCCAGGAGACTCGCTATCCAACTCCGAGCAGGTCCTCCTGTGGGGCTGGGGAGCAGTGCCCTCCCCAGCCAGTCCTGGCTTGAGACCGGTCCATGCCTCCGGAGCACTCCGCTGTGGTTCTGCGGGGGACAGCAGCCCAGGTCAAGCCAGTGTCAGGCACTGCAAGGGGCAGGATGAGTCCTGAGCCTGTCCCTGGTTCCAGCAACAAGTAGCAGAGGCATGCCATGGCAAAGTGTGCATTTGGTAGGAGCAGAATGCTGCTAATGCCCATTTGGGTTCTCCTCCTAATTTTGGCTCAGGATCCAGACTTTCACCGAAGTCAGAACTGACTAGTCTGGTGTATGACTCAGGCCATAGGCAGCACAGAACTACCAGCTCCTCAGCAAGCGAGGATGTAATGTAAGCCTAACCCTCAGCCTGTGTTTATCTCAAACTTGTGCCTCTCCTTTATCCCTCTTTGTGTTTTGTGCCAGCCATCCCCACCAAAGTGCCCGACAGGATCCAGGGCCGCTGTGTGCCGGGGGTTTTGCTGTGCTTGCCCTGCCAGGTCCTGCAGCCCCAGAGCGATGCAGCGAGCTCTGCTCCTGGCGCTGCGGCAGACGGGAAGGAGATTCCAAGCATGTTAATCAGCTGAGCTGCTGACCTTATCCATTCTGCTGCAGGAAAACATTTTCTATTGCTCCCTCTTAACAACGACACACTGCCTCCCTTGTTCAGTCACCAAGGATCTCCACAAAGGCAGAGAAGAAAGCCCCATCTTCTCCATGAGCAGAGATCCACGGGGTCCTGCATACTCTGTGCCGAGGCCTCCTTTGGGGAAACTTTGTGGTGCCTGAGTCCCAGCTGCCGCTGCGGGACGCTGTGGGTGCTGGAGAGCTGCCAGCTCCAGCAGCCCTGGCTCTGGCCCCGCGGCCCTGGGCGCTGCCCCGGCGTGTCGCCCAGGCAGTGGAGGGGATGCTCCAGCGCTGCCGACCCAGCCTCCCGGGGAGTCGCTCGCCTGCCTGCCCACCCGCAGCCCTGGCATGCAAAGAGGGCGAGAGCTTCCACGCCTTGGACCCAGGGCCCGAAGCTGTGTTATCCGTCGCCTTGCCTTCCTGTTCCCCAGGGAGCTGGGCAGATAGCCGCCTGGCTTACGCACACAAAGCCGTTAAAACGTACAGACAGCTGCTGGCAGGAAAACAGCGTTTGTCTGTATTAATTCACTGATAAAAAGCTAAGTCTTTTTTAAGGTCATGGGCAGCGGAGTTGTTATGTCACATCCTGCTGTTTATTCCTCCACAGCAGCCCTTCACTTTCTGAACACGCAGAGCAGCAATGCCTCTTTCCAATAAATTAGCTCTGCTCACCAGCATTGCCTGGTAGCAGCAACAACCAGCAGGCCACGCTCCAGCAGCAGGAGCACGAAGAGCAGCAGCACATGATCAAATGGCGAGGTGATACCCGGGCAGCCTGTGGTGCTTTGCTCTCACTGAACTGTGGGAGTTGCTGCCTGTGCAGCTCAGCAGTCAGCAAAGCCTAATCAAAAGCTAGGAGGTGGAATGAATAATTAGAAAATTGTCTTCATATTTAGTTTCCAAGCCCAGAGTTACTCGCCTTGCCTGGGGGCTGTGGATGTTTGACAGGGATCTTGGTTGTTTCCTGGGGTCATGGACACAATTTTCTTCCTCCAAGGCAGAAAATAGCCAGATAAAAACAAACAAAAGATACTGCTTGTGTTGATTCATGAGGAAACAATTTCCCTTCTACTTTAGCACCATACCAGCAGGAAACTGGAGGGCAATATGCCACAGGGACATAGAAAATGACACTACGTACAGATTTCCTGGGTGTTAGATAATTCCTTGATGGCCCTAAAATCTGTAAGTAGGTTTACACTGAACAATATGATGTAGATTAAAGATATTTGTCTCAGTCTCTAGTAAGCTTCTACACAAGAAGGAGCTTAAATCATAGAATCATTAAGGTTGGAGTAGACATCCAAGATCATCTGATCCAACCACCCCCTCTACCACCAATGTCACCCACTAATCCATGTCCCTCAGCACCTTGTCCAACCTCTCCTTGAACACCCCCAGGGACGGTGACTCCACCACCTCCCTGGGAAACCCGTCCCAATGCCTGACTGCTCTTTCTGAGAAGAAATGTCTCTTGATTTCCAATCTAAACCTTCCCTGACACAACTTGAGGCAATTCCCTCTAGTCCTATCGCTAGGTAGTTGTGAGAAGAGGCTGCTCCCCAGCTCCCCACACCTTCCTTTCAGGCAGTTGCAGAGGGCAATGAGGTCTGCCCCGAGCCTCCTCTTCTCCAGACTAAACAACCCCAGTGCCCTCAGCTGCTCCTCACAGGACTTGTGTCCCAGACCCTTCACCAGCCTTGTAGCCGTTCTCTGGACATGCTCCAGGGCCTTGATGTCCTTCTCCTAGCGAGGAGCCCAAAGCTGAACACAGCACTTGAAGTGCAGCCACACCAGAGTAGAGCACAGGGGGACAATCAGCTCCCTGGTCCTGCTGGCCGCACTATTCCTGACACAAGCCAGGATGCCGTTGGCCTTCTTGGCCACCTGGGCACACTGCTGGCTCATGTTCATGTGAGTATCAATCAGCACCCCCAGACCCTTTTCCTCTGCACAGCTTTTGAGCCATTCTCAGTGGAGTGTTATCTACACCACTGGAAAACGGGATGGGAAGGATAGGGAACAGGAAGGGAAGTGAATCTCCTTGGTGCTCCCTGCTGTCAGCTGTGCTGGGACTTGTGCATGAGATTTCTCCAGGTTTGTATCCACACCTTGCAAGTGGCTCTGCTTTTGAGCCACTCAACTCAAGTTTCAGTCCCCACATCTTGAAGCACTTAAGAGTTTTAATAGCTTAGATTTCACTTTGCAACTAAAAGCCTTATTTGCTACCTGTATAATTGCCTATTATTATCTGCTTTTCAAGTCACAAAGTGGTTTCTTCCTCCTGTGAATCTTTCCGTAATACCTCACTCCTCTGTCAGTGACAAGGCAGTTTCACAACTCTGACTTCTCTGAGCATAGCTGCTGTACTCTGAGAATTCAGTGGCATTTGGTTATGTTGTGGCAGCTGAAGCAACCCTTTTTGCCACTGCTGGCCTCAGTAATTACTCCAATAAATGACCTGAAATGCTCAGAAAGGTGCTATGTAGTGATTCTTGAACGTGCTGGTTCTGAACTCATGAAAATTCAGCCCTTTGGGTTGAAGGCTCCCATCAGCTCCCATTCATGGAGACAAAGCCTTGTGTTTTCTGGGTCTCCTGGTTGACTCTGGAGTCTGTGGCTCTGGCTTTTAACAGCAGCTGCTCAAATAATCCTGTTCTGTGTTTTGTAAATATTCAGGAGAAGAAGACAAAAGATTGTCTAAACGAAGTGAGCGATTTTGCTTTCTCTGAGAATTGAGTAGCTGCTAAACTGCTTCTCCAAAAATTCTCCAACAGCTCCAAAATATTTTTCTCCCCTAGTGATCTGTCTTATTATTTCTGAGCTGCCTTGTGGCCACGAACATGATGATACAGTGAGTTAGACCATCCATTTCCTGTTTTCTCCAGGACTGGGGACATACTATCTTGAGTAGAGTGTAGCAGAATGTGTTGGTTTGGTCGTAAGAGTGGAGATAGCACAGGGAAAGATAGCAGAGAACTACTCAAACTAATCCAACATTAAAGATGTTGATTTGCATTAAAATATATATATATATATAATTGTAGGTCTGTATTTGTTTCCTTGTTTCTGCTATGATCTTTCTTCAGTAGTGAAATAGCTTGCAAACAGAGGTGCAAATTTAACAATTTGTTACACTCCATTGCCCACCGCCCTAAAAGACAGTAAAAATCGCTGAAAACATCCTGTTTCTAGAAGCCCTCAAAGGAAATCATATATGGTCTGCAATCTTGAAGGGCATTCTGATGAATACACAGATTAGCTCTCCTGCAGTTACCCTCAGTTTGGAATTTTGAAGTCATGGTCATCAATCTCTGTGAGCAGTAACTAAGAGAGCAGTAAAAGCAAAATGTGCTCAGATATAGAAAAATCAAAAAAATAATGAGAAAGTTAGGTTAGAAGGCAAGAAGCATTCATGGCTAATCTTGAAGGGAACTACCAAAGGATCTGCACTCCCCATCACCAGTACAGTTTCCTCCTCCCTTTCTGCACCCTGTCCAGGATGTTCATGCCACTAACAATGCCCACTTGGCCATCCTTGCGAGCTTCTTATGTATTTTTATAGATTTTTCAAGAAACTTTTTTCTGTCTCCTAGGTTGTGAAGAAATGGATAGTCCTTTAGTACAGTTCATGGATGAAGCACGTAGGAACTGGGATAGGTTTTTTTTTTGGCATTTTAGTGACATGAATATTCAGGCTGTCCTGGGACATTCACTGGAAATCTCTTTTCTACCAAAGTTCTGAGCTTCCTAAGAACCCAGAAAGAGTTTACAAGCAGCAATTCAAAAAATGTTTTCATAGCCTTTGAAGAGCCACCCTGTATCTTCTGGTCCCCTTTTATGTTCGATACTTGTCAGAGCATTAAGATGAGTATTAATTGCTGAGCCCTGTAGGAAATGGGAGTGTTATGATGTGGTCTATAAAGGAAGATCTCACATATTTCAAAGCACTCGAGAAACAGACAAACCCAGATAACAACATCAAAGCTGACATTATGTTCTTCTTATAAAATACACAGCATTTGGTAGAGGAAGAAGATTTCATAATATAGTTGTGTTTCTGGAAGAGAATAAAATACCACTTTGTGAACATTTCAGAGCTGCAAGAGCTGCACTGTTCACAGCTCCTAAGCTCAGTCATCAATCAAAACTCTCTGGGAGACCAGTTCCAGTAGTCTGATGGGCAAGTGCAGAGAGCAGTGAGGAATTACACCTGGGCCAGGGAGGGTAAACTGGTTCAGCCGGGCATTTGCCAGGTGTGTGGGAGGGGAGGAATTTGCAAATGCTTGCCAGGGACTGGAGTTGACATTATCTTGAAATGATTTTAAAGTTCTTTGAAGTACAATTACACTTAACAGCTTTTCATTTTAATGCATTGATTTCTCAAAAGTAAGTATGAGATAACCTGGAGAAAAACTAGTGTTTAATCTAGATTTGAAATTTTGAATTTTTATTGTCTGTCTCCAGACCAGACCAGGGTCTCCATGATAACATCCAGTAGTGAGATCTACATACAGATTGAGCCCCAGGTTTTATTTAAAAACTAGATACTTTGGGAAAAATAATAATAATAATAATAATAATAATAATAATAATAATAATAATAATAATAATAATAATAATAATAATAATAATAAAAAAAAAGACTAACAAGTTTGAAGAGCAACCAGTAGAAATTCCATCATGACCTGGTAGCTCATCTCCAGAAAGCAACTGTGTATTGATAAAGTGTTCATTAAATAAAGCTTATTTCCATTATTATCCATCTCTGGTGGAGAAGCAGCAGAAGTCCCAGTGGAGAGATAGTACTGGATTACATAGATGAAGATTATCATAAAACAGACACATAAACAGCATGGATTCATAATGCACAAGAAGTCTACTTGATTGCTGAGTCTTTGGCTGTGCAGTCCTAGCAAGCACTCCACCAAGGCAGTTTTCCTGTGGGTGTAATTGCAGATGAGTCTGGAATAGCTTGGAGCCTGGGGTGAATGTAGTGCTCAGAAGCTGTGATATTTCTCAGCTTTGCTGCAGGAAGCTAAGGACTGCTGGTAAGCCACTACTGACCGATAGTCACTCCTGGAGCACAGTGGGCTCTCTGTGGAGCAGATCAGCTGCCAGAAGGTCTGTGGCATCTGGTCTTTCAGAAGAAAAGATAAACTAATATTTTTAAACTGTAGAATGTTATTTATTTTGCTCTTTCTATTGCCCACACATTCATACATCACTTTCTTTCTTTTCGAAGTCTTCTTTTCAAGCTCTTTTTCAGTGTGTAGGATCCCAACCATATACTAAACAGAAAAGAAAGGAAATCACTTGCTGAGCAGCCTTGCAGAAGAATCTCATGATCTAAGGTGCTCACCCTGCTTGCTGTGGTAAGGAAGGTATCCAGGTGCCTATGTGGGCCACTTCCATCACTTTATTGCAGTCCTGATGATTGGCTGGAGCAGAAAACTCTGGCTGGCATGAGTAGGAGAGGTGAAGAGCTGCAGCTGCCTTGAAAGCTACCTGCAGCTTTAGCATATCTTTTCTGACAATGAGCTTCTCACACATGGAGAGGTTGTCAATTCACAATCACTTCAAATGCAGGCAAAGCAGAATATTGGCCTATCTTTGTTCACAGGCCCATGCAACTGTAACAGCCTTTTCTGCACCTTTTCTTTTTTGAGATAAACAAATACGAGTTCCTGAATCAGAATTGGAGAGCTTAGACTGTAAAAATAAGCAGATGGCAATAGCACAGAGATTTATCTGTGCTCTTGTATGAGGTCTCCAATGTTGACAAGAGATGACTACTTTCATAACAGAAGGATTTTAGGGTTCAATTCCATAACTCAGTTTAGGCTGGTCTGAGTCAGGCTTTCCTCCGTCTCAGCAAGCCACATCAGTGACCAGAGTAACTTTTTTTTTTTTTTTTTTTCTTCATTTAGATTATACCCTGTTCATTAGCACAAATGAACTGAATGGAAAGAGGAAAATTGCTCCCCAGGCCCTGCATTTGGCAGTGAATTTTCTGTATAAAAAGGAAATGCCTGTCTCTTCAGCTTTAATTGTTCATATTCTTAAGCAAACAAAGAGAACATAGTAAAGAGAGGTTCACGGTATTCTTCCTCTGAAGCCATTCATGTGCCTCTGGGAAAGATTTGGCTTCTGTGCTTGCCAAGCTAATCAGTGAAACAGAAAACACAGAACATTAATGCGCATTTTAATCCCAGGCACTGCATAGTCACAAAAAAAAAAAAAAAAAAAAAAGAGAGAGAGAGAGAGAGAGAGAGAAAAAGTTTGAAAGATAAATCCACCTGATACCCATGACTACTTGACACTAAACACCTTGGACTAGAGAGAGAAAAGCAGAAGGGACTTTTCCCATTTTAGTACCAGCAAGGACAGGAATAACAACTGGAAGAAGAATGGATAGGACCCAAGTTCCAGGTTGGACAAACCCCAAATACACAAATTAATCCATCATCCAGTGTAATTAAGCATCACTGACATGAGCAGTGGGTTGCCAGAGCGGCCAGATGAACAGACGATGTGGCAGGCTTTCCACAGGTCTCAGTGTTAGCCTTGGCTCTGCTTGTACTGTGGATAGCATAAAGCCGACCAAAGGCTTTGAAATCCTGCTCCACGTTTCCTCTTGGGAAAGGCCTTCACTTAGCATCTGTATCTGAATCCTGACATGGCGTGGCTCTCCCTCACTTTGACAAAATATTTTGTAGCTGTGGGTTAGGTGTTTGGAGGCATGCACCGTGTGATGCAGCACACAGCGGAGAAGGTCAGGCTGGAGTGTGGGGCAGCCTCCCCTCTCCTTCCCTCTCCTCCCCTTCCCAGCCCCTGCTTGCTTTAGCTGTGTCCCAGGCAGCTTCCCTGAAAAGACGGGATGTGCCATGAGCAGCAGCAGAGGTGACTTGTCTCTTCTTGTGAGCAGCTTGCAAAATGTTGGAAAAGCAAGAAAGAGTTTCCTAAGTTTTGTTCTCACATCTAGAAAAGGAGGAACCCTATAGGACTGTGATTTAGATCAGCCCCTCAAGTGAAAGAGATGGAAGCAGGACGCAGGAAATCAGCATTCCTGTGACATCTTCTTGTATCGAGGCTACGGCCTCAGACAGGACTAGCAGCCTCTTATTTGCCAAGCACAACATCCAGCAGCTGAGCAAAGCCGCCCCCAAAATCCAGAGGAAGATCAGAGAGTTTCAAGAACATTTTGAAGCTTCATTTGACATTTCCCTGGAGATAACAAATCTGCAGGTGCTGCGTGCAGGGTCATGCCCAGAGCACCCATCCGGGCTGCAGTGGCCAGGGGCTGGGGTTTGCTCCCCAGGAGACTCAGGTGTCACTGCTGGCACCCGTGGAGCCGCACGGCCACAGATCACGTCAACAGCCATGGGCAAACTGAAACTGTGTTGGGAACTGGAGATCAGCAGCTGCTTGATCCACGAAAGGTGTGGAAGCCTCGGCAATTCTTCCGAGAAGAAAGCACTGCAAAGAGGTAACAGGCAGTAAACCTTCATGTATTTTCATTCTGCTTTGCATTTGTTCCACAGTCCTGGTTCCGGAAGATTTAAGATTAACTCCACAGAAGCAGTATTTGAGTTTCCATTTGAGTAAGTTGTAGAAACTATTGCAGATAAAGGAGCCTAAATTTACACATGTAAACATATTTTGCCCAGTAATTGGAACTTGGAACAGTCTTCACAGAGTATGCTGGCTGGCTACTCCGTACAGCCACATGCTAGTTGGGTGGTTTGCCTATTTATTTGTTCCCTGGATTGTTTAGAACACTGGATGATTCTGCATCAGGAAGGAAAAAATGGAAAATTACTACCTTGACCACAAAGTATTACAGAAATCCGTCCCCAAATAGCTGTGGAAATCTTTCTGTATTGCTTGGTCCCAGGTCCAGAGGTCATTTTCCAGTGCTTTCATTTAGCTCCTTAGACCTGAGATTTTGAGGCTGCAATTTTCCCAAGCACTGCATTTTGCAAACACACTCAAGCTCCGGAATTCTTTGCCTGCTTAAAGCTGTAGAGATGTGAGTGTGGTGCGGCATAGCTGTATGTCTGAAATAGCAGTATTTTTCAGCAGCTAAATGCCAGCCCCTCAAGTAAGTTCCAGCACTGCTCAGCAAACCTGAGGCTTTCCCTGACATTGAAAAATGCCCCTCTTTGCTTCTCATCAGTTAAGCCAGTCCTCCTTTGCTGCAGTATTTTCCTGGACTGCTGTGGAGAACATCACAGCCTGCAGCCCTGCTGCCTGCCAGTGTCCTGCACAGGCTCTCCTGCTTGTTGCCCTGGGGCAGGTAAAGCCACCTGAATTCCTTGCTGCCAGGTTTTTGTGCCCCTGGGCTGTCCGGGCTGTCCTGGGCGCGCCATCACATAATGGCTTCATTTCTTCAAGAGCCTTTGGTGAGAAATCCAGCACTTACCTTTCTGGGGACCCAAACTGGCTGTACATAGTGGGTCCTCCTTGTCCACACTGCCTTCTTTAAGCAAGAATGTTTCTCTAAAACCAAGGCATCCAAACATTTCCTCTAGTCAATCACCTTTCTCCACATGTGTGTTGATTTTGTTTTTCAGGCTGCCTGGAAGGGAAGCTGGACGTGCTGATTTGAAGTGACCGGGATTGCCCCTGGCTCTTGTTTTAGAAAGGATGCCACATTTGCCATTTTGTGTTCCCTTGGTGGTAAGACAGGTTTAATTTATAAATTAAAAAGCACAGTAATTAGTGTTTTTGTATTTGAGCACTTCAGACCTTCTGGGGAAGTACTGTTTGGAGTATGCTCTTCAGATTTCATTATTGTAACTTCATAACCTCTTTTGCCTGAATTAACTGAAAACTAAAAAAATAAATGCGTCAGAGTGAGTGACTGACAAAAACAAATGTCCCTTTCTGATTGTTTTTGCTTCTGCTGCCACATGTTTGCAGGCACAGAGAGCTGTACTACTCATCCCACCCCTGCTGAATTTCTAACCTGCAGAGGCTTTCAGCTGCCCGTTCTCCCCACGAGGTTGTGGCTGCTTCAGGCATCACCTGCTGCCCAAAGCCCTCCTGAGCCA
Source organism: Aythya fuligula (assembly GCF_009819795.1). Classification (NCBI taxonomy): domain Eukaryota; kingdom Metazoa; phylum Chordata; class Aves; order Anseriformes; family Anatidae; genus Aythya; species Aythya fuligula. Next base: position 20,832,097 of record NC_045571.1, on the reverse strand, counting down.
CAGCTCCTTGCACAGCTGCCCACAGGAACACTTGTCACCATATTCAGGTACCCATATCAGGGGCCTGAGGGGTGCTTTTGCCCAAGCAGAGCTTGGAAGGACACTAATTGCTGCCAGCTTCTCTGTGGGACCATCCTTTGTAAGCTAATACATTTTTTTTTTTCTTTTCACTTCTCTTCCTTTTCTCAGAGCTGCACAAAGAGACAGACTTGAAATGAATGCACACGTGGCCACTACAGCTTGAGCCTCATCTTTCTTCATTCCTCGCTTCCTCAGTACGTGAGTTATCCCAGCAAACCTATCACAACTTCAAATCAATCCAGGAGCAGAAATAATGGGCAAATGCAGGATGCCCTTGTTTAAAGGCAGGAAAATGCACAGCAAATGCTGAGGTACTACTGAAATTTTTCTCACCTTGTCAGATGCTTCCAAATCCCAGTTAATCAATTTGACTTCCTAGATGATGAGTGGAGAGGTGTAAATGAGAGGTCTCCGCTGTGTCTTCTGGTCTCTAATGCTTTGCCAATGGCTCAATGTGGCAGGATTCCCGTTACAGACTCTTGCCGGCAGAGTTGGAGCTCTCTGCCCTCAGATCCACAAGGCACTTGTAGATAGGCTTGTTTTTAAGACTGAAAAGTGAACAAGTTTTGAACTTCTCATCAAAGGCAACACAACTCCATGTGAATGCAGAGAGAAGTGTGCATCTAAATGCAGTTTCTGGATGGTCTCAGCTGAAGTTTAGGGTCTCCTGCTTACGGTGTCTGTATTTTCACAGACAGACTAAAAGCAATACGCAGAGGTTGGTGCACCGAAGAGCAGACTGCTTTCAGAGGTGAAGAAGTGTACAGTATCAGTATATGTACATGACACAGTAAAAATCGCCTACTTTCTCCATTCATTGTCAAGTCATTTTTGTTAGCAGTGAGTTTTCAGTTAAGGAAAAGATGGTTTGGGTTTCTTTTTTCTGTCCTATATTCCAACAGAGATTATGAAGAATGACCAGATTTAGCACCTACCTAAGAAGAAAACTTACCCTAAGGCGCGTTAAAGGCTTGGAGACTTCTGGAGCCAAAAGTCTACCACAGCAAAGGATACTGCATTCTTCTGAAATGTTAGGGTGGCTGCTCTTCCCAGAAATGGGGGCTATCCCTGTGGACTGCAGAGTGCCTACCAGTGCAGTGAGCTGCGCTGGCGTACCCAGAGACTCCAACAGGACTTTGCTGTCTGTCAGTGTTATCTGCTGGTTTCATACCACCCACAATGGATATCATGTGGCCAAATGTCAGATGGGAACCGAACACACTGTCAATGGCAGTCTGTGTGATTTTAAGGAGATAAAAAGGAAAAAAGAAAAAAATAAAGAAAAAAATAAAGGCTCAAGATGCAGACCCAAGAGGACTAGCTAGACAATACCCATCAGCTCAGACAGAGGGAAGATTTACAATGTCATATTGGTTTTCTTTGTTCTGTCACCCAAATCTTTCAGCTGAAAATTCAAGGACTATCAAATCCATTTTAAAGCCTTTCTTTTCCAGCCACTCTGAAGTTCCATTATTAGTAGCTATTACGTACTTGCCATTTGTGTTTTGAATAATAAAGTCTAAATTGTAACAGTCCACAGAAAATCAAATGCAATTGCTATTGCATTGTTGGTCTTTTCTTGTTTTCTTTCTTTTTTTAAAATTTTTTTTTTCTTTTTTTTTCTTTTTTTTTTTTTTTCTTTCTATTGAAGCTCTTTTTATAAGACTTTTCCCTCCACCCACTTGCTTATGATGAATGTAAGTGCTCTTTAAAATATATGCTAATGGAAGATTTTAATCTGAAATAATGTGTCTGAAAGCACTGTTCCCATTTATATGGACAGCTAATGCTGGATCATACTCTGACCCTGGGGAAACTGTGCCTGAATATCACTGGAAGTTTAACTTACAGTTCCTGCCACCTGAATTTTAATTTGACTTAAGACAGCAAATGAATTTAAAATTTCATTATAGTTTCTGTTTTGAATTTGAAATATCAGATGTTTAGATATCTGACATTTTTATCCCAGGTAGGCAAAGCTTCCACACAGCTCTGTCTGGAGGGAGGCTTGAAGTCCCTGCTTTGTGAGCTGAGCTCAAATGGAATAGTAATTTGAAGGGAAGTGGTCTGGTGCAGAAGATCTTGCCCTGCAGTTCAGAATTTGTTAATTCAATCCCTGGCTATGCTGCCATCACCTTATGTAAACCTGAACTGGCTTTTTAAATGCAAGTCTCATGAGGGAGAAGGGGTGAGTAACCTACATGTTGCCCATCTGTATACATTAAAAGGTGAATGCAGGTATCATGCATGGTGATAAATATTTCAGAGAATTGGCTGTGCCTTTTGTGCCTCAAAATACGACGATGATAACAGAGCAGACATCAATATTTGAGAGCATAAGTAGTTTTCCTGAAGCTGGTAAGTTACAATGCCTCTGTACCTGTGTATCATTAATTCATCAGTCTAGAGGGCATTTAGCCCTCCAGGAGACAAAATGACCTTCTGACATTTAAAAGTAAGACACCAGAAGGAAAAATATTGAATGCCTTTAACATCTTCAGTCTGCAAAGTCTCCACAGAGACAGGCAGGTAACTTGAATTTTGCCCAAGGAAAAAATGCAGAACACTCGAAGCAAATTTATTCCACAGCACAGCCACTCCTGCTCCTAAAATATTTTCTGGTAGGCAAAGAAGCGGACTGGTGTCAGAATGACATGGAAGCAAACGCTGGCTGCTCCATAGGGTGCCTGAGGGGCAGTGGGGCCAGCAGCTGGTGCAGGGGCTGGGAGAGAGCTTGCTGTGAGGAAAAAAAAAAACACAGGAACCTTAAAGCCAGAGCATGACAAGTTTCATTAATATGAATTATTTCAAAATAACTTGATTTAAATGAAATGTTTTAAACAGTGCCTTTGGAAACATGGCTGACTTGTTTTAGTCTCCACTTGGGTTTCAGGTTGCAGTCTGAGACCTTCAGTTCATCCAGAAGTTCAGGCACATGCGTGAACGTCAGGTGCAGCAGAGCACCACAACCTGTGCTAGCTCTGAAAGCCACAGACAAGTGCTGTACTGAGTCAGCTTACCAAACGAGTCTGGACGGGGACATGCTGTGGGTTGTGTGCTGGCTGGCTGAGGTAGGTGTGTCAATGTTAGCTATCAGGGAAGTGCACAGAGTGAGTGGGGTGGAGAAGGTGGACTGCTCCTGGCCAAACCTCTTCTTCTTCCCCCTTCACTAAACAGGGGGCAGTCGTCCTGGGCAGGAGTGAAGGCCAGGGAAAGTAGCAAGCATCACCCAGCTTCTGGCCCATCCTCAGTGCAGAAATGAAGCAAGCAGTAAGGCATAAGCAGAAAATAGCAGGACCAGCTGCAAAGGGGAAAGTCACTGTCCCCAGTCAGGAGGGCTAATAAGGATTATTGTTGTAATAAGAATACTGGAGACAGTGACTGCTGTGCTTCAGGTTTTCATTCTTCAGCAAATGAGTGCTGGACTGTTTCAAGAGGTTCTAGCACATACATGTAATTAAATAATTTGTACCTGAAGAAAGCTAATATGCCTGGGATTCTGCTGTGAATTTGATTGAATTCATAGCTTTCATCTTGGAACACGCTTGCAGTTAGAAAGCAAGTAATAATGTGTGTCAGGTAAGACAAGCATGAGAAGATAATGAAATGGCTCTTGAGATGCAAGGGAATGGCCAGCTTCCATTGCATGGTAACACAGAGAAAGCCTGACTTTAGGAAAGAGAAAAGGACTGCACTTGGTGCTGTCAGCCTGAGGAGAGGAAGGTCCCTGGGCGGCGGGGGAGGCAGCAGCCCCGTGGCCAGGGCACCGAGGTGCCATCACCAGTGAAGGACCACGGCTTCGCTAACAGCCACGTAATTCAGACCCCGAAGGGCTTGTCAGGCCTGGACGATGTTTGCTGTGTGTGGAGATTACTTCAGCTTCCTTCAGCTGAGATCGCAAAGTTCACCTACAGTTAGGTGGCTAACATCTAACTTAATTTTAGTTTTTATGTATCTTTATACAACTGAATGCTTTTTTTTTTTTTTTAAACTAAACCCATTGCACCGTGTATGATAAAAGTCTAGTGCAATCAAGGAGTTGTGTCATAATTAAACTTCTGGACCAGAAAGAAAGATGTGTTAACAACAAAATGGTCAGTGATGGCACCAAGGAGACCAAGATAAAAGGGAGGTGGACTATGGAAAGGAAAAAAACACTGGTAAGAGGCAAAAATTGTGCAGAGGGAAAGGAGGGAAAACAGCCATGGACAGAATCAGATCATAGGGGAGACTGGAAGTGGACAGAAAGCCAAACCTTTTTTTTTTTTTTTTTTTTTTTTTAATAAGGTGTGAGCTACACACACATACACAGGGTGGAAAATGAGAAAGACAGTAATCTCCACTTCAGAGATATGTCTTCTAAAATCTTTAACTGAAAACTAAGCTGCCTTTATGTTTTTGCAAATCTGTGTCAAAATCCATCAAGAGGGATCCAGGCATGGGAAAAAGCACTTACCTAAGAAGAATGCATCAGTGCTGCAAATCCACTAAGAGCCCCACTTCAAGAATTCGGACTTGGAGATTTTTGTGATTTTTTTTTCCTTTCCCATTAATTACTTTACCAGCATCTCTGCGCAGCCAGATGCTCCATACCGAAAGGTCAGTGGAGGACCCTGTCTGTGTTCGACGCCCACCCTGTGCCCGCTGCCCCAGCCCCCTGCCAGCAGCCTGGCCGCAGGCTGTGCTGCAGCACCTGCCGTGTGCTCGCTGGGACCGCAGGCAGCCTGGCTCCGCGCTTCCCAGCCTGGGGACTTGACCCAGAGCCCAGTGAAGACAATGCAAAGATCTTCATTGAGTTCACTGGTCTTCCAGTCAAGCTTCTTGGCAACTGCCTTTCAGAAAGGTGCCATAGGCACTGAGTTTCTGTGCCAGCTGGTCTGGGAATTAACGTGTGGAGGAGACCAAGCTTTACCCTTGGCATCCGGGGCTGTGTGTTCTGGCAGCCCACACAGAGGAAGGCACCATTCTAGCTCCTGTAAATGACTTTTGAGACTGACCAAATCTCTTGGAGTAAGAAGAAAAGAATCTCATTCTTTTTTCACAAGAACTGATGAACAGCTTCTGTTCAAAAGGAAGTGACAATTTTACTACACGTATCAAGCATCCTATCTGCTTTTTCTTACACAGTGAAAGAATAGCATGATCCTTGTAAAGGTAATACAACAGCATGAACCTCTTCACTCTTCTAAATGTCATAGAGGAAAACGTGAGTTATGATTCCCATACAGCTCTCTCTATAGGAAACTTCTATCTTTGGACCTCTCCTTTATGTTCCTGCAAAGCATACGCGAACCCACGGCACAGAATAAACCAAAGACTCGCTAATCGCCGGCGTTGCTCGCTACCTCCACTCGTCCATGCCGGGAGATGAATCGTGTGCCTCGGCGCTCGGGTCCACCTGGCATCCAGCTCTGCAGAGCCGCGGGCTGCCGTCAGAGCAAAAAATCGGTAAACGCTGCGGGAGCCGGCGGCGGGGAGCCCCCCAGCTCGCGCCCGCTCAGGGAATGGCCGTGGCCGAGGGATCTGCCCTCGGGCCGCTCCGGGGGGGCAGCTCCGAGCCCGATCCAGCCCGGGCACCCCCCGGCTGCCCCCTGCGCCCCTGGGCTGCGGCCCGGAGGGGTCGGGGAGGGGCCGGGCCGTGGCGGCGGCTGCCCGCGGTGGGGGAGCGCCGCCCCCCGCCTGCTGCCGGGGCGGGGGCTCGGGGCTTCGGCAGCGCCCCCCGCATCAGCGCCGCAGCTCGCAGCCGGCCCCGCTTCACCTCCGGCCCTCCGCGGCTGCTCGGGGGTGGAGCGCAGCCCCCGGGCCGACCCGCCCCGCGCCCAGCCCGGCAGCAGGACCCCGGGGGGCGCCTGCCGAGCCCCGGGGGCTTCCCGAGGAAAGGATGCGAGCGGGAGGATGGCACGAGGGGACGTAAGTGGCGGCGGGTATTAGCTTTTTTTTTTTTCCTCCTGTTGTTTGGGTTTTGTTGGGGAACTGTGAATAACTTGTGCTTGCAACGCGCGTGCTCTTCTTTAAAGATTTATCCGGTGCAGAAAGTGAAGCGTTGATTTATGTTGAGAATGCAAGTAATTTGTCAGACTGTGTTTGGAAAGATGTACTTAAATTCTTTGGAATGAAAGCATCAGGAAGAAATTACTGTTAAAGCAGGGAGGTGTATTCAGCCAGCCTCTTGCAACCAGATCGTAGAAGAGCCGGGAAAAGTTGAACCAAGGTGTGATCTTCCTCTCTGGTCCTTCAGACTATATTAAATTATATAATTGTATAATTTTTCAGTTGAAAGCTGAACTCTTGTATTGCATGCAGCCATAGTGTTCCAGCTCATCAGGGTAATCTGCATTTAAACACTGTCTCAAGAAGACAGGATGGCCATCTCTGCTGCACCTGTGGTCTAAAGCAACAGCCAGTGCTGACAGCTTCAACAAGCACCTCACATAACGTTTTAGTGGGTACAGAAAGATCTGAAGAGAAATTCCATGTCAGAAAATCAAGTTGTAGCTCCGTCATCTTTCTAAGCTCTTCCATTCCCCTTGTCCATTTGTTCCTAGAGCCTTCCTTGGAAGAAATAAGGTTCAGCCATGGAGTGGGCCAGGTCAGAAGGCTGATCCAGCTGGAAAAGCTGATTATTTAATTTTCAGCTGGAACAGCTTCTTGATTTGATTGTACAGGTACCTAGACATAGGCACAAAAGAAAAGTAGTAACCAAGTCCCCCTTCATTACCCACATTTAAGGCTGTGGCACCCTGATCACTGTGAACTATCTAGAGTGCAGGTCCTGCAGGTAGTCCATGAGAAACAGGCTTCTCAGTCACATGGGCACTTCAGAAAACCTGTCTGCACATTTTTTAAATTAAATAATCAGTCCTGAGATGTTTCTTGATCTGTTTTGACCCATGCATTGTAGTAGTTTCTTGAAACTCAGATTCCATTACAAGCCACTCTCTCAGGGTAGCAAAGACAATTGTACACATGAGATGCAGGGAAGGCAGTAGGTGTTTTCATCTGTCATACCACAGCGTCATCTCTCAGGCTCAGTGATGGCATTTCAGTGCAGCATGAATATCCCAGATGTGCTTGTTCAAAGATGAAAGTGGTTCTGCTAGAGCTGACTAAAATTGTCTGTCTTTGTTACACGTACACTGCGCTACCTTTACAGATCACTGTGGCTTCCTTTCATTGAAGAGTGAAGAATGATTGCCTTGGTGTATACCACAGCAGACATTAAAGAGGCATGGAGAACCACATGCGCCTTTCCCAGACATGATAAACCTCACAGGTCTTTTAACACCCCAAGTGGAGCGGAGAGACTGTCTGCTCTCCCCTTGCAGAAGTCCAGGTGAATGTAGTTCTGGACGCTCTCATTTCTGGTGTGAGCATCAAGTCTTTTCTGGGTTGTGCCAAGCTCCTAGTCTCGGAGATGTGTCGCTGCAATGAGTCCCCTGTGCCAGCCGTCTTCTTCAAACAGGATGAACGATCCCTTTCCTCACTTGCAGCTCTCATTTCAGTTTCATAGCAGCACCCCAGCACCATGTCTTGTGAGAAAGTCAGATTAGGACCTGCTCTAGGGCTGGACAGATACTGAAACAGGGAATAAAGAGGTCAGATATAGAGACCGGGATTTTCTGCCTGTTGCACTAGAGCTGCTTTGCTCTAGCAGAGTCCATGAGCATTTGTCATGCTTCCTGTCCTTTCAGGGTTATTTCATGCATAAATTTGCCCAGGAAACTGCCACTGCCTGTACTCAAAATTTCTTCTTCTCTTTGTCTCCTGCATAATTGCACCTTCCTCCCACCCCAAGTTGTTTCACATCCACTGCTTTTGAGGGCCATCCTCTTGTAGGTCCTCTGTATTCCCTACACTCACCAACGTAAGCAGACAAGCAAAGGAGATGTTATTATGGGAATGTATGGGTATGAACACACATATGCTGCTTACTTCTGTAAGAAATCTGTTGATCCCTGATTCTTGCTCAGTGATATTTGCAGCTGAGGTCCAGAGGCAGGAGCAAGCGGTGTGTTAGAGCTTGGGATCTGCTGAAAGCCTGCTTCAGGCCCACCACCTGCTATGCAGTGAGTTCACTGCCCTCAGCAGCCTGACAGTTTGCTGTGTGGGGAGGTATTTCAGGGAGCTTTTAGCGATCTGAAAGCACTGATTATTAATCCTGCACTCCATATGAAGTCCATTGATTTGTGCACACAGTCATGGAGCTTGACAGGAATTGCATGTACAAAACAAACCGTCTCTCCTCTCTGAGAACCCGGAAGAGTTTCTAAACAACTTTCTCCTCCTGTATGCAGCATATCCAGAAATACTGGTGTGCGTGGTTCATAAGTTCCACCCAACACCAACAGATCAATGCAATATAAAATAATCAGAAATGTGTAAAAACAATAAAAGGAGGCCTAAAGGTGAGTAAGCAGAGATTTTTTTGTCTAGTGAATTGTTCTGGTGCACGTAGCATTATGTACTGGTTTGTATATGGTATAAGTGTGTAGTCTGGAACTTGCATGCCACTTTTATTGCTAAGTCTCACCTTTTGCAGGAGAGACTATTTTCTCACTGAAAATGAAATGCTGTAAGCTGAATTCAGCTGTTGTTTAGAAGAGAAAATATGAAATAGATCAAAGTTGACTTCTGATGTGATTTCCACATTCTGAACCACTTTGGGATAATTGTTGGGGTTAGATGCAGACAAAAGCTTCTTGTGCTTTTAAAGGTGGTATCCCAAATGGCTCTGTCTTTATGTTTCAACAGGGAAGAACCAGGTGTTTTGAAGTAGAGGATGAAAGCACCAACTGAGCAGCCTTCTCTGAAAGCTGGAGGAAAAGTGGGCTCAGCTGAGAACAAATTAGAACAAGCTGACATGGAATTAAAGCAACTTCAAGCTCCATCTGAGGTTTTCCTACATTTACTTCATGTAATAACTAATTATTCTTTCCAGCCAACCTGTGGAGCTATTACTGTTCTTGATATATGAAGGGGTTGAGGGTGTGCAGTGCCAAACCAGCCCCTTTCCAGTGTGCCTGTTGAAAATGCTCCCCAGTGCTGCCTCTGCCCCTGAGGAACCCATCACACCTTAGAGGCTCCCTTTGGCTTTGCACTTAAAGATATTGTTCATAATGCCAACTGCATCTTCATCAGCTTCCTAGAGAACCGAGCAGTTGAAGCTGACAGATCACTTGCTATGCCAGCTAGAGCTGTGGTCCCAGCTGCCCTGAGTGATCAGAGTCTGGCTAACCCGCCATGCCTTACTCCCTGCTTCAGTCGTACAGGCCACAGATGAGAGGTTTTCTTGAGGAGTTTGACCATTACTCTTCCTTGGTCAAACTCATGTCAGTATACCAAGCAACTAACAGGACCACCTTCAATTGGACAGACAGCCGCATTGTGGAGTGGGAGAAATTTGCTGAGCTGGCTAAATATGAGCCAGAGTCCCAGAAGCCAACAGTGAAGGCTCTCCTCATCGTGGCGTACTCGGTGATTATCATCATGTCGCTCTTTGGGAACATGCTGGTGTGCCATGTGGTGCTGAAGAACAAGAGGATGCACTCAGCCACCAGCCTTTTCATTGTCAACCTCGCGGTCTCTGACATTATGATCACGCTGCTCAACACACCTTTTACCTTGGTAAGTGGCATGCTGTGCTGTCCTTTCAGCCAGGAGGGACATCTTGTGGAAAGGCTCTGCCTGGTGGTCTCAGGCTCTCTGCTCATGCTGTTCTAGGACTGAGGCATGAACCCAACAGAAATAAGTCTGATAGACAACTCTGCCAGGCAAGTAAAACTCTGGTCAGGAAACTGTGTGCTTCCCTTGCTCTTCTAGACTCTATTTCCTAAAAGACTCCGAAGTCTCTCCAGGTATGCTGCTGAATGGGGAATGGAGAATAGGTGTCTGGATATGTACGTGATGTTAACATACATGCTGGGGGATTGCAAGGTCAAACTTAAGACTTAGTGGGTCAAAACAACTTGAATGCTGGTTGTACTTAGATAACTGGAAGAAAGAAGGCAAGTTCTTCAGATCTACCAGATGGATTAAGTCTTCAGTGAAAGTTCTCCAGACCTGCAGGGGGTGGTTGTGTGAGCAAACTATGGTCCGCTTTTTCCAAATAAAATTGTCAGTATAATCAAAAAGTTATTACCATTGCTCACGAATGATGTTTATGTGATTAAGCCAGGAGGGCTGCAACAGGACCATTCATTTCAACTATGTTTTTTAACCTTATAAACTCTTCTGTAAAGTGTTTTGAAATCCAGCATAGCTAGTTGGGTTTCAGGTGAGGCTGCCCAGACAGCCAACCAAAAAGCATGAGCTGGCTCGGGTGCTGTCCAGGGGCTTTCCCTGTGGATTTCCTTACTGATGGCTTGTTTTCCCCTCAGGTTCGGTTCGTGAACAGCACGTGGATCTTTGGGAAGGCCATGTGCCACATCAGCCGCTTCGTGCAGTACTGCTCGCTCCACGTTTCCACGCTGACTCTAACAGCCATCGCCCTGGACAGGCACCAGGTGAGGCACTGCTTGTCTGCGCTTCCCTTGCAAGGCTCCCCCCAAGCCCCTGCCAGTCTTGGCTGAGCCGGCGGTTCAGGCTTTATTTTAAATGGGGGCCTTGAAAGACAGCAGAGCCGCTGCTGAATGAAACACGTTTGTTCAGCTATACAGGGAATTTTTTCAAATATTTTCAGCTTTCTATCCCTAAAGCCATAAAACACTGGTCTGTATCATTCTGAGCTTAAATTCTGACCTCGTCACCTGTTTGTTCTTTTGTTCTTCTTTTCCCACTGGGCATTTGCTGCATCATCCAGATGCAGGGCAGATTGAGTTGGTAGCAATTCTTGTCTCACTGCAGCAGTGAGTAAAAAGCAATCCTGATGTTAAAGTTCTAAAGTAGAGGATTAAAGTGTAACTGTGGGACTGATGCTGGACCGTAAAGGGGAGTGGCAGAGTGAGAAACTTCTGTTGGCAACACTGGGAGGACATGTTGGAGCTGTGAGAAGACTACCTGCCATCTGCCTACAGCCAAGCTGCATCAGTTGCTTACTTACTGTAATAAATACTCGAGGTACTGCAAGTAGACAAAGGAGGAGGTAGACCAGGGCAGTGCTTATTTCTAGCAGTCACTCTCCTTTCCTGTATTATATATACACCTATCAGCCAAAATGATGTTCTTCAGACTTTGAGCTTTTATAAGCTTGTTATCTTTTAATCTAACTCAGGAAATTTCATAAAAGGTGAGTAAATCCCTCAAAACATGGGAGAAGGGCTCAGCTTGATAGGTTTAGCTAGTACAGAAGACATTTTGTTATGTAATTTATACAGAATAAATGAACGTATTCATTATTGAAGAGACTTGTGTAGATTTTCTTTAAGTAACCTACAATTTAAAGAAAATTAGTCTCACAGAAGAAAATAGAGAAAAAGTTTATTTGAAAGCACTTCTGAAAAGTTGAAGGGTTGACATTTTCTAGGTCACTCTAATAAGCAGGACATTTTCCTAATCATGGATGTTATTTTCTTAATAGCATTAGATCATGTGAAAAATACCTCTGCTGTGTGTACTGGTGGAGGCTTTGCTTTCTCATGAGATAAGAGTCACTGTGAAGTCTTTATTACAGGTCATTCTGAACCCACTAAAGCAAAGGATGTCACTAACAAAAGGAGCGCTGAGCATTTCTGTTATCTGGCTGATGGCAACCTGTTTCTCCCTGCCACATGCCATCTATCAAAAGCTTTTCCAGTATAACTACAGGTGAGTTCCTCCCTGGCACATCTGACCCCTTCTAAGCAAGAAGTCTTGCAGCCTTCAGCTGCAGTGGTGGTGGCTTTTAGCAGGCAGAGCTCCTGGAGGGGCTCCCAGGTTCGGGGGGGGCAGGCAAGAAGTTGGTGGAATCAGTGGGAATTTGTGTCTGAATAAAATCTAATTTCCTATGGCAGAGGTGGCTGCTGTGAAGAGCCTTGTGGCTCACTTCAGTGCACATATGCGCTCAGGACGTCACTTTGTTTTCATCTCCCCAAAATCAGGACGAGTGGGTCAGTCTCACCTGTGCAGCCTCGTTCTGGTGGTAGGCTGTAAGGCACAGGTGGGCAGGTGGTGCAGCTCCACTGGGGCACGGCAGCTCGGGGCCTTCTTGAGTTTCATTGCACCTTCAGGGTGGGCTCTGTCCCCAGTTTCTCCCAAGGGCCTTTCCTCTTCCCTCCTCACACTCACTCAGCTATTTAGTCCCAAGAAGACCATGTCTATCCAGCTTGCCCAGTACCCAGACAAGGAGGAAGTGGAGAGCAGGTGCAGCAGTTTGAAAAAGAAAGAAAATAAAACTTACCATGTAAACATCTGGTACTTGCTTTAGCAAGACTACAGAAAACCACCTGAAAAACTGTTTCTAGTATGCTTCTTTGTCTTCCCTAGCAATGAAGAGGGCTCTTTGCTTGGCAGAACACAACAAAAACTATTAAAAGAAGGTAAAGTGGAATTTCACACCCACGTGAAGACTTCTGAAGCATCAGAAGAAAGTGAAGGTTCTGCTCTGGAGAAAAAAAAATAAAAATAAAAAATATGCTTATCTTCTCATCTACCTGTTAGTCTAGTGAGGGCTTTCATTGTTAGGAAGTCACCCTTTCTACTAGGGAGAAATAAAGAATCAGAAGTCTTGTTTGTGTTTGCCCTTGCCATCTGTTTTTCCTCCACATTATCCGATCTACTGCGGTCCTCTTGTCCTCATGAGGCTCAAGAGTGGCATGTGGCAGGAATGCCGACAGACCCATGCGAAGCTTTTCCCTGGGTGCACAACATAGGTCAGGAGAACCCACAACCCACACGCCTGTGGTGTCACTGCAACCTCCTGGCCACAAAGTAGGCCATAATGCTACATGGTGTGTGGTTTTTGTGGTGCTGCTTCATATTGCTGCTGCCTGCATTTTGCAGGAATGCCGGGCTCGAGGCCAAGGGACTGGAATTTTCAGCCTGAGAGCTGAGTACCAGGGAGCAGAGTAAGAAGACAGCAAGAGAAAGATTTTTGTTGTAGGTATTGAGCTTCTGTATAAAGGACAAATGTCTTTCTTCCTACGGTATGGCCACTTCTCTCCTATCAGTGTGACAGGGAGAGCATTCAACTATTCGCACAGGCTTTTTATAGCTGTTTGCGTACAGGAGGATACACAAAATAGGAGAGTGATCAGGGCTTTCACAGCTCTTCCTTGCTTGTGCTTGTAATTTATTTGCTGAGAGATGCCTTATGGGGGATATAAGATCTTCAACCGCTTAGACTTTGTAAACAAAGTGCTGGGTTACTCCAGTGCTTGCATTGCTTCGCAGCTGCGCTCAGGCTATTACTGAACGAATTGCTTATGAATGAACAAATGCCGCTATCTCTTTCACTGCACCTGTCTCTGCTCATCCTTTAGTGTGCCCAGAGGAAACCTAGCCTCGAGCTGGCATGAGGCAGCTCGGCGATATAAGGACTTCCAGGACACGTTATTCTCATCGCTGTTTTCCATTGAATAAAAATCCCGGTTGTAATATCGCCCATAATAGGTCCTGTGGGGCAGGAGCCCCTGAGACATCCGAGCGGGGAGCTGTTCCTCCCATGGGAACAGGGATGGGCTCCAGCAGCGCCGGATCCCGCTGGCTGTGGTGTGCGGTGGCGCAGCCAAATCCGTGGTGACCCCGGGCTCCACCAGCACCCAGCGGCCTCTCCGGCCTCGCTCTCTGCCAGCCGCCATCCCTGAGCAGGCAGGAGCTGCTTCTCATGCCTGCACCATCCGCAGGCCAGCTGGCAGCCCCAGGGCACGGCCTGGCCTCCCCGTGCCCCCCAGGAGGAAGCGCGGCTGCTCTCCTCTCCCACGAGCATCCTCGGAGCCCGCTGTGGCTCCGCTCAGAGCTCTGCTCCCTGCCCTTTGTACTACCTCTTCACAGGCGCAGCTCCACTCACTGAAGTCCTTTTCCAAGCAATCTTCTATTTGTGGCACAAAAGCCAACTCCGAGGGTTGAAAACAGGATATTAAAGATATTAATCAATACTGCAGCAAATAATGTGGCTTGATGGAGGCTAACAAGTGAACAGAGGACAAGGTTTGAAGAGAAAAGGGCAAAATGGAGTAAAAAAAGAAAGAAAAGGAGAGAACATCCACAGGAAATAAATTTCTGAGAGCCCCTTCCTCTTAAGGTGTTATTGTTTCCAGGCATCTGCTGTGCCATGTGGAGGAACACTTGGTTCTCTGCAGGGGCTGTTGAGGTACGTGTGCTGAGAGCAGCAAAGCAGCGAGGGAAATGCTAACAGAGCACGTGTCTGTTGTGCTGAATTTGGCAGGTTAGTTAATTTCTGTTGAATTAAGCTATCAGATATAGTTAAACTATTTTTTTTTAATTTATTTATTTTTCAACTGTTGTTTTATTTATTTATTTATTTATTTTTGTTAGTTAGCCACCAGAAGTTAAACTGGTGTTCAAGTTAAACCAGCGTTAAGCAATCCATTTTTCCAATAGCTGTGCCTGTTTTAGGAGGCAGCAGTAAGGTCCCTGGAGGAAACATGACGGGCAGGACACAAAGCCGTGCTGTCAGGGGTGCAGGTGGCTCTGCAGGGGGCACCCAAGCACTCCCTGGTGCAGCTCTCGGCCTCCAGCCCCGGCTGCCTGCAGTGGAGCCCCGGACAGGAGGGTGGCTCAGTGGCATAGTGGGGCCCTCAGGGTGCCCTGGGCAGGGGGGAGGCTGCAGCAGTGTGGGCAGGTCCAGCGTGGCAAAGACAAGTGAGAGCTAGGGCAAGCAGGCTGCAGCGATGACCCAAGCGTGTCCTGAAACTCTGCTGCGTCCCGGCTGTATCGGGTCAGTTGTGCGTGGACAGACAACTGCTTGAACAGGCCATCCACAATAGGAGTAATGCATCCTGGGCTGGATTTCTGGGTGGACACATTTAGGGAGACCTGGGCATCATGTGTGCTTTACCTGGGTATGTAGGAATCATGTACAAGCTGGGAGAACAGCAGGGAGTTCAGTGGTGCTCACCCTTTATCACCTCTCCTCCTGCATTGGGATTTTCAGGAAGAGAAAGGTGACACTGCTGTGTCTGTGCCCAGGCACACGCAGGGAAGGGGCAGATCTGATCAGTTCAGTGCTTCTTCCACAGGAGCCCATTTGGTAAAAAGGGGCCTTCAGGAGCAGCTTCTTGCCATGTTAAGGGGACTCATCCAATTAAAATCCACTGCAGCTTCAAAGAAGAAACTCCACATTGTCATTCTAAGACTTTCTTGTATCAGACAACACAACAATTTAGGAAGAAAGGTGATACAAATACACAGTAGCCAGTCAGCATCAGTGAGAAAGATATGAAGAACATCATGAGAGAAGGCTTTCTGCGAAACTGAAAATAAGCAATTTTGAATTAGCTTTGTTTGGTTGAGATTAGCAAAATCTGGCCCTCCTCTGTCAGCATTACAAGCCAGAGGAAGTGGTTGTGGGTGGTGTGAAAGCCCCTCTATGGTTTGCCAAATTAGCAGCATCCATTTACAAAGCAACGTCCACATACTATATATGTATTTCTTTGTTTTCAAGGGAAGCCACTGTCCGGAGCTTGTGCGTCCCTGATTTTCCTGAGCCTGCAGAACTGGTCTGGAAGTATCTGGACCTGTCTACCTTTCTCCTCCTCTACCTCCTGCCCCTACTCATCATCACCGTCACCTACACACGCCTGGCTAAGAAGCTGTGGCTCCGCAATGCCATCGGAGACATCACCACGCAGCAGTATATCACCCACCACAAGAACAAGAAGAAGAGCATCAAGATGCTGATGCTGGTGGTGGTGGTCTTTGCCGTCTGCTGGTTCCCTCTCAACTGCTACGTGGTGCTCATCTCCAGCCTAGGCATCAAGACGAAGAACTCCCTCTATTTTGCTCTGCACTGGTTTGCCATGAGCAGCACCTGCTACAATCCTTTCATCTACTGCTGGCTGAACGAGAGCTTCCGCTCGGAGCTCAAGTCCCTGCTCTGCATGTGCCAGAAGGTGCCCCAGCCTCGGGACAACGTGCTGCCGCCTGTTATCACGTCCTGCCGAGAGGCATGGATGGAGCAGGCCAGGTGCAGGAAGGGACCTTCCTCCCAGACCATTTGCTCCACTGTCAATGTCCAGACAGCCAACACCGATCTGTGAGCCAAAGGGCAGAGGTGAGTTGGTTGGTGGACATCAAAGGGCATCTCCATGTTTCTTCTCAGGAATCCGTGTTGCTGTTCTGGTTGATTATTACTGCTTTTCACATATTATTTACTGGTATCACAGTAGTACCCACTTTACTCAGTGCTGTGGAAACACAGACTTTCAAACACCCTCTCTCCAAGCCCCCAGTTGAAACTGGCCCAAGGAGCAGGCAAGCATGCAGAGAACATGGGAGAACATGGATGGGGTAGTTGCTTTGCAGGGGGCTCCCATCACTGTAACAGCACAGGCTGTGGGACCCCTAGATTTACAGAGGAACAAGTGGATGGAGTGACGTGCTGTGCCCAGCACACAGAGCTCCACGCAACCAAACCTCCACCCTCAGCGGCACCTGGGGAGCAGAGACAGTAAACAGGAAGGGATCGTCCCCACACTGCAGCTGAGACTGGAGCTGTGCTTCATAACCAGACACAATTTCATATAGTCCAGTGAGAATTCCTTCTAATTTCTATTATAAACTCATTAATTCATCAAATAAACCTACACAGGAACTAAAGGCCACAAAATATTGCATCAGGGCTGTAGCATTCACTAACTGAAGAATTAAATTATTCTACATAATTGCTATTTGTAAGAGAAATTCATTTAGACAGCTGAATTGACTCAGAGTAAGAGGGAAAGTTTTGTTTACAATCCTGGGAAAAATACAGTTTAATTTAGATGTGCTTGGGAGGTAGATGAAGAAAAGAAGATGGAACAAAGGAAAGAGAGAGAGAGGAAGAAAAAAAAAAAGAAAAAGAAAAAGACAAGGACAAGAGACAAAGAGGCGGGCAGAAACCAGATTTGCTATGTGATTTGCAAGCAATGTTGGGCATTGGGAACAGGATCTGCTTCAGACCTAGCCAGAGCTATCCCCTCCCCATCATGTCACCCCTGTAATAAATTGCACCAAGACTGGAGATCAAGAGAGGCTGAAATAGTCCCACAAAATGCACTGCTCTAAAGTTGAGAACCCTTAAAGCAAGCCTCAAAATGTGTTCATTGTGCTCTCCGCAAGTTGTGCTCAGTATGTCTTTTCATAGTCCCCTTTATGTGTGCACACAAAACACATGGTTTCGAAGAGATCCATCTTTCTACAATTTCAATTGTACACTTTACTTACAGGCTTCTATGAAATAACCATAGCAACAATATTAACATGATATATTCCATGAGAAACATGGCTCTCACTGTAATTCTGTATTTTCTTGTGGTATTTGTCCAAGAGTGCTTGTACAGACTGGCTGCCTATTTCCCTAGAAAGAGCCACACTTGTGGGGAGCAGCGAGCCAGCCCTGGGGTCATACCTCCTGGCATCCTCTTGGTACAAGAAATGGTCTGGGAGCACCTGTCACGTCTGTTGGCTATGGGAGTATTGGAAGTCTCTCAGAAATCTCTTAAGCTTGTCTCAAGTCCATCTTTAAGATTTATTAGTGTTTTTTCTTTTTTTTTTCCACTTTTTTTTTTTTTCTTTCTGTCTTTAAATGGCTTCATGATCTTCTTCTGGAGGAATCAAAGACCTCAGTCCAAAGCAGGTCTCAGTTCATGCCTTGGTTTATTGCCAGTCCCCTGCCATGCATTTAGCTGTCTCTTGCTATGAAAAGTAACTCAGCTTTTTTCCTTAGATCTGTAAACTGTAGCATGTCTTTATTGCTGAGATTTTTCTCCCCTAAATGGGCATGATGTAAGAGCTGTCTGTATTGCATCTTTGTAATGACTTTGCTATCTGGACTGACAATTATCAATGCCTGAATGAGATTCAAAACCTCACACGTTTTACTCATTACCTAGGGGCTCTTATATCACTTGAGGATGGATGCACTGGCTAATCAGCTTGCAAGGAAAGGTTAGGATGCATGACTTGGAAAAAAAAAAAAAAAAAAAGAAAGGAGGAAAGCTGAGCTATGTTGTTTGATGTGGGAAGGTACAGTGACTGAGGGGCAAGAGGGTGCACCTCTGCTGATATGCAGGGACAAGGTTTGCTCCTACCATTAGAAGGCTTACCTGGCCAATGTCTGGAAGAAAATACTTAAGAAATCTGCTTTTGCTAAAATGTGTCAGGGTCGAGCCTACTCAGCAGGTAAATAGATGCTGAAGTGCTCAACACTTTGTCTTCAGACACACGCTCACCCATGGGAATGGCTTCCTGAACGGTGCCCAGGCAGCTGCATGTCCTGCACCATGGCTGTGGCCAGCCCTTCGCGCCGGGTGCTCCTGTCCCCCCGCTGCCCCAGCAGGCTGCCGGGGGCTGGCTGTGGCTGGGTGGGCAAGGCAGGTGTGCCTTGTGCCATCAGTTCTCCACGGCCCTTCTGGCCCTGGACACCCTCAATGCTGGGGTGGTGGGGTGGGCAGAGCAGTCCCAGGCAGCCTGACCGCCACGCAAGCCCTTGTCCTGTCCCTGGCCAGGCTGAACCGGCCTCTGCCGCCCTGGCTGTGGCCCTTGGCAGCTCGCAGGTGACTCAGATTTATCACTGCGGGAGGCAAGATCCCGAGGGTGAGTCTGGAGGACACAGTCCCAAGACGGCGACTTACAGGAGCCTGCTCTGCAGGAACTACCCGAGCACACGCAAATCAGTATGCAAAGATTCAACAGGGAAATGTCTGAGTGATTAACAACCCAGATTTACTCATGTTAGCTCATGCCAGATGTATCCAACTGCCTTCAGCAGAGTTGCTGATGAAGGCGATAACAGAGAGCACAGTGCAGAACATACCTGAATTCCAGAGACAAATCCCCTTATATAGCCCCACCACATAATGAACAAAGAAACCACAAAATGCCAACTAGATGAGGAAAAGCAAAGCAGAAGAAAATGCACAATGAGTCAGAAAATTAGCTCAGGAAGGAGAAGCAGAATAGAATTATTAGCAGTTAGCTCTTCAAGCTGAAAACAGTACAGAAAGTCTGTTCAAAGGAATAAATGGAAATGTTCTGTCCGATCCAGATCAAGCCCTGAGAGGTGGGAATGCAGCTGGGCCAGCACCAGAGACCATCCTCTTGCACTGCTATAAAAATTAGCAGATTTGTTCATGCTGATACCCAGAGGGAGAAGAGGGTGAAAAACCCCCAAACCTCACACAGGAAGTTTGGATGCAAAGTGCACACCTAGAATTAGCAGCTGGAAATTAACAAACAGACAGCCCCTGCCATGGCCAGCAGAGAAGAGTCTCTCCCGCAAGTCAGGGAAGATTGCTCTACCCTCTCACCAACTGAAAAGCAAACGCCCATTTCCCTCAAGCTATCACCTCCTACATTGTGGTGGGGAGAAAAATTTGTCTGATCTCTCCAGATTTTGGATGAAGCCCAAGCAAGAATACTGAAGGGATAAGGACAGGGTTCTAATGCCCAGCTTAGAGCTGCAGTTAGCTCTCATCTTAAAGATTCAAGGCTTTTCACAAAGCTGTCCTGTCCCACCGCTGCTCAGCAGTAGTCCCTACCCAAATTCTGTGGATGTTCCTACATCCTGAGTTTGATCTCCAAGCACTCCCAAGGGCACATGCCTTTCCAATAACAGCCGCTCCATGTAGCTTGTCCTGAGCAGCTTCTGCAGGTACGCCAGCAGCAATTTTGATGTTGGCCATACCATATTTTGGGTGTCTGCGCAGGAACAGAACTGCAGTCCCTGGCAGAGCTGTCAGGACAAGCAGCCGTGCAGGAGCAGATCCCTGGATGCTGCCGAAGCCCCGGTGCGGGTCTGCCTGAAGCACCGAGCTGCATGAGGAGGTGGGTGGCACGGGGTCAGCATACCCAGAAGAAGGCATGCAGGAGGCTGTGCCTGATGTGCTGCACTGTAACAAGCCCTTCCTAAGGGGCTGCTGGATATCTCCCTCCAGATCAAAGCCAAAGCATTTCTTGCTTCACGTCCTGTTTCCCCTCACTGTATTTACTCCTCTGCCCCCAGTAATAGGGGTTAAAGTAACACCTTTGGTCTATACAAAAAAGATTTTTTCTCCTGTGAGTCAAGAGTGGCTAATAATGCCTTGTTTGGCAATGCTAAACTGTGTGATGATCTCTGCAATGAGCAGCCAGTGAAGAGCAGCTGTCACTTATCGGAGGTGACAGGGAAAAATATAATAATAATAATAATCACCAGGCTGAATCCCACAGAACCCAAGTGCTTGGTTTTATAACACAATAGTCTGTCACTTCGAGAGGCTTTTTTTTTTTTTTTTTCCTATGACAGCCCTCATAAAAATCTCCTTGGCAGATAAGAACAGACAAATTGCTTTATAAAATTGGACTGATGGACCATCTAATTTGTCTGCTGGAGACAAAAACAATTGCTTTATGGAGTACCATAAGAGACAATCATAGGGAGTGTCCCGTTTAATGGAATTCTTGCTTATTGACTTGAAATTAATGCTGCTTTAGTGTATATAAGTTTATATCCTCACCAAGTGTCTTGTCTGTCCGACCTACCTGCATGCTTTCCTGGTGCACATAAGTAGCTAATCCATATCATGTCCTGGCAGGCTGTCGAACCTCGGCAATCTCTTGCAGAAAGGATTTCCACTCTGGCAAGGAGCTCTGCTGGGTACGTGTAGCTGAAAGCTACAGTGATTTTCAAGACATTATGGTTGACAGCTTCATGCCATTCTAGCAGAACTGCACCAGATGCTTCTGCCAGATCCGCAAAGTCTTGTGGCTTCTTCTTCTTTTTTTAATTGGTTGGAAACAGGAGTGCTGAGAGACTAACAGGCTGACTCCCGTCCTTACCCCTGCCCTCAGAGTGGTTCCAAAGAATGTTTTTCAATGTGGTGATAGGTGCTTTATGTACATAAATATATATAAAGACTTTGTTCAAATCCTCACTTGTAGCCAGCTCTAGTATGGTAATCAGTGTAATTCCAAGGTTGCCAGACTTTGGATGTTGTTAAGGGGATAATTTATGATACATTGCAAAAATGATGGTGGGCAAGTATTTGAGCAGCAGATCTTGTTCCTCTTCTCAAGACAGAAATGATTGCTGGCTGCCACATCTTGTCTTGGGCAATTTCAAACAGGAGTTAAGTGACCAATGACCTAAACCTAGACTCTTTCTCCCTTCATTGCTCTCAAATCCTGTTTGCCTTGGCTCTGAAGGGGAACAGGGGGGAGTGTGTTGGAGAGGCTTGTCCCCTGCCGTCATGGCTTTCCTTCGTGCTTTTGCAGGCACAGCGACACGGAGCTCTGGCAGAGCAGCAGTGCGGCCGGCAGCAGCTTGTGCTTCTTTCCCTCTTCCAGTCACTGAGGAAGACAAAGAAGACGGAACAAAATAAAATATACTGCAGATGGAAGAAATGTACAAAGCAAGCAAGAAAGAAGTTTGGTAAAGTTTTTTCTCCTTATGAAACAGTTTATTTTCTTATTTTCTTCCCCAAATCTCCAGATAACCATCTAGAATGCAGCTGAAGCCTCCCACGGAAGCAGCTCGAGAAAGGATGCTCACAGCTCCTGGGGGTCTCCTGAAAAGAGATTTTCTTCCTTCTCCTGCTGCTGTGACTATGCGTGGTGTTTTCAGGTTATCTGCTAACTCGAGGCACGTGGCAGGGTGGAGCTGCTGGCACAGCAAACATCCACTGCTCCTCAGCCTGCCTGAAATACATCTTCGTTGTTAGTTCAGGACATGTGTTTGATTAACCAGCTCTGGTCGCTGCCCATTGCAGTGAATGTGTAGTAAAAAGGGAGCGAGGCAGCACTGCACCCCAGCCTGCTTGCTGGCCTCTGCCACCAAACCCTCTCATGAGCAGAGCAGTTCCACTGGGATGGGCATGTTCCCCACCTGATATTCCCCAGTTTTGCTTTTGGGAATGGGGGTGGAGAGGGATTTTGAAATAAACGAGTGCTTGTAACTCCTCGTGGCACAGCTCAGTACATGTTTTGGGGGCAGCCCCTGACAAACCCCACAGAGAGCAAACACCCCCTGCCATGCGAAGGGCAGCCTGAACCAAGGCAGCATTTCCCTCCCCATGATAACAGCTGCAAGATAAATGAATTGCTGGGCTGTAACCCTCCTTTATGCATTGGTTCATCTGGATAACACATCTTTAAGTTCAGAGAAATGGCTGATTTTCAGCTGCACAAGCTGCCCATGGCAAAGCACCTGCTGAAGTGGCAGCAAAGGGAAGAGCTGCTGGCTGCTGCCCGGCTGCTGCTCAGGCAGCCTGGACTTGGGAACCCCCTGCCATCAAGTACCCCCCCAGCACATCCAGAGCACCTTTAGGGAGAAGGTGAGATTTTTAATGGGGCTGAGACAAAGCAGCCATAGGCACTGCAGAGCAGGCAAGCTGCCACTGGGTGCCAGGGGACAAAGGTACCCTCTGAAATTTGGCTTATTTGCAGCACCCCTACTCTGCCTGAGCTGCTTGAGCAAAGCAAACAAACCTGAAGTCTATTACATCTGCATTAGTGGGATTTAAAACTACCTGCACCAACACAGTAGAGTTAGCTGCACTGATAGCTTAAGATTCGTTTTCTGTAGCCTTAGTCCATCACTCCAAGTAATTTGCCTGCAACAGACACTCTTCAGGCTTGACTCAGTCAAGCATCACTCAGCACGGTTTGTCCTCCCACAGCAAGTACAGGGCCATTTCCTTTTCCCTTGCAGCTGAAATCACTGTTGAAATCATTCTACAACTGCTGCCAACACTTTTCCCATTGCAAGAAAAATAAGGAAGATAACCCCACACCTCCTGAACCTGCTTGGTGAGGTTGCTTCTGATTGCTTAGCACATTTTATTCCAGCACTTCCCATTTGTTATTTGATTCCAAACTTAAAAACTAGAGCAGGACAGCAATTTCAAAAACAGCAAAATAATAATGGCACCAAGCTAAGGCCTGGTATCATGTGCTTTACCAAGCTGTTGTTAGAAAAGCTCATTTCCCCACTGGGTACCAGTCTCCCCACCTTCAATATGTTTACCAGGGGCCAGCATCAGCCTTTGCTGCTCCACCAAGCTGCCACCCTCAGCCCCTGCAGCCCAGCAGCAGCTCGTGCTCAGACGAACAGAGCAGGTGCTCAAGCAGCAGCGGTGGTGGTGTTGGACTAGCCAGGTGTAGGCAATTCCTTTAACAGTGATAAACTGTCAGAAGCCTGGAAAAGAGAGAACAACCCTATTACTCCAGCATGGGAGAAAACATGGGTCTTGTGAATGTCCATGCAGGCTCCTAGAGGAGGACCCTGCCCAGTGGGAACCTCGGGGAGCACTGGTGCCTTCCTTTCCCTCCACCCCTGCCTGCCTGCCTCACCCTCTGCCTCGAGCTCTCTGCCTGGCAGTTGTTGCTGTCCTCCTGGGCTACTCTTTGCCTGTGCAAAATGAGTGACAGCTGCCGGGGGCAGGCAGGAGGTGAATTACCTATTTTTCCTGAAGCTAAGTTGTCAGTGATTTTCTTTCACCGTTGCGTTTCCTCTGCCATTGTGAAGGAAGGAGAGGTTGAGGGTGAAGGTAGGAGGACCTCCAGTGTTTTCCTAATTTTTGCTTTAAGCATTGGTTCTTCACAGAGAGGGTGGTTGCACACTGAAACAGGCTCCCCAGGGAAGTGGTCACTGCACCGAGCCTGTCTGAATTTAAGAAGAGATTGGACTGTGCACTTAGGCACATGGTCTGAACTTTTGGGTAGACCTGTGCGGTGTCAAGAGTTGGACTTGATGATCCTTAAGGGTCCCTTCCAACTCAGGATATTCTATGATTCTATGATTCTCTGCCCCCTCTCCTGCTATGAATTGGAGGATACGAGCCATTCCTCCACTATGTTTTATATAACTTTGTTTACATTTCTGAATATACACATACACTGCTGATGCTGGGCTGACCTCCTCCTTCCCAAACCCACTCCCCGGTGCGTGTGCTAGGACTGGGCTCTGTCCGGGCAGCCCCTGGGCAGGGCTGGGGTGGGGGGCTGGCAGCAGGGCCCCGGTGGTGCTCACAGCAGCCCTGCTGGGAAGCCCCCTCCTGCTCCCTACTGGAGTCGCTTTTGCCATGGGTGGCCTCTGGAAGTGGCCTCTGGGCTCTCAGATGCGGTATGTGCTCGCTGCTTCTGCTTGCTTCAAATTAACCGTAGGAGGTAAGAAATTGTGAAAGCTGGGCCTATTGTTATTGTGTTTGATTGGGGTATTTATTTGTAATCCTGTAATTTCTTAAAAGCAGCTCAGGGGATGAGGTGAGGGGGAGTTTGAAGAGGTACTGAATGGGTTGCAAAAGCACATTATTTATTTTCTAAAACTGTGCTCCCCAATGCAGCTGCGTTCAGATCCAAAATCAGCCCATTATCCCGTCTACTGGCTCCCGTTAAGGTAATAACTCTTGCACAGAAATAGGCTGGCCAGTCTCAAAAAGACTCATTTACCACCAAGACTCGGAGAAGGAATACAGGAATTTCACTGGGATAATAGTGTATTTTTTATGAAGAGTAATAATTACTGGCTTCGGGCTGTCCCTGAAGAAAAACAGTGTTTATTTTTAATGAGCAGGGCTTTCTGATTGGAGCAGCGATGCTTTCCACTAAAAATGAGCTTCTGCTGCCAAGAGAAGGCAGCGTGCCCTCGTTTTTAATCTGTTGCTCCCAGCTTGGTTCCAGTGGGGAGGCTTTGCTCTCATGGCTGTCCCCCAGTGCTCTGAGCAGTGAGCGCACTCCTCAGCCCTGGCTGTGCAGCCAGGGGACATGGGCTGGGGGGGTTCAGGCCAGGGGGGCTTCCCTTCAGACCAGGTTCGGCCCCAGGCCTGCCCGGAGCTTCCCCTGCCCCATGAGGCGCCAGCACTGGGGCTGTGCTCCTGGCTCGGGCAGCACAAAACATTTGGAGAAGCTGCACCCCAAACACGTGACTCATGAAGCCTTTTGGCTGCCTTTGGAAAGCTGCATCTGGAGAGTCCCTGTGAGCCAGCCCAGGGGGTTGCAAGGTGAGTTTACCTGAGGCAGAAGAAAAATGATTTTCTATCTCCTGGCAAGCACAGTCAATAGTCCAATAATATGCTATAAAATGTGTGTTTTCATTCACATATAATTGCCCTAATGTCCTGCGGAGAAGTAATGAGAACCACACACACAGGGGGAAAACTGTGGAAAATATAAAATGGAAAAATCAGAGAATGAGCAATAAAAAAATCATCTGTCGGGAAGGAGAGAAAGGAAAGAAACGTGGCCCTGGAAATTCAGTTCTCTCTAATGGATTTAAGTCTTCATTTTTAGCAACCAAAATTTAACTAACTGTTCTCTAACCTTCCCTGTAGAGGAGACAGGAACGCAGAGAAAATGGTGCAGGGCGCATTTGAGAGGTTCAGTGCCACAATTACTCTGTCAAGGAGAGCACGGACATGCACAGCTGTGAAAGATGAGCCCAGCAGGAGAAGTGGTTTATTACTGTGCTAAGTGAGACCAATTCCTACCAGGATGAGTAATTCACATGCAAGGAATATCGGCAGACAAGAAGAGATGACGAACATCGCCAAGGCCCTGTCCTTCCTGAAATTTAAAAGCACAAGCTGAAATTTAATTACTGGCTTTCTGCTTGACTTTTCCCTGTGTGAATGCACTCCCCCCTCACCATCGCACCCTCACGGGTGGGGAATGCACAAGCAGCAGGGCCGGCTGCTGCCTCCCACCTGTGCCCCCCTGTGCCAAGCAGCGGCTCACTGCTACTGCAGCGATGGCTCATGGGGACATGGGGCTGCCACAGGGACTGGTGGCGGTGCTGGCACAGAGGCAGCTGGCAGCGTGTGCCCACCTTCAGGGCTACAGCCAGCCTGGTGCAGATGTCTGAAGGAAACGTCTGCTGGAAGGTGAGCATCTGAGCTCAGGTGTGGTTGGCTGCCCAGCTGCCACGCTTAATTCTGCCAAATTATCCATGCTGCCTAGGTTGATGCTAAGGACTTGGCTGAAGGTGCCTTCAATAGGCATAAAAATCAGATGGACCACCTTTCACTGCCTGAATGTCGGCCGAGCAGGATGGTGCTGCTGAGGTTAGAGCCTAGAACCGGCACCCAGGTGGTGACGGAGGGCACTGGACAAGGAGGAACCAGAGATGCTAATAGCCAAGACTTGAGGGTCTTGAGAAATATGCTCTGATCATTTATGAAAGATGCTAGTGACTGTCACATAATTGCATGTAATCAGGCATCATTGTGTGCTAATGAACAGCTGTGCCATGTTAAACCCCTGTGGAGCCTCTGTTCTGCTTACCAGGGGTGGTTTTGCTGCTTCTCATTTGTGCGTGCTCAAACAGCTTTGGGAGGCCCCAGGTTGCTCCTTGTCCACTTCTACTACATTTTATAAGCTCTAGCAAGCTAACTGCACATTGCTCTTCTGCCTGTTATTACTCTTCTGCCTGGTCCTATGGTCCCTTTTCCTGCCCTCTCCTCCATTTGAGCACGGGTTTTTCGTCTGTATTTTCATGTAATGTTTTTAATCTGGATCCTCTCAGACCAAAAGTGGACAAGCAAGCACAGGGTTTGAGGGGCAAACTTTTATAATAAAAGTACTCACTGGGTGCATCCAGACTCTGTGCACAAGAGAAAACCTTAGAAAGCTCACCTGCCATTACCATTCACAGGTTGGGCAGTCATTGTTCACACAGTAACAGCCAGGCTCACTGCTGGTTGTGGCTGTAGGCTGCCAAGCAGGATCCCAGCACAAGCATTCTGCTGATGGTAACAGCTCCTTCAGCCTGACCTGACCTCTCCCATCAACTCTCCTGTGCCGCTCAGCACTCGCCGGGCAGAACGATGTGCCCTCAGATGCGAGCTCCCTGTGAGAGAGATGCAAAGACACACTTGACTGGCAGGGCCACCTCAGTAGTTCCTAGGTAAAGCACGTTCAGGGTTCCCAGGCCTACACAAGGACATTGAGAGCCTCTGATCTCCATGTCTGCAGTTACTTCACACACGTGATGCGTTTCAACATCCCGTGTCTTTCAGCCAGGCTCTTTAAAGCAAACCCCCTTGGTAAGGAATATTCAGCCTGGCAGGATCACTAGCTGTGCACCGGGGCTGCTGTCAAACACAGGATGCACTTTTGCATTCCTGCTTGAGACCAGCTCAGGAGACCGCCCAGTGCACGTGCCTTGCGTGGGCCAAAGGGCATTCACTGGCATCCTCCTCTGGAACTGGAGGCTCGTCAAGCAGTTGGCCCATGTGCTTTGAATGCCTTCACAGCAGCTTTGTGTCCCAGCTGGAGATGCTCCTCCCAGAGGCAGCTGAGGTGAGGACCCCGTGTACCCCAGCATCTTGATATGCTGCCAGACTCTGCAAGTCATGTCTGATGGGGCACCAGACTCTGTCTTATTCTGAACACCTCGGGGCTGGCTTTCAACCCCACACTTCTTACATGGAATATTTTCCTCCTGCCTGCTCTCATCCTCAGATGTAGACTATTATCACAGTGCTGAGACCAAGAATGCCAAGTACTTAGAGGGGAATGTGGCTTCGCATCACTCCTTAAACATTGGCCAAACATGAGAGAGCAGACAGTGCAAATGCCCCAAGGCAAGCACAGTGGGGTGTAAAGCTCTTGTTCAGAGGGGACTCCTGGTCTGGGTGTATGCCTCTCCTCTGCATGGGAGTGGTCACCCCAGGTTGTTCTCCAGAAGAGCAGAGAAAAAGGCCCAAACCACCCCCACCTGACCTACTGCTGCATGGTGCCCACAGCCCCCCAAACCCAACAGTCACTGGAAGATTAGGCAAGGTGTATTCTGATTTCCCATCCCATCACACAAGCGTGTAAACCCAAAGTCTTGCTCTCCCACTGAGTTGGCCCCAGGCCTCTCCTCCAGACCAGCCTTCCTGCTTCAAGCTGCAGAGGTGTTGGGATCACTGCACGCCTTCAGGAAAGCTGATTGCAGTCAGTACGGCCACTAATGCACTTCACTGTGTACTTGGAGAATATTTCAAGCATGTGTGATAACAGGCAGCATATACCCAAGATGCTCTAAGCAAAAGGCTTCTTCGGAAGCCACGCATTGCTGAATGCCTTTACTCATTCTGTACTTTTGCATCCAGTGAAGAGTGAGTGCTTTCCCATGCCTTGATTTCAGAGGCTCCTTTACTGACACCTATTGTATTGCTTCAGTGGTACAGGCTCACTGGACTGCACATGGCTACAACGCACGTGGGTGTTCCTTACAACTCAAACAAGCTACACTAGTACAAGAACCTGCAAAGCATGAGAGGGTTTGAGCAAGTATAATAGCCTTAATTGGAACAAAAAAATGATATCCTACACTCTAATACGAATACTAAGAGCAGACTGAGTTCAAGGGCATGAACAGACTTAATAAGGACTCTAATTACAAGCTGAAAGAACAACTGCTTCTCATTGAAGCTGCAGAAACAGAGGGCTCCTTGGGTAGCATGTATAGGGTCTCCATAGCGTCTCTGCCTCTTCCCCCTCCCTGGGAGCTGGGCCCACAGACAAACCCCACCCAGGATTTGGCACTTCTGAGAGAAACCAGGCCTGCAGAACAAGTAGCAGCTGCTGTGTGCCACCGATCATGAAAAGGATATCAGCACACAACTCTGCTTCTGCCCCCAGCCTGTGTTTCAGCAGTGTGGGCACTGGGTCAGGCTCCTCCACACCCAACAGACTGGGACCCCTGCGCAGGAAGGACAGAATTAAAACTCACAGCGCATCATCACCTCCAACTCTGGAATTTATTTAACTACAAGCACACAGCATTCAACAGCACTATGTCTGGGTGGAATGTGGGGAACTCAGACACCCCTTGTTTAACAAAACTTAGGAGTTTCAGACACTTTTTTTTGAATACAAACTTCACCCCAAAAAAACAATGGAAACAAATAAAACTTCAGAATTACAATGCTAATGACACAGGATTTACAAAAATATAAATAACCTATTCATAACCTTAAAGAAAACAGAACATCCACCATAAAAATTATGTATTCCCAGCAGTAAACTATGACTACAAAAAATTATTTATTTAGTTTTAGAAAAGCACCAGAATTTGCATTGTTAATTAATCCAAAACACATAGGGCACCTCCCCATAGGGCATCTCCACTTGCAGATTTTTCAGAGCGTGCCCATATTGTAAAAAATTTTCTTCAGTATTGTCCACTAATGTAAGAGTGTAGTGAATTCTTATAAGCACCCTGTTTGAGAATAGCATCCAAGGATGTACAAATTACTTCTTTATTTTAATAAGATTTAAATATATGCCTATTTTTAAGTGTATGCTTAGAAGCTTTCAGAACAGGGCTGGACTGAAACCCATCACAAATTCTTCTGTAAATCAGACTTCCAGACAGGACTAGTGTCAAAACAATTGCTTGTAAAAAAATTAAAAAAATCTCACCACCCAAGAGTATTTCCATTGTTCAATCACAGCTAAAGTTTGCATAGATACTGGATTAATTTATTTCTTTCAACTCTTTTTGAACCATGCCAGCTTGGCTTTGGTAGCTTCCTGAAGCTGAAATGTGAGATCCAGCGCTATGAGAATTTCCTTCCCTTACATTCCATCTATTGTGCTGAAAATACCATTAAGAAAAAGCAGAAAAGTCAAGTACCAAGTCTATTGGTTCCCAGCTAAAGAAACTGAAGCTCGCCCACCTGCCCAGTGATGGCCACCGTTTGCCAGTGTCCAAAGTGCAGCGCCAGAGCCTGTCTTTCAGACTCTTGTGGTCCCCCTTCTTCTGAGGACTTCAGCTAGACTTGTGAAAAATCAGCCCAAAGGGCCTTGAGCTGGCTAAATTAAAGGCCATGTAAACACAGCTGATTCTGAGACTGCTGACAGCACAGCTGGATGGCAGCTGCTGGCCATGGACATCAGCACAGGTGGGAGCAGCCCTGGGACAGGAGCCCATTGCCATTAAAAAGCCCACTCCAGAATAGTACAGTGTGGGACTGAGCACCCATGAAGCACCATCCACAGAAGCTCACACTGCGACTGTGTAAAAGGCTCTGAGCAGGCTCGAGTCTTCTCAAGAACAGTTAAAATAGTTAAAACACAGCTACCCACAGACCTGCTGTGGAGGTGGCTGCCCCGGCGCTCCCAGTGCGCCAGGCAGGGCTGGCAGAGCAGCCCCACGTGCCGCCTCCTCAGCACCACGGCGAGGTAGGTTTTGGATGTGAACAATGTTGCTCAGATACCAAACAGCTAAAATATAAGTTTACCTTAAAAATTGTTAGGGGAATGGGGTTGATTCCTTAATAGAACAGCAACAACAAAAAAGAAAAACAACAAATGCAGACCCCACCTACATCAACAGGAACACCCAGCAAGCACAGGAGGGACAGAGACCACTGGCTCCCAGTGAGGCTCTGCAGCACACAAGTGATGACAACCCTTTTATTCACTCCATTTCTCATTTACCAGGCTGTTGCTAGCCATTGTTTGCTCCCAATCCCACAGCATTGTGCCGGGAAGGAGCCTGCTTCGCCATCCTGCACCCCACTGGATGGGCAGGGACATGCAGGACAATCCACACCTACACCTGCTTCAAGTTCAAAGCCATGCCTGATTAGTTAAGCTGCATGGATGTTTTTAATTCACCTACAGATGTGTAAGTAATCTTCATTCCCGTTGTGTGTCCATAAAGAGATTAAATATTTGATTTTGTTACATGATTAATGCAAACACACTCTCTCCCTGCCACAGATAAGCCTCCAATGGAAAAACCTTATCCCCAGGCTGCATTTACACTAGAAATACTTTTTCTGACTGCTTTGTAACAGACCAAGTACATCACCCCAGCCAAAAACAGGTACAAGCTCTAACGCTTCTGGTTCTCACAAAGCAAAGAGCAATAAAATGACCATGGCTCTGAGAGAAATAAACGGTGGAGGAGATAAAGTGTCACATCCAGTTGAAGCTGTCCATGCCTCCTGTTATCTGACCACATCCTGAGTGTGTTCAAGTCTTAACAGCATTTAACAAGAGAAAAGGGGGAGGGGGGAAACAGAGCAGCTATTAATACTGCTGTTTGGGCAGATCTGAGCAAAGGGCTATGTTCCCAGAAGGTCGCTTGCTTTTTCCAAGTACTGTGGTCAGATAAAAGGCAAAGCCTGGGGATGCCCTGGTGGCGGCGGGCAGGGTAACAGTGCCGCTTGCTGGCGGCCACCATGCCGCCGGGGGCAAGGACAGCGCAGGAAGCAGCGCTCAGAGCCAGCCGTGAGCTGCAGCCTTCAGTAGGGACACACACACAGCGAGCACCGTGGCTCAAACCCCCTGCAGGTCCTGGGGCACTCGGGGCCCACAGCCACCCAGGGCACTGAGCCCTGCAGGAGCCGCACCACGTACGGGAGCTGGGAGTGGAGGCTGCGAGGGGACAGCAGCACCAGGGAAGGGTGGAAATGGCATGAGATGTCCAACAGACCCCAAGGACAGGGCGGAAAAAGTTGGGCAGTGAAACTAAGCAGGCACAAAACGGCATAGAAAGAGGGGGAGAAACAAGACAGGCTTGTTCTCCCTGGCACATGGCAGCAGAGGCAAAAACCTGCTCCCGCTGACCTAAAGGCATTTTTCACTCTGATCTTCAGTGGGATCAGGCACTGTCCTGGTTGAGTAAGCACAGTGGGTCCACTTCATTGCTCCAGAGGAGGGTGTAAAAGGCTTTAGTAGTCCTGGTGCAAGTGGCAGGGACAAAGCTGGGGGCTGACACCTCCTGCCTTCCTCGGCAAGCAACCAGCTCGCAGCAGGCTTCCTGCCCCGGCCACAGAGAGGCTGGAGCCAGGCACAGGGCGAAGACCGCTCAGCTGCTCCGCGCCATGACCTCAGTGGGACAGGCATCCCCGTCCCGGGAGGCGGCGGCACAGCGGGGCCAGGCGCGTGCCGGGCGGCCGGGGCCGCTTCCCCAGCTGACGGCAGCCCCGCATTCCCGTCCGCCCCCACAGGGCCGCTCCCTGCGCCTCGCCTGCTGCGCAAGGATTCGCCCCCGACAAAAATCCTGGAGCGGGAGGCTTGCACAGACATTGCTGCCGGCAGGCAGGGCACGGCTTCCCACTGCAGGTCTTCTCTAGCCTCATGAGCCACTCCACCATGGACCCCCAAGTCCCACTTGTCAGACCGCCTGGCCAAACCCCGTGTGACACTGCGAGACCCTGAAGCTGGTGGCAGACAGAGGAGAACAACAGCACAGCAGCCACCAGCCCTGCAAGCTGCCCTGCAGCTCCACAACCAAAACTGAGGGGAGCCTCATGCAGGCAAAAGTGCTGCAAGCTCTGACAAATCCTCCAGGAACAAATTAAATGCAGAAGGGTGTTCCCTCCATAAGACCTACTCCCAAAAATGAGAAAATTAGCTTGTTTTTAGGCAGGAAAAGAAAAAAAAAAAAAAAAAGAATATTCTAAAGCAAACCTGCTCTGCCACAGGGACTTCAACACTCACTGCAGCACAGTTGCAGTCTTCAGTCTCCAGCTGACCCCTACATGCCTGGCACTGGCAGGGCACCAGCTGTTCCCTGCAGAAGGCAGAGGAGGGTCCCTGCCTCTGGCACCCCGTGCTGCACCCCGCATCAGCCTGCAATGCCTGATGCACACCGGGGAGGCTGCCAGCACAGCTGAGTAGAGGCAGTCACCAGCAGACCGGGGAGCAAAAACTGCCCTGGGCAAGGAGCAGCACAGCACTGCACCTAACACAACTGTACATCAAAGTACCCTGGTGATCAGCTTGGAACTTCCTTAAGAAAACTATACCAGTTCAAGTAAAGGAAATTAATTTACACATGCCACTTGCTGCACTGGCACAGAGACTGACTGCTCAGCTCTCCCTGCCACAGCAGCAATGGTCACACAGGGAGGAGCAAACAAAATTTCAACTCAAAGTGGCAACAGGAACCCAGAAAAAAATAACACAGTATTGGCCAAAGGAAAATGTTCTGAAAAGCTGGAATGGGAGAGAAGTGATTGTTGGCCCTGTAAGAGAGTGGCACACAACCAAGCCCAAGCCCCTGCACAGCATGTGGCCAGGGACCTCACAGAATTCATCCCAACACCAGCAACTCGCAAAGGACAGGGCTTATTACAGACAGGCAGCACAGTGATTGTGACACCACTCTGCTGCTGGACATGGGTTAAGTACAGATGAAGAAAAATGAACTCGGAGGTGCTGAGCACAACCTGCCCAGAAGGGGCAGGAGTGACAGCTGTGAGGATACACAGTACTGTCACCTCCCCAGCTCCTCCACTCTTCTCCAAGGAGGGAGACTCCTCCTCACGTGCTTCTATTCCACAATGCAAAGACTCTCTCCACATACTCCCCACATGCATGTTAGAGAGATTGTGTGACCACAGGGCTACCAGATCCTCTCCCGTACCAGTACACACAATGCTTGAAGTTTCCTCCATCCCTTCCATCTTATCCTAGCACTGGTGGCCCTGAATCTGGCTGAGAGCAAAGTGGTCACACAGCAGGAGCAAGGCGTCAAACCGCTGCAGTCGCTGCAGAGCCTGGGCCAGATGAGGGATTGTGACCGAGTCTCCTGAGTAGGTGAGGTGAGTGATGAGCTGCTCAAATCCAGATATCCGTCCCAGAAACTGGGGTGCAACCCCCAGCTCCAGTGCCACATGGCTGAAGTTCTTCACACCATTCAAGGATGGGTCTAACAAGAAGGCAAGCGACTGCACCAAGGAATGGGGCAGCTCTGCAACAGGGAGACCTGGGGGCAGCAATACATAAAAGTGGGGTTAGAAACCACGTCCAGGTTTGGTGAGAATAAACACTAACTAGATTCAAACCCCCGTCCCTGCCAAGCTGGTGAAACATCTACTTGTCATGGCAGGGATCTCCTCCAATATTGCCTTCAGAGCTCAGCAACACAAAACCGGATCAGTCCTGGGGAGACTGCCAACAGGCAATAACTGGGTGTCCATTCACCACCCACCCTCAAGCCACTTTGAGCAGTACTGCAGGATATCTAACCTGGAAACTAGCACCAAAGGCAGTGAAAGTCACCACATCCCTGTAATGAGTGTCACCTCCACACAGCCAAGGTAGGCTTTTGGAGGAGCTCCTTATCAAAATCTGCATCTCTGCTACGCCAATGCATGGTGAACAAAAATGAGGCTGGGAAGACACTTACCCTTCATTGTGTTACTGATCTGAGTCACAAGGCTCTGGGCATCATTCACCTGGAAAGAGAAAGACACCAAGGTTGGGGACAGTCTGACAGCAACAATGATGCCTGTCAGTCCTCCCAGGGCCACCACAAAGGTTCAAAGCAATGGCACTTGTCATGCCAGCATTACTATCCCAGGAGCTAACAACCTCCGAGGGCCTCCCAGCAAACTGCTTCCATAAACAGTGACCTGGAGCTAAGTTATATATATATATATATATATATATATATATATATATATATATATATATATATAATGCCTGGTAAAAATATATATATATATATATATATATATTTTTACCAGGCATTTTCATTTTCTGAACCTCAATTATGTTAATGACTAGGCTCATTATAAGCTAACCTGGGCGGGAGTAGGAATCACTGCCTCCTGGTGCCAGGTCAGCTTTCTAGATGAGCAAGAGTCTAAGAAACACCCGCAAAGTACATCAGTTAACACATAGCTAAAGGTGGGTTTATACACTGAATAAATGGACTCCGGTCTTTTTATTATTTGAAACCATCCCAACAGGTCCTGTCTGTGGCTGATGGCCCTCTGAGGGCTGGTGACCTTATGCCACCTGCAGCGATGGCCAATCCACTTAGAATGCTAATCCTTTCCTCTGGGAGATACACTGGACTTGTGCTGGCTCACCAGCTGCTCCACAGCTCTGACATGACCTATGGAAAACGATCCTCATCTACTCCCAAACATGCCATGAAACATCTGGCAAATCATTTTTGGTAGTTACCCGGTCACCCTAGACATTAATGACCCTAAATCTTAGGAACCCACGTCCCTAACCCACTAGCCTTCTGTGCCCAAGGGCCAGGACATGTGATGGTGTGTCAGAGAGGTGATGAGGAAGAACTTACCGGCTGCTCCCCGCTCTCAGCAGTGGGGTTTTGGACGGTGGGGGACAGGCCCCTCGCCGGGTCCACCACGAGGCTGCTCCCAGCCTCCAGCGCTGCACTGCCCCCCGCCCTGGGGACTCCTCGTGTTGCCTGGCTCCCCACCTCCTCCGACCTCTCGCTACCCACAAACTCCACCTGGGAGGAGAACTTCTGCAGGTCGAGCTCGGTGCACTCCACCGGGGCATGGGGCCACTTGTGCTGCATCTCGGAGGCGCAGGAGGAGAGGGGGGCCAGTGCCTCCGCCACTCCCCGCTGGCCTGGCCTGAGGTCGGAGGGGGCCAGGGCGGTGGCCAGGCGGTCGCTGCAGCCCGAGCTCCTGACCAGGGGCTGGCTCTCCAGGACGCTCCTCACCAGCTGGCCTTTGGAGGCAGGGCTGACCGCCACAGCCGACGGCAGCTCCAGCTCTGGCTGCGTGGGCGGCAGCTGGAGGCTGATGGCTTCTCCCTCTGAAATGAACTGAACTGCTTCCACCGGGCCTGGAATAGTAAAGGGCCACAGCTCAGTGAGGTGTGGACCTTGCCCCGTCCCACCTCCCACAGCCTTCTGCCCTTGGCCCAACACCACGACTCCACAACCCCTCTGCAAAGCTTTGAGTCCCATCTGTGCCACCCCCACCACAGCGACAGCTAGGACACGGCTGGATGGAGGCTTGAGAGCCACCAGAGCTGAGTGCAAGTGTTTCTGGTACAAAATCTGCGAGCAGTTGTTAACAGAAGACCCCAAATTTAATTTTGGTGGAACCTGGACACTCTCCGTCTTCCCTCCTCAGAAAGTCTCAGATTATCTTCAGACTGTGTGAACTGGAGCCCAGCATTGTCCTCCCTTCCCCCCCAAGAGGAAAGCGAGAGGAACAGGTACCTTCCGCCTGCCTGTAGCAGGGGCTCAGGTTCTTCACGCCCAGGCAGCAGGGGCCAGACATCTGCTCTTCACACAGAAACCTGCCAGGTGCAGCCGACGTGGGGAACATCGCTCGCTGGCCTGAGAAATTCTGAGTCCTCAGGAAGACTTGGAGGATAGAGAAGAACCAGTCTGAGCAAAGGCTTGGCTTGTGTCCCTAGCATGGCCTCAGCTGCATAGTATGTCTGCTGGCGAGGAGCTGGGAGACAGCAGCTCCCTGGCTCACCATCTGGTGAATGCCAACATGAATGCACCCCAGCCCAGGCCATCAAACATACTCCTTCCTACCTCTGTACTTCCAGCCCCACTGGTCCTGCACTGCAAAAAGCCACTTAACATCTACCTGCCCTTGAGAAGCCCCAGCAAGAGAGAATGCCAGCTGACAGCAAAACGACATTTTCCTCCCACTAATTATGGTACTAAGGAGGAGGGAGGCTCCTCTGTGTCTTCGTGCAGGTACAAAAAAGCAAGAGAAGTCCTGCAGATGTGAAAAGCAGGATGAGCCATCTATTCTCTATGAATAGAGGAATGTTTGACTTCCAGTGCTCAGGACAGTGCTCTACCCAGCAACAAAGGGGCCAGAAACATGTATAAACAGCAAAGGGAGAACAGAGAGAAATGCTGCATGCACTGACTCACCTCGCTGGCACTGGCTCTTCCAGAACCGCTTGCAGTAGATGATGGAGAGGGCCAGAAGCACCAGCACAATGATGACTAGGGCACTGCTGGTCAGTGCGAGAAGGGCTGTGTCCTGGGGAGGTACCGTGGGGACTGCTACTTTCACCAGGTTTGTTCTGGATCGACCTGCACACACACCAGACACAGTGTTGGAACCCGACCCAAAGGCTTTGGGCCACCCCTTCCCTGCCCCTTCACATATAACAAACAAGCTTCTTCCATCGGGCCCACACAGGACAGGGGTTCAGTGTTGTGGAGAGAACAAGCAGCAATAGCTCAAGGATGGTGCAAATGTACATCCGAACACACGCCTTTGGCATGGTCACGACGGCTTCCCACAGACACCACAAAGCTGCCCAGCCCCGTCCCCCTGCTCCCTGCACCCAAGGGCCAGGCCACCCACAGGAGGTGGGCTGTGGGGCACCTACACTGGGGCTCAGAGGGAGGCGTCTGCTTGGTGCACGGGATACACTCCCAGCCCAGCTGCCCGCTGATCCGTGCCTTGCGGTAAAACCTATAAGAGAGCAGAGAGGGTTCTCAGCAGCGTGGGGCCAGGAGCCAGCCTGTGCCCCCCCCACCACGAGAAGACGCGCCCGCCTTCCTCAGCCGGCGGCAGCCGAGCCTCCTTCATGCCACAGCACGCCGAGAAGGCACGAGGCACCATGTCTCTCCCAGATGCCGGCTCACGCAGTGCTCAGAGCTACTTTTTCACTTCGGTAGCTGCTTTTGCCAAGGAGTGACATCACCCAGAAGCAGCCTCCCGCCTCCCTCCTCCCCCTTCCCTGGGTCTTGCTAAAGGAGGGCGATGGTGATTAATAGCTCCACAAAACCACAGAAAAACTCCAGCTAGCAACTTGGTCTGGGAAGGGATTCAAAAACCAGAGCTCTGACATTCCTCTGTCACAAACCACATTGCTTGCTAAGAAATGGTCTGCAGCTCTCAGGCATTTCATAGGCTGTATGTAGCAGTCTTCACTTTGGGAACTCCTTAAAAAATTTGCTAAAAATCAACAGTTAAAGAAACCACAGCTTCCTCCACATGACTGTGCTTGGAAAGAGGCACCCATCACTCGAGGTATGGTCTCTACCCTCCTCTTCAGGGACTGCTAATTGCAGTGGTCAACAGACACTCCTCCTCCAGGGCTTGG
The DNA here is from genome assembly GCF_009819795.1 of Aythya fuligula. Classification (NCBI taxonomy): domain Eukaryota; kingdom Metazoa; phylum Chordata; class Aves; order Anseriformes; family Anatidae; genus Aythya; species Aythya fuligula. The sequence goes on along the minus strand of NC_045571.1, from coordinate 20,794,159 downwards.
CCACCCGGGTGTCCACAGGAAGAGCTCAGGCCTGGAAGTCTTCCACTGCTCATTCGTGGGAGCTTTCAGGTTCCCTTCGGATGGCTCTGATTTGTGGTTCCTCAGAGAGGCAGCTCTGGGCCACCAGGGCTCATCCTAAGCACCGTGTGAGAAGAGGCCTCAGGGGAAGCTCCCTGTAGCCAACCCCTCCCCGCACGCTCCCAGAGGTAACCACCACTGCGGGCCTGGAGCAGGGATCCGGCCCTACTCACCCCGGCAGGCACTCCCCACAGACCGCGTTGGTCGTTGCTGTGCAGTTGGACTTCTGGATGCGGTTGATGAGAGCGCAAGACAGGCAGGGCTTGCAGCTGTGATGGCCCCAGCTATCCTTAAACTTCCTGGGTGGGCAGGGAACGCACTGCGCATCCCCCCCTGTACCATCACCACATTCCTGCAAGACACGAGGTTGGGCTGCAGTGAGAAGCCACTTCAGAACCCCAGGTTATACTGAACGAAACGGCATCTCTTCTTTGGAGGCATGTGGTGTAAAGGTCCTCCAAACACAGCTGAAAGCAGAGAGCCTTAGACCTGTCCTCATGAGGAAGCCGTGTTTTGCCCAGCAGCAGCCCACAGGCTGCCCCAGCTGCTGGAGCACGTTTTAGAGAGGAGACCCCTGCAGGGCTGTATTTCAGGAGGGAATGCTGGAGATGGCCAACCATGACTGCCATGGTCAAGGCTGGGCCAGACCCAGGTGTTGCAGGAGTGTCCTGCTCATGCTCACCCAGCCTGCAGCCAGGCCTGCATGGAGAGCTCAGGAAGGAAAAAAGCTTCCTCAGAAGGGCTACACTGCTGCAGCTTTACCCAGGGTACTGACTGGGAGAAAATTCAGATTTCCTTTGGCAAAAAGAGAACCACCTGAGCAGAAACCTGGAATTCCTCCCCACTTTTTACTTCTGTCTTCTCACCCTCCTATGCAAGGTGAGTGAAACTGCTTATCTTCCCTTCCCAAAGAGGATCAGCTCCTTCTAATGTATGGGGATCATCCTTCTTAATGACAATTAGCAGAGGATTCATCCAGCACTGTAAAAACCTTGGTGCTAGATGATTCCTAGTTCTTCCAGAGCAATTTACCTTGGAAAGCTCCTGCCCAGGCATGCAGTTTCGACATGGGGTGCATTTGCTGTGCTCATATGGGTCCTCGCTCTCTTTGCAGTCCATTGAGGCTGGGGAGGTGCCGGAACCTGAAGAAGGGAGGAAGAAAAAGCACAGAGGTCATAGCAAGTCCCAATACTTACGAGGAGCAACGTGCCCTTTTCTGGGCAAAAGTTTCCACACCGGCCAGGAAGACAGCCTGCACTTCTTATGCACCAAGAATGTCACTTTGGCAGGAGCCAGACTGCCTGCTCTCACCCACGCGGCAGCCTGCACAGAAAGCTCAGGAAGGAAAGAAGATGCTTTCTCAGAAAGGCTGCAGACAAAGTACCCGATTTTGCTGCCATACTGCAGTCCTCAAGGTAGAAGAAAGATTAAGCTAGATACCACTCAAGCCACTGGTTCAACAGGCAGGTAGTGGGTTTTGCTGGCTCCAGCTGTATTTTAGGGCACCCCAGACTGTCACCCAGAGGGATGAGCCCCAGCTCAGGGATCTGGCAGCCATGCTCTGGCCAGTGCCATGACAGGCAGTCCCAGCCAGCCAGGACACATGCCCAGACCCCACAGCCACAGCCCAGGGCTGCGCAGGCTGCTCGAAGCTCTCAGCACGACACAGACTCACTTGCAGCTGCCTCGGAGGGCTGGCAAGACAAGCACCCATCTCCCTGCAAAACACCATCCAGAGCCTTTCCGAGGGGAATGAATGGCTCGGCTGAAATTAACGGCAGAACTGACCCTAGTCTCAGTGGAAACACAATTTCCACCTTCAGTGAGTGTGGCTCATGAGAGAACACAAGACTTAAAGATTCACCAAGAACAAGCAACAAAACCCAAAGCTACAAAACTGAGCAACTTGTTTACCATTTCAGGGCTGTTTGTGCTTTTCTGTATATTCTAGGTGGGTTCTTATCATGTCAGAAATGAAATAAAATCCACCCCCACAGGACCACTCTTCCTTCTACTTCTCTCTGAACCTTCTGCAGCCGGCCAGTAGAGAAATTCATCCTGCCTTGACAGCAAGACCTGTTAACTTCTGAACACCCACCAGGAGCAGGGAACACTTGGAAACGCTCTTTTGAAGAGCGCCACTCCAAACAGTCTGAAACACCTGGGAAACTTGGCATTTGAGCCAGAGCTGTCCTGTTTAGGGCCCCAGGAGATGGCTGGCTCAGCCGGGAGGACAGCACCCTGCCAGACCCCTGTGCAGACCAGGGGGACAAGAAGAGGACTGCACAGCCACCGAGCTCTCCCCGCCACCCCCTCCTGCGACAGCCCCTCGCATCCTACCTGCTCCACCAGCAGGCACAGATACAAGTGTCCCGCAGCACACACTCGAGTCTCTGCGGGCTTTCTCTGGACTTTGTCTAATCCCCTACCACTCCCATGCAGACTGCCTTTAGGAAGCAGACATTTGGCCAGGCTCCCCAGTCTCTGAACCATCAGGATTCATTTGAGATGAAGTCTGCCCCGGACAAGCTTAGAAGGTGAGTCACTGCTTACTGCAGCTCACACACATGGCCAGCGGCTCACTTGCTACAAGGAAAGGCAGTGAAAGCCAGCGAGGATTGGACGTGAAGACATACGGCAATGAGAAGCTAAGGGAGCTAAATTTATCTTGCAAACATCTCGGGAGGGGCACGATCACAGCCTATAAATAGTGTAAAGGTTACTGACAGGATAGAATAAATAAAGGAAATTTGTCACCATCTCAGAAGGTGGTAAAGAGGGACCTCTGTGCTATTGTCAAAGGACAAACATTCAAGTTCAGTGTTAGGCTCCTGCTACGGGCTGAATGAAGGAGGAGAAACAAAAAAACAGGAGACGGGCTGAGCACGGGTGATAGCCACCACTTCAGCAGGCTGCTGCTCCTCGGGGCTCCAGGGCCCCAAGCCTTGGTAGGATCCCACCATGCCGGGCTGCCCAGACAGCACTGCCGATACTCCGGTACCCGGGGCTGAACTCAGAGAAAAGGAGGCAAGACTTCAGGCTGCCTGCCTATCAGCTCTCTAAAGTGTCCTCGTAATACAAGAAAGAAGTACAGGTGTCAAAGGAAGTCTTGGTGAAACTGTAGCGCAAACAACTTCTGCTGCCACGACCTCTTTCTCTTGTGAATTTACAGACTTCTCTGCATGTCAGAAGGGTTTGCAGATAGGGACACATCCCTTCCAGACTACCTCCCCAGGAGGGGCACAGCTTAAACCAGTTTGCCAAATAGAGAAAGTTACACAGGCAAAAGGAATCTTATGCCAGTGCAAGTACGCGTACATTAGGACACCTGCCAGCATGACGGTATCGCTGAGGGATGGCGGGGGAAACATCACACCACAGCCATGCCAGCAAAACTGTGAAGCATAGACCAGGCCTGCTGTTTCTCAAGCCACAATATAATGATAAGTGGAATGAAAGCTTTCTTGGATATCTGGCATGAAATTCAAAGCGATGGTACTTCTTAAAAACCTTTTTATATTAACAATACCTGAACACCAAGACATTTAATTTGTAAATGAACCACACATCAAAAACCACATAGCACTGCCCTGGTAAAGCAGCAATTTCTGATTGTCTAATGAACAATGAAAACGACTAGTCCTAATTAGCTGAAAGTAAAAAAACAAACCCCTCCCACCTCTCTGAAAACACAGGATCTTAGGGTGACTACCAAAGATCAATATAAACCTGGTGTGGTATCAATGTACTTGTCAGCTGGAAGGCAACAAAACATACTGCCATTGTTTCAAGATGTGTGAAATCTTCTAACTTAAAAGAAAAGTCGCAACTTGTTAACGTACTTTTTTATTGTCTTAAGGGGACAATTGTCTGAGTTGGGTGAGCAGCGTGTGCTCCCTGCTGTGTTATTACTGAGACAGCAAAAATGTAAATTGCTGAATGAGTTTCATCAGATCATCATCATCAGATAAAAAGAACATTTCATCAAAGCTACAGTGCGAGTCCCAGATCATTTACCTCAGTGACAGCTCTGAAGCCCTGATTCTCTTTTTCCTGTGAAAACTAAGTTTTCAAAAAAATTAAACTACATGGGGATCTAAACTATTTATACACTCCCTTTTGCATCCAGCTAATGGATTGTGGTAGGGAACAAAAAGGAGGAGGAAATAAATGAAGGGGTACCAAAAAAAAAGTCAGTGCAAACAATGTCGCTCCTGGTCCCTGCCATGTCACCACTGCAGCAGGTACAGAGGTTGGGCAGGGCAGGACCTGCAGCAGAAGGTCAGCCCCAAGAGCCCCTGCCCTGGGCCACCCCTACACGGACCCACAACCCCCCCCTCCAGGCAGGCGTGGGGGTCTCTGCCTGCCCCCACTGCTGGGAGAGCCCCAGCCAAGACCTCTCCTTTGGGTGCCCTTGTGTCTGCGCACAGGGAACAGCTCCTGGGCACCGCTGCTCGAGCCAAGGGGCCGGGCTGCCCAAGCAGATCCCGATGGGCGGCTTCATGAATGAAGTTACTGCCTAGCAGAGCCAGAAGGCACTAACAGGACCTCGAAAGGAATGCTGGTATGTATTGAGAAACAGAACTAGAGAACAAATATCCCAAATAAAAACTGCAAGTGAAAAGGAGGGAGGAAAAAAAGAAAGGTTATTTGGAAAATATGACTGTATGTCTTGCATATGGCAATGCCTAACCCCAGCCTCTTGCTCATTAATTCCTCCACTCCTGTTCATTAACCCGGAGTCCTTTTCACCAGGCAGCATTTCCGTGTGTCTTCCTTTGCTAACCAGCACGTGGGGAGTGACCTGCCACCCCTAGGGGATGCCTGGTAGACCAGAAGACTCGGAGAAACAGAATAGGGGGAAAAAAGGATTTAACCCGGATCTTTCCATGCTCTTTTTGGAAATCAGCAGGTTTTCCAAAACATTTGTAAGTTCCACTCACAAAATTGTCCACTAATTACTTGGCATGGAGTGGCTGGAAACTTATATTTGCTTTAGGGGAAAGCATCCTAATGGCAGACAAGAACTAGAGGTACTCTGGGAGAAGCTGCATCTCTCCTTACTGCCCTGCAGTACTCTCAAGGCTACGTTCACTTTCTGCTCCTTGCATTCCAAGTGCAAAGGAAGATATTTGAAACTACCAAAACCACCCACAATACAGGACATAGTGCATCACTGCTGCTTCTGCTGTTGTTCCCATTCAGCTTTACAGTCCCACCAAACACCCACCCGGCAACAGCCTCATCCCTGCCCACAGCAGCGGCTCACCCAAGGCCCCAAAGGAAGGGCTGCCCATGCCAGAGGAGCTGCATGAGAAACTGTGGTGGGCAAACGGGGCTTGGGAAAGGAGAATAGAGCATCCTGCCAGAGCAGACACCCTCAGCACCAGGATACCTTCAGTCACAGGGCCCCCATGTACAATTCCACATGTTCATATAAACTGAATGAAATTCTGGTCATCCTTCTTGGGTGTCTGTGACTTGTGAGATATCTCAATTAAGACTTCCAGAACTACCACTTTACATGAAATCTTGGATTTTTATGTTTGTGGTTTTTATTTCCTTCTCTCTTTTTTTGTTCTTTCTGCTTTTCTCCCCACTTCTACTCATTCACAACTGTCACTGCTTCGCTTGCAATAACAACTCCGGTTATCTGCAGCGTCTGCTTTTCCCTCCAACTCTTACCGCAATTACGAACGCCCTCACGCAGGTACAGCGCGAAGGAGAAGGGGCACGCAACCCGAGCAGCAGCTGCTGGGCGTTCTGCACAACTCGCCACCGGTTCTTACACACCCACGCGCGGCCCGCCCGACCCCGGCCCCCAGACGGGCCCCGCCGGCGCCCCCCGCCGCCCACCCTGGGGAAGGCGGCAGGGCGCCGGGATATGCCCGGGCACGCCTCGCCGAGGGGCCCGACAGCTCGCCACCAGCTCGCCACCGGCTCGCCAACTCGCCACCGGCCCACCGCCACCGCACCGGCCCCCACGGCCGCGGCACCCCCGGCCCCGACGCCACGCGCCCGGGCACAGCACCGGGGGCGGCTGCAACCGCGCGCTGCGCCGCTCCCGGCCCCGCCGGCAGCTCCCGCCCGGCGGTGACACCGGCGCCAGCGGAGCGCCGGGAGCCGCTGCCGCGGGTGGGCGGGCGGCTGCGTGGGCTCCGCCGCTCACCTGTGTCCCGGCGCGCGTGGGGCAGGGCTCCGTGGGCAGGCTGCGGGGCTCCGCGGGCGGGACGCGCGGCGTTCCGCGGGCAGGACGCTCCGCGGGCGCGGGGCACGGTGCGCGGCGGGCGGGACACGCGCGGCTCCCCGGCGGGACACGCGTGGCTCCCGGGCAGGGCGCGCGGCGCCGCGTGGAGCGGGGCGCGCCGCGGGCAGCGCGGGGGATCGCCACCCGGCCGGCCCCGCCCCGCCGCCTCCCATTGGCCGCGCGGGCTGAATGGGCGGGGCTATGCAAATCGCAGCGCCCGCAAATTCCTCTCGTGCGGGGCCCCTGCCTCCGTTCCCCGCATCCCCATCCCGCAGTTCAGGCGCTCCCTCTCCTGCGGGTGCTTTTGCTGAGTCTCAGAGCTGCCCCCAGCAGGGTGTGAGGAGGCATCAGGCTGGGACAGCCCGGAGGGGTTGTGTGCGATCCCACGCAGCAGCCACCTGCCCCGCTGCGTCCTTCCCAGGCCCTCGGATTTTCTCCATCCTTCAGCCAGCTTCAAGATGCAATCTCCACAGGGAAAAAGCTCAGCTGGACTTGTTCTGCGGAGGGACAGGGCTGGCTTCCCTGCTTACGCGGGCAGTTTGCCTGTCACAGGTCTGTGCCTGTGCAGCCGGCCCGCACCGTGCGGCTGCTGCTGCTCCTGCATCGCTCCTGCATAGCAGCGGAGTGTGAGCAGCATGCTCGGCTGGAGGGCTTACACACAGCCAGGACGGGCAAGGACGTTAGCATCAGCTCCTGCGCTTTGGAGAGCTGATAAGAGGGTTGTTGTCTCCAGAGCTGGGGCTGAGGCTGAAGCGTCCCTGTCTCCCAGCTCCTTTCAGTGAGATTATGCTGTCCCCTTTGTGGTTTTATGCACACCAGAGCAGAGTGCTATGAAATCTGGAAATGTTATTACCGTGTTTTACTTTTTCCCCATTCAGATCACCATCTGGAACCTTCTCACAGCCACAGGCACAAGCAGCAATGCTGCCCCACGCATGTCTGCAAAAGCTGAGAGCCACCTGGGGAGGTGCAGCACTGGCCTTTGGGTGGCAGCACAGACTTAGGCTGGCTTTAGTGGCTTGTGAAGCTGCACGCAGGAGTGACTGGCTGTGGGATGTTGGCCAGACACCTGATATTCCAGATGAAGGGATCTGTTGGGTAGGTAAAGTGCTGTACATCCAACAGATTTGGATGTATTTTGCAGCCTAAGGCCTTTCAGATGTTAGCTTCAGCCTACAGAAACATGGCCTGAGACATTTAGTGTTGTGACTGTAATTACCTGATATGTTCTGTCTCACGTTCTCTTCATTGAGTTATAATTATGAAATATAATTGGCAGCATTACTATGTTACAAGTCAGCAAAACCATGAATCCCAAAGAAGGGAATCTGTTTAACGAGCTTTTCTGATACACCGGAATATTCACAACAGTAGAGGGCCCCAACTCCAGGCACGAATATATTGTGGGGGCAATTGCAGACCATAAACACCCCACCTGCATGCAGACACACACAAACACAGTTCCCCTGCTGAAACAGCTTAATCATGCACTTGGAACATGATGTGGTGAAGAAATCACAGTCATTTGGACACCTTACACCTTTCCTTCCATTTCAGATCAGCACTCTGCCCAACCCTGCCTAAGACTTCACAAATCATATTTTAACCACACGGGGAGGCCATGAAATGTGATGGGAGCGGTGCAGAATTCCCCTCTTTGCACATGCTCTGATGCACCTGGCATCCAGCTGGAGGAGGTGCTCCGAGGGAAATGCCCAGCGCCCAACCAGCACGGTGTTCAGGTGAAGTCTCATCCCTTCCAGGCCAACATTTCTCCAGTTTTAGTTCTTGTTTCATGGGGAAGGCCACCTTTTCAGAAGCGCCCTTGGTTGCTTACCTTGTGAGAAGAGCCGCTTTGGGCTGAGATCTACTGACTTTTCTCTATGAGAAATTTTATGATTGCATAAGATATAGCTGAGCAGTAGAGTTTTGGGGTGATTTGTGACTTAAATGTTCTTTGATTCAATGTGTTTTCCATTTACAGTGCTCAAAATAATAGAGCACATATTCAAAGGAATTTACTCTCTTGCCTGGTTGTATAGTGTTTCCTGCATCTATCCATCTAGCTCAGTGAGAAAGGTTTCTTTTCTCCAAGGCCATTTCATGAATTGGGTTTTTCATGTGATCACCCCATGCATGCTATGACTTCTCTGTACATGTCAGTTATGATTTGTTGTTGGCATTTTTAAAAGGTGCTCAGAAGGCATTTGGCTTCTATAAGACATGGTATTTTGGTTCTCTGGGGCTTGAGTCAGGAAACTAGGCGAGACTTTTATAAGACACGACTGTGCTTCCCAGTGCGCACGATATGCTCCTAAACCTGGGAAACCGTGACCTGCAAGTCTAACCGTGAGCTGGACGCTACCTGTGATTTACAAGCCAGAACACAGGTTTCAAGATTCCACCTGAATCCATGTTCCTCTAAAAGAGACCTGTGCCTCCAAACCCACCCAGACTGCCCTGTCTGCATGGGTTGACAATGACAGCATGACAATGCTTCAACAACTTCATACCACTGCCAACCCCAATGTAAGCATCCAGCAACCAGGTTTTCTCCTCTTCACGCCCATGGGATTCAACCTCATGGGGGCGCACTGAACCCACTTTACCCGTGCGGACAAGTTAGGGTTAGGGTTAGGATTAGGGTTAGAGGTGGAGGCAGCCATGCTCACTTTCTGCATGCAACCTGAGGGAAAGGGGTCAGTGGCACTATCTGCTTTTACACAAGCACCCGTTCTTTCCCGGGAAGCAGAAGAGGTAAAGTCAGTTCCCCTCCCAGCATGAGAGGTCACAAAATCCCCTGGGAGCAAGTCTGGCTGGCCAGGAGTCAGCTGGCTGACAGCCTGCCTCTGACAGTGACCACAAGTGTAAGGACAAAGCTAACACAATACCTCTCCAAAATAGCCTCCCTGCGAACTGTGGTTCAGGGACAAGAGGTGTATTTGCACTAAACAGTGCAGAGAGCTTATTTTCCTTGTGAATTTGTCCAGCACATAAGAGCCATGCAAATTTTTATCCCCAACCTACCCAGGAACAGAATCCCAACTCGGCTGGTGGCAGACAGTCAGCTTTCCTTTTGAGTCTCTTAGGTACGGGGCAGTAAAAAGTAATATTGCATCTCATTTGCTAATGCTTAAAGATTTTTTCCGTACCTATACTACTGGTCACAAATCTTTCCTGGGCATTAAAATGTTCAGAATCTGTTCATCTTTACATTTGGAAAACAAACAAGCAAACAAACAAAACAAAAACAAATAACAGCCTCCAAAACAACTAGTGTCATTTCTGAGCCTGAAAACTCATTTCTTTGTTTTTCCCCAGCTATCTTAGACTAACAAACCAGCCTATCTCTTTCTGTAAGCCCTGCCTTTTGTAGCCCTCCTATATGACAGCTTTCCGTCTCCTCTGGTGAGGCTGGCTCTGGGTATTTCCACGTGCTCTGGGAGCTGAGGATGCATGTTCACAGGCAGGCACGGGCAGGAAAGAGGAGATTGCCCGCAAGCACTTCGGGGAGGGTCAGAGCAGCTTTCATTTCAGCATTTCTCCAGAGGGCCGCGAGAGCCGGGTTTTCTTGCTGCTGAAGGAACGCGGAGCTCGGGAGTTGCCGCGCGTTTGCTGCAGCAGGCTGGGGCTGCCGGCAGGGGGTGGTCGGAGCCTTCGGACAGGATCACGCCCGGCCGGGCTGTTCACCTCTGCTGCACGGAGCAAGTTGAGAGTAAATTATGCCCTCGTTTCCAAGTTTAGTTGATGAAGGTCACGCAACCACAGGCACGGATTTAATTTCACTTTGCCTTAACTTTTCCATTCCTTTCCTTTTACTCTCTGACCCAGTTTTGCTCACTGTCTCCAGTTTTTCCTTACCACTCCTCTCTATGTTCCTTCCCAGCCATAAAATACAGGGCTTTCTGAACAGCTGAAACCTCCTCCCCATGACTCCACTGACCAGGATTTCACCCCTTTCGGTCCACACAGCCTGCCCACACCATAGCCAGTGTGACAGGCTGCTCTGGACCCCCCTGCTTCATACAATTACATGCAAAACCCTGCAGTTTAACTATAAAATATAAGCCGGTAGTACTCCTGACAGAAGAGATGGTGTGTTTGAACTCAGTATTGTGCAACCAAGTGGATCTTGCTTTCAGGCTCTACTTTCAACAGTGAGACCCAAATGAGCTGTGCTCTGCCTTACCCCACTGTTTCCTCTCCATCTCATTGCTAAATGCCCTGTTTCTCCCAGCAGGTCTGCACCCTTCAGACAGTTACAAATGACTCAAATACCTGTACTTAAAGTCAGCCTGAGGTGAGAAGGGGGACTCAAACCCCTCTGTCCCTACTTGGTTTCACTCATACGGCAGCACAGAGGAGCCCTGGGGCATGGTCTTCATCTCACAGATGGAAGACACAGGCTGGACTTTTCCAAAACATTACATATGGTGAGAAGACTGTTATAGCTTCTGGAGAGGGGGCTGGGGAGGCTTTGGAGCTCTGGGTGACCCAGGGATGCTGCAGATCTCTCCCCCTACTCCTTTTTAACTCACAGGTCTCCAAGTGGCCCAAGAGAAAAGAGACTGGGATCCCTCTGGGGGACATGGCACTGCCCCTGCAGCCATCCTGCTATTGCTTCCCTCTCCTCAGCATCCATTAGCTTCCCGTGTTGCTTTCTGTTACAGCACTGAGACATTTTGCTCCTTCCCTGTTGTATCTCTCACTTGCCTTGAGTAACTCACTCAAAGTAAGTCAGTGGCTTCCAGGCTTCATTTATTTGCTTCCTTCCTCATGCTTCATTTAAATGCTTCTTCTCCCCAGCAAGGTCACAAGGCAGCAGTCTCACAGTCACTGAGGCACTGGCCTTGACATTCAGGTTTTGCTTCCAGACAAGGCTTTAACCCATGCCACGGTGATGGCACAGAACCATGCGAGGCAGTTGCCACCTTTCACTTCACTGGTTTATTACTGGCCTGTGACTCTTGCTCCTGCAACTCTTTGGCAAACTCTTTCTAATTAGCACATCGAACTTGCTGGGCTAGCGTGACAATTCATCACCATGCATTGCAGTTTTTATGCAGCCTCTCATTTTCTGAGGTGTATTTTCAAAATCCATTTCATCCCAACCACACAATTTTCATGGCGGCCTGCCCCGCTGAGACACATACATCAGAGTCAGAAATTGTTGGATGTCTGAAGTGGGTCCCTATCCTGAAAATGTCATCTTTACCTTCTGTCCTTTCATCCCAGTGGCTCAGTTTCTAATTTGTTCAGGTTTGGGAGCAAGAGGATAATTTTGGGCTCTGCCTTAGTGCGGGTCAGTGCAAAATCATTATAAGGCCTCAATCACATGGATTATTCTTACCTTGCAGTCACGTTCTGAGCAGCATAACTTTTGCACAGTTTTTCGGTTTGGTCCAGTTCCAGTGACAACAGTGGAGGTAGGATCAGACCTCTCTGGAACAATGGGAAGGTCTGGATTGTCTTTGTGGGCTGAATATATCTGTCCCAGAGCAACACACAAGAGCCAATTTGTTGCCTAGAGGTGGTAAGATGAAAATGAACACTCTCAGAGGTGAAAGCACTACTCCTGTATGACCCTATTGCCCATGTGAGTATTGCTGGAACTATGTGCTTGCCTTTGGCTCTTCCCAGTGCTCTTCAGGTGGTCTTTCTTAAAGGAAAGAAGTTAGAAGTACCCAGTGAAGTATTGTACCTTTTTAAAATTACCACAGCCTACAGCAAAACTGAATCTTCAGCTGCATAACAGAAGCAATCACAAGTATATGGGCAGTGCAGCAGCACTGTTTTGGGTGGAATTACTCTTATTTACATCAGTTGCCTGCCACTCTCCCATCACAGCAGCATGCTCTGCACCTCCCTGCACTGCCCAGGCTGGAAAAGCCGAGAGGCAGTCAGTCATCCTTAGGCTTGTCAGCCTCCTCCTGTGCCTCTGCTGCCTTTGTCTGGGGCAACACCATCCTGCAGAGCATGGACAGAGCTGCAGGGGGGCCTGGAGATCTTTGGCAGCAGGGAAGAGAACAAAAAGATACTCTAATTTGAGAGAAAAAGGACAAGAGATGATTTTAGCTTTTTTCACATTCCCAACAGAGAAATGAAGAGCTCTAAAAAGTAGAGATGGCACATCAGCAAGTCACAGCTCCAGCTAGCTGGGTCATGGACCAGCCACAGCGATTAGGAACATTAAACATTCAGCTTTCATACCTGTGCTGCAATTAAGTCTGGAGTTCAGATTCTGAGTCCTCTATTAGAAGCTGACATTTATTTAGGGACCACAGCAAATAAGGGCTCATTCCAGCTACTACTGTAAAAGTGCTTGTGCACAGAAACCACATCTGCAGTTGTATTCCCTGACCATCCCTGGTGGGTCATTGCCAGGATACTCTTAACTATCCAGAATCATAACTGCCCCACCAGAGGAAAATGCCTAAATAAACAAACAAATGCACTGAATGATCAAAATGAATGAGAGAGCAAGCCCCAAGAAAGAACTTTAACCTGATGAAACAAGAAGCACAAAATATTCTTTCGAGAGGGGATAACTATTCTCACACTGTCTTTCTTTCTTTCTTTCTTTCTTTGGTTTTGCTTATTTGTTTCTGCTGGGGGTGTGTGGGAGGGCTGTGTGTTTTACCTGGATGCCTGATGCAGCCTGTCTGTAATGGAGGAATGCTGTGGAGACTGGCTCCCTGCTTGCATACAGAAGCAGGGCTTCAGACGGGGATGGGGAGCACTGACATGGAGATAAAGACCTGGCAGACAGTGGTACTGCTTCCTTGGGGCCCCATCTGCAGTTAACAGAGCAGTTCAAGGGCTAGAGAAGCTTTCACAGCATTTAATAAGAGAACACTTAAGGAAAACAATGCGTAAATGATGCACTTGCTGTCTACAAGCAACCGCCCAGCCCAAGCCCAAGAGCTACCTTTCTGTGAGAAAGAATTTTGAGCTATTTTATTTGAAACACTGTCAATGAGCAGGCCTCTAGGAGGTGAATTATTGATGGTAAAAAGATCTATCTGAGGATAAACAGTAAATAAAAAAGAAAGGGAAAATGCTGAACAAAAACACATTGAAAACCAGAAACTGGAAATCTTCTGCCTGGCATTTTAAGGCTGTCTGGGACTCTGGATATGCAACTCTTCATTTTCATGGGAGTGGGGCATTCACTACCCTCCTGCAGCTTGGCAAATCTCAAAATTATCACCTTCCTATTCTGCTCAGAGAAATCCCTAACTATGTCAATAGCCTTATTACAGGTGAAAATGAGAGGAAATAAGAGGAGAAAAAACGACAGAAAATAAAAGAAACCATGTGTTGATTTAAAAGCCCAGAAATAAAGGCCCACAGCACCTCTCTAGCTCAGGGTTTTCCTGCAGCCATCTTCCTCGTGCCTTTCCAGCCCTGCCCTTTGCAGGCTCCCCCCTTAGTCTATTGGTCTACTTCTGTGCTGAGCACTTCAGGTCTGCAGCACAAAGACGAGCAACAACTATCCCCTGCCTAAACACTCCAGTTCTGAGGAACAGAAGGTATGTCTATGCTGGATGTCAGCCACCTCCAAGTATCCCATATTCTCTGTTTATTGAACAGCTAACTCCCCTGCACACAGCCTGCACTCACTTCACAGCCTCTATAGCACTGCATAGCAGGTCAAACCTTCTTTGCTAATTCATGCATTTGCAGCAGCTGAAAATCTGGACTTTATGTGATAAGAAGCCATGTGGCACATGAATTGGCCTCAGCGTTACAAGGCTTTAAGTATAGCCTTGCAATATAAGGCACTAGCACTATGATGCTGCAGACTCCTCCATCCAGAAAACTTACTGTAAGGAGCTTGTACTATTGACCATTGCTGATGCTTGTTCATGGTCCCAAAAGGCATGAAAATCACTGTATTAGACTCTTTTTCATTGGACCTGAGAAGAAAAACAGGTGCTCTAAAGCTGTCTTGGTAAAGTTTTTCCAAGGCATTCCCAGTCCCCACTGTCAATGTTCATCAGAAATCATGCTGCCCTTTCACAGCTCTGCTCCTGAGATACTGAGATTTTCCTAAAAGCTTCCATCCATTCCCTTAGTACCTTCAGGGCAGTGCGATTCTCAAGGATTGCTTTGGTTGTCTGCCAAAGCATATATGTTAGAATGAGTTTCATCAAGGAGGACACCCACCATTCTGCTTACCGTGAACATCACAGGGATCCAGCTGTACCAGGGCTTTTGGAAAAAGGCATGAGCTCAGAAGACTCTCTGGAAATCTTTAAAAGAAATAATATGGCAAAATTTCTTCCATCTTCAAACACTTCTGGTGTTTTCTCTCAGCCTTTTCAAAGGTAAATCCATGTTTGTTTTGGTTTATAATAAAATGAATTTTAGCTTGTGTTGATTTTACTCTGTTTTCATGTTGAAGAAGAAAAGCAAATATATCAAGTATCCATCCTTTTGACATATTACTAGACTGCAGGATGCAAAAATAAATTCCTTTCATTTGAAGTACTTGATTTTGACAAAGCTATGTGGAAATGGACATCTTGTGACTTCCGTGCTTCCTGGGATATCAAATTCCCAGTGTCCATGATCAGTTCTTTTGAAAAAGACCCATTTCTCCAGATGTGTGAGAAACTATTAGGCATGCTAAAATGAACGCTGTCCCAGGAGTAGAGAGAGACTTGGCAGCAACCATCAAATACACCAGATGAGAGCAGTACGGTGTTTTGTCTTGGTGCGTAACAAGCTTCCTCAAGCTTTATCAATTTGCTGAGCAGTTGTGTTTTACAGGCACTGCCACAGGGGACTGAAGAAGAGGTCGTCAGTGGGCTACATGTGCTCCACATTATAACGCTGCAGTGCAAAGTACAGATAGGAACAGGAAGTTGCTGCCTCAAAAGCACCTAAGAAAATCTACTGCTGGTTGCAATACCCCTAGCTATGGGTTAGGATCCCAGCCTGCCCTTAGCAGTGAATCAGTCCCCAGGTGATGGCAGTTTCGGTGTTTGTTTGTTTGGTGGTGGTGGTGTTTTGTTTTGTTTTAAGGTGGAAGGTACCTCTCTGGTCATGCCAGCTCAGGTCAGAATTGCTGGAGGATGATCCCCAGATAAGCAGGGGCTGTAAGAAAGACAGCAGATGAATGGAACAGTTGGCTGGATGCTTTGCTGTCTTTTGCAGAAGGAAATAACTCTGCAAGGTTGGCTGGCAGCTGGTTAACATTTTCCAGCTGTCTTCTTCCACGAGCCTGAGTTGTACAGAACGGAAAAGGAACCGGGAAGGATGATCCTGCCCATGATGAAGGTTTGTCAGCCAGAAGTCTGGTCCTTCACTGGCCACTTGAGGAAATACACCCACAGTTTTTCATTCTTCAATTTCACGTCCTTCCAACATTTTAAGGAAAGTCTGATGGTAACCAGAGTCTTGAGTATTTAGCAGGAAAAAGGCTTTCATTCACTTGCAGAGTGAAAACAATTCTACATAATCCTTAATGTTTTTTATGGCATCCATTTTTGGCCACCCGTTCTTTCAGCATGATTAAAAGTAAAAACAGAACAGATAGATTTTTTTTTGGCACACATCCTTCCCTGCAGCATTTAGAGGACATTACAGTGTATTTCAGGAGCTTTCTTTTGGCAGGAATGGTAGAAAGTTATGGACAATCTTTCTGGAAGTCCCAGTATGCTGCAAGAGAGCAAACAAACATATTATCGTTATATACTTCTAATAATTACATATTTGAGAAAAGGAGGAAGTATGTACTTAAAAGTCATTGTTTGCTGCTCCCATCATTTGTTCTTTGCGGACTCACCATCTTAACAAGTGCAAGCTGCTAAGCTAGCTAGGGTGAACTGGTGTCACCCCCAGACAGAGCCCTGATTGCAGAGCTGCTGAAAGTTTTGAGCTAGCCCTGAGCTGCGGCATGGGTAGCTGTGGGCTGCAGGCTGCCTCAGGATGTGTTTCAGTGCTTATACAATGGGTCAAATGCTCCTGT
Source organism: Aythya fuligula (assembly GCF_009819795.1). Classification (NCBI taxonomy): domain Eukaryota; kingdom Metazoa; phylum Chordata; class Aves; order Anseriformes; family Anatidae; genus Aythya; species Aythya fuligula. The sequence goes on along the minus strand of NC_045571.1, from coordinate 20,777,858 downwards.
GCCTTTCCTTCCTGGAAGAAGGCTCCATGGAGATATGGCTGGTTCCTCCGTGCCCCGTCTTGGTTTTACAGGGAAAATCCAGTAGAAAATAAAAGCTATAAACTCCCCCTATGCTTTGATACAAGCTGGAGCACTTCTGTCACTGCTCAAAGTTCCCCATGTGGCTCCTACAGCTTGTCGGGCAGGGCTTCTTTGTTCACTGCTTCTGCTGTTGCGAACACGAGGGGCATCACCGAGTGCCTCCTCCTTGTGCAGAGCTTCCCTCCTTCACTGATGACACAAGGACACTCCCTGCTTTCTTAACCCTGATTAACAATTATTCTCTGGTGTCAGTTGTATGCATAGCACCCAGAAGCAGAGGTATTCTTCCAAACGCAGTCTCTGCTTTGGATCTCTCAGTTCAAATTTCAGTGGAAGAAGAGATATAGCAAAGAGCAAAAGGAGTCTGAGCCAGGCTCGGGAACTGCCTGGGAGGGACGGCAAAAAGCCTTCAGTGTGAAAACCTGACCATCACTGGGGTGAGGCTGAGAGCGATGGCAGAGAAAGGAGGACAAAGTGACTTGAACATGACAAAAAGGACTGTATGCAGATGTAAAGCTTTGCAGGTATCTGTATCCACGGAATCTTTTGACAAGGGTTTTCACAGCTCATCTGCCTGTTGTGTATGGGAGCACTTCCTTTTATTTGCTCAGAACTGGAAATCCATAACTTGACAACTGCCAGTTTTGCATTACAGGGGAAAGTGAGCAATCCATCCCTGGGCATCCTGACCAAAATGAGGAACAGGGAGGAAGAGATTACTTCTTCAGGTACAACTCAGCCTAGCCCCATTTATTTTTCTTGATATATGACTGATGCTGCTAGACTGTAGCTGCAAAAACAGTATTGCTTTTTAGATATATCTTTCAGTCTGCTCACAGTAAGAAGAGCTTAAGCTTTCTGCAAGGAAAGATTTCACGTGTTGCCACTGAGTCCATCTGATTCCATCTGTGCAGGTGTGTTTAACTCCTCTGACTTCAGTAACATGTAGTCCATTTGCAGTTGAACAGCAGTCAACCTTAAATGTGTCTATACATCAGGTGCCAAAGCTGGCCGTCCAGAATAAATAAATAATCAGGAACTCAGCACTGGCAGTAGCAACCTACTGCCAAAAGTGCATTTGTAGGCATTAATGCAAATCAACTGTTCTTAACTACCTGGCAATAGCTATGACTGATAAACAACTAAATAACATGCCAGCCTCTGACAAATGAATATTGCAAAGAACAGTTTCAGAAGGCCATAGCATAAATTCAGCTCAAATCAGTCTGATCTTTTAATGTATCAACGTCTTTGGGCAACCTCTTGGTTTCACTTGCATACACAACATCATTCTATATCAATTGATTATATTTTTTGAATTAATTCTTCAAACTTATTTTCAGATCTACAACAGAGCTTTCTCTGTGCAAGAGACTTTGTGGTGTTCAGGGTCTGCAGGCACTACTTATTATTGTTTTCCACTAAAATTTAAGTCCTGACCTTGCATATTGATGTTGACCAATGGAAGCTAAGAAAAGCAGGTTAATTTCCATCAATCACTAAAACATCGCTGGTCAGAAAAGGCAAGCTTTTTTGTCAGATAAGAAGTGTCATAAGAAGCTGTACCTCATATGACTTATTTCTAAGGATAAATTCAAAACTGTTTATAAAAATGTCAGAGAACAGGTCCTGGCCTATGCTTAGGGAGCTGGATGACACAGCAGATTAATTCTTTGAGTGCCCCACAACTGTGTGTGCACTCAGCTATGAAGGTGTGTTGCTGCTGCTCTCCCTGTAGCACAAGCAGTGTGGAATTAATGCGCACGCACAAGACAGTAGCTATCCATCTGTCAGTGTTGGGGAACCATTACATCCAACAAAAAGCAGATCCTGCTTCTGACTTCCTTAAATATTCAGTTGTTTTCACATACACTAAACGGAAGCCTTAGCTTTCCATTTTATCACATACACAGAACCACCAGAGTAAATGAATATAAGAGCAGAATGTCTTTTAAGAAGAACTGCACACTGCCAGCTCCTCTGAAAGCCACTGGCAGCAGCAAGCATTCAGTAATTAATATTTTTTTGTTGAAAAAGTATTGTTTTATTGACGTGAAGATACTGATGGGAATCATACCGATTTAGGAGTTTTTATCAGCTTTCTGAGATGTTCTCTTCCAGTGAGGGATGGGCCCAAATTAAGATGATGGCTTTTTTTCGTTTCTGTTGAAAAGAGGTATTTAATGTCACAAAAAACACTGGAGAGATTTTAGTCTCAAATCCAGAATGGACTCCTTGGTTCCTGGAAGGTGGCCATGCTGTCACTCCAAAGCTTGGCATCAAGACCTAAAAGTTTCCTTTTCACATCACACGCAGAATGAATTTACATTTATGTATATTGGAATAACGCCGTGAAGATTCATCTTTCCCTGTTATAAAATACCTACTTGGGTTCTCTTTGTTTTGCTTCTCAGTGCATTATATCTTGGCTGGTAGCACATCTACAGCGTCCTTCCTCAGAAGCCCCAGCACCCAGATGAGGGATTCCGTGCAAATGTGTATCTCTGTAAATTGTCTGCTGGACAGTTCTTGCGAAGGCGTGAAGGGATGGGAGACTCTCCAGTTGAGTGGCATGGGTCAAGCTGCTTCAATACAGGAGAATACGAGTCCACAAGTAAACAGAAAGCCACCTACAAGCTCTGTTTTGATTCAAAGCTGCTTTGTAATTCTAACTCAGGTATCAGTGCTGGTGCTGCCATTCACTGACTGCTCATGGCAGAGATCACTTTGTTCACCATTTTTCTGAAGGCAGTGATGTTTTGATGAGCTATCTTTAAAATACAACATTTAAGTCAAGAAACACCAAAGCAAGGGCCCTATAAAGTCCACGTTTGCCAAAGAAAAGGAAAATGCGCATAAGGCATCAAATCTGAGTACAAGAACTAGTTATAGAGGTAAGCAATTTCAGGGGCTCAGGGAAGGGTCTCTGATTGTGAGATTCATGGATTGCAAATTCCAGTGACACCCTCCGGTAAGCTCCCATTCAGCTCCCACTGTGCAAGAGTATTCATTCTCCACCAGTGAAAACTTAGAGAGCATACAGAAAATAAATAAAATAAAATAAAATAGCAGCAAAGCTGAGATTTGCAAACTAGTCTCCTGACTCCAGCTCATTCCCATATATGCCATGCAATTGCCTTGCAGGAGGACAACCAAAACCATATATATATGGATATAGCACTTCATTTCTTCATTTAAAGGTCAGCAAGAGTGCACGAATTAAGCTTTTTTTTTTTTTTTTTTTTTTTTTTTTTTCCCTGCTCTTTTTAAATAAAAAAGTGCTCCTTAAACAGCTTTGCTGACATTTTTTGACATTTTTGAACCCAGATGGGTTTGCAGTCTTGACAGCAGTTCTGCTCTCCTGTCTCACATCTGCTGCTGCTGGGACACATCGGCTGTGCTGGATCTTCACTGCTTGGGAGCCACATTTGAATAAAGGATTTATGAAAAGTGAGCTATGGTCATGCTGCTCCAAGATGTCACCCTCCAGAAAGGAGCCACCAGCACACCAGATGGGTGTTGTAAATCAGCAGCTTTTAGAAGCCACAATGAGGGACAAACCTTGCTTCGTTCTGGACTTAGAGCACAACTGGAAAAAGATTTCCAGAACTGAGATAAAGGTCTTCAAAGCATCTGCAGTCACAACAAGACCACCTTTCCAAGTTGGATACCATGTGCATGAGAGAAAGCCTGTGGTTATCTACCATCCATCTGCACGCTTATAGCCTTTATTTATGGCTGTGTTATTGTTTGGTGGCCTTTTGTCTTTTTTTTGGCAGTGACAATGACTTTTCTCCTGCAATATAAACCAGGAGCTGTGTCCATGAGAGAATTCCAGGTCATTTTCACAGCACAGTGGTCACGAACACTGGGCAGACTGCCTGCCAGGATGTCTCTGCCGGCCCATGGAGGGGCAGGCAGCTCCAGCGCTGCCACACATGCTGACATCCATGTCTTCAAACACAGAAAGCTGTTCCAAGGATGGGCCTGGGCCATAACTTCCCTCAATGTAGGAAGCTGGTAGAACACGACTCTTCTCTGAAGGCTGGTGGAGAGTGCTGAAGGGATACATTTGCACCAGTACCCGGTGTACTCACAGCTTAAAATATCTCTTGGTCCAGGCTGTTGGAGCTCCCAGAAAAGCTGCATAGGAATCCAGGCAATTTGACCGTTAAATTTGTTTCTTCCTAGGCTCACTTTTGTCTGAAAGATAGAAGCAAACCTGACGATCCTCTTTCCCCCCTGCCTCTCCTCTTGCTAGCTTAAATTCAGTCATTTTTGACACACCTCCTTTTTTTGCTCACTTAACCACAAACTTCAGCGTTTCTAAGTTCTCTGTTTTCCCCAGAAGATGAAGTCCATGCATGCACAGCCATGACCTCAAAGACTCCCTAGAGCACAAGGATTTGGACAAACCCAGTAAAGCAGAGGCTGGTGGCCAGAGCGGAAAGACACAGGCGTTTCTAGTTCAGTCCCCATTTTCCTGCCTGAATCACCATTCTAGGGCTGGGGTGAAACCCGCATCAGAAGACTCACAGGGAACAGGAACGTAAAGGAAGGAGAGTGCTGGCATTGTCGAGCTCCGTGGGGATCAGCACGGGCTCCAAAGGAGGGAGCGCCGAGCACAGTCCTGGTGCTGGCACGGCCCTGCTGCACGCCGCGGCTCTGCACTGCAGGAAGGCAGCACTGTGCTTGGCACATGGAGCAGATGTAGGGGACATCAGCCTGGGACCCTCGTGCCCAGCTCCAGGGGTTTGTTGCTGGCCACACAGAGGGAGGCATCCTTCCCTAGCCAGCTTGCATGATTCTGGGCCTTGCCGGCATTAGAGAAAACAATGGATGAATCCATCATGTCATTCATTACAGTCGTTTTTGCCCTTGACTCTGTTGATCTTTTCAAGGCAAATATCAAATAAAACCATTTGGGCCTTTCAGCTGTGGTGAAAACAAACTGCCACAGATTTATGACTTCAGTTCTTAATTGAAGTACTCTTTTGTTACTGCTCACTCACATGCAACATTCCTGGCTCCGAGGTGAACATAGAGGAAAATAATAAATACAGCCTTGCTCTCCTGAAGGGGAATTCTCCCTTCTGGCTATATATAAAAAAAAAAAATATATATATATATATATATTACATATATATATATATATAAATATATATATATATATATATATATATTTTTTTTTTTTCCTGCTAGAAGGTGAAAGGATAACAGAGGCCATGCTGTTCACGACTGCAACTAAGAGTCAGCAGGGTATTTTTAGTCCTTTGATCCTGACTCAGCTGCAGCTCAAGGGTTTCCAGCTTGGTTTGACCTCTGCTACCAAGTGAGTCATGACAGGGAGTCACTGTATGACATCTGTTCAAATTAAGGATATATCCCTTTGCACAACAAATGCCCTCTGCATAAAAATTGCTGGCAAGAAAAGGCAGTCTGGTAGGGACTCTCGTCCAACGTGAAACATTTCTGGTCTCACTAGCCTGCACACAATTTGAGGAGAATCACAATTATGAGGTAGTTCAGAGGACACTTGTGGAGCAGCTGTTCGTGCCACATTTACTCTGTGTTTTAGCTTTGCACATTTCCTACATGCATTACAAGAAGTAAAACAAAGAAACCCCATGGCCAGACTGCCTTGTCCCATCACCCTGAAGAGCAGCTCATAGGAGCTTGAGTAACAAGCACAGCAGAGAAAGAAAGAAGTGCAAGCACCTTTTTCTTGTCAGCTGCTGAAGAACAAGATCTGAGGCAGACTCAGGATAAATTCCCCAAAGAAATGGAGAAGAAAGTAATAGATTCTGAGGGAACAATTCTGACTGCCCAATAATTTTTCGCTGTAGAAGTACTCCAAATTCTAGGCACAGTTTCTCTCCAAGTGGAAACCTCTCATTATCCCTGAGAACTCCAGCTATTTTCTACACATAGAAATAGAGTTGGAGGAGCTAGTTAGCTGGATGAGAAATAAGAAAATGATTTTTGGAGGATAATACATGTTGAAACTGATTTGATTTCTATGGGTACAACATCATTTAAAAATGACCCTCTGTCAATTTTTCACAAAACTCCATACCATATATTTCCAGAAATGTTCATGAATCCAAATTTTAATGAGGTGTTTTGTCTTAAAAACAAAATAAAACAAATGACAGAAAAAACATACAATTACTCCTATGTTTAGAGTAATAAAGTTTCTGATTGTGAATTAATAAAATAAAAAATTAAATAATGAGTCTTGAAAAAAATAATATTTGGCAAAATAGCAAAATGCTATACACAATACTGCAAACTCTTTTAAGGTAAACAATATCTAAAATATATGCATTAAAAATGATTTTTCATTAAAAAATGAAAGTGTGGAAAAACAGCAACTGCTTCCTATGAGAAGTGTGTTACTGCCTCTTTTTATTGTGATATAAAAATTGAAAATCAGCAGAAAAGATAGCAAAGAAGGAATTTCTCGTCATCTATTTTCTCCTGCTATAGGATACACCGAAGATGTATTTTACTTGGTCAAAATTTTCTCTGTTGCCATGATAGTATCTTTTCAGGCTCCTGACTTCACACCTGCATTTCTTCACCTCAAAACAGATGCCCTTGCACAGCACTCCGAAATGCTCTAACCCATATTCAGCACTATTGGGGTAGGAGTGCTCTGGTAGTTTAATCACAGGATAGTGCAATTATCCTGGTTTACTGTCTGCAAAGGACAACACGCACATCTTGCGTTATGCATTGGCTATGTTTTGAAGTTCTGCTACACAGAGAAAGTAGGGGAAAAAAAAAAAAAGAGGGAAAAGTGCTTGACATAAAACAATGTGTATGTGCAAGATCAAAATGATGTACACAGACATTCACACGGAGATGCTGACAGCATTTAGTGGTAGATAATTATTTCAGGTCTATCCTAGCTAGAACCTCGCTAGTCAGGATTTCCATCACGCTTATGATCTTTTCCCAGGTTATTTGGTAGTTCATTTCCCTTTCACTATTTCATCTGGTTTCATCAGCAGTGAAGGTTGCATTTAATCTGAAAAAATAACCTTATATGTTTAAGAAACCCAGCAAAATAAAATTTCTTTTCTAGAAGCCCTTAAGTGCCAGTATCTTTCATTCTTTCCACTCTGTCCTGCTTGTCACACCAGGGAGTATGTGTGGAAAGCAAAGTATGATTTACTAAAGGGAAAACGAAACAAACCACTGTGTTTGTATAACTAGCAACTAATTTTCATCCCCATGGAGAGTTTTTCACTGCAATTCCCCAGCTGTCAGCATAATCTACAAATAATTAATATCTTTCAAAGACCAGTTTAAATGGCACTCCCTCTCCCCGCCATCCTGCTACTGATTTTCTTGTAGGAAAGACAACTTTGCTCAAAGGATGCACCTGGTCTGATAAAATGCTGCCTGCTTTCTGCAAAAAACAACCCTACACAGATACCATTGCCCATGCAGCATCCAACACCCTGTCCAGCCCACTCAAGAGTGAGGTGCTGCCAGTACAGCCCTCTAATCATCCAGTAGTGTGGCAAGAGCTGTGGCATTGTGCTATCCTCATGCAACAAACTTAAATGAAGCATTACCAAAATGGTCCCTCTGGGAGGGAAGCTGTCAGTCATGCAAAGGAAGGTCTGTTTCTTTCTTTCTATCCTGCTCTTCAGGTGAGCAATAGCTGGTGATAGGAAGCATGTCCCCTTAAATACTTTTGCCAACTTGTTCTGGCAATAATAACATCTGCATAACAGCAGCAGTTATAGGAGGAAAGTTAAATTGATTTCCCACTGCATTTAGTCAATTAAAAAAAAAAAATCACTCCTATTTATGATAATTCCTTTGAAGACAAATGTTGCTGTTTCCAGTTCCACCTATTTTTCTCTTCCATTTCCTTGGTAAATTTGCTGAAGCATGCATATTACTATGGCAGTTGTGTCTGTGTTCTAAACTCCTCTGTTTTCCTTCCATTATTTTCTCTGAAGGAAAAACAAAAACAAAACAAGGCAATTGTTTTGAAAATAAGAAACTGCATGTAATGAGTTTGATTTTCTAAATAAATCTACATACAAAGAATGGGCCAAATTTGTATCTGTCTTAATGTCAGCAGAATCTCTATGAAGTGACAGTGATGTTTCCTTTTGTAGGAGACTAAGCTAAATTTTTCTATGTCTTGTTATGCAGCAATAACCATGACAGACACAAAACAATTACCTAAGCATTTACTTTTCCTGCTCTATTTTTTTTTTCCTTCCTCAAATCCCATCCAATACATAGATATTACTGGTAAGAGTCATACAAGAAAATATACCAGAGCATGAAGCATAACTGACATCAAAACATGTTAAATGAACAAAATACAAGAGCTGAGATACTTGTGGTATGCATTTAATCAGAAAGCCTTTTTTGACCATACCTAGTCCGTTAAATAGGAAAGTCTAAGACTGATGATGCACAGCGTGCCTTCTACAGAAAAGCTTTAAATGATGCAAATGGCGGGTTTTGCAAAGGATGTTTTAAGTTGGGGTTGCTGACTGTGTATTCAGATCATTTACTTTCATAAGTAGCTCATTTTTCTTCTATCCACCTTTTTGCTTGCATGTTTTAATCTACAAGTTGTACCCAAAATAAATTAAAATGACAAATAGAACTTGACCCAAGTATTCAGTTAGTGCAACATTTCCTTATTAAGGAACAAAAAGTGAAAAATTAGAACAAATTAGGCAGATAAGTATCAGAAAAGTTAAAGCTAATCAGATATCAGGACACAACTGCCTGTTCAAGTGAGAGTCTGGCACAGAATGCAATTGCAGTGGACTGAAATATCATACTTCACAAGTTTCTATCCTTTTTCTTCTTCTTTATACCAGTTAAGGATCACAATTGCTCTTGGAAATAGAGACACTTTATATTTTGCAGTTGAGAATACACTGCTAGTACTTAATCAGGTATTTAGCTCAAAAGCTAAACTTAGGCTTCAGGGGAGCTCATCTGTTGAAACCACAGCTGAGGGATCTGTGCACCATGTGTGACAACAGGGAAACTTACCAAGCACAAAGATGATCTGCTAATACCACATATAACATGATAATAAGAAGCTTTTAGGAAAAAAAAAAAAAAAAAAAAAAAAAAAAAAAAAAAAAAAGCCCAATCAAATGTAACAGAATATCCTAGCAGCATTCCTCTACTTCACAGGTAATGACAATGACTCACAAAGTTTGAGTGAGTTTTAACCTTCTAAGAATCAAATGAATGTCACATGCTTCAGTCATGTGCCTTCATCATATAGGTCAGAACAAGGGCTCTTATTATCCAGGGTAAAGCAATCTGTCTTGGCTAAGGTACTGAAGCATGCTTCTGTGCTTTTGTTGAAAAGCTGTTAAGAGGGGATGTGGAACTTAACTTGAATTCTAAGTAGACTGGGTTGCTGTGTATCTTACTCAGTAACAGAGGTAATTGATAGATCCCTTGGATTCCAAAAAAAACCATCAGCTTCCTTAGAACACTATTCGGTTGTCAATTAATGTTCCTCCTAGTGCAAATGCCAAACTAGCTTGAACCAAAGTTGACAGACTTGTAGAGGCAAGTAGCTGTAGAAGAAAGAACATTGCAGTGTGAAATGCAACTGGTGTTTACTTCCCACTCACAGAGCCACTGCATAACGAGCAGCCCGAATCTACTGTTCAGGCACCGAAAACACGTACATAAAAAAACTGATTTTGACTTTAATTCAGGTGTTGAGTGGATGATGAGACCAACAGAATTCAGACATGCCCTGAAGTTTCTTAAGAGCCCTCCATATCCCTGCCAAACCATGGGATGTATGTGCATTAGTAGCAGACCCACAAATGTATGAACTGAAGTCTTATACGAAGGAAAGACTAGAGTGATCTTGCATACAATTGCCTCTTTGTTGTCAACAACTAAGAGGAGGCAGAAGAAAAGCTGGTTGAAATAACACTTTGATGTCTTCAAAGTAATGTTTTCACACCTGTTTTCAGTAAGGGGTAATGTTTTTACATTTTGCAAAAACATATATATTAAACATCTCTTCTTTGATCAATAAATGTTTAAAATACTCCTTCTTGTAAAATAATTTTAAGTGATATTAGATCCTTTAAGGACATAGATGCATGTCTTCAAAAAGCACCACGAGTTTGGCACTTCAGATGGTACCCCTTGCTGAATCTCTTGAGTCACCAATAAAAAAAAAATAAAAAAAATCTATTCCCTCACTTTCTGTTTTACTTTTCATCCAAAGTCAAACTGAACTGAAACTTTGCCAAATTTTAATAGCTAAATACCATTTTTCCAAATATGTCTGGCCCAAATGAAAAATACAAGTGCCAAAATATTGCAAAGAAGCCAGTTTGTATGTATCTGTGACCCAGCTGGAAGCAGGACACGTGAAAACACAGCAAGAAATCCTTTTCACAAAAATCCCCAGAAAAATTGTGTGACACCAGAAGTACTTAGAGATATCTCTGACCTTCTTAAAAAACAACCTTTGGGAAGGTCATCCATCAATAGCTCTCATCACATCCTTTTATCTCTGGTGATTTAATGATCTTGGACATATAAACAGAGAGTTGATGAATCAAAGTAGTTTATTGTCAACATAATAACACAGACTTGAAAATTTTGCTGTTTTGAAGAGAACTAATAGGACCATTTTGAATCAGCTTGGTCAGCAAGCAAAGAGTGCTCCAATGTTCTTGGAGCTGACCTAACATATTTTGTCCATTTCAGGAGAGCTGTGAACATGCATAAGAATTGTATCCTGACCTGCTCCCAGCCAGCTGATAATTATCAGCCTTCAGCTGTTCCCAGCTAGGCTCCGTGACAACATCAGGCCTGATGAGTTTGGCCAGCTGAAAACAATTTATGATCCACACTGACAAGCTTCCCCACCAATGTACTACATACTGAAGTTCCATGAACAGCTCTTTCTCATTCTTGTCTTTCTTCACTTACCAGCGATCAAAGCTCCAGTTCCTCGTGTAGTCTTGCTCTGCTGGTTGTTGGCTGTGCTGTGCACTCTGGCCAGGTTCATCCATGGATTTCTCCACTTTCTGACACTACCTCATCCTGACCTCAGGGCTTGGATTCACCTCTCTGTCTGCCCACAGCCATTGAGTGTGAGGTGTGGTTTTCCACATCCCCATATGCAACACATGGCATATCTAAGCAGTCTAAACTGGGATTTTGTGTTATGCTCAACATGAAAAGCCTTTTATATCATTTCAATTGGACGTGATGTGGCATCCTGTAAAAAGAGGACTGGAAGAAGATAGGTTAATTTGTGGACAGGTGCAGGCAACTAGCAGCAATATGATAGTAGCAGAAGGGTCTTGGAAATTCACTGATGAAAGAGAAGTATAGATATTGCTCACCACAAACGTTTCATTTCACACTCTGAAAGATCTAAATTTTGTCTCTCTGAGCGATCATGAGCTGGGCAAGCCAAAGAAGAAGCATCCAGAGACATGGTTCCCTTAGAATCACAGAAACTTCTGGCAGCCAGTCAGCTACCTGTGCAGCTGGAACCACAATGATGTTGTACTGCTGGGAGTGAAGGGCCTCCATTCCTCCTCTGGTAGCAGGGGGATTCACAGGATTACCCTTTTAGCAGGAGGTGCACGAAAAAGAGCCTGACATAAGTAAGTGCATGAAAGGGAAGATAAACAGTAAAGGTACCACGAAGGAGAGTGTTTCACTCATTCCGTAACAGGATGAATTAACACCTACACAAATTGTTCTCATGGTAGTCACTGATAACGACAGTGATATAGGAGCAGTAAAAAAAAAAAAAAAAAAAAAAAAAAAAAAAAAGCAAAAACCATAACAAGGGAGATACTTCCTGCAACTAAAAACAACAACAGCAAATTCAGAACTGACATAACCTCTAAACATTTGCCCCTGTGTATGATCTGACATAGAAAAACAAATGACATAGACCTCCGAGCCACCAAACTTTCTTTCCCTTCCCTTCCCTTCCCTTCCCTTCCCTTCCCTTCCCTTCCCTTCCCTTCCCTTCCCTTCCCTTCCCTTCCCTTCCCTTCCCTTCCCTTCCCTTCCCTTCCCTTCCCTTCCCTTCCCTTCCCTTCCCTTCCCTTCCCTTCCCTTCCCTTCCCTTCCCTTCCCTTCCCTTCCCTTCCCTTCCCTTCCCTTCCCTTCCCTTCCCTTCCCTTCCCTTCCCTTCCCCTGTGCAAAGGATTGCACAACATCCTAATAACTGTCTCAGTGAAAGAATGATTCATTTAAGAGGCTGAAACTGCTACAGAGCTGTCTGTTGTGAATAAAAGGTCCACACAGCATGAAGCCTTTTACAGATAGCACCATTAAAAATGTGTTAATTACTGTGAGTGTGCTCCCAGAATCACCGGGGGTATTCCTGGAACAGGCTGATCATGTGACTTCCATTATTTATTACTAAACACTTCCAAAGTCTGCTCCATTAGACATGCATCCTGGCGTCTGATGCAGTTAGATACACATGCAGCATGCTGCTTGCTGTAGAATACAGCGGTGAGTATATGCCAGAACAAAGAAAGTCAAGGAGCACTATGAGAGAAGGTGCTCCTAGTACTTTACAAAAAATATGTATCTGTAATGAGTGCAATGAGGGACTAGAAACTTGGGATATTATCCTACTGAAGATACTTTCTGTTGGCCAAACCTTATTGATCCTTTACCAAAGTGCTAGGTATCTCTGGCTGCAAGAAGTTCAGCAGTATCAGATAATTCTGTTTTTCCATACACAAAGATGATCAAAGCAAAAAGGTAACTAGTAAGTGTTCAGGGAATGTCACATTAGAAGCTAACAGTAGACTGAACACTGGATTCCATTTCATGCCCTGTGCCAGGGCTCATGCCAGTCTGACTGTTTCACTGATCAAAAAGACTGAAGTTGTACTTTTACCTTTGACCCAGTGATTCCTAAGTGTAGCTAAGATTTCAGCCCTGTCTGTTCAGAAGCACCAAGTACTCAAAACTTCCAGTGGCCATAAAGAAAACAACTTGGTTTAAAAGTCAATGGGGAACAGACTTTGAAAGGGAGAGGTCAGATCCCAGAGAAAGGAAACCAGCACTGTGCATGGTGTTTGTATGTCTGCAGAACTGGAGGCTCTCTTCCTCATTGCCCTCTCCTCCACCTCTGGCAAGGCTGTGTTAGTTTTGTTTCACAAAACCTCACTGGGTCAAAGAAGTTACTTTTACTTGTCCAGAAAGCGTAGCTTAGAAAACTTATTTTTCTTGAAGACAATTGCTATGTAGTTTAAGTGTTAATTCAAGCACTATACAATGAAGAAAAAAGTACACACACATGCACAAAGAATGTAGGGAGGGAGGAGACTTCACAAACTAATTTATATATATTTAATCAAAAAAATGTTTGTCTGGGCATACTGTAAATTTGAGGCAGAAAAAAAGAGAAAAAGAGATTTGTCTTCTAGCTTTGGCACATCTATAGCATTCCTGTCTCTGTCTCCCTCTACATTGGCTGTCGAGGGTACTTAACAGAACTGGGAACCTAACCTAGAGACTTGAAGCAGATCAGGGAGATGTAGGGAGGTGATTCTTTTCCTCTGCTCTGCTCTCGTGAGAGTCCACCTGGGGTACTGTGTCCAGCTCTGGGGCCTCCAATATAGGAAGGACATGGAAGTATTAGATCAAGTCCAGAGGAGGACCATGAGAATGATCAGTGGGTTGGAGCACCTCTCCTATGAAAACAGGCTGAGGGGGTTGGGGTTGTTCAGCCTGCAGAAGACGAGGCTCCAGGGAGACCTTACAGGGTCCTTCCACTACCAAAAAGGGACCTACGGGAAATCTGGGGAGGGACTCTTTGTCAGGGGGTGTAGTGATACAACAAGTAGTAATGGTCTTAAACTAAAAAAGGGTAGATTTAGATTAGATATAAGAAATTCTATACTCTGAGTGTGGTGAGCTAGTGAACCAAGCTGTTCAGAGAAGATGTGGATGCTCCATTCCTGGAAGTGTTTAAGGGCAGGTTGGATGGGGCTTTGAGTTGAAGGTGTCCCTGCCCATAGGAGGGGGGTTGGAACTGGATGATCTTTGAAGTCCCTTCCAACTCAAACCATTCTACGATTCTATGATCAGATTTTAAGTCCTACATAAGGACACTGAAAAGCTGGATAATGAACTGTTTTTTTTCCATTATTTAAACGCCTAGGAAAAAATAAACTTTAAGTTGCTGAGATAATTTTTATTTCAAATGATGAAACAGGAATATCTTGGCTTCTTGGGTGGCGGATGAGTGTATAATGGAGATCAGTTCTACACTACTTTTCTGTATCATTTTTCTCTACCACTTCTTTCTCCAGAAGTCAATTTGTCTTGAATACAGAAATAACTGAGTTTGATAATTAAATCTCATCCTATCAAAGGCAATGGTTTAACTGTGAAGACTCATGAGTGACAGTAATACCTTGAAATAAAAAGTTCCATCACTATGGAAATTGTACATCCTGTATTTAGAGCTGCTATTTTGAATAATAAGTTATTTCTAGCAATAATTAATAACCACTGGAATTACTCTGGCAGATGTAGAACAAAAAATATGATATACTCATTTCCATTTGCTCATTAAAACACTACAAACAAAAAATATTATACCCATATATGTCCTTGCTACGCAGAGTGACAGTGATCGAGCTAGTAACACCTAAAACACCCTTATCTAGCTTTAAAGTAGATAATCTTACTTCATCTTACCTTAAAAAAAAAACAAAACACAACCAAACAAACAAACACACAACAACACAAAAACAAACAAATGAACAAAAAAGCAACCAAACACATTGTTACCTTTCTACAAAATTTTGTCATTCTACCATACTATAGATTTTAGTTTTCTTGGTATTATAGAGGTAGAGAAAAACCTAGAATCACAGTTATATACTTAGTATAAAACAAGTTTTCAAGGAAAACAAAACAAAAGCCATTTTCTGGTAGCAATGAGATGTTAATAAAAAGCCCAAAAGGCTATTCTTACCTAATATCACAAACTGTTTTGTACAGAAAGAGGAATTAAATGTTTTGCAGAAAGAAGTGGTGAGTTTCTTCAAAAAGCAGGGGGAGCACATAGAGGTAACTGTGGGAAACTTGGATTTCACTTGGATTGTCACTCACGCAGTGCTGCCAGAATTTCATCATTAATCTTGCAACATTCAGATTTCATAGCTTCAGCTCTTAGTGCCAGATGACTACATTCAAACATCAGTCTCATTGTGTTGTTTTGTTTTGAAAGCAGAATTTTAAAACAAGGCCTTCCCAGTTGCACAGGACAACCAAACAAAATGGTCTGAAAGTTCAAAACCATTTTTTTTTTTTTTAATCCTCCACAGTACTTTATCAGCAATATGGATAATAAATGACTTTAAAGTATTGCCTCCTCACATTTTAGAGCCTCACCTAACATTTTGATAGACTAGTTAACAGCATTACTGTTACTTACCCTGAAAGATCATAACAGCTACTGTCTGTGAACAGCATCTCTTTTTATAACCTGGTTTCCTAAGTAAGTAAGGTGTATATAATTATATCACCTCCCTGTCCTTACACCTGATTATTAGTAGCCTCCTTTCTACCTTTTGAAACCATTGCTATCTTCACTCAGATGTGGCTCAACAACTTAAAGAAACCAAGTTGGTGTAAGCTTTGTGAATTAGTGGTGGCAGCAATAGATAAGAGAGAGAAGGAGAGTGAGAGAGAGAAGGAGAGTGAGACCAAGTAATTAATACTCTCCTGAAAGTAGAAGACAGTGTGTGAGCTCAGGTGCTATCTCTTCTGTTTTGTCTGTTGGCTGTCTGGTCAGCACTCATCTTAAGCCAACTGGCTGGCTTGAAGCTGCCAGGGTGCTGGCTAGGAGAAAGAGGGAAGCAAGGGATTGGAAAAACAGAAAAGGATTAGACAGTGTGGATGGACTCTGCACCAGGCCATGTCAGGATGCTGTTGAGAATTAAAAAGTGTTTTGGATGAACACTGTTAAAGAAATAAGGTGGCAGCTTGTTTTCAAGCAAAATTGCCTCTTGGTCTACATGGCTAGTACTTGAAGCCTTACAGAATTGTTTCTGTTAAGAGGTGAAAATGATGATATGAATTGGATCCTTTTTTCAGTTCATTCCTTCCTATTTACAGGTGTCAAAAGTTCTGCTTGTGTAAATATGGTAAAGGTCAGCAATAGCTAGAAGTTTCCATGCTAACAGTTTCCAAGTGTGCTTTTCTAGCCAGTTCTGTGCCCTGAAGAGCTGCCTCTGTTCTCTCTGCATCAGATATTCAATGAATTCTCAGGCTTTACAGTCACTTTCTGCCTCTAACACAAATCCAGACAGAGCTGCAATACCCCACAAATGTCGGCAGCCAATTTCCTATGAAAACATCTTCTTTTTGCCACATTCATTCTTGCTCAGGACATACAAACCAGCGTTTCATCTTGAGCAACAGCTTCTATTCTTTATGCTGTTGTTACAGAAAGGTGAGTAGCAATGTCTTCCATCTAGCCAGGATAAGGGGTAGACAGCTTTTTTTTATTAGCTTTATCAAGAATTTAGGCTCCCAGCATTCCAAACATGTTTGTTAGCCATCATTAATATATTCTGATATAACAACTCTCTTTCCAAATGTAAGCAGACTTAAATTGTGATTCCCACCATTTTTAAAAAGGCTTTTGGAGGAGGATTTATTATTCAATGGAAGATACCTATCACTCTGTTACACGAATGGAGAATCAGTATGTGAAGTAATCATTTAGTACCAGAATTGGATCTTTATCATGCTCTGTAGCTATATTACATGTGGAAAATGAACACAAGTCACAGATAACAGATACCCTGACTTTAGATCATAGTTTACAACAAAATAAAACTGAAATGTAACACCAATAGAAATTAAAACCAGAAGGGGAGAAGTGCAGTTAGTGATGGATAGCGCAGAAATTATCAGAAGGTCGTGTTACAACTAATGAGGAAAGAGAAGAACCAGATCTGAAGACCTGAAAGCAAGAGGACCTGCTGACTGATTTGCTTTTTTAGTTTCTAAGCAAACTCCAGCATATGACAAGAGTCAATCCAGGAAACAGAATACCTTTTTTTTTTTTTTTTTTTTTTTTTTTTTTTAACAGCTGAAGTCTTCGTATTGATCTCATATACCAAAACCTCAAATGATTATCCTACACTGCCAAGCTGGCCTTGCCTTTCAGTGGCTCTGCAGAACAGAAATACACTATGGATTTGTGCCTAGGGCTTGACTGCTTCCCTACAGCACTAGCAGCAGGGTTGAAAAAAGCATAAAGCTTTGTGGAGCTTTTGTGGAGTGAGTGAATGTTGCTTGCTCTTCTGTAGTGACCCCTCTGACTGATCTGGACGTGGTTCAGGTCAGTGGGAGACAGAGAAAGCTCTGGAAGAAAAAAAAAAAAGAGAAGCTGTATGCCACTTCTCCTTAATTCAGGTATTGTGTGCTGGATTCTAAAAGTCATCAATGAAATCCTGTTAAAGATGGGAGTTTTTGGAGAATTGGAAGATTGATGCTGAGACTCACTGTTGCTATGCTTTGGTGGGCCTAACTGAAACCCTGCTTTGTTTCTTCAGTGCCGTGACAGTACACTTAAAGGCATGCTAGACAAAAGAGGCAGAAAACTACGATCATCAAGAAGGCAGTTCTGTATATCTGTAATACTTCCCATGCTAAGGCGCTACTGTCTGACTATGGCATATGTGACACATTTGTGGGTTGTACAGGAAACCCTTTGGAAGGAAGCCAGAGAAAGCAAACTAAAACAGAACCAGATGATGGTGTGAATTCACAATCAATACTGAAAGAAATTTCAAAAGTAGGGGCAAGCCAGGGAACTGTATGCTAACAGTGTAAGCCAGATGTCTGCATCATGAAAAAGGCATCTTAACCTCTTAGGATGGCATCTTTTTGTTCTAGAACTAAGAAAGACATCTGTGCAGGGAGGAACTGATGGGAGAGTGTGAGACTGCCTGAGGAGCTTGGAAGAAGGAGAGTATGCTGACTGAATGGAGAATATGGTGTGCTAATTGAACACAGAATAAAGAATGGTTCCAGTACAACAACAGGTTGGAAGGGAAAAAATCAGCAATAAAAATACTCTGTAGGTATAAAGGAAGTCCAACAGTATGCAGTCTCTCTCACAGGAGAATAAATACCTTCATTTCATTAAGTAGCAACATCTTTGACTATTCTCAAGCTTTCACAGACTTAGATTTAAAGTAGAGAAATATGTAGTATGAGGGGAATATGACAATGAAAACACAGCAATTTTACCATGAAGGGAACTGCAAGAAGTGGGATTGGTTGTGTGAGTGACTTCATGAGATTTTTTTCCAAAAATAGAAGAAAAAAATCAGGGGAATTCTGCCACTTCCTAGCTTGTTGCAGAAATTGTAAATATAGGGGAAAAAAATAAAGGTCAAGGAGAAATAAAGAGAATTTAAGCGTTTTTGCAAGTATACTGAGATAAGAAGGAAAGAAAATGCAAAGGAGTAAGTTTTCAAATCAATGAAGAATGGTCTTAGGTATGGTTCTGATGCTAGGATAGGGAAAAATGTACCTGTAGTAAACCCATCATACCAGCACACAATCTGTGCTAACTCAACCATCCAGGACAGTAGATTGGCATTGTTGTCAGTAATCTGCAACTCTGTCCTTTGGATCACACTTAGGCAATTTCTGCATGGTCCTGGCGCTGGTTTCCATGGCCCTCGCACCACGGTCAGGCAGTGGGTTAGTTCCACAGCACTTGCACAACACATCCCAGGACCCCTGCCCTCACACAGCGTGCTGTGTGGAGGAATGTGCCTGGAGCAACTATGGCTGGCACCGCTTCTGCACAGCCCCTTGCTGCGCTGGCACTGCCTGCTCTGCCCACACACACCCTTGGAGCAGGAGGCAGCCATGGTGCCCTGTGAGGCAGCCGTGCAAGGCCATGCCGCTCCCTGCCCTTCTCCTCGGCTGGGCCTGCTGCCTGCAGACACTGTCGCTGCCTGCACCCAGCAGCACCCTTCTGGGGTGCCTCTTTGCTTCATGCAACAAAGACACTGTGCAGCAATCAGTGTTTAACAGCAGCTCAGGACCTCTCCCAGCAGGAGAGCCCCAAGCCTGCCCCATCCAGCACTCCAAGACCTGGAGGTCGCAGCCTGCCTCGGTGCTGCCGCAGACCTGGCTCTGCAGGAGCCATGCTGCAGGAGCTGTGGATCACAGGGCCTGAATGTCAAACCCCTTGGTGGTGTGGTGCCTGACAGGCAGGCACCTGAGGCAGTTTTCACAGAAGAAAGGCTCTGGTATGAAGCCGTATCATAGCAGCAAGGATGTGGGGAGGACAGCGGAGAAGGAATGAAAAGCCTGGCAGGAGAACTGTTTCTGATCACGGGCAACACAATGGACACAATCACACAGCTGCGCTCCCACCTTGCCGTTATTCCAGGGAAGGCAGCAGTGGCAGTGGGACCAGGTGGGCTCCTGAGAGACAAAAACGGCACAATTGCTACATGGACTTGGGGGCCTCATTTTAAACCAGAAGTAAGCTCTGCAGGCAAGTATTTTCTTCCTGACTACATAGTGCTGCTTTTAATTAGGCAGGTGCATTCAGTAAGGCATCGTATACCCATTTTCTTCAACCACCTTCAAAAGGAGATGACAGTCAACAGCACTTTCCACAATATTTTCATGAAAGTAAAACATTTTAAGGTGTTATTGAATCTACCTCTCAGTGCTGCAGGAACTCAGAGGAGACAATGGACATGTTTTTGGACAGTATTTAGCAGCATATTTTTGCTTGCTCTGGTTGAGATAAAGAACAGTGATATTTTGCTTTAAATGGCTGTGAAATGCCTTTGTAATACAGTTTTTATTAGATAGGTTCTTGCTGCTTTGTTCTGGGCTATGTTCACCAGTTCAGATGGGCTATGGTGCAGCTTGCAGTTCACAGGATGTGCAGTAGAGAGCTTCTAGCAAAAACACCCTCACATTAAATGACCTAACCAGTACAATTGCCTTGTATAACTCCCTAGCCTACCCTTTGCTTGTGGAATGAGTTCCAAACCCTCACATATGCAGCAGCAGCAATGTGTTGCTACTGCATGGTTTGCCCTCTAGACTGTTTCCTCACTGATGACCACCAGTGCAGCCGCAGTCACAGTGACAGAACCTCTGGCAGCATTTTGGAGTGTGAGAAGAGCATTCCCACTGGCAACACAAGTTCTTGCTGTCCCACCAAACGATCACTGCCCTTTGAAAGGTATGACAGATCTATTCTTTGACGGCTGCAGCCAATATGGCTCACCTAAGGCATATGGGGAGCTCTTCTGGATCAGCCAAGGAGGCCTCCCTGCTGCTAAACTGCTTCGAAGACCAGCTGTTTGCCTCGTCCTCCACCTCCTCGTGCTGAGTTGCTCCTCCTCACTGAGCTCTGGGTAGCAGCAGCAGTAGCCGGAAGGTTCAGGCATATCCATGCTCATTTGAAAGCAGCCTTGCTGTGTCACTAATGCGGAGCATTGCTATAGGGACATGGAGAACTGTATGTAACTGTGTGAGACCAGGACAAGCAGCAGAGACTGCAGTTGAATGAAGTTAAGACAATCGCCAAAGGCTTTATATTAATCAAGTGTGATCTACATGAAATGTGCATAGAAGCAAGAGGAAATAGTGAACAGAAGTGATGCAGAACTGCTCATTTGGCAGATATTCACCTATTCTAACATCTTTCATTGCAGTTCGAAATTATGCCTATGCCCTTCTCTGAGGTTTCTCATTTTGCTAATAGTGGAACAAACAGTCCTTTTTTTATTATTATTATTATTCTGTATGATTTTCTCTCGTCTTTCCAAATATTGACATAATGCTGTTACTCTTGAGCAGTCCCAGAGTCTGCACTTAGAATTTGTGGTGAAAGACAGTGCATCAATATTCAAGAATATTTGTGATTTAGTGCTATTAAAACCAATGCAAGAGACTTAATGGCCCTTTAATCTCCACTTCTTTTTTGAACTCTCCATGACCATAATAAGTTTTCCTCTTCATGGAGCAGTATTTGTTCTCCATATTTCATGCATTCAGTTGTCAGTTCAGAACAAAAGTAAGAAAGCAACATTACCTACACAAATGCTTTGGCTAAATGCTTTGTTCATTGTTCCCAAAAGGACAAAGCAGAGACAGAATGTAGCTGTAATGCCCATCTACAAAATTTCTGATCTTTAATTTTAGTCATACTTATTAGATACACATACACTGCTTATATTACTCTGCTAGTTGTGGACTTTTTTCTTATTGCAACAATTCATGCATATTCATGCAAATTAAGTGCAGCATTTCCAGAAAGATGGTCCAGCATACAGCCAAGTTGGGGAAATTGCAAAAAATATTTTCCAAGTGACCAACTGAAATAACTTTACTGTTGAACTATAGAACTTAAAAAGTTTAATAGAAAAATGGTATAAAATCAGGATTATGGAAGGCTTAATAAAAGCTCTTGCTACAGTGGATATCACCGCCCCCCCCCTTCTCCCCTCTCCCCCATTTATTTTTCCTGGCTTGTGCTGTCTCTTTCATCTCTCCAGAAGATATTTGAAGGTGTTTGCTGTAGTTTAGCAGGTAAAAGTACAGTGATCTACATGATCTTTCCTTTCCTTTCCTTTCCTTTCCTTTCCTTTCCTTTCCTTTCCTTTCCTTTCCTTTCCTTTCCTTTCCTTTCCTTTCCTTTCCTTTCCTTTCCTTTCCTTTCCTTTCCTTTCCTTTCCTTTCCTTTCCTTTCCTTTCCTTTCCTTTCCTTTCCTTTCCTTTCCTTGCCTTGCCTTGCCTTGCCTTGCCTTGCCTTGCCTTGCCTTGCCTTGCCTTGCCTCTCCTTGCCTTGTAAATAATATGTATAATATTACAAAATTTTCCTTTTAGCTTCTGCCCACAGAGGTTAAATTTTGTTAGTCTGTTAGGCAAGACAGGGCACCTTCTTCTGTATAACACTATTCACAAGACAGAATCAGCTGTAGTTAGATGATTCCCAAAGATATTTTAACCTGATTTAATTTATAAATTTAATTTTAAAGACTATTGTGACAATATATGTTTGTTCTTCCATGTATGCATATAATTGTACATGTTTATTTATATAATTTAAGCAGAGCAGCATCTTATTAATACCTCTGTGCCTACATCTTTAAAATCCAATTACTCTTTGCAGTTACATTTGGCTGGTTAGATCATTTTGAGATGGCAACTTAAATAGATTCAAATGCTTTGCAATTTGATTCTATGTAATGAACGGCTGTTGTTTCAATATCATGATAGCTGCGTACCATCTATTTCATCTGCTCTCAGAATTTATATGGCATGCATTACTATAATATTTGCCTATGATCCTCTTTATGAACTGTAAACTGAGGTTCAAAACACCAAGGGTGAAAACCCTTAAAGCTCTTGAACATGGCAACATTCAGCACTGAGCACTTGAAAGCAGGGCAGCTGCTAGAACAGCCTACAGAGCTTCAGGCATTGTATGTGAACGTTCCTGTAAATGTGGAAATACTTAGGTGAAAGCTTATGCCCCTTAAGGACATTCAAATGTAAAGAGTAAGGCAAATCCTGAAGGCACCTTCACTTTTTCACAGGCCTTTGCCTGTGCAACTTTCTATGTCCCTGTAAAAGGTCTACAGCTCCAGACAGAGTCCTTAGGTCTTCTGAGTGAATAGAACAGGCATGTGTTCATCTTTTCTTGATGTGTAAATAAATTTAAGTTGGATTTTAGAGAGAGGACTTTAAACCAGTCGGTCTCTGAATATTAAATACACTACATCTCTCAGTGATCCAGTTTGATTTGGACCCTATAGCTTAGGATTTATTAGAACTTTTCAAAAGCTTTTTGGTGGAGACAGATGACAATTGGCAAACTATGTCTTAAAGAGAAGTTAAACTTTTAAAGGAAAAATGTATTTGTGGTAAGACAAGGAAAAATTATCAAGAGATTTAGAACTTTCTTTAAAATAATGTAATCTTAATTTAAAGCAAATCTTTGAACTTGCAACTGTTTGGCAAATTATGTATGCAAATCACTTTTTTGTATATTTTCTCTTCATACTAGTATGGTGATTGATATAAAACTTTACGTGGAAATAGTCCAAGGGGAGCTTTAAATGTTTCCTTAAAAGAGACTTATGCTTAGACAGAAAAATATCTATTCTTGGGCAGAAAATTCATTTTAAAGAAAAAAACTCAAGGCAGCCCAGGACTTGCCAGAGCCAAAAAGCATCCAAATTCCAACAGTTTTGAGTTCAGCTGTAGATTCAAACATTAACTCTTGAGAGATTCCCAGCTTGGCAATTAGACTATCCCACTCTTCAGTAGTGGATATTATGAAATACATATTTTTTCTTTCTAAAGAGAAGTCAGTAATCATTAAATACCTCCACAAAATTTATTTTTCTGCACTGGTACAGTAATTTACTTTTTATACACAAATCTGTTTTTAATAATGATGACTGAGTTGCTGCTTGTTGTTTAAGCAAAAGGTAATGGACTAAATTCCTCTTTGTTGTAAACACAGCATTGCTTTAACTGCATTAAAGAGTAAAGAGCATTTCCCCTATTTTGTAACAGTAACAATAAAACTTTTTTTTTTTTTTTTTTTTTTTTTTTTTTTTTTTTTTTTTTTTAGAAAGTAACTGATCATATGTCAGATTCTAGTCAAGCTTTGGAAATTATTTGGTTTACAATGATGTTGGCTTTTTAATCAACATTTTGCTCTATTTCCCTTGTCTTGCTCTTGAATGATAAAGATATTTATACAAAATAAGGGCAAGGGAGGGGCAACGCTGCAATTTACATGGTAGATAAAACTCTGTTAACTTTTCTCCCAGCAGAGTAGTAAGAGACGCCTCTTCCCTCCCCCTCAGCCCCCCCCAAAAAAACAAAACAAAACAAAACAAAAAACAAAACAACTTACAAAGACACCAAAGGAAGAAAGGAATAACCCAGGATTTGTTCAGCAAATTCTCTTACAGCTGGTCTAAGAATTAATACTTTAAGATTTGTTCGGTGCCTAGATATTGATGCTGTAAGAACAGTACAAATGAGGGAAAGGTTCAGTTAAAACCAAGGTGTGTCAGTGGGCAGCACAGAATTTATGCCATCTTTGTGTTGTCTTTGGTAGAAAGATAATGGATCCAAATATTTTCTTTCCTCTGCCCTCGATATTTTGTTTTCTAGGCTTTAAATCATATTAATCTTTTCATCAGTGATGGGATCAGGGTCTAGAAGAAGGCGTCCCATGCTCTACTCAGTTAATATGTAAACAAATGGCAGAGTACAGAGTGCAACCACCTTTCCAAGCAATAAAGAGTTACCCATATAGGTAAGTGATTAGTGTTTTTCTGTCCAAATCTAATCAAGAGATGAAGTCAGTCCTTCTTTAAGTAGAATGTTAGAGGTCTAAACTACAACTGTCAGAATGTTAGAGGTCATCCCAGTGATGCCACTCAAATCTGCTTTTTTTTCCCCCACAAAGTTCTTCTAGTATTCTAAAAAATCAACAGGGCATCTGGCAAACAGCTATTCTCATTAACAGTGTTACTGTGCATACTGCTGTATACAGAGCTCCTCTTTGTCCAGGTGTTGATTCTGGCACTTGTATTTAATTCTGTCAAGAAGCAAGCAAGTTAAGGACAAGTCATTTCATCTTACGGGGTGTTGTTTCCTTGTCAGTAAAACTGGTATAAAAACACTTCTTTACAGCAGAGCTATGGAACATTTTAATTGATGTTGATAAGGTCCTTAAAGTGTGAAATTATAAAGATCATGAAGAAACTGTACATGTGTACATCTATATGCAGACATGAAGGTGCGTAAATTCTGTGAGGCTTCAAGGCATAAATATTTGTTTATAAATATGTTAAGTTTGCACAGTTATTTACATGCATAAAGAGGCTGTAAAAAGAGCACTATCCTGTCTTCACCAGTGTCATTTCCCTGCTAAATCTGCTCAGTGCATATGCTTTTGTTCTCAAAACACAAGCCCTTCTACACAAAAGAATGAAAAAGAAAACAGCATTTCCACTTTGCCTTCTCTGACTATATTCACACTTCATCTTTTCTCTGAACAGGTACTAAGGCAACAACTGTTGATTTTTAGAATTAAAAGCTACCACATGAACCGTGGTGTGAAACAGTTTTTGGCAATGGAGAAATGCAGGCCTGGCAGGGTATATAAATACTGAAAACTGTGACTGGAATGCACTGGCAGACGCAGCTGGAGAAGTTTGAGTAATCCCTAACTCTTCAACTCCTTGTTAACAGAATTGCCTTCAATGCTTGTTTTGAACCGTAGGCTGCCTTATCCAATACTATTTTTAATCAAACTGATGTTAGAATGGATGGTGTATATTAAGGGATGGCAGAAAGGTAATGTAAGATGGTATATGACATGAGAGATGGAAGAAAGTGACCAAATATTTACAGGTTACAGCACTAATTGCATCCATAAAGAGGCTGTAAAAATAACACTGTCTTTTATTCAGTTGTATCACTTCCATGTTAAATCTGCTGAAGTTGTTGCCATCTGCTAACCATCAGTCTGACTTCACTTTGCATCATCAGTCAAAGGTAAAATATGTATGATTTTTTTTGTCTCTGACGTAGTCACCTGGTTACACACTGACTGATTTACACATTTGGTGATGCCTCAGATAACTCTCTAATCCCTATGGATTTGAGACATGCCTTGCTGAAATGAAAACAGCCATTCTGTGGAAGGTGTGTCTAAGTGGATAGACTCCTACTGAGTTGCTTGCAAAGCTGACTAGGATAGAAGATAGCAGTTTTATTTTCTTTTGGGAAGCAAACGGGACTCTGAGCCTACAGTGGGAGTAGATCTGGAGTGTAAGAATGGGCATAAGTAACAGAGCACTGCTTTAAAGGTGAAAGTAGGACTAGGAAAAATTAGAAGAGGAAACGAAACTCACTCTGTTCTTACATTATACCATAGAGGTAATCATAGTCCTGTTGTACTATTTTGAATAAATGCCTGTGTCAGATCTTTCTCCAAATAAACTACACTATTCAGCCAGGTTGTCTTCCAGTGTCTCTGGTTATCTGTATCACTTGTATTCCCATGAATTTGAAGTTAAATAATTTAGCAATTAAAAAAAGAAACCAAACACAGAATAGACAGTGATCCTGTGCAGAGAAACAGGCACTAAGACAACAAGCATGCAAAAGGCATCTACCAAATTTCCCAGGCAGAGGTCCATTCCATGCCATGCCATGCCATGCCATGCCATGCCATGCCATGCCATGCCATGCCATTCCATTCCAAAAGCTGATGTAAAAAATAACGTAGCAAAAATCTAAGTGATAGTAATGATTAAAAAAGAAGTAAGGCAGATAGTTTTAGCACCAATACAGTTGAACACAGTGTACTGTTGTAAACATTGCCGCACTGGGCAGTGGCCAAAATGTTTTATTTGAATGACCTTTGGTTGCAAAACCATGTCTGCTATGTAGAAAGTAAATAAATAAATAAGTCAACTTTGCAGTGGTTAGCTGATCAAAGCCATTGTTCATCACTGTGTCCTCGGCAGAAAGCAATGTTATAATCTATGGACCGGATAGATTTGTTTGTGTGAGGTCTGATGGGAACTGATAATTCTGCAGCCCAAGAAGCTGAGGAGGAAGAAATAGATGTATATCAGGGTTTTGCTTTGGGATATTTTGCTCCCCACTGTTTCTTTTCTGTATTTTTAAGGTATATCTTTTCATATGTCCTATAAGAGAATTTCCCAGTCAGCATTGAGCAATAACAACTTTTATAAGAAGTCAGATTAGAAATAGAATTAAATTGTGTCACAACTCTGTCTTATGCCATTTTCCAATCATACTGGAGTGGGTGCAAGGAAAGAATATTAGGATGACAGGGAAATGAAGAGTCTAATATACAAAGAGATACCAGAGTTACATTCAAAATGCAAACTGCCACATGGGCTAGGGGTCTTTGATTTATCTGTAAACTTAGTAGCTTGAGGACCGAAAGAAAACTCTTTGTGTATAAATGTGACTTGTTCCTCTTCCACTAGAAGTAGAAAGGAGGAGGAAAAAGCAACCTAATTACTTTTTACAATGTTGATTGATGAATTTCTGAATGGTGTCATATGATATTGTGGCAAAAAAAAAAATGGTGAGCTATAGTTAACAACTTGTAATATCTTTAGTGTCCTCTGTTCCCATGAATTTGTGTGTCCAGTCTGTGCTTCTGTTCTAGACTGAAAAGTCTCGAAGCATGGACTGTCCACTTTTAAAAGGCATAAAATAGTTGAGCCTCATCTCTTTCACAAGACAACCTAGAGTTTCTGTTTTATTAAATATTCTGGTAGGCTATTTGTAGAAAGAGAAACATGACTGTTTGTCTCTGATGCGATGACCTGGGAGTTTTCACTTATATTTTTGCTTTTTTGTTGTGATCCTACTGTAATATCAACGTGGCAAACATCAGAAAAATCTGTAGTCTCTCATTATCACTGACTTCCACCTTTTTACCATTGAAAAAAACCTTCTGTGTTTTACCAGTTGCAAAAACTGACAAGAGCTGTGGATTCAAAGGATATGTTTGGGGAAGTGTGGAGGGGAAAATCATAGTTCTCGCTTTTGGATAGTCATATGAATTTCTGAACATGTTGGGAAACTGGGTACTCTGACATTCTGGTTTTTATTTTGACCATATCCACAGCCAGAAGTTAGGTGACATATTTTTTTGTTTTTCAATATGAGGAAAAGAAGAATGAATATGTGGATAATGTGCAGGTAGAGTTACGTGCTTATGTATGTTGTGGGTAGAGACATAGTCTATTCTTATGGAAGCAGAGACTCTTGGTAGCTGACAACTAGCAATGCTGTCACCAGAACAAGTAATTTAGGGATCAGCAGCTGGCTGACGAGATCGGGTCTAAGCACAAATAATCTAGTCCAAAAGAAGAAAACAACAGAACTGCAAAGTTAGCAATACAATGCCTGTCAGATTTGCACACACAAATTCAGTGTTTTAGACCTTGTTACAACGATCAGAAGGCAGAGACATGCAAATGCAATGCAAGCCATTTAAAAGAAGAATGCAAAAGGAAACTAATTTCTTCTTTCCTCCCACACCACTTCAGCTTCTTTCTTTTTGTCAAGTTCTTGGTTCATTTTTTGGTATACTTTACTACTTCCTGCTCAAGAATGAGCAGAAGCAGTTGGATACATTGCATGGCTAGCCAAAGCTAGAAGTGGAACTCGTGTTAGCACTGGGACAAAAGCACACCCGTTAAAGCACGACTTTCTTAATGCAACAATGCCAGAAGTGCAACACTTGTGTACACTTCTGGCATTGTGTACAGCACTGGGTATTTGGAAATCAGATAGTTTCTCTGTGTGTGTAAGAGACAAGTGTTAAAGAATGATTTGTTACTAGGCTCAAGCTCACAGCTTCGTACCAAGTGCAGAATGGGGCACAAATTGCTGTACAGGGATTATCTGAGCTGAAAAAGTATAAACTTTCCCTGTGGTTTTCACCCAAAATAAATGAAACTCCTATCATAGAGATATATCACTAGAGAATCCTGGAAAGAACATGCTGTACAATTATTTATGCCTAGAAGAGGCATAAAAAAAAATCAGGGGCTGAAAACTCAAGTTAGGAAAATGCACTTCAGGAACATGACATGAATTTTTAGTGGTGGCGTGGGCAACTGTTGGGTCAGATTATCAAGAGAAAAGCAGTTAACTTTCCAGCTCCACAGATAAAGAGAATCAGGAATGCACACTTCTGTAAAAGATGTTGTTTAATTCCAGGAGCAGTTATCCACCTTGATGACAATACATTCACACACCAAGGCATACTAATAACCTTTATTGCCGGTGTTACTGGGCAAAATCATGCCAGTTTGTGTTTCAGAGGTCAAGTTAGATAACAGTAGCCTTCTTTAGCCTTGAAGAATACAGGAAGTTGTGGTAGAGGCAAAAATACTAAAATCTTTTTTTTTTTTTTTTGGTGCAGAGATCATTCTCTTAAAAAGGTAGATTTTTACTGCCATTACAGGGCGTTATTAAGACTTGCAGTAGCTAGTATAGCACTATGAACAAGAAAGGCCTGTTAACACATTGCCATGAAGCATTCACAATAGATTTTGGTTCCTGTAAAAGAGCATTAATAAATATATTAATTATGTAGTAGTATAGAAGCAGCATGCAGTAACATGCACATAGAAAATAATGATGAATTGATATTGAAATATTCTTTCACTTTTTGTGTGTGTGTGTGTAAAAGTTCCATCAATTTGATGAAATTTACCTTGTGTTTTACTGTTTACTAAAGAGATTGACTATGGGGACTATCCAAGGAGCCTCAGAAGGCCATGATGACCCAGGTGACTCAGATTTCTTTCTTGCTGTGTTAGAAGAAAAAAATGCACAACAAAATCTCTCCTTGCTGAGGCCAGCATGGTTGGTCAGTCAACCACATACATAGGCCATTAATACATAGAAATTAGGGATTACAAAGATCACAGTCTTGAGCTAATAGCATGGGGAAAAAGCAGAATTTGCCCTTATCTTATGTATTAATTTGTACCTGCATATATTGGAGCCAATAGATAAGGCATATTAGTAATTCTCAAAAACAAATGTGTAGAAGTAACCCAAAATTCTTTCCCAGTATTTCACTGTCTAGATCATTGTAATCATGTTTATCCACTTTTAGGAACCATTTGTCAGTTATCTTTCAAGAACTGCCTTGATGCATCTCCTACTTGGCTGGCTAATGCTGCGCTTACATACAGAAAGAAGCAGAATTACAGAGTCTAGAAATGCAAAGAACCCCTGAAGTTATCCATTCATCCATCCGTCTATACATAGATAATATTGTGAAGTTCATTTCTGAAAGGCTGATGGGTATTTCAGCCACTTACATTTCGAGATGATTCCACTGTCTTAAAAATACATTGCTATGAAGAGTTTCCAGGTATTCAATCTTGATGGTCTTCTTTAAAATAAAAGAAGGGCATCTTCTAGACACTGTGCAAGTTCTGTGCATATAATCTGATCGTGACTACCAGACTTACTTCAGTCATTCAAAACAAAGTCTGATCTGCCTGAATTTGTAGCCTGAGAGAGTCCCAGAAGAGGCCATCTGGGAGCCCTCAGAAGAATTGTGAAGATGTATCAGCGAATAATGAATATGCTCAATTTTCTATATTATTTAGTGGGCTAAAGACTCAAGATTGCATCCCAGTTCACAGTGTTTGAGAGAATTTAGAAATGGTAGAGAACTGCTGGGTTTTCATACTCTGGGTTTTCTTTAACAATGTCAGCACATTTCCTTTAAGCTTTATGTCTAGTCCATATGGATGGACAGCAGAGGAAGTTTAGTTTATATTTAGACTTGTTCCAGCCATTAAATTTGTAGAACAAATAAAGATAGATGTAGAAAGATAAGAGAGATTTTAATTTGTTACAGACATCATTGATGTTTTATTTGCTTTTTAATCTTGGAACTTGCCCCATCTCTTAATAAATAAAAATACTCCATAGCAGCTACAAAGAACAATTATGAGATGAAGGCAGAGCTGAAAACAGTATAAACTGAGTAACGTGGGGGAGGTATTAAAGTTAAGAGCAAGGGGCCACATCACCAAGATTTTTTTTAACTGCTGATGTAGGTATAAAATTGCAGATCATACAGAAAGGAAGGATGACAAGCTTCAGGAAGCTTTCTGTCATTGCTTTGTGTATTATTACCATAGTAAAACTGACTTAAATGATTCTATATGCTTGGTAACAACATTGTCTTCTTGAAAATGTGTAAAACAGCACTTCTTCACCCATGACAGAAGTTAAGATAGGGTGAATTAAGTGTGTGCTCTGAATATGAGCATAATTTCCATAGCCTTCACTGACTGAGACATGCTGTCATTTTCTAAAGTCCCAGGGAGTTAAACCTGAGGCTACACCTTGGCACTCCTTTCTGAACTCATGCTTCCAGCCATTACCATTTTCAGGGGGAAGAACTGGCATCATTTTCACTGAAGGTATAGTGCTGCAGTCCCTTCATGTTGCCTTGTGCTCATTTCAGCATATCTGAAGTCAGGACAGAACTTTTCAGGTTTCATCAGGGACAAAGATTGAACTAAACTGAAGGTGGTATCTTTCACAAAACTTGTAACACAGAAAACAAATAAATAAAATTGTCAGGAATCCAGTTATTACCTGTAAAGCTTGGAAGATTTGCTAAGTACAAACAGAGATTTTGGGGGTTCTTTGTCTTGCTCTTCTTGATCACCATAGGTGTCGTTGTTCTCCAGTCAGATTAAGTCTTTTGGACATATTTTTGGCATGAATAAGGGCAAATGAATATCTACAGTTTCCATTGGTACAATAGAGAATGCAATTCTTAAGGCCTTCACTGCCCACAGAATATACAAATATTCCTCTTTCTGTCTCCTTTTCTTCTCTATTTCCCAGCACTCATGTTGAGCCTAAGGATAGCATTAATGCAGCATTGTTTTTCAAAACATTCTGGGTTTACAGTATTTTATAATATATCACTGAATCCTCTGAATTTTTTCTTACAAGTTCTCACACAGTGTTTACATACCCTTCTTGTTATCCTGAATAAGACATTTTAGTAAGGAAAAAGTAAAAACGGTTTATCAGGATAGTCAATATTTTATGATTCCTGCAGCAGAAATTTTGATTCACAGCTATTCCAGTTTTATGCCAACTAAATTTTGTCATCAATAGGAAAGAAAGGGAATTTTTTCCATCTTTGTCACTCTATCACTCTTTCACCTCTGCTGATGTGCCAAGGCTTTCCATGTCTCAGTTATCTTCCATTCAAAGAGATACATTTCCTCAAATTATGTAAAGGTTGTTTAGCCAGTAGAGGTTTGTGAAGTACTTCGTCATTCTTGCTGGAAAAGCTCTGTGCAATTGTTGATGCCATTCCTAATTGTCTTCAGCTTCGTGCTATCTAAATTCACATGACTTTTGATTTTATTTTTTTTCTGAATGTATTGAACATATTCATCAATCATTATTTAGAAAGTTTGATTTGATGTTATTACAGCCATGATTGTGAAATGTGGTATTTTCCTGGTGTTTCGTTTTATTACCCTTTGCATATAATGGTAAGACATGCCAACTCAGTTTTGGCATTAGAACAAGTTTTCCTTTTGTTTTTAGTCAAAATAACATTCTCCTCCTTTTAACACTATATTTTCTAAATCTTAAAGAAAAAACAGAAAAAATTAGTTGTCCATTCTTCGTTATATCCTTTCAGGTATTTTAGTATTACCTGAAAGGATATAAAGCTCACCTATGACAGCTTGGGGGGTGGTGGTGGTAGTTTTCTTTCAAAAATCATAATCTTTTCTAACTTGACCATATAAAGGATTCTCCCAGTGCATCTTTCAGTGCTTATGAAAACTTGCTATCAAATAGGGATGGATGATTAGAAATCAGCTCAAGTACTTTGAGAACAGTAATCACTTAGAATAATTATAATGCTTTTGTTCATGTGTTTAAGAGTCATTGAGTAAGTGTTATACCTGATTTACAGTTAGACCAAGCAACTTGACTGTAACAGACTGTGGAGGAACTGGATTAGAAGTTTTAACTTTTGTGAGTGTTTGGAAAATAATTAGGGGGTGTGGTGGTACTTGGAAGTTCCTTGGCATTTTGATAGTGATTTGCAGTTCATGTGAAGACTTGAAGACTTGCCCAATATCTATTGAGCAGCATCAAAAGAAGTCACACCCGGATCTTTGAGATCTGCGAGAAAAATCAAATGAAGGAATTCTCTTTTCTTCAGTGCTTGACAACTATCTACCAAACAGATGATGTTCTTTTGATTCTTCACAGATACCCTAGAGCAGACCCAGGCTGAGGATTTGCCAATATGTAAAGCCTCATGTTCATTTAGGCAGTTGGAGTTCTCTGCATGCTTCAGTGAATATCTAGATCTTCTTCAAGGGAGCAGTTTTCCATCAGTACTTCCTCAATCAAATCAGTGCTTTTTTTTTTTTTTTTTTTTTTTTTTTTTTGATTGATTAATGCTTGCAATCCAGAAGAATAGATTACAATTGCATAACAGAGTTCATTAACTCTAAAGTACAAGTTGGATGAAGCAATGCTGTACAGAATAACTCTTTCCCAATAATTTAAATAACTTAAAAGCTCAAATTAATTTTCATCATAGAACTTAGGTACTGACATTTTCTCATGAAATGACTGAACTCCAGTCCATGGAAAGCAGTACAGCTGACACAATCAGTCCAGGGTAATTCATCACAGCGATGAACTCATCATGGAACCATCATTCCAGAGGTTCACGAAGGTTATTGATTAAATCTCTTTGTTCCGTGCTTCTCCTGAGGTCATCTTAGGTGACTTTAACAGCATTTTCCACCTTAAGTTTCCCAAATCAACAACATTCTTGGAATCTCTGGTTGCTGAATGGCTTTTGTTATCCCTTGTTTCTAGTAAAACATTAGCTCCTATTTCATTCAGACACTCATATGTTTTTGATGCCATTATCAAAAACATATCATTATTTTCTTGCTATGCAGCAGGGAGAATATACTGTTGCAATGATTCCTCTATAATTCTATGATTCAATGAATATTCCAGGCTCCCAGGTATACGTTTTTGTCATTTGATCTCAAGGATATTTGAGATTAATTATTAATAGTGGGTATGTTCTGCCATTCAGAGTTATAGCTCACTCGGGGGCTTACAAAGATACATCTGATTATTTTCATGCAAATGCTCTCATTCACCACATAAATTAGTTGCTGGAAAGACAAGAAATAAATGTTGTTGGGATGCAAGCTCCTCTCAATAGATGGAATTGGTCACCAGGGAACATGTGCAGAAAAAAGAAAAGAAAAAAAATCTGTAACATGCTACCTAGTTGGTAAGAGATTTTTTTAACATAGAAGTGTTTGTATATGGTACCAGCAATCTTGCCAGCTGAAGTGGAACATCACTCATCCCTTTCCAGTGCTGTGTAACTTCCTTCGTGCTTCATGTTCATTAAACTCTTGAACAGGAGTCTTCAGTTCACAACATTTTAACATTTGGGAGTGATTACTGGGTTATGTCAGCTTTCATCAGATGATGGACCTAACTTCAGAGCAGCCCGAAGGTTGTGTTTTGTTAAAGAGGGTTCAGAGCAAAAAACTTTTCATCTGGACTTCTTCAGAATTCAAGTCAAATGAATACCTGGCACTTGGTGAGGATAGAGATCTGAAAATTGCATTATGTTCAGAGGTAACCAGAACTCTGTTTTCCATTAGAGCCTCATCAAAATGCTTGCCTGCAACTAATGTCATACACGATCTTCTCAGCATGATTTATTGTATATGATTATGCTTAAGAGATTATTTCCTTGTTTGAATTTCTGGATTTTTCCCATTCAAGCTTTTATCCACTTTTCAGACTATGGCTGTATTTTTTCCTTCGTCTCAGTGTTTTTCTCTAATATTATCTACTAAATTTACAGCCTGTTTATGTTGGTCGGCAGCTTCAGAACCTATACATGCCTCCCTTCCTCTAAGTATTTGGATGAATCACCCTTCTTTGCAAGATATTTATTGCAGGTGTTCCAAAATACCAACCAAACTATAGTGATTTTAGTGATTCTGTTGAATTTAGTAGCCACTTTGCAGGGACTGCAACCCAGAAAATGATGGTATTTGCTTCTTTATTTATTTTTATTCATTCCTGAGTTTGGACTGTATATTTTTTTGCTGTTCCTTTCAGAATTTTAAGTGAGAATTCAATACAAATTTAGAAACTGGATTCCTTTAACATCATTTCCCTGAATACAATAGTACTTCTCATCTAAGAATGGCAGCCACAAAACCCCTCTGACCAAAGGATGAGAATACTTCTGTTTCCATCTGTAACTGCAGATATGTCCCAGTGCTCCCCAGTACTGTATTCCAAGTCTTGATAAGGCAGCACAAAGTACATGATCTTGCTTTTTTTGGTCACAATTTTAACACTAATTCCTGGTCAGGCACGGATGTGGGAATCTAAAACCATTGAGGGTTCGGTGTTCTTAGCATCTATGTAATACAAAACAAAACAAACAACAACAACAAAAAAGATACACTAGGGAGAGAGCAGAAAGGCTTTTTGATCTGCACTGTATTGTCAAGTATGTTATTCCTATTTTTAGTTTGTCACACGTGGCCTCTACAAGAAATCATGGGTATGTCACAAACTCTAAGATTAACAAAACTGTTGTATAACAGATAGTTTCTGAAATGCTGCAAAGCTAACAGAATTCTGTAGTACGTTACACCCTCATCAAGGGAACTTGCTCTTAAAGTTGGATTCAATTGATTTCTTACTGAAAAGAAATCCTATCACCCCACTTATACCTTTCTTCCCTTTATGTCGGTAGCATAAATCATGTTTCTGGAGAAGAAAGAACATCCAAGTACCAGTGTGATAAACTTTCTGTCTACTCCTGTCACTGTCCTAACCAACCCCTGCTGAAATGCAGAAGCAGCTGGTCAGTCTTTAACTCTTTTATTACCAGCTTCTGCTGAGGGCCTCTCAGAAGAGTCTCATGGCAATCCCATTTTCAGAAGGAACTATAAAAAGTTCCACAGACAGAACTTATGGCTGACTTGAACTAGAATTGTATTTGATCTAAGGATTATATTGACCTGGTGACTGTATTAAACAGCACTGAAACTGTTGCACAGGGTTCTGCTTTCCAAAGTACTGACCTAGAGAAGTAAATGAGTTTAAATGCTGTGTGCAGACACATGGCTGGATCAGAAAGTAGGCTTGTGTGTCAAGCCAAACGCGTAAGTTTATTATCCTTTACAGTACGCTTATCATGATGCAGATAGCCTGTGATACCAAACCGCATCTGTGGCAAAGGTCTGACTAAAGCAGAGTGCTCACTCTCTGTGCCATCTCTGGGTTTCACAAAGCTGAAATCCAACATTTTCTGAAGCTGTGAAGGCACAAAATTTTAAAGGGCAATTACATCCTTTAAGAGAGTTAACATACACAGGCTGCTCTGTGTAGTAATGATGTAGTAGATAGTTGTGTTTGCTTTCCTTCTTCTGTTTACATCAGCTGTTCAGAATTAGACCAGAGATTCAGAAAGGATGCAAAGGCCATAGGGTGAAAACCTCTACTCCAGGAAGGACTGTTTCTGGAAATAAACAGTCCTTCAGACCCAGTAAGAAGACATCCCCTGTGGTAGTTACTTATGTTTCTCACCGCTGGATTGCATTTTCTCTCCTGTTTATTGTCCTGGTTTCAGCTGAAATAGAGTTAATTTCCTTCATAGTGGCTGGTATGATGCCGTGTTTTGGATTTAGGAGAAAAACAATGTTGATAACGCTGATGTTTTAGTTGTTGCAGAGCAGTGCTTGCACTAAGCCAAGGACTTTTCAGCTTCTGCTGCCCTGCCAGAGAGGAGTCTGGGGGTGCACCAGGAACTGGGAGGGGGCAGAACCAGGACAGGTGACCCAAGCTGGCCAAAGGGGTGTCTCACACCAAACAGCATCATGCACAACATTCAAACTGGGGTTGGCCAGGGTCAGCCGCTGCCTGAGGACTGGCTGGGCATCCATCAGCAGGTCATGAGCAATTGCATTATGCAGCACTTGTTTTGTATATATAAAATAACAACAATAATGATGATGATAGCAATATAATTGTAATTATTATGATTTCCCCTTCCTTTTCTGCCCTGTTAAAATGTCTTTATCTCAGCCCAAGAGTTTTACTTTTTCCCAGTTCTCTCCTTCATCCCACTGGGTTGGGGTAGGGGCGCAAAGGGGCACAGTCAGTGAATGTCTGTGTGGTGCTGAGCTGCCTGGTCAAGCCACATTTATTTCAAAAACAACAAAAAAAGTCTTCTTTGCTTCTTAGCTCTCTGTTCCTGCTGTATGGCCTTGCAGTGACCACAGGCTGCCTTGACAGAAATCACTAGCTGGAACGATGTGCTTTGCCAAGGTTGTCTTTATTTAGACAAGGCTTCTGCTTTGTGAATTCTCTCTCAAGATTGGAGGGATCATAAAGTAACCTTGCTGCACCTCATGTGTTGGAGGGCCATATGGTGCCTTCAGAGGAACTTACCTTTGATATTCCTGCTGCTTCTTCTCTCAGATTTTACAGGAAAAACAGGAAAATCTGAATAACTTAGCAATGTAACAGACAATAAGAATTTTTACTTTGGATATAACCTTGAGTTCTTGACAATCCTCCTTACTACACATAGTCAGGGCAGTAGCCTGAGCTCACACTTGACAGTTAACACCCTTTCTTTTCTAGAACGGCAAATGACAAATGGACTCTGGCTTGATTTTTCCTGCCTTCACAATATAGTGAAGAGCATGGCAGATTGCAATACGAGTACTGTATCTGTGTTGAGCATGTATACTGTAACTGTTAGTATTCCAAGAGAGTCTTAAGAGTCTAACACAGATCAGCCTCTTTACACTGCCACTCTTCAAGACACTGTACCTGTGGATAGTATTTATACTGTTTGCATTCAGATGCATGAAGGATTACAAGCTGGTGATTAAAGAACAACAGAAAGCAGATTTTCCCAGACCAGTGGTAAAACCAGGGATGGAGCTTAGGTTCCTCCTTGTTAAAATTACATTCTTTCCTAAATTTATATCAAAGGGAGGTAATAGATTGACTTGGGTTGTCATAGAACTTCCAGACTAAAATTCTATAAATTTGGATAACAATTTCTGTTTAGGTATCAAGCCCAAACCCAAGAGTTGGAAGAGGAAACTAAGTGTATGCAATGGAACACATATTTTTTTAAAACTGGAAAAGAGAATTCAGAGTTGTGAGCCTGATCCTTGGCTACTATAGGCTGTGAATTCTGATGAGTCTGTGCAGAACAACAGGATCTGAGTGTAGGTGTTGGTTTCATATCCCAACACAGACGATTTGGGATGAATATTTCATCAGTTCAGAAAGGTCCCGAGAAACATGCATGATAAAAAAGTACCAGTTAGATTGAAATAAGTTAACAGCTATTTAAAATAAATTCGATTTAATGAGACTTTTAGCTATATAAATTCAGGAACCTTTCTTAATTTCTCTGCTGTGAAATAGACCTCTATTACTTGCTCATTTCTTTCCTCTTATGGAAGTGGGAAATGGAGGCCTCAGATGATGTTCGGTCAGGTGAAGATTTAAAACTGGCAGCTAATGCTGCTGATAGTGCTGCCTACTAAAGATATTTATGTGCTGAAGAGAGAGATTTTACAGTAGACAAGTAATTCATAACGCTGGAGCAGAATCTGCATAACAGGTCAGAATTGCTCTATTTACAGTTTCAGCCTCTCCAGTGAGATCTGTCTACATGCATTGCACCTAACCTGCTGGTGGAATTTGTAAATGCCCCTTGCAGAAACAGCCTTCCTACTGTTCTTATGTGATTTATGTGACATAAATTCACAGCGGGCAATCCAAAACATTAGTGAACAGCTATCTTAGAGTGACAATGTTACAGTCACACAGTCACAATAAATCATAAAGATATGATTCCCCTTAAATGAATAATTTTCTTATCTGCATGCTAAAGTCAAAATACAAATGTTGTTTTTTACCATTAACTTTACTTACACAAAGTGATTGGATAGATTATGTGCATCATTTTCCTTTTAAATACCACTAAATGAAGGTCTGTGACATGCTGAGTGAATTATTTATTAAGGATTAACAAGATTTATGGACATGAGTCTATGCTGCCTTAATTCTTAGTCTGCTCTAGAACTAGCCCCACTTAGTATGACTGCCTTTGGACGTGTGTAAGAACTTAAAATATTAGTATTTATAAAAAAAACTCCAGCATTTAAAATATTTAAAATAGACTTCACTGGAATATCTATTGAAAAGATTAAGTTTGCATTTGGTATCTTGATTCCACATCCTATGAAACCAGCAGAGTAATTCTCCCAGAATCAGAACTAGAGGCCTGGTATCCATCCTCTTGCCCTCCACAGCTTTTCACCTCCAATGAGTCATTAGTAGGTTCTCTGAGCCCGACAAATGAGCTTTTTTTCACAAGGCTGTTCAGGATTTAACTTTATGGGCCATCTAAGAACAATCTTTCTCTATCAAAAAAAAAAAATGAAAGTCACT
This sequence comes from Aythya fuligula, assembly GCF_009819795.1. Classification (NCBI taxonomy): domain Eukaryota; kingdom Metazoa; phylum Chordata; class Aves; order Anseriformes; family Anatidae; genus Aythya; species Aythya fuligula. Next base: position 20,738,594 of record NC_045571.1, on the reverse strand, counting down.
GAAGTCTCCATACCTATATGGATGTACACACAAACAGCATGACTGCCTGAGTTTAGTTTCCTTAGGAAAACAGGCTCTTTGTGAGGAAGAGAAAGTATCACCCGGCCTTCCTAAGTCAGCAATTTGTGAAATAAGCAAACATGGAATTAATTTGTTTTGTATTTCAGCATGAAAATCAAATGAAATCTATGTAGGAGCTTAGACTGAAGCACAGATAGACTTAAAAAATATAAAACTCAAAAGGCCAAAAAAATACCCAGAAGGAACCATGGTTATTTAGCAACTTTCCCCAGGAGAGCAGCTTCCCCCTCCAGCTTACTTTCTGTGCTGTGATCTAGCTCAGATGTCAAGGGCTTTCATAAGCAAGAGGGTTTCCAAACTACCAGCCCTTTCTCTCTGTTAGTTTTGGAACTAGTTGCCAGAATTCTCTGCTGACCAAACGAGCACCTGAAGCAGAACACAGGCAAGAAGCTGGCCAGCTAGGAAACTAGCTAATGAGGTGCTGTTGATAAATTTCTTAAAATATGAAGTACACATCATGGCTGTTTTCACATCTTATTTGTTCTCCTCAATAGCCCTTTTAATGACAAGACACATGCGTTTCCTGACATAGGTATGTTTTGCTTTATTTCTTTGTCTTTTAGCCCATAAAGAACTGTGAGCTGAAGGTGGTCACACACTTAACACTTGTACAACTCTCTGCCCAGCATAGAGGAAAGCTGGCAGGAAGATTATAACCCTTCCTTTCTTCTCCTCATCTCCAACAATACCACAACACAATGTCACAAAGGAAATGCTGTTGCCTCCATCCGTAAACCCATGTGTATCAGCTCTGCCAAACATGAATCATGCATTGGATACTTCAAGATTTGGAAGATGTACTCTAAATCTCCTCTTGATCTGAGCCCTTAGAGGAGAATCATATGACGAATCCCTGCAAAATCCAATAAATATCTGACGGTCACTTAGCCCACTCCAGAGTGGGTAGTGTTCAGCAGTGTCAGAGCTGATTGTCCCAGTAAATAACTCGCAGTTGGTAATCTGGGATGAAATGTTTGGAAGTGGTCAGTTGTCTTATTGCTGATGGTCACTTTAGGTCTGGGGTATGCACATATGCAGGGTAGCCATAAAGAAGGTATTTCTGCTGCTCTAGTTCACTTGCCAGCATTTTGCCCAGCCATCCAGGTAGCTCACTACCAGCATCAGAAATACCCTTTGTTTACCATTACTGTTAAAAAGAAATTAGCCGTTTGCGAATGCCTGACAGCTGTTCTTCCCCAAATGCTTCATCACATCTAAAGTCTATAGTGTTACTGGTGCTTCCAGGACGCTTGCCTTTCTGAAACATCTATGTGTTGTTAGTTAGGCTGAGACAAATCTGTGCAGCCCTGTCCCATCCAGCTGCCAGCCCCACCATCAAGGTTGCAGAAGGCTGTGACAAAATATTTGTACACACTTCTTTTGGAGCTTCTTGCCTTCCAATGTGACTGAACATCAGAACTTTTCTGGACAGAAAAATGCATATGATATCTAGGATTACAATTTTTTTCCCCACTAAGAGTTCCTTATATTATCTGAAGCTTTTCACAACACACTTTTACTTTCTGTGATGTTTTCAGAGGAATCTAAGTTTCAAACAAAACTTATGCTTGTGCCATACAAATAATAACTATTCCCATTAAAAAGTCCTGAAAAGTCTCTTGTATGATAAAGCAATTTAAAAAAAAAATGTATTAAGAAAATAGATATTGCGTACAGGGGAAGTCACTATAAGAACTACAGCTATAGACCTGTCTCTTGCAGAAGTACTCACCGACTGCAGCATGTTAGTTATCAATCCTCTGCTGTAACAACAAAGACTTCATGTATATATACCCTGTTTCCAAATGCACCATGACTGCTGAACATCAAAATTGCTACTGTTCTATATCTAGAACTGCAATTGTGAAAAAAAAAAGGGAAAAAAAAAAAGAAAGAAAAAAAAAAAAAAGAGAGAAAGATTCACAACAGCATTGTTAGCAGATAAAAGTCCAGCAAGTTCCACACATGTAGAAGCAGTCCCAAAAGTCTGCTCAACTATAAACCCATATGTAAGCATGGAAGGAAAGAAAGAAGCTGTACTATTCAGGAAGGATGGTTTGGAGAACATTTCTTGCTAATGAGAAGCACTGTATCCCAGACACTTTTCTTATGTCTGTTCTTTGGTAACTACTGGCTCATTTTTGGCATATACTTGTGTCACGTGAGGACTGCTGTTCATAGGGAGAATCTGGGTAACAGTGCTGCAGGAACTTGCAAACTGATCACAGTAACAGATCACACCTCAGCGCAGGTTTTGCAAACTCATTCTGCTTAAGCTGACTAAAAGGAAGGAACAGTGAACAAGAGGACATGGGAGCACTCCTGGGGTACCCTTCGTGTTTGATGAAGGGCTGCTTATGCAAAAGGCCATGGCAGAAGCAACGGTGATTGGAGCTGGAAAGGTGATGAAGCACATTCATCTTTAAATGAGACCTGACAGGGCAAAACCCTGCCAGAACTGCAGCCAACCCAGCACATGCCAACAAAGACTAGGCACTGAAGGGAGGGTTGGGATGAGGTCAAGCTTGTTTTAAAAGAGCCCAGAACTGTTGCACCATTTAATAGGAAATGCTTCGCCTTGGTACTAGAAATACCTCAGGAAAACTCCCCACCCAATGATGAGAGACAGAGAAGATCTGATCTCAGTAAGCTTAGGGCCAGGGACAGCGTGCAGCACCAGTAATACTGATTTGCTGGCAAAGAAAAGTCACTCCAGAAAGTCCAAGCCTCACAGAAAAAACTTTCAGAGTGGATAAAACCTCAACATACCAAAAAATCACAGCAGTAATTGCTAAGCACTCCCAGTTATTCATTATCATCCCTTTGTACAAACACAATATTCGCTATTTCCTCTATTTAATTGTATTCTTGAGCACAATTTCAATTTAATCTATTCATTTTTGAAGCACAAAGAAATAGTTTTAAACCTTCTGTAAATATCAGAATGGATTGTTATCTTTTACATGCATATACATAGACCAGTTCCTGTGCTCTCACCAAAAAGAAACTCTAAGCCAGACAAAGAAATGAGCTGGAATAATAAGAGAGAATCTCCATGCTGTCTGATGGATGACAACTAAAAAACTCAAAGCAACTTTTCACACATCGTAAGTATGAAATGTACCTTATATAGCAGCATTTGGGAAACTTGGCCTGCCTGATTTCTCCCCTAGCTCTGATTCTGACTCCATCTGTGGGCGTGGGTCACTTATGTCAATCCCAATCAAAAAACTGGCATGGATTAGATATCTAATAGAGATACTACAGTCTAGTAAAAAGAAAAGATCCACCTCTGTCAGCATCCTTCTGACTACAAAAAGATGTTTTTCTTGACCCAAAAATTCATTTAGAGACGTGTGAGCCTGGTCCTGGGCAAACCAGATTGACCCAGCCCAAGAAACTAAGAAGTGAAGAACTACAAATCAAATACCTTTGCTTTCTCTTTAACCAAAATGCATACTTCAAAAGCATGCAGGCAGTTACTGACTCTTTCAAGGACCTGCTGTCAGTATGTCAGCTTGAAGTCACTTGGAAAAAAAGTTGTGTATTAGGAAACTTCCATGGGCAGGAACCAGATAAGATGTATCTAAATCTGAACCTGAGAGCAAGTGACTGTTTATGAATTGCTGCTGCAGTATATTAAAACTTGCAGCACACTCTGTTCACTGCAATACAAACGTTTCTCATGAAAAAGTGTAGCTTTCAACGGGCTCTGTTATCTGTCTAAATAAAAGTGTTTCTTCACCTGAAAGCCAAATATCTTTAGTCTGATGGAGCTAATTACCAAGAAAAGTCAGCAGCCCAGGACTGGTATTAGCCTATGGTGTGAAATTCATGTCACCTACCCAAACAGATATCTGAAACATACCCATTTACATCAACATAACTGCACAGCCTGGGACAAGCTTTTATCACTGCAAATGTTTTCAATCTTCCCTTTTTCTCATCTGCATTTTGATAAAATTTACTGTTGGTGCTTTACAATGGGAAAGCACAGAAATAGAACCATTGTTGTGTTCTAGCAATGTAATTTGCAAACCATGAGGAATCATCTTACATGTCTCCCTCTCCACAAAGTTCCATAAGAAAGACAGACAATTTCTTAAATTCACACTGTCCTGATGATATTATGAAGGTTATGTGTAACTGATTCAGGATATATTTTTAATGGATTCTAGCAGGCTATGTGTGTCTTGCCCAGGTGACAGTCAGATGCACAGTTGTGGCTCTGCCTTCCAGAGACTTGCCAGGTTAATAATTTCTTTTGTTTGTTTGTTTTTCCCCTGATATCCAAGAAACATTACAGGGAAAGAAGCAGCTACTTGTGTGAAATATCCATCTCATGGGGAGTAGAACATTTAATATATAGCATGGTTTTAGGCTAGTAGGGATAAGGAAAAAATACCTGGCATTTAGCAACTTGAATAATTTCTTCTTAAAACAAAACAAAACAAAACAAAATAAACTGAAGAATTACAACAAGAAGAAAAACAACTAAAGAAAAATAAATAAATTAATTAAAAAACAAAAACACACCAGCCTGCAAATGTACTCATTAAAATATGGACCAAGATTATGTTTCTCAGGCAAAAGTCAGAATGCTTTGTTGGTGAAAACGTGTGTGTGTGTGTGTTTGTGAGTTAGAAGTGCGATACTGTTTGGGATATGTATTTCAGCTCAGTACACATTGAACTGAGGTGATAAGCATTGGTTAAGTTGATGAGAGGTTATGCAAATACTTGTGTAATAAAGCTGCCTTAGGGGCTCATTATGAAAAATAATGGTTTCAAAGACAAGTGCTTGTTTTAATTTGTCTGTGGGAAGTTTCTTCTGAGACTTGCAAAGAAGAAGCCAAGTAAACTCATGTTCTTCTGTGGCCAGGAATGAGCAGATGAGACCAACAGCAAGAATGATGAGCAGGAAAGTAAATGAAAACACTCTGTTGCATGCATGATTTGTATCTGGTTTATCGGGTTTTGGCAGGGGTCCTTACAGAATCAGCTCAGTGACCTCCTCACTCTGCAGACACGTCAGTCTGGCCTTGAGCTCTGTTGCTGACCACAGTACAGGGAGGGTCACTTTCTGCCAGAAGAGAATGAGAAAAAAATGTAAATTTATATCATACTCCTAGAATGCTAATGTTCCCCTTTCCTGGGAGAGTGTTCAGATCCCTAGCCTATATATAAGATGGCCAGGTTTCTTATTACAGAGGAATTGTCCTTCTGTATGTTTCAAGCAGACCTTTCCACAGTCAGGTTGAATTCAGTACATAGTCCCCATCGATCCCTTCAGAAGTGTCCAAGAACATTCCCAGATCTAACCTGAATTAATTTCAGGCTTTTTGAGGAAATTCTAATCTTACAGGCTTTGCTGCTGTGGAGTCTGTGTCTGTATCAACTGCTGCCACCAGGCAGCTGCTCCCTCTGGGAGGCATTAGGACTAGTCACAGGAAGGGCTTGGGCTTCCTGATGTCTCAGCTGCACAGTAGCTGGAGCTCCAGATTGTTGTCAGCTTTCCCGTCTCAGCCTGGTGTCAGCTGCTTTTATTCAAGAACATTGTAGTGATCCATGATCCAAACCCCTGAGGACACCTTCCACAATTAAGGGACATGATCACTCCCAATCCCAAGACTCAGATTTTGGTAACAATTTAAATGACTTATCTGATAGGAGATTATTCCTGCTGCTCACTTTCTCCCCCACACCCACAAAACAAACAAACAAACAAACAAAAAACCCTCTCAAATTCTATCTGCATCTCAAGGATGAAAGTTCATCCCAAAGCTGATCTGATTTGCAGAAAGGTTGTGCTCTTAGTCCACAATGCTCTAGAAGAAGATCAGACACTTTCTTAAATTCACACTATCCTGATGATCCTTTCTAGGTTACATGTAACTGATTCAGGATATATTTTTTAATATAACTTTTTGTCTTGTGGGTCCCTTTTGTCTTGGGGAGACCATTTATAGCCGGAGGCCAGTAAGGCTCTACCACAACAACCAGCCTTGTTTCATCAGCGCATCTTTTGTACATGCTGAATTCTGCAAGTCCACCCCTGTAGCCCTTTCTCAGAGTCTACCTCAGGTTCCAGCTTTCCTCAGCTTTTCAAATCCTTAAATTGGTAACTTTCAGAAGCCAAACTCCCTTCATCTTCAAGGCATTCAGATCTTGCAACCATCGGTCCTTGCCATTCCTCTTTCAGCCTTCTTTATCTATGTTCTTCTCTTGGCCTCCAAGCTGATCCCTTCAGTGACCCAGGAAACTACCAGCCTCAGAACAGTGCAGAGCACTGACCTGGCAAGTGGCCTTTGCAATACTATTAGGTTGACTGACAGAGCAAGATGTCCCTTCTGTACTGCTCCAAAGTAAAATTGCCCAAACAAGGCCAAAGGATAAGCCCTGACAACTTACTATGTGCATAATTTAGTAGAGACCTATCGGAGCCTGGTCGTTACATTACTTGGAGCATGCTCTAGCCTAGATGCTCAGTCAGATCCTCTCTGTGATATTGCTTCTAGCTGTTGTGGCAACCTGTGGTGCCAGAAATGGGACTAATTATACTGTGTGTTATCGCCCAGAGATAGCGAGAAACAAATTAAATAATACAAGTGGAGTCAGACCAGGAAGTCTGGGTTAGGGAACATGTTGCAATGCAAAAACTGAAAGATTCTGGGGCAGAGTGGTGTAACTGTCATTGTGATAAGAACTTCATGTTTGGCGATATGTTGGAGAGTCTTTTGGTATGTAGTTCACCCCTGGAGCGACAGGAGCTCCCGGGAGCCACAACAAAGTTAGAAAAAATTGATATGTATGAAGACTTTCTCCATTCCATTCAATTTCACAAAAGATCAATTGAAAATGTCTTGTGACAACCAGGTGTTATTTATTCTAAAAAGTCATCCCAGAAGGGAGACATAATGGATTGTCATTGGTATGGCAATGCACCAAGACCAAGTCTCAAGATTTAAGTTTTCAAAAGTAGTTGTACAGAAAATTCTCATGGCATTTAGAGTCTTCATCAAGTGAGTGTTTATTGAGCTAGCTATGCTCGTTGCCTGTGATAAGAGCAGCATTCCACACATAACCAATCATGAAATCATGAGCCATAGCACAGCTGCCACTGAGGGAAATTGCCTGCCAGGTTGCATCTGGTTCATCATAGTCCAGTGGCAGACTGTAACCCATAGACTTCCTCTGGGCAACTGTCTATCAATCCTATCATCAATTTGCCCTAAGGCTCAGGCTGAATTAGAGTACAACTGATTGCTTGAATGTTTAACAACAATGGATTGTACTGATTTTGGAGAAGGCACAAATCAAATAGTGAAATGTGTTCATACTGGTCAAAGAGCTTGAAGTCTGAACTTCCTCCAGACTTCAGATCCCCCCCCAAAAATGGTGCTGTATGCAGAGAAAATCTGCCATGACTACACATTGTAGACATTTAGGAGGGGGAAAAAGAAGATAGCTGTTTAAAATTCCTATTTGATTTTTTAAGAATATAATCTCTCTAACAGTATGAATAAGAGAACATGTGATTCATAGGGTATACACACATCAGACTCTTACAGTTTCTAAATGAGCATTTTAAGACCACACCAATGGGGTCCAGTTCTAAGAAAAAGAGTTAATGTATTTAATGACTACTGATAAATTTAAGTATCTCTAGTGTACATGTGTAGATAGATACAAGTGTATACATCTGATCTGAGGAAGAACTTGACATAGGGGGAGCCTGCCTCACTAGAATGGAGAAGAGATTTGAGGTATGAACAAGCAAGAGAAAAGCTACAGGAAGGAGATGAACTTGTTGGCAAAGTGCATAAAGCTGAGGGCATGCATGTTGCAAGAATGGAGGAATAAGACATGAAATTTGGACAGCAGCAGAGCCAGACAGCACTTAGAGGGTGGACTGGAGAAGTTTGAGCCTTTACAGAAGGGACTTGGAAGACAGCAGAGACACTCCAGCAGAAGGGGAGGGAGGGGGAACTCTCTTCCATATGGCAGATAGGATCTGACGAGTGATGAGCTCGTGAGGAGAGAATTACAGTGGGAACTGCCAGAGACACGCTGGTGCTCAGTTATTGGACTGGGCTTGCTGTAGTGATTGGGAATGGCAGAACACAGAGGGCAAGAACAGACAAAAATGATTGCCTCGAACATGGGCTGGTGGCACAATCTGAAAATCCTGTCTTCTGGGATTGAGTGTTCTGGCAAAGCTTCACAGACACCCAAGACCCTGGTGGAAATGGAGAGAAGAGTGAGAAGGGTATCAGGGAGAGAAGGGGTAAACTAGCAGCAGAAAAAAAAAAAAAATAAATAACTGACGCATGAAAGTTTGGACAGAAAGACCTAAGAAAAGCTGGAGGGAGAAGGTAAAGGAGTGGGTCTGCACATGTGCTGGCAGTGTTGGGTAAGAAAGTCTGTGAAGTTTCTGCCTGTGAGGCCAGCTGTCAGCAGGTGTGAGGGGCTGATCACTCTTTGCAAGGGCCCTGCAACACATTCAGGGTTCAGTTTGGAAACTGCAGGCTCAGGTCCAGATACAGATGCCAAAAGACAAACAATCAGCTGCTCCTTACCAGCAACTCCTGCTCGGACGTGAAGGAAGCCCCATGACAATATCAGAGCCATGTGGTCGCTCCAACATAATTCCCTGTGACCTCATCTGCACTCCTCTGTCAGGAGATGGTGCCATCAACACATACACCCTCACCTCTGCCCATGTGGAGAGCTGACACTGGAAGCACTCCGGGGTTCAAGTTTTTCTGTTTCATCATTACACACCCATAACCCTTTATTCAGCAAAGCTTGTCACTCCTCTCTCAGGTGTTTTCACATGCAGCACACAGCTCAGCAAGGGGCTCCAGATTACTTTTCTCTTCACAGGAACAAGCAGGCAGATACTGTTATGAAGCTGAGTGAAGAAAGTTCAGGACAAGAACAAACTGCAAAATCCTGGCCTGGAAAAGAAATACGCAAAAGTTTCCTTCCCTTCTGCCCCAAGGGGAGTTAATATTGATGACCTACTTTAACCTTTGTATCTCTGTTAATATTGCCAACAGGAATAGTAAGTAACTGTGTGGGTGGGTTCTGACACATGGGATCCAGTTCATCAGCAAGTATGCTCCAAGAGCTAATACCCGGGCTCTCTGATAATTAAGCCTTCTCGTAAGGAGTGTGTTGCTCAGACAATAACCCATTCACAATCTTTACTTTTCTGTGCCTGCTTCATAGGGCAGAACATGCTCTGTATATATTCCCCAAGGCACTGATATTGATCTCCATCAAAACAGTCCCAGAAGAATGAAAGTACAATCACAGCAATGGATAGAATTACAGTACAGTGCCTCGAAGCTAAGCAGTGACAGCTTAATAGACCTGCAGTGAATGAACTGCAAGACAAAAACAATATGCTGTGGGAACCATAAATATGTGATTATGAAATAACAAACCAGGATTCCCTAAGTGCCAACAGCCTTCTAGCATTCCATTTAAAAACTATAAATCTGCCATGGCCCAAGTTAAGTAAATTCCCCTCAGTGTATTAAATTCTTTGTTTATAGGGAGGGTAATTATACCGTCCCTTAGTGCAAATAAGAGATGCCCACTCCAGAGCATGTAAAATTAAACAAGGACATTTCATACTAAGCTGAAAAGCTCCCTCTGACATTCAAGGGAAACTCCCAACTTCTCAGGCAGGAATAGTCTGTACTCTGCATTACTGTACTGCAAACTTCTCGGTGCAGTGAAAACAGGGAAGGGTTAAAGTCCCCTCTTTGTTTCTGATGTGTGCAGGGATGGATCATGCAATCTGTCAGTTGTGAACTGAATTCGGAGGTTTCCTGCAAGAGGAGCAAGGCCAGATCCCAGGAACAGGAGCTAAGGATTTCTGAGTTTTAACCTTGACCCTGACACTGACCTTTTCATGAGCCTGGAGAAAATAGAGAACTTCACCATGGATAGATGAAGGATCATAATACTTGCCGACCTTACAAGGAAGTTTTGCAGGCCATTTAGGGTTTATTTTCATGGTGCTCTGCATGTGAAAGGTCCTAAGAGATACACTTGATAAGGAAATTTACAGAAGGCTGCAAATTAAGCCACAGCTGAGAAAGATATAAAATAGATCTTTCAGATTAAAGGGGAGAAACATGAATGGTTAGGAAACAAGAAAGGTATGGGAATAATACAGAAACTAATTTTTTTCAGTTTCTGAATATCATTCCTCTGTAGGTCAGAGAGGCTTCCAAAGAATGATGGTATCAGAGTGCTTGCTTCCACGATGGACAGCATTAGTTCTTAGGGTTCTTGGGTAGTTACCAAATGGACTCCCAAGGACAATGTGCCACCAGTGCCTTGAAACTCTGAATTTAAACTGAACAGTTTTGAATGAGCTTAATTATGCCTTAAGACAAACAAACAAACAAAAAAATTAAGACGTCAACATAGTGGTCCTCATAGTCACTGAAGAGAAGTTCAGGTGAACGAGACAGTGAAAGCTGTCTTTGGATACACTGACATGGGACAAATATTGGAGTCATGCTGGGTCACTGGAAGAGCCATAAGAAGCTTAAGGCTGAGGACGAATCACAGCCACAGAATTTGGCAAGAATGTGGAACACAATTGTGTCAATTTATTCAGAGTGAATCCAAGATCTGGCCTGCATGTGGATGCTTTCTTTCCATGTTTCCAACTGATGAAACCTGCCATAGCTTTGCAGATTCAAGTGTTAGCTCAGGCAAGAATTGTCTGGACATTTGGCAGCAATTCATTGTCAAGTGTAAATGTTCAGAAAGTAGCCACTCACAAAACTGAATTTAACCTCAGTAAACTTGTAACTTGTAAACCAGCTTTCAACCAGTGGGTTGCATGTGTCCTGAAGCTACCTTGTATTTTTGGGCTGTCATGATTTCTTCTTTTACAAGAATGGAAGTTCTGCGTGGTCCCTTTTGCCTTGTAAAAAAGAGTAAGTGTAGTCTAGCTTTAAGGAAAGGACTAAATCTAGAGAGAGATACACTGTACAAGCCAGAGGGAGTATTAATTACAGGGAAGGTTTTGCTTTGTACTCTCCAACAGCCAAATCCAGCACCTTTAAAATCAGTAAGGGGAAAAGGGTAGAAGAAGTTATGGAAACCTGTCTTCCCAAGAGCCAACAATTGTCTATAGAACTTTTCAAGATAAATGTAAAAATAAATGAAAATTTCTTTGGGAAGAAGCATAAAAACATGCTTCAAGGCTTTTTTTTTTTTTTTTTTTTTTTTTTTTTCTTATTTCCCCCCAGTAAAATCATTTCACGTAACAGAAAAGTAAATTGGAATTATGGAGTCAGAATTAAGATATCATAGGGTACTGCAAGCACATTACTAGCTGTCTGGCTACAGAGAGACATAAAATTCTTCTCTTCAGAAACAGAGTCTATGGATTCTCAGGCAAGTTCTCAACCTGCTACTCATGGACTGGAAGCTGCAAAGCATCATCAGTGCAGTGCAATGTGCTGGCTAATTTACCCACCTTCTCTCTTTATTGTTGGGATTCCTTCTATTACACTGTGCCATGTACCGGCTACCAGGGAATATAGTGGAGGTTGCAGGGCATGTGATTCTCAGAGAGCTTCCCAAAAGGAAACATTTCATGTTAGAAAAAAGTAGGAGAGGGTCCTAGGAGAGAATAAAGAACCATGATGTTTTTTTACTTGCTAGCCCACTGGGGATTTGAAATGTATAGAAAAAGCTCTCCATGTCCTGCTGGTTTCATTAAATTACATGCTTGTAGTGCCTAGAAGGGGGAGGATCTCTAATAGGCTGTACACCCCTATGTAGGTTATGAATGAGGTATAATATATGCAACAAATAATTAAATGAAAAGTTAAGAAGCAACTCTAAAATAATCAATTGCACCCATTGCTGAAGCAACAGCAATGATTGATTTCCTTGAAACTGAAATCTTTCCTGAAAAGAAAAAGTGTTGGTTTCTTTTTTAAAAAATAAATAAATAAATAAATAAAAATTAAGGAATGTAGGGAAAACCCTCAGATTTTGAAAAATACTTTTTTTTTTTTTTTTTTTTTTTGCTATTTTAGTCATGAAATTATTAGTGAAATCAGTATTTATAACAAGCTAAAAATTCCCATAACTCTTGTTAATTTTGATTAAAATGATGGTTGTTTCAATCTTTTTATGTCTAACCATAAAAAAAAATTCAATTATTTTTTCTGAATATCTTAAAAATACATACCTGTCTGTAAGTGATTTTAATTATTATTTGTTAAGTATCAAAGCTACATGATGCTATTAACAATACTTGAACTTTTATTTCTAGAGCCTTGAAGTTCACTAATCTCTGAAAAGACTTCACCTTGTAATTTTAGGCTAAACTGATTTTTTAAGACATCAGAAATCTCATTTTGTTGTATTATATAAGATAGTTTCTTCTGAATTACCATTAACAACCTGATAATCCTCTTTCACTGTTTGAACTCTCTCCAGAAATTGTCTGTCTGACAGAGCAAGGAAATTCTCAGCTAGTTTATGCAAACCCTTCCTGGAATTTTTATGAAACAAGAAGTCACTCAGATCCTGTTTAGCCTAAACCATGTACTTTATTCTCTATTGAGATCAGATGTTGGAGGAAATAAAAACGTCCTTTTCCTTTTCTCACCTACATCATACTCAACATTTCATTTGTCCAGCAATACAAGTTGATTATATTGGCTTAAAGAGTATTGGCCTGAGCATGCACGCTTACCAACATACAGGAGATTGATGTCAAAGTGTTGTTCAGCCAAAGTACATTGCTGGATCATGCAATGGCAGTGCTTCTGAGAGGAAAGTCCACCAGGCTTTAGACTTCTCACAGATGATTTGTAATTATGTCAAAACATTATATGTATCACAAAGTCCAGGAGAGAATCAGAGACCATTTTGGTTTACTTTGGAAATTCTCTCTACCCTGGGTAGCTTAAAAGGCAACCTTGCCTTATACATAACTCCTTAGTTATGACTACGTTTAGTTAGCACCTTTGCCTTTCGCATAGAGTTGTGGCAACAGCAGATCTTTCCTCCAGAATACTTTGTGAGATTGATTCAAAGATGACTTTTCAGCACTTCACTCTCAAGGAACCCAAGTGTATTTGTTCGACAGTGTTTTTATTGAACGCAATCTGTTAAAAATAGATTTGTCCCTTATTTCTGCACCATGGCTGCACACTGACTCTTGAACCGCACCCACGCACCAGGAGGATGACAGTGAGATAGACTGAACAGGGAGCACCATGTAACATTCTCCAGACTTATCAGTAGCAGACATAAAAGTGGTAGGATGTTGAAAAGACAGTATAAACAAACATATATAGTGGTAGTGAACTACACTGTCACTTTAAACCACATGTAAATTCTAGGTATAAGATCTCACTAAAAGGCTGAATTAAAATGAAGGTGAAGGCATGAGATGTTAAGTATTAACACACCATGTTGGGAATGCCTATCAGCACTGAGACAGAAGGGTGGAGTCCTGTGTCAGGCATGGCCACCTCCGTGGGACGACCAGAGCTAGATGTGACAAGCTGCAAAGGAGACATGACCAGGTTCTGCACATGAAGTTCTAGCAGCCACCAGACACGCAGCTCAGTGTTGCCCACTCGTTTCCTGTTGTCAACAACCTACGCATGTGGGCAATTTATGAGGACTTAAAAAAAAAACCTTTCCTACATGGTTATCCTATAATGATCATTGCTTTCTACACTAGAGTTGTATTCCAGGTAATTATAATATATATTTAAACAACATTCACACAAAATCATCTTTATAGACTTTGAATAATACTGTCAGTCAGAAAACAAACAAACAAACAAACAAACAAAACTTGGTTAAATTAATGGACTTAACTATCTGGGGAACAACAACAACAAAAAACCTGAATCTAACCTGCTTTTATTTCCCTTTAAAATTTACTCTAAACCACTTGTACTTAAAAAATCAAAGTAAAATAATTTATTTTTTCCAGCTATATCCCAAAAACTTCATTAGACTGAAAGTAAACTGAGACATATCAGGATCCATTTTGTTTAAATTCTGCAAAAGTTAAAGGAAGTCTTGTTTGTTTCATAGGAAGCTTCATCTTTAGAACAGCATAGTTCTGAAAGTCTAAAGGAAAACAGGCCACTGTTTCCAATATGTTACATGCTTAGCATCAGATGCCTAACTATGCTTTACAATATCTCAATCAGAGTCTAGCAACTTGGAGAAACTGATAAACCTCAGCTTCAGCATGTCTAGCTGGAGCTTCATGCCACAAATCCAGGACCCATCTGCTGAAATACATATAGCCTCTACACTAATATTTTTCCATCTGTGTCTCAGAGTGCTTTACAGGAAAGGGCAGGCAGAAACCAGCTGCTACAATCTTATCTGTCAATGTATCTGCCTGTCAGTCTTTTTATCTGCTTATCTATTTACCTGTCTACATCTACAAGCAATCTGTCAACCTGGAGAAGAGCCTGGAGAAGAGGAGGCTGAGGGGAGGCCTCCTGGCAGCCTGCAGCTCCCTCACAAGCTATCTGCTCTCTGGGGACAATAACAGGACCTGAGGGGACGGCATGGAGCTGAGACAGGGGAGGGTCAGGCTGTGGCTAGGGAAAGATCCTTCACGGAGAGGGTGATCAGGCTTCCCAGGAATGTGGTCACAGCACCAAGCTGCTGGAGTCCAAGAAATGCTTGGACAATGCCCTCAGACACAGGGTCTGATTTTTGGGTGGTGCTGTGTGGAGCCAGGAGTTGGACTCGATGGTGCTTGTAGGTCCCTTCCAACTCGGGATATTCTATGAGTCTATGATTCTGTGAATCTACGTTTCTATCTGTTGGCTGGTAGCCTGACTAAAGGATTTTATAGTAAAAAAGTTGAGTTCATAATTAGTATTCTTCCTCATTCTTCTAATGAGGATAAAAGTTTAATTATCCTCATAAGCCACCACACCATTTGAAATAGAAATCACAGCCAGAGAGCAGTAAGCAATCGATTGGCCAAATGAGCAACATATGCAGGAACAAATCACAGAGAGCAAAATTTTTGACCTTATTCATCCTTCAAGTGTTCCGTGACAAGAAACAAATATCAGTAGCCCCACCAGGATCTTTTGCAACTGTAAAGAAAGTAACAGGGCTGTTTTTGTCAAGGGAGAATGAAGTCAGGCAGCTCAGTACTGCATGAGCAGTCTGCCATGTTGGAAGGTCCAGTCAGTGTGACACCGAAGTATGTAAAATATCTGAAGTTCAAAACAGCAAGGTATTAAATTAGATACCCAAGCACATGGACATAAATGCAACAGTGACTCTAGTTTTGGTGAAAACTCATGCCCATCCTTGGGCCCTCTGGTTCTGCGGAGCAAGTGGGAGTTGGCCAGGATGTGATGCTTTGATGTAAAACGTGCTTGTGTCTTCCACCTTGACTGTTACCAGAGTTTTGTTCCAGGGGAAAAGTCACTGATGGAGGCAGAGGGGATGGCTCTCTCAGAGGGACCGGGGAACTTTATGTAGGAAATTTTGTCCTTTATGACAAAGGCCTTATACAGGCCTACTTGAAAAGACAGGTCCCTTGAGATAGCAATATCCTAACCAGTCTAAGGAAGGGCAGAGCTGATGTGGAAGGTCTCTTTATTCTGGTGAGTGTTTGTGATTCTCTCATCAAGTTGATTATTATTATTATTATTTACTATTATACTGGGGTCTCTGCAGCTGCTGATCCTCTCAAAATTTATAATTTCCTCCAAAATCAATATGGTTCCCTTAAAAATGTCTGGAAGCATTCCCTAAAACCGGGTGCATGCAAGAAGTTATTGTGTGTCAGAGAAGAAGATGGCATTAGGTAAGGGATTGCATTTCACTTTGCCAAATTACTTGACATGCTAAAGACAAAAAGCAGTCAATGATCATCAGGCCGCATCCGGCACTTTGTTGCACTTAGCTAGATAAGGCAGTATGGAGAAAACCTGTCCCATAGGCAGTAGGCAGCTAATATGGATTTACAGCATCATTCCTAAGGTCTGAAACAATAGCAGACATCTATTGCTTGTTCAAATAGCAACAGTTGGTTGAAAAGAGACTTTCTCTGCAGAAAAAATAATAATAATAATAATGAATTGCAAGTACTACATTGGTCCACTTAATTAATACCTTTGAGACACACCGGGAGTTTTCAATGGGACTGTAAATATTTGCTCTTTGGCTGATGAAAACAAATAACTGGTTCCTTTCAGACACTTGTTTTTCTGAGCTCTTAAAGTTTTTCCATGAGAAGATCACAGATAAGACTTCAAGATAGATCTGATTTCATCATAGGTAAGATAAATCTTATCTATATCATTACTGTACAGTCTGATTCCGGCTTCTTTGAATCAGGTCTCTAATACCTGAAGACTGGCTACATTCTACCAGAAAGTACATATGGTTTGGTCTTTACACAAATCTCAGAGACCAGAAGATTGTGGAGGCTGAAAGACACTCAGAAATGTCATTCTTAGACTTCCGTTCCTGTTCTTTGTTGTCTCTTTGCATACTAGTTACACTGGAGATTGAAAACAGCCAATTCAAATTTCCTTGTTGTTTGACTTGCTCACTGATATCCAACATGTGTTTATTTCCAGGTCTAACAGGGTTATTTATACACAAGCCAGCATTGTTCTTCTCTGTTCAGATCAGTTTTCTCATTATGCTAGAGTCCAGTTTTATGACAGCTAAGTTTTTGGTCTGCAGAATCTTATGAGCTCCACTGGATACACAGCAGGAAGATTACACTTCTGTGCCTGTGAGACAAAAGCATCTGACAAATGTGAGCATAGTGCAGAGTACAAGGACAGCAGCTGGACTGCTTGCACGGGGATAACTATGCAGAGCTGTCTTGTCTTAAAAAAGCGCAATGCCCTGAAGGCATTGAGGCCATTGAGGGATTACAGTCCTATTACAGTACTGTAGGAAGATCAAAAAAGGGAAAGCAAGGACTAGCCACTAAAATAAAAAAGGGAGAGCAGCCTGCTAGTTTATCTCTTTGTTTTTCATCTGCCAAAAATTGCAGAGCCTTTTGCTTTTGCCTTTTCCTGTGGTAAAGTCATGGAAATCAAGGGGGAAAATCAGCTGTTTTGCTTTACTGAAGTCTTTAGGACATCCACTTTTCTGAACTTGTTTCTTCCAGACTGAAAAGGCTGAAAACATTTTTTTTTTCTTTTCTATCAGGTGAAGAGCAACTCAGTTCATAAAATGTTCAGCAGGCAGTACAGATTTTAGGTACTCAAGATGAGTTGTGAGGCAGGACTTGAATAGCAGTAATCAATTTAAAATAGACTACTGAATTTGTTTCCACTTTATTTTATTTTGTTAACACCATATAGGAATTTTTTCTAACAGAGCAGAAAAACAAATGCCCTGATGAATTGGTGTGAGCAGCACTAGTAAAGAGAAAGGAAACACTAAATAATTGGTTGAATCTCTTGACACCCCAGAAAATAGTATAAACAAGCTTGTCAGACAACCGACAGAGATTCAGACACAAGGGAAATCCAGCTTGCTTTTAAACTTTTTTCTACCGCATGGTAGTTTTGCCTAGCTTTCTGCTGCAGATTTATGAAAAGCATTCATCCTCTAGCAAGGCAGCTCTTCTAAATCCATGTAGCTGGCTTCACATCTGTAACACAGCCAAAAGCCTCTGCTTTCAGCAAAACTGATGGACACTGTGGAGTATGTGCTTCAAGGGATCACAGAATGTACCAGCTTGAAAGAAACGTCGAGTGTGTGTTGATATGCTGGACCAGCTTTGTTATATGCCTGGGCTGACCTGCTGCAAGGAATATCATTTAACAACAGTTTTATATTCTCTGTGGCTCGGTGACAGTTGCCTGTTTGGCGCAAACAAGAGAAGAAAGCTAGTATTTCAGGCTGACTCTGTGCAGGTTGGAACATGACGCTGTATCACTTTATTTTTGAAAGTTTGCAAATGTATCTAGATGGAAACAAAACACAAACAGTAGAAGTCATCAAAATAAATGAAGTGTAGCCTTGCAGGAACTGACAGGGCTGCAAGGACATGGCTTACCAAAAACCATCACTTCAGCCAAAATGATCCTAGGTTCAGCCTCTGGAGCAAGAAGGAGATGCGAACAGACACCAGAAATGACATCTGGTGTTTGGCTTCCAGATGCAAAGGAACAGGAAAAAATACCATCTGGCCTCCCTTTGGGAAGTGAAAAGGAAGAAACGTGCTGCATCTACTGGGCAGGGGAGTTGCAAAACAGATGCTGGCTGGTCACAAATATGGCTGGTCACAAATATGGCGATTATGGAATAGATCTGATAATGAGCAAGGCTTTCTGAAGAGAGATGGACACTATGCTGGTGGAGTCTGGAGAAAGGAGGCTCACTCCACGGTAGGGATGTCAGGGTTTCAAACCTTGACTGTATGAAGATGGCATTTGTAGTCTATGCTTTCAAAATAGGGCTTGTATATCAAAAAAGCCAAATTCTTCAGAATGGGTGGGGTGGTGGGGGTTGAAAAATAACAGATTACAAATACGGCAGGCACTGAGGACTTTTCTTGTTTAATAGGGAGCTACAGTAACAACAACAACAATGTTCTTTCTCTTTTATTAGCAAAGCTGCCAGTTTCTTGATGTTTCAGAAAAATGAGACATCTGCCGATAATTTACAAGCACAAAAAAGCTCCTCAAATGAACTTTCAACAACAGTTTATGAAAGTACCAAGAACATAACACGATGAACTATAATCAGCTCTAAAAAGGAAGCTTTTGACAATATAGTTCTAGTACAATTATGTAATACTTAAAAGTCAATAAACATTGGTTATTGGTGAGCCAGTCAAAGACCAACACTCGGCTTTGCAGCATTTCTGTTCTCTGTTCAGCCTACCAATGCATAAGAGGAAGGTTGTAACCATTAACAGCTTTCCTTATCCCAGTTCTCAACATGGGACAAGACATTGGCCATTCAAATACAAACCTAGCTGTGGAGACTTGAATTTGAAAAGGTTGATTTTCACTGTTAAACCATGGCCTGAGATTTCACAACATTTTAAAGCTTAGCAAGGTATTTCCTAATCATGTATCAGAGCAAATATTGATTGCACAGTCCTGCTAATCTTATAGTTCCTGCTGTATCTGTGGTTCTGTGCCCATCAGTGCCTGGTATTATAGTTATCTTGCTTTCCAGAGCAGGAACCTGTCCGAGATGTGACAGGGCTTCATGCTGCTTCTTGCACCCAAGCTGCCTTTCCAGGGCAAAAGGATGCTGGCAGTCAAGCATTGCATAGGGGTCAAGACATTGCTAAACTGGGCACCCAAAACCAAGAGATGGAAATTGCTATCGAGTTCCAAAATTTAGACGTATTCTGTATGGGCACTATGAGACTTCCTAGTACACAGAAACCCGGAAACAAAGTTCTTTGTCTGATCCATTTTTCTCCTGTAACACATATACATGCATACACCTCCTTCATTTTCTGGGTTCTAGGCATTCACAGAGGCTGAAAGAGCCTCCGAGTGTGTCTGTGCGAGTGTGCATGTGCACTGATGTGTGCAAGCTGGTAAGGCTGGAGTCAGAGCAGGAAAGACAAAACCTAAGAAATACACACAATATCTCTCCCCATGGGAGCAGTATTTTAGCAATACTGCTCAGGAAGTAAGTAGGCTAGAAGTCTGTTGCCTCCTTATGCCAAGATTTACTGCCTTGTAATGATTTCACTAACAATTTTTTGTACCATAAGGCAAAACTTTTCAATAATAATTGAAGGGCGGTGGGAGGTAAATCACTGAAAACCTTTTTCACCAGCAGACTGCTTATGTACTGCAGAAGAACACTTGGTGAGCATAAACCCATTCAGCCTTTCTGCATTTTTCTTAAATTGTTCTCACCTCTTTTAAGGGTAATATATTGTACTACATTTGTCCTAGTTGCCTCAGATTCCTTCACCATAGTATTTATTTTTATTCAGTAGAGACACTTCAGAGATACTGTACTACCCACATGGTGATTTAAAATCAATTGCATATTATTATTAGCAGGACAAACTCTATTATATCTTTTTATGGCAATCAGTCTATAACTGCACTTGAACTCACTGATCTTTGCCTTACTGAAATTTCTTGATTTCTGTGTGGTGTCATTTCAGGATACCAGTGCAGGAGATTGCACTATTTGCTTTGCAGTATTGGAAAAAATCGATGGCAATCTTCCAGATGTGGACCCCCAATCCATTAGAAGCACATTACTCTGCTGCATTTTGATATTTCTCATGTTATGGAAAATTTATAAAAATTAAGACTTGAGGCCAATAAGAACTTGAAGGAGGTTGTTACCTACAGCAAGTGATTTCTAAGGCATCAGTGCACAGAATGATCCAGAGACATTCCCTTTTGTACATCAGGACACTATATGTGCCATCACCCTTAGTGGGATGTCCCTTCAAAATAGGTGTTGTGGCGTGAGAAACACTTGACACAGCTGTTACCCAGATGTGCCCATGCTGTGTGGAAGGGAAGGGAAGGGAAGGGAAGGGAAGGGAAGGGAAGGGAAGGGAAGGGAAGGGAAGGGAAGGCAAGGCAAGGCAAGGCAAGGCAAGGCAAGGCAAGGCAAGGCAAGGCAAGGCAAGGCAAGGCAAGGCAAGGAAAGGAAAGGAAAGGAAAGGAAAGGAAAGGAAAGGAAAGGAAAGGAAAGGAAAGGAAAGGAAAGGAAAGGAAAGGAAAGGAAAGGAAAGGAAAGGAAAGGAAAGGAAAGGAAAGGAAAGGAAAGGAAAGGAAAGGAAAGGAAAGGAAAAAGAGGGAGTGTCAACCCTCCACACCTGTGTGCTACTACAATTTTGGTGTGTACAGCTTGCTTTACTGGGACATGTAAATGAGGTTTCCCTTGCCAAATACTTTTTATCTGTATTCTTTCCCCTGGGCATACACTATTCTAGTTTTGGTTTATTTTAATTTATTGCACAAACATGCTGCTTCCTTACTCCACAGAGCCAGGGCAGTGTCGCAGAAAGTGCACGTAAGCAGTGCCCAGCAGCTAGGCCTGGACAAACCCAAGGACACATCTGACCATCCCTGCCCGTTGTGCCAGGGCGCGGCATGGTCTGCGTCAGAAAAAGAATCAAAAAATCAGCTCTCCTCACCTGCAGCTTAAAGACGTTTTGATAGCATCTGGGAGATCTTGGAGGTCTCTTCCAACCTAGATGACTCTGTGACTCTGTGAACAGTCTTACAACAATTTGTTATCATCTGAGAGGACTGACTGGTGGGAGCTCTGCAGGGCTTTCTGCTGCGGCAGCTCGCTGGGGGCTGGCAACCCATCAGTTCCCAGGGTGGTTCCCTCAGCAACAGCATGCAGAAGAGTACATGGGAGATCTCTCACCTAATGGCATGTTTCTTTCCCTCAGATTACAAGGTCTTCATTACTGCTGAATTATTTGCTTCCCAGTCATAATTGGCTAAAAACAGTAACAAGTTCAAGTACAAAGCATGCAAGCACTCACACTGTGGTTCAAAACACCTTTGGCAAATAAAGCTGCAACTGCACCAAGCAGAGATGCACTTTGTGTTCTAGACTCTCTTTGAATATTTGGCATTATTTTAAACACATCGTAAGAATGATTCTTAATTTTCCTATACAGGCTGCTGTGGTTGGCAAGAACTTCATTATTTCAACATTTACAGGACATTAATAAGGCAAGTCTTCTGAAGCTAAATCATAAATAGGTTAATCACTGGGCATAGCACAAAAGAAACAGTGCAATGAAGATAATACTGCAAGCAACTGGCTAGTGATTTATGCTTACAACTTGCCTCAGCTGAGAAGCAGCAAAACCGTTGAATTGTGTGCCATCAGCCTTAGTTTGAGAAAGATTAATGGGAAAAAAAAAAAAAAAAAGAAAAAAGATTGACTCTGCTCCTGGCAGGCTCCATTGCACTATGGTAACATTTGAGCTCTCAATGGCTGTAGGTTTGTGCTCTTACAGATCACCTGGTGTTGATTTTTTATTTTTTATTTTAATAAAAAACACCAAAGAAACAGCTGTTAATCTTGAGTCTCTAGGGAGAAAATGTTTAATGGAATGTCCCCTTTCTTTCTGAAAAATATTATTCACTGCTTTTCTGAGTAGTCACACTGGATTTTCTGAGCCAAAGGATGTTATCAGAAAAAAGTATTTTCTTGGTGTCTGATGTATTTGACAGCACTTCATAAATAATTATTTTGGTACTGATCCAGCAAAGCACTTAAGTAAAAACATTAAGCGCATGAGTATTTCCTAGATTTCAGTGGGATTATTCATATATTTTAAGATGAAAACATGCTGAAGTGTTTTGCTGGATCAGGTCTCTCCAGTATCCTGTTGTCACTCCCCCACCCCTCCACTCGCTGGTGGATCATCTTCTTCTGTTCTTGAAGAAGTCAGGCAAAATGCCTTTTGGTTTCAGTAATGCAGGATCAAGTCTACCATCTTTTTCCTTTTTTTTTTTTTTTTTTTTTTTTTTTTTTCTCGTGCATTTAATTTGACTTTCTGTAAACTGAAAGGCAAAACTTTCAGTAACAGCCACAGATCAAAGCTAAGACTATGGTGAAGGTGCTTTATAAATATCTTACAATTCACCCTTTAAAAGAGATATTCACAGACAGATAGATACAAATGACCTCAAAACCTGTTGTTGAGAGAATAAGAAAATAAAATTCAAAAATATATCAAATTCAAGTTGAGAATAGGGCATCTCTGGAATATTGCACGATGCCCAAAGTAGGAGGAGTGCCAGGGAACAGGCTCTTTTCAATGCTCTTCTCTCAGGGTGTTTTGTTTGCCTCCTCCACTGGGAAGCCCAGGTTTCTCTTCTGCCTTCTGGAAAGCAGAGAGGTCAACACAGCTAGAGAAAGGCAGGCTTTTGAATTCTGCTTTCCTTCGTTATTGGTGAAGGTTGGGGAATATGGGAGAAAAGAGAGCTGGAGTTTTTTATACTTATCTGACCTGGCAGTGCTGTTGGTTGGAAGAATCCTACTGTGTTTATTGAACAAGCTGTCTCTGTGACTTACTGAGGGAGAAGAAATCTCAAATACCCAGATAGATAATAACTTTTCTAGCCATGACTGATTCACAATAAGCAATACATGGAAAAAGCTTGGAGTCAGAGTACAAGAAAGAAGGAAAAGTTGTGCGTGCTATTCCCAGCCCCGTCACTGATTCACCATCCGATATCTACGAGGTCTCACTGCTGCATACACCTCACACTTCCCTTTATAGAAAGTTGGAATAGTTGGTGGCAGCACTGCTTCCCTCTTTTCAGATCTGCAGCGAGGCTTAATTGAAAAAGGTTGTAAAGCATTCTGTTGCTCACAAATGGGGAAACTGTGGGAATGGGAAAAGCAGAGATGTCTGACAGTTTTCTGCTTATTTGATTCAAAGCGATGAAATTTCTGCAGGCTGCAGATGTGAATCTTCTTGGATGTGGATTAACTCCTCTATTCCCACTGATTTTTCCTTCACATTTTAGGAATACACTCCAAATATTTTGATTTTTATCTGACGGTAGTGTATGTCTCCCCAAAATAAGTCAGAGGTTACCTGACATCTGAAAACTCTCTGCACCCTGCTGAGCATCTGAACTCTTAATGGAGGGCTTCTGAAGTGAGATGTGACAGCACCAATCCTGCACATACAATTCAATACAGATCTCTTCGCTGACTTGGTTGAAAGAGGGCATTCTGGGAGAAAGTGGGCTGCTGGAGATCCCAGAGATGGGGCAGGCTATCCTGTGATCTGCAGCTACAACCTACGCCCATCCTTCCACGCTCCCCAAGCTTTCAGGGACCCTACCACATGCCAGATATAAACTACGAATTCTGGACACATTGGCTGCTCCCGACAGCTGTCTCCATGGCAGGGACAATTCCCATCATCCACTGAGTGCCTGCCTGCTGTCCATCAGAGAAGGCAAAAAAAGCAATGGCAAAAGACAGATATCTGACATCACTGGTGTCCAGGGGCATACAGAGGACAGCGAAGGTAATTTTGTGAAAGAAGCTGGGAATTTCCATCCACTTCCTCCCCATGATGGTATCTCAGCAAATAGGACTGATGGGCTGACTATAATTTGAAATTCTTTCTGGAAGTACAGTGTTTTAGAGTATTAATAAATTGTAAATGTTAATACAAAAAAAAATAATAATAATACATTTTAAGACCAAAAAAAAAAAAAAAAAGATTGCTCTTTTATAATAAAAGTTTTTCCAATAGCTCTAGCTGTAGCTGACAATGTTAGTGAGAGGCAAGGCACACAATGGGGCAATAGGAATGAACTAGCTTGTTGTCAGGGAGGACTAGCCCTGGAGGAGTGTGTGGGAAGGCATATGGGAAGCCTGCACCACAGTATGGTAACTATTTTCTCCATTGCTTTTAGCTGGACACTTTAGTCTCCTGTCAAATCTGCACCTGGTCCACCAGCTCTAAAACTGGATTGTTATCAATTATATAAAGCAAAAGTTAGAGAGAATTGAATCTCAGTTGTTAAACTGCTAGGATGGAGGGAGAGAGGTGGGTGCAGGGTAAGATGAGCTGTTTGCAAGCACTTCTTCAGACCTCCTACAGCTGCATAGGTTTGAACATAACCATTCTTTTGCCTGAAGATAAGAGCATATAAATACTACTTGCTATACCAGGGCCTAAATGATTTGAAATGAGATGGCTATTGCTGTTTTTGGTTTCTGAAATCTTGATGACAATATCTAAAATATTCAGAAAAGAATGATGATTTCAGTGCTTAAAGAGAATTTTCACAGGTAAGTTTTGAACAAGTTTTTGAACAAATTTTTGTGCAGTTAGTTTAAAAGCAAAGGGCTTAAAAGCATTTTGTATGCTGTAGACAGGCACAATCAGCTCTCTGATGACAGTTTAGTAGAAATGTGTAACTTGATAGTAGAAAGAAATTGAAAATTGCACAGAAGAAATCTCACTGTCTGTGATCATTGTCAGAAGAAACTGTTTAATTCCCTGTGGTATTTACATTCAAAAATATACAACCATCTTCAATTTACTGTTTGTTATCCTTCAGCACAGACTGGAGAGAATTTATAGCTCTCTCTCTATTTTACTTACAGAGCATGAAATACTTACAGAGCATGAAACACTTCGAGCCAGATTCTAATATTCCTGTTTACACTGAATAGCCCTGCAATCATGCAAAATTATTCCTTGGAGTAAGTTCCTGCAGTTTGAGATACTCAGAACCTAAACCCTCACACAGTCAGGTACTAAGAATTTGTTGCCAAGTCATACTCTAATATGTTGAAGTCATACAAAAAGGACAGGTTGATAAGATAAAGATTCACATTTAATAGAATTAGAAAAGGCATCCCAAATAATCTTATTAATGAAACATCTGCAGTATGCAGTTAGCTCTGTATGCGACTATAAATACTGGGAACCCCCTTCAATCAATGAAGGCCCATCCCAGCTCTCTAGTACATACCATCTTTTATAGGCTGGTATTACTGGCATTTCTTTGTCACAGTGTTTAATTTTAACTGTAAGGCAGTTAACTCAGCCAGCTAATACTGCGCAAGGATGAGAATCCATTTTAGATTTGCAAAGCTGTGAATATCATATATCACATATGATATCACAAATATCATATAGCACATATCAGCTGCAAACTCTACCTTACCCCCGTATCTGTAATCTTTGGGTGGGAATCATTTCCAATGCGACACCTGGCATGCGTGTCAAGCTGATGCAAGACAACCCCTCTGCTGTGCTCTTCCTTCCATCCTGAAAACTCAGTGCCTTCTTGATCTTTCTAGGAACAAGCAATTGTATAATGTCTCCAGAGACCATATTTATCTCTTTCATATATATATATATACATATCTTATTACCTGATAACATTCAGCTGCTTGCCAGGGAAAGTCTCCTTGAAGAATTACCTCCTCTGTCAAGAGAAAGTGTATGCTCCAGATGCATAAAATTAAGTCTCTGCACAGACATTTTCCCTGTCATAACAAACAGAAGTAGGGAGTAATTGGGTCCAACTGGCTTTTGTCACTGAGGGGCAAGACTCTGTCTCTGCCCACATCGCTACTGGTGTCTCCTACACTCTCCTGCCTACTCCCTCAGATGGTGAACGAGGTCTTGCAGAGGTTTCTCTTGAAGGATGTGATGAATTACAGAACTATTAAAGCATTTTAGATAGTGTGGGAAAAAAAAAAGGGGGGGGGGATTTCAGATACTGACTTTTTTTTTGGGGGGGGGGGGTAAAAATCCAAAATGATAAATGCTAATAAAGGCTGGAAGGGTCAAGCTTTTAACTGTGGGCTTGTAGGTATTCTTACTGAAAACAAAGCCAAAAGCTCTTCTGGAATCAATAACACAGAAACAAGCAGCAGAAAATATAACAAAAGAATAATAATAATGTAACTGTTGGAGTGGATAAAACAGAATTTTGCAATGATGAAGCAGTTAATGAAAAAGAAAGGTTAATGGGGGTTATTTTGTTAAAGGACATGCCAGTATACAGCTTGCCTAACAGTGGCTTTATTTCCAGGCCTCCCAGATGTATTAAATAGAAACTAAACTGCCGTGTCTGATATTGACCTATAGCTGCATTATCAATACTATGAAGAACTGCATCTCACTGTCAGTAACACGTTTTTCTGTATAATATCCTACATTTTATTTTTAAAGCACCTTCCATGGGATGGGAAGCAGAGTTCAGTCATTAAGATGTAAACATGTCTGGGATTCTAAAGAGCAGCATTGCACAATATTGGTTTAAATATTGCCATGCCTTGGGTTTTAATATATTTTTTAATTGTAACTGTCTTCTCAAGGTCTGTAGCACTAAATAAAATCATGAGAATGGAAAGAGATAAATTGTTTGCTTCCTTCTTTTTCATGGTATGTACAGTGCTGGGAGGAGGAGGAAGAAAACGAGGAGGAGGGAAGGAGGCCCTTGTTTGGAGAGAGTGGTGAGGCAGAAAGGTGGAGGATGAGGGGTCTGGACCCTAATGTGTTCTCAGGAGGAGGGGAGAGATCAGCCAACTGAGTATTAGAGTAATTCAGACTTGTGAATGCACCTTGAGGTTCCGTAGTCTGAGGCCATGGTGCTATGAACCACAGGCACACTGGGAAATAAATGGGTAGAAAACGTGCATAAAAGCAAGGATTTAAAAAACATATTTAATCCCTTCCACCTGTGTTATGCATAACCAGCACCAGAAGTGAAGGAACCTGTACATATATTTGCTTTGAAGCCACTGAGAACGAAACCCTGCCTTTTTCCAGAAAAGTGAATGAATAACGTATTCCTGCAAGTCATGTCTGTTGCTTTGGCAGTGCCAGAGTCTAGACAGTGCCTTTTCCCTTTAATTGGGAAGGACAAGATGGGAAGGGATGGTAAACATCCCCACCCCCATCCCACCCCCATGTCCCCCCTCCAAAAAAAAAAAAAAAAAAGATTCACACTTTGTTCTTCCAGGGTGTGCTCTCACTCCTTTCACCAGCCAATTCCTAGTAAGAAGGGTCATTCACAGATGAAGAAAAATGAAGAGGTACCACTGTATGGACAGAACTTGTAACCTGATGACTGACAAGAGATACCATCTTTATGAAAGATAAACAATCACCAAAAATTGTTAAAAAGCTAGAGGGGCTTGGGAAGGAAAAATGGAAGCTTACTAGGTCAAATGTTAATTGAAATCCCTCATTGCTTTTCTACATATCTGAGTGGTAAATATATATTTTAACATCCTTTATGATAAACTAAAATGTAAATGATTTGGTCTTCTATGAGGGTCATTAGAAAGTGAGTATTATATATTTTTGTTTGTAAACAAGCTTGTATAATTACCAGAACAGCCATAGACACACAATCCAGCTAAGAGAACTGGTTTTAAAGTTCCAAAGTTTTTTATGTAAAATTTTTATGTATCCTGTTTGGGCAATCTTTCTGTTAATCTAACGTCATTGATACATACTTTGTTAGGGGAAATCCTTTTAAATTTCAGCACTGGAGAAGGAATACTAGCTTGCAGTTGAAGATTCTAATTATATGTTTCATCTCTACTGGGCAAATTTAACAAATCCAGAGGTACAGTAACGATGAAAGTTTCTAACATGAAGTAAATGAAATTACAGTTTCTTTCCATTTTCTGTGACAAGTTAAAGATGTGCTTAACTTCAAACCAAGAAGAGTACTTTAAAAATATTTTAAATTGAGAAACTGCTTCTAAGCTGTGTAACTGAAATAATAAAACACATGCAAACTGATTTTTTAAATGGTATAGAGGAAAATATCTTTAAGATTTTATAAATGGGTTCCTTTATTAAAATGCTTATTTTGTATCAAAGTCATGCAAGTGTACATAACGCAAAGCACCAATATTCTTCCCACCCCAAACATCCAAACAGACACGTGAATCTGCATCTTGTTTTACAGCAAAGCATATGTTTATCCACTTTGCTTGTTGTGCATTTTCTCTTCAATACATGTAAAACTCACTGGCTGTCTAAATAAACTGTATTCTGCTGTACAGGTCAAACTAATAGAAGGTTAATAACTATCGAGAGTTTTAATTCGCTATTTAGATAAAGAAGACAATACTGCAAATACTTGAGTATATCTTGTTCAACATTTTCTTCAGATTTTTCAACATTAATTACATTAGAAAACAGTGAATGAAATATCTCTTAATTATAATATGGTTATTCCTTTTATTTGTGTACTGTATCAAGATGCATTTAAAATCAGTTAAAATACACATGCAGAATTTTAAAGTTATTTTAATATTTAAAGAAAATGATATTAAGTGCTGAGTATGCAACAAGATACTTACATTAAAATTATTTTATTAAATAATAAAAGCATTACCCACATGTAATGCATGGCATCGACTGCACATAAGTCCCTGTCTCTTTCCTGATTTTCACAGTAGCAGATCCCATCCATTGAAACGTCAGTTTGCATCAGCATAGAAGCAGGAGGGTTTTCCTGTTTTTCTCAGCTTTGAGTACTTGAGTTATTGAACTGGACTAGTTGAATGACCTAAGACGAAAAATTCCCTCTGACCCTTAGTAAGATACTCAGAAACGATCATTTAACTTTGCAATAAATTTTAATTTCAGGTACTTGAGTAGTGACTTTCTCCAAGCAAATGACCAAAATTTCTTTATGATTCTGGGAGCAAGTATGGAGAATAATATTATGCTTTCATGTTTAATTTAACTTTTTATAGAGTATATTAAGTTCAGACATAAATCTAGGTTCTCAAGTTTAAAATATTTTTAATCAATATGAATTTTGTTTACATCAAGAAAATGCTAATAGAAGAAAGGAAAAGGTGATGTTTCTCTTAGCGTTATTTTATGCACTTTACGTACTTTATTTTTGAAATGTTTCATTTATTTCTATGTCTTTACTCCCCTCCCTCACTGCAAAAGTTCACATCTCTCCATGACATGTATTGTCATGTGACATTACTCAGGTTTTGAATAACAAAACAGGCTAATAGTTGTGCCTCCTCATAACCAAACAGAAACCGAAATGGAGACAGTGAATTTTTAAAGTGCCCCCAGTTTGAGAGGAAAGCCTTGCCAAGGTAGCTGGTGTACCTCTGAGATCTTCTGCAGTGCTGACAGACAGCAGGCTTTTGTTGGACCACACAGACAAGCATCTCGGCGATGTCTGCATATACAGCACACGGAAAAGATGCTACTAGCTCCCCACTAGAGCCACTGGGGGTAATGCTTTGGTAATGTCTCCCTTCCTTCCCACTTCTTCACTTAGCACAAAGCTGTGACAACCTAAATGAACATATGCTACCATATGTTCAGATAAACCCATCATGTTGGATTTCTCAAGTCATTATTTTGCAATAGAAATAATGCTTCAGTTACAATTAAACTGATTTGAGAAAAAATATATATATATTTTTCACTCTGCTATTTTTCTATCTAAACCACGTATTGGCTGGTTAGAAAAACAAGTAACTAAGGAAAGATTGCAGATCTTGTCTCAGCTCTGCTCTATAAAAACCATTGAGTGCCTGTATGTCTCACAAAGGATATTTATCCAATTTAAACTGCAGTACTTTTAGATGTACATGTCCACCCCAATTACTTATTCTAAGTTATTTTGCATCACAGAAAGTAATTAATTATAATTCTTAAACTCAGATTTAATTCATAGAACAAAATACCACCAGTATATTAAAAATAACACTTTGGTATTTGTGAGACTGTAAAGCCAAACAAAATGCTCTTCCAGCCCACCATAATGTGTTAGCAATATAATGCAGGAAAATGAATAAATACCTTAGCCTCAAGCACTATGACAGCCACACAAAGGGTCCAAGTGAACAATCCATAACGTGTTTTTTTAATTTCTTTCTACTTAAAAATATAGACTCACTTAAGAGACAGGCACTTTTCTGAAAAATACATAGGATCATACTGCTGCTCGTTTTTTAACTTATTTGATAATCAAAAATAAAGCTTAGCTTACATACAGAAAAAATATACATTTATATAGATTTTCCATAAACTGTGTCCATTTTACTATGTTAAAATAGAGCTTTCAGAATTTAAGATGTAAACGGATATTGTGGCTGACTGCTAAACTACGGAAAGTAATTTTATGGAAAGATTTAATGAAAATTGTAAAAGAACTTTGAAATGCTGAAGGCTTACATTTTAAGAAGATTGTAACTGCAAATAAAATGCTGTCTATGCATTGTAAATGCAATAGCAGTTCAATTGTTTCTCTTTCAGACAAGACTAATGATTAAAATACATGAAGCCTTTAAAAAATACAGTTCACAGTCATACACGTACACACCCAGAAAGCCCATTAGATGTTAATAATTCTAAAAAGAAACATGTGAATATCAGGAAAATAAGGTGCTCGCAAGATACCTTTTCAGGAAATAAGAAAGGAAGAAAGGAAGGAAGGGGGGGTGGAGGAGAGAGAGAGAGAGAGAAAGAAAGGGAGGAAGAAAGTGAAAGAAAGAGGAAAGAGAAAAGAGAGAGAGACAGACAGAGCGGCTTCTTCAAATTTATGTGAAGGTCTAATCACAAAACTGCCTCTAAAATAATTAATCTTAACCAAATAGACAGTAAGTCAAAACTAAGATGTTGGCTCTGTAAACTGAGAAGGACATAAAGCATTTTGCAGTCTTCCTTTATGCACGTCTGTTGTGATTAACATCTTGCAAACCCAGGCAGCAAACCTCAGACTGGATGAAAATACATGCATCTGCGGAGTTTGCAAAGACACAAGAAGCCGGGAGAACACCACGAGCAACAGGGCAAATACTAACCCAAAAAGCAGAAAGCCAGGAAAACACATGCAAAGGCACAAATATATCCAAGCCCGTACAGAAAAGCTTACTTCAGTATAAAAAGTCTCACTTCTACCTAGGTCTTCATAGCCCTTGGTGTTCTCAGTGCGTACAGACTGAAGCTATTTCCTTCTTGGTGGGCACGGTGGTGTCAAACGCAGTTCTCACACGGCTTATTGAAATCACACATGCGAAAAGTCCGCTCTTGGTCTAAAACACAAAACCAGCTGTTTCTTAAGCAATGTTATGCCACATCTCTGAGCCTCAGCTTTCTTCAATACATTTCTTGATACTAATCATGTGAATCCTTCCCTCGTTGTCTTCCAGAGTCTGTATATTTTACTCCAGAGGCTTGAAAACTATTTGACGCTGAAAGAGCAAAGACACTGGAATCCACATCCACTTGGCAGGTATCTGCATGGATTTGTGGCAACAGCAAATCTTTCAGAACAGTGGCTTTTTTTTTTTTTTTTTTTTATTTTTTTTTTTTTTTTTCCCCTATCCTTTACAGGGGATACCATCATAAGAATGGTTGTTACTCCTGCTTATTTGCCATCATTTCTGAAGTGCTGAGCAGCTTTCCAATAACTCTAGGCCTTTATTACTGTGTAGCTGTTACAAAGGGTAAGTTCATGCACTCATCTGCGTAAAAGAGGAAAAAAAAAAAAGTTCTTTGAACTATTGGTACTAATCTTTCAGAAAATCCAACTAAAGCTTTATACCAGCTTTTTGAAAGAATGCATATAGGCTTATTTGTGCAGGAAAACACTTCTCTCACAAGCCTACCCATGAAAACGTATCTTACATGCGGGTTTTTTCCCACATGGGTACCCGAAAAACAGCTTGTAGCACAGCTGACACTCAGCCATATGAAATTCCCCTTGGGTCTACTGGTTCCTTTGCATCCATCTGGAAGACCTCTGATCCCATCCCGTGGCATTACCTTTCCTCATACCTTCAGCTGCAGTTTTTTGTTAGTTGCAGAGCCAAGCAATGCATGAGTCACCGGGCTGGAGGTTCTGGGCCACGTCTCAAGCCCAGCAGGCTGACGAGCCCACGTGAAGCTCGAGCTGGGCCCGTCTCCAGTGATCCAGGTGGGACCGCTGAGATCTACATGTTTAAATACACGCTGTGCCCATATTTTACAGCATCTCCCTCTATTTCTATGTTTTGAGGTTTCGGCTGTGTTTCTTTGTTATTTGAAGGGTTATACTGTTTGTTCGGTGTTTCATCCATACTGTAAGGCTGTAAAGAGGCTTCAGCAGGGGCAGCTGGGCAGAGGCCTGGGCCCAGCCCTGCTGCTGCAGGCACGGGGAGCAGTGGGGGGCCTGAACCGATGCCATCATCACCTCAGACACTGAGGGGTTGCCTCCTCCATCTACTTTGCTCACAGGAGGCAGGGTGTGCTTACCACTCAGTCAGTATGGAGGTCATTGCCAAATTTTGCTTGGCTATAACTCTTTTTTTTTTTTTTTCCCTACTATCTTCCATGGCTTGTAAAAATGCTTTTAAAAGACTGAACATGATTCTTCATTCTCCCAACTGTCTCCACTTCTCCATTTTCTCCATTTGCAACAAATCATTACTTTTCTCCCTCTGTCTCCAAAGAAGTTGAAATTAATGGGCTTATTTGAATGTATGTCAGATGAGTATAGTTCCATTATAAGGTTGCCTGGGAATGGTGCCTACCAGAAAAAAAGTTGCTTTAGGATTGTTATTACAGTGCCAGTAAGGGGAGCTCAAGTCTTGTTTACAGTAGGTCCTACACTAACTATGTCTGCTAGCTCTTTGGTCTGTTTTAAGACTTTGTGTGAGAGCGGAGCACCTGCTGTCACTTGCTGGTGGATGTGGAGATTGTTCCAAAACGCGGAGCAGAGGAAGGTGGGGGCAAACCCTTTGCTACTTGCGGACTGCAGCACAACAGGCCATTCCGTTTCTTGGTGAAACCAAGGACCTGGGCCTTTGCGCTTTATTTATTTATTTTTTATGTATTTATTTTTATAATTGTTTAGGTGAAAAGTGTGCAAGTACTGAAGTTGAAAAGACCACCTTAGTACAGCCCGGCTGGAA
Organism: Aythya fuligula; assembly: GCF_009819795.1. Lineage (NCBI taxonomy): Eukaryota > Metazoa > Chordata > Aves > Anseriformes > Anatidae > Aythya > Aythya fuligula. The sequence continues at coordinate 20,705,085 of NC_045571.1, read as the reverse complement.
TAAGTTTTGATCCCCATGCCAGTGCCCAAGGAGAGCGAATGCCTCTTTTCCCGAGTTCCCCCCAGCCGCGGGGATTCCTCTAGGTGAACCTCAGCCGTAGGAAAGCCCAGGTCGAAAGGGACCTCGGCGATCGTCCCGTAAAACCCGAGCCTGGGCAAGGCGCTCTAACCAGCACCCTGCCCAGCCGAACCCCGGCATCCTCCAGCGTCGGAGCGCGGGCGGCCGGGGCCGGGGGCAGCGGGGCAGGACCGGGCGGCAGCGGGGGGCGAGAGCGGCGGCGGGGCTGCCGCTGCCCCCCCTCGCCCTCTCCGCTCCGCCCCGGCCGTGCCGCGCCGCGGGGCGCTCGCCCGGGGGCTGCGGCGGCGGCGACCCCGATCCGCCCGCGGGGGCCAGGGCCGGGGGCGGCGAGGCGCCGAGCCCAGACACCGCGGCGAAGGCGGGCGGCGGCGCTGCGGCTCCGCGGGGCTCGGGCTCGCCGCCCCCGCCGCCCGCCGGGGAGCGGGGGGCCGGGCCGGGCAGGCCACGGCGGGCGCCGCGTCCCTCCGCGGCGAGAGTTACCGGATTAATCATTGCAGAGACCCTGGGCCGAATTCGCGGCGTGGGGCGGTCTCCCTCGCTGCACCTCCTCTCCTCCGCAAGCCAGCCTCTCGCTCCCGCTCTCCCCGAGCCGCGGATCAAAAAGAGCAAAAGCAGCCAGCCGCGGCAGTCGGCGGCGGGGCTCGGGGCCGCGCACCTGCCCGCTCCGCCCGGCCCCAACTTTCGCCGCCTGTTGCGGGCGCCGAGCATCCCGCCCGCCGCGCTCCCCGCCCCGCGCCCGCCGCTCCGCCGGGGATGGCAGCGGCGGGGCAGAGCCGCCGCTAGCCGGGGCCGCGGCTGGCCGCCCGGGGGCCGCCGCTCGGGCTCGGGCTCGGGCTCGGGCTCGGGCTCGGGGTCGCCGTCGTCCCCCCCCGCCTCGCCGCCGCCCGGAGCGCCGCGGGCATGGAGGTGCAGCTGGGGATCGGGCGCGTGTACCCGCGGCCGGCGGGCCGGACCTTCCGCGGGGCTTTCCAGAGCTTCTTCCAGAGCGTCTGCGAGGCGTTCCAGGCGCCGGGCGCCGCCGCGCCACGGGAAGAGCCGGGCACCAGCCACCAGGCACCGGCGTGCGCCGCCGGCCCGCCGAGCCCCCGGCCGCCGCCGGCCGTCTCGCCCGCCTTCATGCCGCTGCCGGAGCCCCGCGGGGCCGCCAAGGCGCTGCCGACCGCCCGCCCGGCCATGGGCTCGCCCTTCCCGTGCGCCGGCGACCTGAAGGAGCTGCTGGGCGAGGCGGGCGCGCTGCCGCCGCTGCTGCCGCCCGAGGCCGAGCCGGCGGCCGGCCGCGCCGAGCCGGCGCCCAAGGAGGACTTTCTGGGCGACAGCGCCAAGGAGCTCTGCAAAGCCGTGTCCGCCTCCATGGGCCTGGCCGTGGAGGCGCTGGAGGCGCCCGGCGAGCTGCTGCCCCGCGAGGACTGCATGTTCGCCCTGCCCGGGGGGCCGCCCCGCGCCCCGCGCCCCGCCGCCAAAGACCCTCCGGAGCCGCCGCCCGCCCCGGCCGCCTTCAAGGGCGGCGGCGGCGAGCCCGGCTTGGCCGTCGACGTGCCCGCCGGGCTGGCCCTGTACCGCGGCTCCCCGGCGCCCGAGGAGCCGCCGGCGCTGCCGGGCCGCGACTGCTTCGCGCTGCCGCCGCCGCCCGCCCGCATCAAGCTGGAGAGCCCCCCGGAGCCCGCGCCGGGCGCCGCCTGGGGCGCGCCGTGCCGCTTCGGCGCCGAGCTGGCCCCGCCGGGCCCCGCGCCGCCCTGGCCGTCCTTCTTCGCCGACGAGGGGCAGCTGTACGGGCCGTGCTCCGAGCCGCCCGCCGGGCCCTTCGCCTGCGGCCGCGGGCCGCCCGCCGAGCCCGCCGACTTCCCCGCCGACGCCTGGTACCCGCTGGGGCGGCCGCCCTACGCGCCCCCCGCCGCCTGCATCAAGAGCGAGCTGGGGCCCTGGGCCGAGGGCTACGGCGGCTACGGCGACGCGCGGTGAGTACCGGCGGGCAGCCCCGCACCGCCCCGCAGCGCGCTCCCCGCCACCCGGCCCCGCCGCGCCCGCCGCCGCCGCCGAGGAGCGGGGAGCGCGGCGCCGCCGAGCGCCGGGCGAGCCCCGGAGCGGCTCCGGCTTCTCCCCGAGCCGAGCGGGCGGCGAGCGGGCTGCAGAAACGCGGCATGCGCCTCGCTGCTCCGCGCCGGGCACTGGCAGAAGATGCGGTTTAGGTAGAGCAGCACGGAAAAGGAGGAGCCGCTTAGGCGTGTGAGGAGAAGGGCTCGTGCAGAAGTAGTTTTCCGTGGTGGATTAGCCTCAGCAATCAGATCAGCGGTCTCTGGGAAATAGGTACGTGCAACCCGAAAGAGCGGGCGTGCGTTGCCACCCTTCACTGCAGCAGAGCGTTTTACTGTTTGAGAGAATCGCTGCAGCTGGCAGAAACCGGGAGTGAGAAAAGGACTGCGAAAGGATTTCTTCTTGAATTTTTAAAAAGAAAACAAAACAAAAACCAGAAACAATGAGTTACCGGCTCAGATGTACCCCAGCCACAGGTGGTTGGTATGGCCTCAGTTTGGATTTGTATCTTTGGAGTTTCATACTTGCCTGCTCACTGTGTAGTGGGATCAAAGATTAAAACGGACAATTAGATTTTCCCTTTAAATTAGCACAGGACAAACACATCACACTTTTGCTTCTGGGCTTGTTTTGCTGCTCCGAAATGCTCGTGTTTTTATTTGGACAGTGCAGTATTTATCAGCTACACAATAATGGGTATTTTGTGTAGAAATGGCTCGGGGAAAAAAATGGATAAAAGCAAGGAAAGGTCAAAATGGGTCCAGCTGTGAATGCCATATCAGCGACAGGAGCTGTGTGTGCCCTGTGTGTGTTGCTGTTGGGTCTGGATAAATCTCTGCTCAAACCAGTACAAAGTTATCAGCAATGAGTAGAGTTGAAAAAGTTTTGCTATCCAAACACTATCGATTGATGATGCAGGTTTTAGAGAGCAGCAGACTGAGTTGGGAAGTTTTATTTGCCTGTGAAGCCCATACAGCAGCACTATGCATGGGTAAGGAATATTGTATTAAGGAAAACAGGACTGGGCTTATGTGCTGCTCAACGGGCAATCATGTGGGTTGGATCTGGGTAGCAGGTACATTTTGCCTGGGTCTTGCTGTAGAGATAAGTGCTGTCTCCCTTATTCCTGTGGGAAATACCGTACCCACCTCTTCCCGGCAGCGCAGCTCAGTTTGCCGTGTCCGTGTCCCCGTTTCCCCTGGAGCAGTCCCATGAGGCCAGCAGGCCTGCCTGAACTCAGCAGGCTTCAGCAAAAATCAATGGAGTACGAGCTCGTATAAGAGTTTCTAAAACACCATTACCTTGTCCTTTGGACTCCATTGCTCATACAGCATTGCATGGCTGCTGCAAGTGAGAGAGTGACAGTGTTTATATCCCTATTTGTGTTTGGCTGCAATTTAAAAATGTTATAAGGAAAGTGGAACACTTGTTTGTGGTCTGGCTAAAGCCGTACAGGTTACTCTCTGTCAGGTTTGCGTAGCATCCTAGCAAGATCTCCACTAACTTTAGAGTGTGCTGCCTATCGATCGTTGTTCACTGTGGCTTTCAATTTTGTCTTGGATTTACAACAATAGCGGTGCAATGAGCAGTCTCTGCTGCAGCTGAAGCTCAAATGGCAGCAGTTTATTTACCAGCATCTCAGAGAGCAGCAATTGTAAGGAAAGAGGGTTGTGGGAGCTAAGACATTTTATAGCAAAGCTCCCTCATGGAAGGACAGTCAACTGTGTCATGTATAGCCCTGCTAGCTTCCAAAGCTGCGTTTGGTTACAATCCTTCCCTACTTGGCATTGCACAAGGAAGTTTTACCTCTTAGCTATATGAAATGGAGTCTTTTAGCATTTTGTTGGGAGTAGGTGAAGGGCACTTCTGTTGGACTCATGACAGCTTTGCCAGCCTAAGGAGTTTTACACTTTAGATTTCCACATCTTCCTGATGCTGGCAGTGGCAGCTGCAGCCCAGTCTCCTCGGAAGACGTGCAAAGTCTGGATCAGGTATAGATAGTTCTGAAATAGACACCTTCCCCCATATATGACACTAAAGCATGAACACGTTCTTTGTTTCTTAGCATATTTGGGGGCGGTTGTTTATATTTGCCCTTTATATAAAGTACTAGGGATATGGTTTGGGGAGTTTTAGCTGACAAGTTCGCCTCCAAAGGCTTGAGAGAGGAGGGCTGGATTGCCTGAGCGACTGTTAGTGGAAAACAGCGTGTTGCTGTCGTGTCGGGCTGGGCTGCAGCACACGCAGGCTGTAAAGCAGGCGCTGGCAGGGACCGATGGCTCCCCGGCATTTCTCTGAAGCAGACAGGTCCAGTGTGACCAAACTAAGATGCTCTCTCCCTGGGAGTCCTCATCACCATTTTCTGGCATGGTCAATTGCCTGTGACCACAGGGCATGGTGGGAATACGGGACTGGGCTTGAGCAGCTGCTTCTGGGACTGGTCCTCAGCGTGGTGTGGGCTTAGATGCGTAATTGCTGCCTGCCCCCTTGGCTTGTGCAAGGGGAGGGATTTGCCTGTTTTTAGAGGCACTAAAACATTGCATAGTAAGCAAAGTAGGAATTAACACATCTTGATTTAATGTAAAGCTTTTTACACAATGTACTTGGTGGTGCCAGTGGTGCTTACGTATCATTAACAAATTAATCCAAGCTTTTGTTCCACTGCAGCCTCGTAGCCATTTGTCTTTGTGCTCTATTGCATAATTATTACCAGCAGTCTATAAGGTGACTAAATAACCTGCTTTGAGAATGAGACATAGAATTGATATAATAAATTCAAGCTTACAGGGTCAAAGTGATTTTAAGATTAAAACACAGAAGCAAGGAAGTGTTTTAGTCCTGTTTGGATTAATCTAAAAAGAATACAAAGAGGGAACTATTACTGTGGTAATGGAAACAAAGGTGATAAATGAATTTAGGGGGTGATTGGCTCAGAAAATCTAGCTGTCCGTGTAGTTTCCAATGCTTTCTAAACAGCATTTCCTGTTGCTACTATCTGTTTTGTATCCATGTGTTTGTTAGTTACACCAGCTTGTAGATTCCATTCTCTGGTTGAGTTGTGATCAGCGTGGGTAAGTGCCCCGTGTTTATGCATCATCTGGCGTAATGGCCAGGCGTTCTTTCTTGTGGCCAGCCATGTAATCATGATACCACTTACAGATAATACCTGTAAAAATGTCTGCCTGTTGAAGAAGGAGATAAGATTCTGATAACAAGATCAAGGGCAGCTTCTTAACCCCAGGAGATGAGCCCAGGCTGAGAGCCGTGCCCCTGCGCTGTGCCGCGCTGCTCGGCGGGCCGCCAGTAGCCTGCGCTGCGCCTGCTGCCTGCCAGGCTTCGGCTGCAGACCCTCAGCTCTTTGCTGGCAGAATGCAAAAGCTTTCGCAGAAGTGGGATTCACCCTCCCTTCTCCTGTTGCTAATATGACCTTTTTGCTCAGGGGAATGGCAGTATTATGTAAATATTTCTTTTGAAGACAAGCCGTGCGTGGAAGAATGCTGTTTCTGAAGCCTATCCCTCCGGCCAGCTTTGTAACGTACAGACAGTCCACAGCTGCCGGTACAGATCCCATGGACAGTGAACCTCGGGCAGCTGGGAAAATCACTGATGTGCTACAGCTTTGTTGATGGTTCCTGATAAAAGGAGAAGAAAAAGCATAAGAAAAACTCACCTTCCAATTCTTGCTTTTTCTTCTTTTGATGTACACATCGGGCACTTCTGTTACCAATTCTCTTGACTGGATTCAGGTTCTTCTTCTGTGGTGCCACTGAGGTCTTTGCCTCTTTCCTGAGAATTTGGACATCACGTTCTTTTGCTTAGGTGTGACGCACCGTCTCCAAACAGAGCACACTAGTGTTGTCTTCAGAGCACTCCATCTTCAACGTGAAATTCCCCTTTCTCAACTCTTTTGATTAGGTAATAAGGTTGATGTCTTGTTAGGTTTTCTTTTAAAAAACAGATTTCATAATTTTTCCTGATCACTTCCAAATTTTGAGCATGCCGTGGGTTACAGCTGGTACATACTTAATTCTCAGCACATTCATCCATGTTCTCATGTCATGTACCAGGACAGTTTGCATCGCTGTTAGCTTACTCATCAGGATTGACTGTGCATTAAATTAGTGCTAAGTGGCCTAGGTTGCAGCAGAGATCACAACAAATTTACAGGAGGAGAAAACATTCCTACGAGACAACTGAGAAGTATCTTAAATTCTTCTAAGTTCTTGCCAAGCTGCCTTCAGTAATTGCTACGGCAGAAGGGAGGAAGGGATCACAAAGAGTTTCCTTGTCCCATATCAAGAAGTGTCATAACTGAGAAAGTCTGTAATTTACTTTGAGACTGATAATTCTCGAGAGATTTTGATGTACGTGTTGCTTTCTACCCTTAAGAAACTTGATCCCACTGCAGAAGGACAGTTTGGGAGATGGAGGCATTTTCTGAGTGGGTTCACATTTGCTCCTGGTGACCTCCTGGGGGGAATTCCACCCAAACCCAGGCCTTCTTGGGCGCTGAGCGCGTGGCCAGGGTGGTGACACTGCCTGCCCAGGCCTGCAGCTCTCAGACGGGGCTCCCTGCCTTCAGCAGCTATGGGATCAGGCCGCTGTTTTGGAGCCCCTGTATCCGCAGGTTTTATAACTGTGCTGAGCTCTGGTGCAGCCAAGTTTTGTCTGGAGTTGCCAAACCAGTGTTCCACTTTGCCGTGCAAAATAGAGCCACATGAAGCGTGGCTGAGTCACTGGTAGTTTCTGGAGCAGGGGCAGGGCTGCTGCCTCAGATGTGCCATTGGCACTGGATTTCAAAGCTTTGTAAACAGAAAGCGGGACAAACATGGGTAGGCTCAATCTGAAGCTCAGGAGGAGTTGGAGCTGAGCTTCCCACAGGTTACAACATTAAGAGGCTGCTTTCATAAGTTCCCTACTGACAGACTTGCGATGGCTATTTTAAGCACAGAATAAAATGCCAATAGTTCACAAACAGCCAAGTGCTGTTTCTTGTTTAGAGAACTAGGGACTCATCTGAATGCGAATTGGCCTTTTACCAGGTTATGACAAGACACTCATCTGTCATGGTCTGAGTTAGGGTTGTGAAGTAAGTGACATATTGAGGCAGGGTAACTGGAGTAGCTGCAATGTAAGGCACTCTGCTCAAGCTGCATTCTTACAGAACAACAGTAGGTGCAATGAATTTATCAGGGGGAGAGCAGCAGAGCTGAGCAGCGTCTGCTGGGTCACCCAGTACTGGTAACAAATCTATTACACCTCCATTTTCTTACTTCCAAGAGCTGCTATTTGAAGAATTATAATGTGTAACCAAAGCTCATTTGTTTTGCTCCATGCCTAGCTGGTTTATTTGCTTTCATTTCTGATGGTGTTGATTTATTTCGTCTTTTCCATGAATTAGTTTTCATTTCATTTGATAGATGAGATTATTCTTTTTCACGTCTAGTTAGCTAGACTCAACCTGCAGTGAGAGACTTTCTGTTTCCTTCTGAAGATGCCCAGAACCTCCCAGAAAACACTCAGACTGGACAGATCACAGTCCTTGTGTTAATGCACAGACTGAGCCCATGGAAAGAAAAAGGCATTGGTAGTTCCCATCCTCATCGATGTTTGTATTTGACACTGCAGAGGCCTGGGTGCAGTGCTGGAGCTTATGACAGTTCTGTCCTAGGAGCTGACACTGCCCTTTTCTTTGCTATTAAATTGCCACTTACATCTATGGCAGAGCATGAAAGAAAATAAACTGTTTCCAGTGTTCTTTGTTATCCAGTTTGCTTCTCCCACTCAATTTGTTTTGGTTCTGTTTTTTCCTTAGTATTTCCATTCTTTATACCAAGTTTCGTAATGTAGTCTCCCTCTTTCTCCCCCCCACCTCCATCCATCTCTGCCCTCCATCTCCCTCCTGTTCACGCACCCACTCGCCAGCTCTTCCCCATCCCTTCGCCAGGATCACCTGGGGAACAAGGCACGGTCTGCAGGCACATGTGGTGTATTTGTGTGGGACCTGCTGGTCTGTTCCTGGAATACAAAGCATCTATTTGCTTTTTCATCCACTCACTGCAAAAATGTTCAAGGGCAGACTTCCCTCCATTCTCTCTGTGCTTTCCCTCCTCTGTGCTTTCCCATCCTTTTCTCCCCATCTCTTGCATTTTTGAGCTCTTACATCCTCTGGAAATTGGTTCCAAAGTCTCATTCTTGATATGTACTGTGATTATTTTTTTCCAGTTTCTCTTAAGTGCATGATGCAATGAAAGGACAAGCTCTACATAGCAGTTGGCATAGACTACAGAGGCTGAAGAATTTAGAAAAATTGACCAAAGAAATAATACATAAAAAGTTGTAAGAGCATTAATGGGTTTTAGTTAGAGAGGCATGTTGTGTACTCCATCCTGTATTTACCAAGAATTTTAGCACAGGAAGCAGTAAATGATTTGCCAATGACAGCTCCTCTCCTACTTGTACAGCTTTTGTATTTTTCTTCTGTTTACAGTATTCACTGGTATTTCTTTGTTACATGGATGCTGTGTAACAGATGCTAGCTGTGCTTTGCATCACTGTGTGTAGCTAGTCTATAGTGTAAACCATTGGTTTTCCTGTTAGAAGAACTTCATTACAGCCAAAGAGAGCTAGTTAAACATTGGCAGAGCCTTCGTGCTTTCTGCTGAGACTAGAAGGGCAATATATTTCATAATACTGGTTATGGGAGATGTTTGGTGGCACTCATAGGAGCCTGTGGCTTTGCATGCTGCCATATCTGAAAGCCAGTCCCCCTGGAGAGTGGCTGCATGTCTGCTCATACATTTTGTTCTCATGCAGCAGGGACGGGGATCAGCCCCAGTGGAGCTGGTTCGGGGGCAGCGCTGTGCAAACAGAGCTGTGTTTTCTCGCCAATGACAGGGTGTCAGGAGCGTGGTCGTGTTCGGCATGGCCTGAGATAGAGCGTGGCGATGTGTCTCCACGCTGCTGGAGGGGCAGCCGGCGTTGCAGAATGGGAGGTGGCAGCGCGGCCCCGCAGCAGCTGCCGCACCCGGGCTGCCCAGGCCACCAGCGGCACGGCTGCTGAGACGTCCCCAGGATGTGGCACCGAGCCGGCAATTCCTGGAAGTCTCTGCCTCAAGCCCTGGCTCCGGACTGATGGGGCATGGGACAGTCCTTGCAAGAAGTAAAACAAAAACACTGTATCAAAGCGCTGAATGCCATCTGCCGCCCCTCCAGATGATGCACTACTCCCGTCTCCTCCCTTCCTGATGACCCTCCAAGGCCGTGCCTAGTTTCAGGCAGGAAAAAACACTTTGCCCTATGTCCGTGTCAGGGTGGCACCTTTGAATCACGTGCTGTTAGGTGAAGAAAAATACAGACATGCAGTATTTTGAGAGCAAATATCAGATAGTTAAAGAAAAAAAAATGTAGTGGAAATGGGAGATGATGAGAATTCGGAGTTGATGTTTGGTGGGAATGGATGAGTCTCAGTCTGTGCTCTTGAACTGGAAGGAAAATGGGAAATGTTGCCATTTCTTGCAGCAATAAATAAAAAAATATCCTAAAATATTGATTTTTTTTGGTGGCCATATGGGAACAGTTTGTTTTGGTATGATGAGAGCAGCTTTGTTTCACAGAGTTAAAAATAATTTGTAATACAGAGTGGTAATTCTGTGGTTTGTATTTTTCTATCATTCATATTGTCATTACTGAATATTGTTCTAATTTTATTAACTGGTGATTTTCAAATGTTTGTGCTAATTTGCCATTTCTGTACTGGCAATTGTTACTCTGATTTGCTTTCAGTTTGTACTTGGTGTGCTTGCTGGTGGCAGTCGGCTGCGCTGCCGTAGCAGGCTGTTCAGCTTCAAATGGATACTTTCCTCTTGGGTTTGTAGCTGCAAAGTTGAATGTAATAGCAGTAACCTTATTATTTTATCATCCTGGGGATGATAACATTTAAAATTTAATCAAATGGGCATTTATCGAAAGAAAACTGTTCTGTGGGAAACTCTACTACTTCTAGTAAAAGCCACTTGTTCCTCTGAGCTCCTGGGGGAGATCCCCAAGGTCCATGCAGTGGTCGTATGGCTGACGGCTGAATGCAGGAAATAGGCAGAAAAATGGAGTTCCATCTTGCCCAGATGTTCAGCTTCGTACCCACGAGGGGGCTGCTCCCACTCGTGCGGGGCTGTGAGCCCGACCACGCAGCCGGGCTGCCCCAGGCCTGCAGCCGGGGGTGCCCTGCACTGGGGGCGGTTTGGGAGCACGGATCTGTGCGATTGTGCCAGGCTGGCAGGCGTGCCACGTGGCAGCCTCTGCCCCTCCTTCACACAGTTCCTCCAAACCCTCCTTTGTCCGCACAGGCATCTTGCCATGCGAGCTGGTAGCCTAATAAGCCTTGTAGCCTCCCCAGGCACCTCAGTGTTTTAAAGGAGGGTTTTAGTGTTTGGGGTGTTGAGTGATGATCTACGTTCCTTGAGAACTATACCTAGAACTATACTATTTTAATGTGTCCCCCCTGCGTTTCCCTGTTATGTTTTTGGGATGTTTGCAGTCCTAAAAGTGTTTTGTGAATGGAAAAAAAACACAGCACAGCGTCATAAGCCAGAAAGCAATGCCAAGCAAGAAACATCAGATGTACCCAGCTGCATGAAAGGCTTATGCAACATAGTCTTTTCCTCCTTTTGTTCATTTTTTTTTTTTCAATTTAAAGTGAACTTTCTTTTTCTGAAAAAAAAACAAACAAACATGTAGGCAGCTGTAGAATTCCAGTTCTCTGCCATGGCATAGGTGTAGCAGAAGCAGCATCTTCACCACTTGGGCATCAGCTCCGTTTTGGGGGGCACCACCGCTCTGAGACAACAGGACGGAGAAGGAACTTCAGGCAGCATCGCCCATTGCTCCTCAGCTTTTCTGAAGTTTTCCCTTGGCATTGCTGCTGGCCTGAAGAATGTTTTCTGCAGAGAGGACTTTTGTACCAGAAACCTGCACAAAGCAAACATGGCAGAGTCATCCCAGACAGACGCACCAGCTGCTGTCAGCTGGAAGGAGGCCCCTTTTTTCTGGTGGCTGGGTGCCCCATCCAGCTGGTGACGTGGCGTGACGCAGAAGGCAGGGGCACCTTCCCTTTATCATTAGCTGAAATGCGAACATGAGCCAGAAGCGATCTCTCACCTTGGATGAACCCCTTTGTACACACCATTTCCATAGGCATTCAGCAAAGGTGAAGTTTTCTGCATGAGTATCAGATCCATTCCAGCACTTTCTTGTCCCCAGGAGAACCAGGAAGCAATGTGCACGAGAGGCTGATGTCCTCCCTCCCATTCGAGTTGGAGCAGCTGTGCCTGGGAAGCAACTGAGAAGCAGGGACGGGCAGGTTGTCTTTCAATACCTGGCCACTGCAGGCATTCCGTCCTGTCTCTGCCTCTGTTTTTCCGTGCTTTGACACTTACTGGATTGCAAACCGAACTGCGGTGTTTTGACTTCTTGTTGCTACCAGGGGTCAAGAGGCACCTCCAGCGTGCAGCCGGCTGCAGTGTGCTCAGCCTAGCAATGCGGCGGCACGGCGCTGGTAGCAGATGGCTGGCACCGTCTGTCCTGAGCCTGCTTCAGCCGGGTCGGATCCTCCTCCCTGCAGAGCTGGCACGGGATGGGGGATGCCTGGAGGGTCCTACCTGGCCACTTCACAGCATCACAGGCTTAGAGGAACCAGTAACCTGTGCAGAGCCCCACGGTGCACGTGTGCTGTCACCGCTGCTCTTCTGCAGCCCCACAGGTGCCCTATGGCTGCGGTGCCCCCAGCTCACGGCTGGGGTGTGCATGGGGCTGGAGGTGCCACAGCACATCCCGCATCATCCACCAGTACACGTGTACAGGTCCTCACTGAAGCTTGTTTCCTCTGGCTAACAGCTTAAATTAGTTGGTACAAAGTGTAATTGAGGACTTGACTTTGAATGTGAACAGTAGGAGGACATTAGGAAGTGTTATCTGATGTACAAAAGCACATTCGTGTCCTTGTAGGTCCCTGGTAGTTCGGATCTTTTGCAGAGAGAGCAGTGCTGGGTTAGATGATGTTCGGCTGAATGTAATATGATGATCAGCTGATTTATTTTTCAGAGTGAGAAAGAAATCATAAACTTAACACCCTCAGGGGTGACAACAATGCTCTTTCAGTGGCCCCATCGCTCAGTTTTGAGGTACCATCTAAGTGAGAAGTGGGGCAGAAGCCTCAGCTTGGAAGTCCAGAGACCCATTTCACAGGCTGCAATTTCAGAGTAGCTGGGCTTCCTTTATGAAGGGCTTTGGGATCTAGGGGCAGCAAATTCTGTCCAACTGTTAATGTATTTGCTTAAAAAAGCTGAAGTGTATGAAAGAAGTTGTCTTGTGAGCTTCAGGTTTGTGCTGTGCAGAAGAAAGTGCACATCTTTCTCGGAGAAAAAAGAGCTCCTGGAAGAAGTTGACAGATCCCCGCATGGCTGATAGCGCTGCTGTCAGCAGTGGGGTCCTGCTGATGAGCGAGGCAGGAGCCTCGTCTGTTCCTGCTGCTGGGTGGTAACACCAAAGGATCACTGTGATTTCCTGCAGCCCAGTGCAAATTGAACAGAGAGCAGGACTGGGAAGGGAGGGGCCGTTCCCAGGTGTGGGGCTTACAGAGCACAGGTACGGGGCTGTACTGGTGCAGTACGGGAAGGTGAAGAGAAGACAATCACTGCTTATCACTCAGGTGAGGCTCGGCATTTTAGGATGCTGGTTATGGCAAAAGGGCCATGAGAAATCTGCACTGGAGAAGGAGGTGAGATGAACCTCAGCTCGTCTGTCCCCTGTGGGGGTGGCAGTGTGGGCAGGGGGCTGGGGAGACCAAGGGGGCCGTGCTTGGTGCTGCGTTGTGCTGGGGCTCCAGAGCAGCAGCCTTCGGTCGGCCCTTGGGTCCCCAGGAACCTCTGGGCTGGTGCTGGGGACCTGCAAAGGGCCACTGCCACTGATCTGTAGGTTTCAGTATGCTGTACGTGGGGACCCAAAGGGAAAAGAATGATTGTAAACTGCGATTTTATCCTTTTGTCATCCTCTGGCGGGGGCAGGAGTTGTAGTGCCTGTCAGTCTGTGTCACTGCGTTGCGCTGCATGCCAGCACTGCCAGAGGCTTCCTCAAGTGTCTGTGTAAGACAGCTAGACCCAGCAGGCTGTTCTGCTGCTGAGACAGAAAGCCAGTTACTCTCAGCCTAGCAGAGCGGGGTTCATTAAGAGCAGGAAGTCTGCCGCAGCACTCAGAAGATGGAGGGAGTTTAGTTGGTGGGGGCAGCTGGGTGGGAACCTTCGGTGGGCGCCCCTGGGCCAGCCTGCGAGGGGTACGTGGAGCCCACTGCCCCCCAGGAATAATGAAACACCTTCGTTCGTGAGCAGCGGGTGAGGAATGCCTCCCACGTACGGAGCCAAGCAGCTCTGCCTGTGGGGTGATGCGAGTCGGTGGATGCATACGCAGGAATGAGCAGTCCTGCTGTTTGGTTTGGGTGGCCCCGTCCAGCCCAGCCCTGCTCTCTGAGAGCTGAGGAACGCCGAGGAGCCTCGCTTGGTTTGCCTGCGGTGGAAGAAAACAGTTTGGGCACTTCAGGGTTTTAACTCAAAAGGGCTGTTGGCCTTGGTATCGATAGTCACAGCACACCGTCTGGGCCGGAATGGCCTTTACTTTTTAACAATAACAGTGCTATGAGTAAGCTCATTAAAATAAAAGAAACTGACCCAGTTGTCATGGCAAAGACTTCTGACGGAGGTTCCTCATACATATCCCTCTCGCAGCACCTGCTGCTGGCTCGTCCATTGCCACCGATGCGGCTGCGCCTGCTCTGCTCCTCGCCTGCTGCAGCCTCGCCCCTCCCAGCCTCAGGGTGTGGGGCAAAGACGAGGAGAAAATCCCACACGGAGAGCCCCCCAGCGCCGCGAGCCTCCTCCTCGGAGCTGCCTCCCCGGCCTGCATGAGGCGTGCGCGGCAGGCAGCGCCGGCAGCTCTTGCAACGTCTCTTTGTGTTTCACTCTGCTTTAAAAATAATGAATGCCACCCTGGTTCCTCTTCACAAGGATTCATAAGCGAAGTTCAGTACACATTCTAACAGTAGTAAAGATACTACCAGTGTTCTTGTGCTACTTTGTGCTCCTAAGGCACTTTTCTTCCAAAGCACTTGTGAGCAGCATCTCGTTTAGCTTCCAGGCAACCATGCAAAATAGGCATTATTCCTCCTCGATCAACAGGGTGGGCAAGGAGATTCTTAGTGGGCCAGTGGCTTTAGCAAAAATCCCCCAAGGTGTATGAATGGCTGCATGTCCTGGCTCTGCCAGGTTTGGGTTCCCGGGGCTGGGGGGATCAGGGTTTGTTTTTCCAGGTCTGTTGTTGAAGAAACTGCCCGGCAGAGATGTACTTGTGGACTGGACTTTAGGCCCTGTAAATAGTGCCATTTACTTTAGCAGACCGAGTCCGCGGGAGGATCTGACCCCATCCAGCTCCTGGGGCTGGACAGCCTGTGCCAGGCGAGGGGCTGCGGGCAGCAGCGTCTTGCCTGGGGACTGCCCCACGGCCACGCTCCAGGCCAGGGTGTGCTCGGCTCCCGCCTCTGCCTTTTTTTCTGTTTCATGCAATTTGAGCAGAAGCCAGAAAGAGCAAGGTCACCCGTGCTCCTCTGTGGCTTGGAACTGCTGAGCTCTCCATCTGGGAGGGCTTTTTAAATGCTGAGAACAAAGTCAGATGCTGACACATCCGAAGAAGCAGTGTAGACTGGACACAGACCACATATTATGTGGTTTTACAGTAGTAGAAATCAGCTTAAAAATAAAGCCCAGCTCTACAGGTATTTATAGCTAATGCCCTTTCCATGGGCAGCAGGCACTCGTCCCACTGGGACGGCAACTGGAGGCTATCTTGCTGCAGGCGGCTCGGGTGGCCACGTGGGTGAGCTGCGTGGCTCTGTGCAGGTCTCGGAGGCTTTTCTGTTCCATAGAAAGCAGAGAGCAGCACACAGATACAAGATACAAACAGATACAAGTCCCCAGTCTGTGCTGCCAGACCGCAGTCCCCCTGCTTTTCCTGGAATAAGCGCCATCAGGAGCAATCCCTCGCAATGCTGGTGGGGAGGCTGCAGCTTTCCCAAAATGCATTTTACAGATGCACTGGAGCACATTCAGCTTGTGGGACAAGGAAGGCAAACATGGTGCTTCACTTTCTCTTCCCCCTGGTGTTCTCTGATGCCAGGGAAGACCTCAGAGGGAGGCTTCTCCTTGTCATCTTTCCTAAAGGTGATACTTACTGGTCTTCTGTTTTTTTCTCACTGACTCTTCGGCAGTTTGACTGGAGTTACATATTTTAGCTGCATTAGCTTCTTTGCTAGTTAGAAATGGCAGAAAAAATGCTTTGACCTTGGCTCATGTGCTGAGAACAGAGCACAGGAACAAGTTTTTGTATCAGTAACTTCCCAGCGAAGGTTATTTCCTCCTCCCCCTCCCTGGGTATCTGGGACGTGCAGCATCAGGGTTTGCACATTTCTGACATGCTGCTGGAGAGGGTTTGGACAGACTTTCTGCAGCTCCTCTTCTCTTTCTAAAAAGGGAAGAGGAGAAAAGTAATTTGTCTGCCAATCAGGTTAATTGCTTTCAGCTGGGCAGCAGCTAGGTGCACTAACTGGAAAAATTCCACATGCAAGTGTTTTTCAGATGATCCACGTTTTTTCTTGGGTTGACCATGTATGTGTGCACTTGTGGGCATGGGTCTCACTATAGCTGTGGACACAAATTACGCTTTTTGTATGTGCACTCTTCTTGTATTAGCAGCATTACATCCACGGCCCCAGTGCCTGCAGCAGTCCATCCATGGGATTGTGGAGTTGGGAGTTTTGCATTTGAAGTCCATCAATGGGATTTGGGTTGTGGAGGCGCGGAACCTGTGCTTGTCCCTGCCCAGACACAAAGTCAAGAAGTGAGCCGCCAGATCCCCCGCACCCGCCTCTCCTCGTGCCTGGATGTGCTGCTCTCAGGGCCGCTCCGGTCAGGAGCCCAAGGATGCGGGTACTGCAGGTGCTGCATCCCCGAGCTGGGCTGGGTGTGTGCTTTGTCTATCTGCGCTCCTGCCCTTCAGAAAATGTGAGGCAATCCCAGGGAGCTCAGCCCTTTCAGCTTGGTTTGCTGTTTTCGAGTTACTTGCTTTGCTTCTGCTTTTATGTGTCCCCTGTGGTCGGGAAGCCTTTCTCTGAGGATGCCATCTTCCACTGGCAAAGAGAACTGCTGCTTCCTCAGCTGCTCCAGAGTCTGCAGCAGGATCTAGCAGTGACCAAGAAAAGCACGGCCAGGCACAGCTTTTCCTCTCCTTTTGGAGCAGCCCATGGCAGCCCCCAGCCTCAGCCCGGCAGCCTCGGTGCCCCTCGTGGCCAGGAGCGGCCCCGGGCACTGCAGGCAGGTGGGCATGGGGACAGGGGGAGGAGGGCGATTTCGCTGCCGGCCTGACAGAGAATCGAGAGAACACTCTCAAGGCTGGGCAGCCTAAAATTAGACCTGGCATCTGTGCTTTGGTTTGCAGGCAGGCTTAAAAGAAAATGACTCCTGGCTGCTTTTGTTGTCTGCTTGCTTGGGAGAGTGCAGCAGAGGCGAAGCAGGTAGCGTGCTTCGCTTGTGCCTGGTGGTACAGGAGCCTCGCTGCCCTACAGCACTGCCCCTCAGCGTGTGCGCGTGGCCGCAGCCCTGTGGGGTGGCTTTACCTCCCGCTCAGCCTGGCGTCACTTGGAGCAGCTCCCACGGGATCCGTGGGGTTCTCCTGGGGCAGTGTTGCCGAGCAGCTGCCCTGTGCATTTTCCAGGAAATGCCTTCAGCCCCCAGATGCAGCGGGTCCAGCTCTCTGTGAGCCAGCTCTCTGTGGCTCACATCTCTAACTGAAACGTGCTGGCATCACGCCGAGGCTTCCCAGGTCTTGCCGGTGCTGGCGCAGCCGGCCAGTGAGCGAGCAGTCGGGGTGAGCTTGAGTGCCGTGCATGTTCATCCCCCAAGCTTGACCCCTCTGAGGTGTGAAATCTTTGCAGGGAGCCTGCCGGTGCTTACAGCTGTGTGCTGCAGACGGGTATAGACATTGGGCAGCCCAGGCAAGGCCACAGAGCACAAAGATGTGGCTAGAAGTGAGCCACGGGCTGCAGGGTGCTGAGGGATCTGCCTCTGCATAGCTGTGCTGGCGGCTGAGATCAGGGCTGAGAGTGCCAGGAAGACCATAGATATGTGAAACCTTCATTATAATTTGCATGTGTACTCTCTGCGATGACTCAGAGCATGGTCTGCTTTGAGGACATGGGGAGATCGTATTGTTGCATAAGTTGTGAAGTCTTCTCCAGAAAACAAGTGCTTTGCCAGTAGAGTGAAAGAAATTCTGCAGATACAGTTACACACTCCAGACAAAATAAGCTAAACCCTTTCTATGCCCCTGCAGCTGTATCTGTGCAAAGGTTTGGTCTTGGCATAAACATGCCTAAAAATAAGACAATTGTGCCAGTGAGCTGCACCACTGCTGATGTTCCCACTGTAAGGCAGGGGGCTGCAGGCAGTGGGGTGAGTGCCACCCCCAGGGACCCCCGTGGGGCTCCCGCTGCCCACATCTCACCTCCTGGAGGGGCGATGCTGTGGGAGTGGGAGGAGGCAGTGCCCCGAGCTGGGATGTGCTGTTTCTTCTCCCCCTCCTGTCCCCAGGGCTGCCGTGCTTTCCTGGGGCAGGAGGAGGGTGCTGTCACCCTAGGGAGCACGGGTACAAGCAGCAGGGGCAGTCATGCTACCCTGCTGCTTTGCTGCCCATGCTAGCAGGTCCTGCTCGCCTGGTGTGCCTGCCGGGTCAGCTGCCTCGGCTTTAAATGCTATTTGTGATCAGTTTTTTCCATGCTGGATTCCTTCATCATCTGCCATCTGCCCATTTTCAACTCATGCTTCATCCAGCAGAGAAATGAAAATGCAGAATTTGTGGCACTGGTTTCCTTAGCAATAATTTCACTGCCAAGTGAAGTGGGGAAAATACTGCGTGTTTTCAATATCCAAGCCTGGAAGTGAATCCTGACATCCCTCAGCAGCCTTCCTGCAGTGGGAACTGTACTCGTCCGAACGTGCTGTGGAGGGCTTGGTTCTGCAGCCCCTGCATGCACGGAGCCATTCTGCAGGGTGATAACCAGGGAATGGGATTATCAATACAAGTTTCCACCAATTCCCACAGGAATTGTGGCAGGTACTGTCTCCAGCTGCAGAGCTGATAGAGCGGTTTATTTTCCTTAAGCTGCAGGGTAAGAGAAATTCTGCTAAGCTCATGCTGCAAGTGGGGCAAGGTGTGGAGCCTTATTCCTACTTTCTCATTACAAAAGAATGTGGAAGGAAACCTGTGTCTGCTAGAATCTATTCAACTCACAGAAGGCCAATAAAATATAATGGTAGGTGGTGCACAGCTGTTGCTAAAGTCTTGGACGAGGCCAGATTCCCAGGAGAAGTCAGCATCAGGTGTTCACTGCATTGCTGAACCAGCTCCTGACAGTAGTTGTGTGGTCACAGAAAATCCAATTTATTCAGCCAAGTCAGTTCAAAGGCTGGTCATTCAAAGCTGAGACCTACTCAGAGCTGAAAAAGACAGAAAACCCAGGAGGCTTTCTTCCAACCTGAGTACAGAATGAAGCATGAGACTGTGCTATGTTTTGGCTATTAAATCTTGGAGAACCTTAGGGAAAGACGAGTCAGTGCGGTTCACAGTTTACAAATAAGTCTTACTTGGCTTCAGCAGTCAGTTAATTTGAAATACAGTCTGTTCTGACAAATTTAGTTCTGACTTACTGGAGGAACAATTTAAAATCTTCACATTTCTTTTAATTTTATAGACACATTTGAATACAACTTGACACATACCACAATTAAAACATTTACCCAGCTTCAGTAAATAAGAAATGTGCCATACACCATTTTCTGAGTTACAGAATGGGAAAACAAAAGTCGTGTCATTGTTTCAAATTATATATACATATTTGCTAAACAGGAGGTGGCTCTTTTTAACGAAAACAGCTGCCACGTCCTCTGTGGAGACATCAGTACGGCTCTGTTTAAAGAGAACACATTCAGTGCATTGCAAAATGAAAATATGAACGCAGGGAAGATTGCTGAATGCGTTCCTAGGGAAAATCATTCCAAAAGATTAGGTATACATCAGGTATTTAAGTAGAGGGCTCCTTGTCGCATTTGAAGGTCTGTATAACCCCGATTTAAGCCAGTCCACCTCGGTTCTCTTTCCATGGTACCTTAATGGCTTGTCCCGTTGGTCCAAGGCCTTGGCAGGAGCATGGAGCGAGCCCCGCTCCCGTACCTGCCCTCCTCCAGGGCACAGACACGCTCCCGCAGCCCCACCGCCCATGTAAGCCCGGTGGGGGGGCTGCTTGGACCGTGCTTGGTGGGTTGGCGGCCACCCCTCGGGCACTGCGTAGCCAGGGCTGTGCCGTGCGTGGGCTGGATGCGGCCGTGGGCACGCTGCGCTCCCCTGGGTGCAGCCGGGAGGCGAGGGGGGAGCTCCTGCCCTGCTTGGGGGTCTCAGGCTGCCGCTGCCGTGCTTCTTTCCAAAGCCAGCCTGGGCAGTGGGGTGCACCGTGCTCCTGCACCGCAGGGAGAGCTGTCGGCAGGCTGGAGAGGGGCATTCACCTTGCCTGAGCACACAGGTGAGCAGGGTGCCTGACTGTGGCTCTCACAGCGGTCCTCCAGCCTTGCCAGCGCTGCTGAGTGTCATATCATGCCTCTGTCAAGCAGGTGGTGTTTTCAGTTTGAGACATGATAGGCCTTTGTGGATTGGCCGTGGGATTTGTGGAGATACCTTGGGGACCAAGCGGCTGGTTCGCATCAGTCAGCCTTGCTGCTCCCAAGACGGCGTCCTGGGCCCGCCCGGTGCTGGCACCTCGAGCTGGGTGCTCGGCAGGCTGCTGCGAGCTCTTCTCCAGAGCAGCTCGTGCTGTGGGAACTCATCCAGGAGAGATTTTTGGTGCGGCAGCATGGCCTGTGCTCAGCTACAGCAAAGAGGAGAGATCCTTGCCAGTCACAGCACAGCAGGGTTCTTCTGGACAGGACCCCACAGAGAAAGCAAAAGTGCACAGAAGCGTGAGCACCCGGGGCTTGGCACTTCTTGCCCTGCAGCTGCAAGTGTGCACGCCTCACGCTGCTGCCTGCCCGCCTGCTCGGTGCGCTCCTTGGCTCTGCTGGGGCTGGGGGTGCTCTGCCACACACATCCCTTCTGCTGCAGGGAGCGCTGCTGGCCCCTCTGCCACCATGCACAGTGCCACCAAAACATGCACCATGCTTCTTGCTGCACATTGCGTGTGCACAGCTCGCCCCCAAGGTGTGTGCCCCCCCCCCCCCTCCCATTTTTCCTGCACGTGTATTAATCTGTGAGATTAATACATTAATTCTGCCAAGGAATGAACATCACCTGCTGCTGAGTTTGATAAATTCACTGAACCTCGGTGTTGCAGAGGAAAGGCTTAATGTCCTCCTAGAAAGGCTGAGTGTTAGTCTGTGGTACTATGAGCCCGCAGTGCCTTGCCAAGCAAAATAACACTCAGGATGCTTCCTAGGGGATTTTTAAGCCAGTACTTCCTGTGGCAAGAGGACAGCATCTCTCTGAGGATGAAACATATGGATCGGCACTATCGCCTTATTTGTGATTTTCTGTATTGCTGCATTTTCTTTTTGTTGGTTGGCAGAGGAGGTGGATTTGATAACTGAAGATTACGGTGTGTGTTCAGCTAACTTAAAAATATTATGCAGGACAGACAGTTTCCTTGGGAAATAAGTAGGGCTCTCTGTGCACCAAAGAAACCAAGGTCTTGTCCTTGGAGATTCCAGGTGACTCTGTAGTCACCGGGATGATATGGTTACGGCTCTGATGACCTCAGGGCTCCTAGTCAGGGCTGAAGCCTGCTTGCATTGCTCCTTTTTCGCTTTTTGTCCCCTTCATGTTAGTAGTCAGGTGAGCTCTTATCTTTAACTATGCAATAGGTTTATGCCTGTCTGTTTTAGTAGATCCCTCCTCTGCCTGGTGAAATCAAGTATTTCATCTTCTCCTTTTATGAGCTGATTTATTTAACCTGCTCCCTGAGCTCACTGGATAGGGATGGGGCTATGAAGCAGAAGTGTTGCTCTCAGTGCTATGCCCAAAACGCAGGTGGCTGCCACCCGTGCGATACGAAGGCTGCTGAGGGATTTTACCCAGGCTTTGTAGCTCAGGTAGAGTTTACCTGCCTCATTTCACCTTTTTAACGTAATTTTCCATTTTCTGCTTCTTTCTGAGGGATGCCTGAAAGGTGAGAGCCAATGGTTGTAGCTAGCGTCAGGAGCTTCCTCAGCTGTCTGGGTTTAGAGTGAACTCTGTCGGTACCCATCAGTAGGTGTGGGATGGTTCAGTTGGTCGAGGTGGCTTTTTGGTGTGACGGCGCAAAGGCAGTCCCACATAGCAAATGGCAGGTGTTTTCTGTGCAAATGAAAACACAATGGAAAAGAGCTGTGGGCTTGCCTGGGCCTTATTCCAGTAGAGGTAGGATTTCAGAGGCGGATAGGACCCAATGTGTGAACAATAAACAGTCCAAGTCAGTAAATAAGGCATGTGAAGTTAAAAATAATAATA
The DNA here is from genome assembly GCF_009819795.1 of Aythya fuligula. Classification (NCBI taxonomy): domain Eukaryota; kingdom Metazoa; phylum Chordata; class Aves; order Anseriformes; family Anatidae; genus Aythya; species Aythya fuligula. The sequence goes on along the minus strand of NC_045571.1, from coordinate 20,683,350 downwards.
ATGGTTCAGGAGATTTGTGAATAGATTTGTGCAGCTGGCCTTTTCAAAGTTATTTTTCCCATCCGAGCCGGGAGGCAGCCTCAACCAAGCTGCCTGCGTACTGCTGTCTCCACCAGCCCCACGCGGTGCTGCGAGGAGCGGTTGCTCACAGGACCTTCTCTTGGAGGTGTGCTGGTTCTGCATGCCCTCTCCCTGCCAGGGGTGTTTGGAAAACCCATTGTCATCTGCTAATGCTTATTTAAATCAAAATGAAGATCAAGTTCCCATATGTGTTTACCCGGACGTGTCCTGTTGTTCATGCTGTGCACTATGCTCTGCTGTCTCAAAGATGCTATCTTGCCTCTCCGCCTCCAGTAGTTATACATGAAAACAAGGCATGGTCAGTTTAGAAACATATTCAAGGCTATTTAGAAAAAGGGAAATAAATTCAGTGTACAAAGCTGCATGTTTTTAGATTAAACTGCTCACAGCATTTTTAAAGACGGGATGCTTTAAACTTTCTGGGCAGGCCTTGTTATCAGAATCAGCACAGCTTGGTGGCGATGCATTAAAGATTCAGTGCAGCTCTGGCTGGAGCCAGCAGCAGTGAGAGGGGAATGTGCAAAATGACATAAGGCTCATGCCTGAAATGTACAATTGTGTTCTTAGCTAAACACTGTTCTTGCACACAGATGTGATTCATAGATCTTTGTCCAGGCATGAGCTGTGTAATTCCATTGACAGGAAGCCAGTTATTTTAAATATTTTGTTTGAAAATATCATGTACAGAAGATACCATTTTAAAAGCAGCATTTACTACTGATAACATCACGATATGTCAGACATGACATTAGTTGAAATGGCTGGGAAAAATTCTGAGTCATACAAATCTGTGTGCAAATGCACCTTCAGTTCATAGCTTGGTGTCCTCACGAGCATTTTTGCCGGCCTGATTTTCAGGTATAGCACTGTAAAGGTGCAGAGCCACCAGCTGCTCTCCCCAGAGGGCACGGCACATGGCCTGAAGAGCGTTCTGCTTGAGAGATTCACAGCAGAAGGATGGTCGTGGTGCTTGGCTGGGGTGCACAGCAGCAGCCGGGACTGGGCAGGCGAGACCTGGTTAGGGGTTTTCCACTGGCCAGCCCAGCTGGGTCCCAGTGCTTGCAAATCCAGCACCTCGTGCTTTAGCAGACTTGTTTCTGCGCAGTGCAGTTAAATCCCAGAACAAGTCCCAAGCCTCCTGTTGCAAACAGTTAAAACTATGCTGTTCAAGGAACGAGCTGATGCAATGATGAGATTTTGCCAACCGTCAAAGCACAGCCATGTGAAAAACAATGCTGTAGTTCATCATTTCAGTCTGGTGGGTAGTTCAGCTGCAACTGTGAGAGCAATTTTAGCATGGGAAATTTAGTCAAATGTAAGAGTGAAGTGGGTGGAAATTGTGTTTATTCAGTTATGTCAGACTGAAGGAAAACGGAGGGAGTATAACCAATATGCGTGGTGTTACATTAGCATAGTGAGTTGCTTAACTAATTAATCTTGTCAGAGCAGGTAGGAATGGACTGCAGAAGCCATACCAATAAAGGAGCCATCATGATCCTTATGTGTCCCTTCCAACTCGGGATATTCTATGATTTGTATTACAGTGAACTTTAACTATGATTTATGCTTCTTCTGGGCTGTCCCAAGACTCCGAAGCTCTGGGCACTGGGAGGAAAGGGCAGCTGTCCCTCGGTTCCTGCTGGGTTGGACGTGCCTTGTATGGCTGAGGTGGAGACTTTTTGGGGGAGTTATGAGAAGTGGTTGGCTTCTGTCTTATCCACAATTGCCCTTGGTTTCCTGGGTGTGTTTTGAAATTGAGGCTGTTTGGTGAAATTAACTATTGACCAGCAAATGCTTGCCTTGCAGAGTTATAATTGCTGTTCTACAGAAATATTTGCATGCGGCTTGAGCTCAACAGACCCTGTTCATTTCCTTAAAGAACCCTCCTGAAATGACAGTAAAATTCTCCCTGTAACAGTAAGAGAGATAGCGAGGTTGTTTTGATTCTCCTCTGAAAAATGCTGGGTTCCTCTGTGAGCAGCTCTGACCTTGGCCTTCAAGTGCTGAACGGGGCTGGAATCTCAGCCCGACGTCACTGCTGCAAGTTGTGTCTGCATGCGCGCTGCTATCTCCCTTCTTTGGGTTTCTGAGGCAGCGTGACACTTGCCACAGATCGTGCAAACTACATTGGTGTGTTTTAGAGCCCTCCACCACGCTCTCAGCACTTACTTTCATCATACCTCAGTATTTCTGTAGCTGTGCGGGGTGGGTGACCTCCAGCAGGTGCTGGCAGGAAGCGTCACACGCTGAGTTCCACCCGGTGAGCACCCTGCCTCGCAGCCCTTCCTCCCTGCTCCGAGCTGCAGGCTCTGCTGGCAGCTCGGCACCCTGCTCGAGGCAAGGTGCAGGGACTCTGCCCATAAATCCTCCACTGCAGCCATCGTGCTGGCTCAGTACGGTGTCACTACAGACGTATTTTGAGAACTCCCTTAAAAGGTCTCTTGGAAACTGATTTGAAAATAGATCGTTAAAGGTGCCGTTGTCACAGCTCCGACCCTCTTACCCATCTTTTATCTTACATTTTTTTCTCCCCAGAGATGAAGAAGAAAAGGCAAATTGGCATCTTTTTAAAACCCAGAACATTCCCAGGCAAATCCTTTCAAGTCAGTGGGCAGTGACTGCTCACCACACAGGCGCAGGAGGGTGTTAGAGGTTGTGTTTCTCCTTCAGGCTCCAGGCTCGTAGTTCAGCTCTGTTGTCTTCTCCGAAGAGCAGCTGTTGCAACATCAATCTTCAGACATGATGGGCACTGGAGGCTAGATGCTTCTCTGGTGTAAATCCGCTGAAGGCAGCAGTGTTATGCTGGGGATGTGCTTGTCCCACAGCCAGGATTAACCTTTAATGTGTGTCGGTCCCCTCTAATTTCCACCTCTAAGACGGCAAGTAAGAGCGTGACTGGCCAAGCACTTCAGGACTCAAGTGCTTGCACAGAAAGTTGAGTGCCTGTTGGATGCTCTGCTGAACGGCTTTCGTGGGTAGGTGGACATGTATAGATGGACTAGATACACGCGTGCATGAAGGTGTATTGGTACTTGCACAACTTTTAGCAGGGAGAACCAGCTATTTAAAAAAGTGTTGTGTCAGTCCCATGGTACTCAAGCCTTAATTGCTAACCTACTTTGCGGCTTGAAATAATTAAGCCTCAAAAATACTCCAAGGTCTTTTTAGGTTCCTTCTTCTTTCATCACAACAGCTGCTCCTGTGAGAGTCCCTTTTGCTTATTTCCCATCTGAAATACACAGTACAAATAACAGAGAAAGCCTTATGGAAAACAGATCATTAAATGAGATTAAAACTGCTGGAACCTAAAAAGATGTGGGATGAATAAGACATTCTTAGCAAAGCTTTCGTTTCATCCTGTTGGTTATTTCTTAGCAGCGTTTGCTCTGTGGTGGCACCTACAACTGCGCACCAAGGCTCAGTTGGGTAGGATCCTTGTGTAGCTGCGGGGCGGAACGAAGCAGGTTGTGGGACCTTGCTATGCACAGGGCGGTGGGATCGTGCTGGGAGGGCAGGCAGACAGACAAGACAGGAGATGGTTGCTGCATCGGGACTTACCTAAACCGTGGCTGGTATGTTGTAGCCAACTGTATGTAGGGAGGAGGCCTGATGGCGGCCTGCAGCTCCCTCACAGGGGAGCGGAGGGGCAGGCGCTGAGCTCTGCTCTCTGGGGACAGCGACAGGACCCGAGGGAACAGCATGGAGCTGGGACAGGGGAGGGTCAGGCTGGGGGCTAGGGAAAGGTTCTGCACCCAGAGGTGGTCGGGCACTGGAATGGGCTGCCCAGGGCAGTGGGCACGGCACCAAGATGCCGGAGTTCCAGGAGCGTTTGGACAATGCTGTCAGACACAGGGTCTAGTTTTGGGGTGGTGCTGTGTGGAGCCAGGAGTTGAACTCAATGGTGCTTGTAGGTCCCTTCCAGCTTGGGATATTCCATGATCCTGTGATTCTATGATTCTGTGATCTCCTCTATTTAATCAGTAATTCAAGAAAAGCCTTGGAAAGTGAGATTGTCAGGGAAGGATAGTTTAGTAGCATCTAGAGATGAGTCACTGATTCTGATTGCTGGTACTAAAAAGATGAAAAATCACACAAAATGTTTCTTGCCTTAAGAACAGAGGATAAAATTGCTGTTCAATTATTAACCTACAATCTAGGTAGAATCTGCATAGCTCTCATATGAGGAATATAAGATAGCAGCATTTTTGAAGCATAGAAATGACAACAAGATCAGAAGACAGAGAAGAGCTTTGGTTTTGATCTCACCAAATAATTGTACCATTTCATACTTTACTTTTTTAGATGAGGGGTTCATTAAAGACAGACATACTTCAACAAACACGGACCTTATGTATGTGAAAGGCAAACCGCACTGGTACTATACTAATAGAGCTAGGTTTTTGCTTGAAATTAAAGATCCCAATTATTTGTTTGTGTAATAATAGCACCGGTCCCTTGAGATCTGTCTGCGCTCTCAAGTATTTTTCAGCTTGTGGTGTAATTTAAACCAATCAAAATCTTCACCTGCTCCTGAGGACACGCTTTTTTCTCATTTGCAGCCTCTCTCTCCTCAGTCTAATTTGTGTCTCTTTGGAGGCTGAACAAAAGAGAATGGATATTCTGAACCAGTGAAGCTGCTCTTATTGCCAGAATTAAAATACCTAAACAAAAGATTATAACCAGGCAGCTGCTCTTAGCGAGCGTGTCGTTGTCCCTGTTACAGTTCTCCTCAAGGGTTATTGATCCTTCAGCTCTCCCACTCCAAGTATCTTCGTTAACGTGTCTGGGACTGCTGCGTGTAAGTGCAGGTTGCAAAATCTCTCCGCGTTTGGGAACACCGTGACCTGTGAGGCTGGCCCAGGGGAAGGTGTGCGACAGCTTTGCCTCCCAGAGCCTGCCTCGGAGGCAAGGTGAGCACTGGGTAGTAGTGCAGCCAACTGCAAATGACTGAGGAGGTGCAAATTCAAGTGGAAAAAATGGTGATTAGGGCAGACAAATAACATGGATCTTTCCTTGTTCTGGCCAGCTGCTCTTTCTGTATGTCGGATGTCCCCTGGCCTGAGTCACATACAGAAGGGGAGAGCTGCCTGCAGAGCTCGGGGACAGGGGGCTGCTGGCTGGGACAGCGTTCCCCTGCCCCAGGATCTCTGCTGGTGCTGAGCCCCTCGTTCCAAGAGTTGCAAGAATTTTCAGAAGGTTCATGATACGAGTTCAGGCTGACATCTCTCAGAGGGCTGTTTTCTCTTTCACTGGATTTTGGTTTCATCTGTTGTTTGTTCATCCAAACGGGACTTTTCTGAGTATAAAAGTCTTTTACAAGAAGTCCCAGCACTGTCACATCCACTCTTAACACAGTTTCTGGGATCTTGTCTTGCAAGCATTCAAACTACACCAGAAACCAAAAACAGAGATATTTTTGACCAGAAAATTGCCGTGACCTACTGATGATTAGAAGTTAATTGCCTAGCCCGGTGTTTTTACACAAAGTCAGTTTTAGTAAATAACTTAAAACATTATTGCTTCCCACACTGCCTAGACATGCTGTGACTTGTAATTCCGATAAACACCTCTCCTGTCACCGTGCCTCTTGAAAAGCAGCTCCCCGTTACATCTGATGGAGCAGCTGTGTGGCAATGCACTGGCAGTGCCCAAAGGGAGGTGGCAGGCTCAGGACCAGCTGTCTGCAAGAGGCTTCGGGCGTGCAGGTGCATAAGGGAGATGTGACAGATGGGTGGCCAGGTAGGAGGGGGTCACTCGGGGTGTCCCCAGGTTGCTGTGAGTGCAGCCTTTTGTCCCCTTTCTCAGGCCTCTCAGTCCTGACCTTCTGTTGGGATCTGCTTGGGAAGGGCAAGGGCTGCGGGAGGCTCTGTGGGCTTCCCCTGCAGAACCTGGAACAGCTTATGTCAAACCTGGGGGTAAGGGGAAGTAGCAACAGGCAAAGAGGACTCCAGGCCTCCCTGTGCACTGCTAAAAGCTGTTTTCTGTCCCCATCCTTGTTTCCCACAAAGCAGAATTACAATCCCAAATGGATCTTTCAGACTACAGAGCTGGTCAGTGGAAAACGTGACGCTAAATAATCCACACTGACCCACTTCCAGCATATAATCATAATGATTACATGTCAAATCCTGTATGTTTTATTTTTTGAATCTGAGTGGGGTTTTTTTTGGCATCCATTGGCCAGCTGGGCAGTGCTCTGCTCTCGCCATGGGGCCATTGTGGGGCCAGGACCCCAGTGATGATATTCCCAATGCGCTGCATGTGACTGAGGGAAGTAGAGGCACAGTACCTTTAGTCATGGGATGGGTATAAAGAGGAGTTTGCTGGGACACTTTCAGAGCAAATGCTTAATGTTTTCACCAGGGGCTTCTGAATGTGTTTAGTACTCACATAGATGAGGAAGGCATCCTGGAAAAAAAGTTCAGTCCAGCCATTGCTGGGGATTCAAAGAGGGAATGGGTAGGAATTTTGCAAGAAGAGAAGAGTAGCATTTAAGTCTGATAGGTCTGTAAAAATGAGTTTGTTTAAACTAAAAATCCAAAGGATAAAATCATCTGTGGTGGTGTGACAACAATGACCCTAACGGTGTTGGATCAAGTAGCTTAATGAACATGCAAAGTCCTTCTTTGATGTATAAGCCTTATTATTGAAGTCAAAATTATGTGAACACTGCAATAGCCATTTCTTGTCATCTGCCCTTGCTGGGCTGTGCTGTCACCATGCCTGTACTTTGCCACACGTTGTCACGTGGTATTTGGGGATGGTGGCAGGAGGGACATCCCAGAGTGGCCTTCCTGTGTGTTCAGAGCTAGACCTGACGTAGTAATATTCTGCCTTCTTTCTGATCAGTCCTTGGTTGTCATGGCGCAGAAATCTGGGGGTTTGCCATCAGTATTCTGCCAAGTGCTATCTACTGTGCTCACCAATAGCTTGTCCTGACCTCATTTGCTGACCCTTTCCCTTGTCCTCTTTCTCTTTACTCTGCAGGTTGGAGACTGGCCGCGAGCATGTCTTGCCCATTGACTATTACTTTCCACCTCAGAAGACTTGCCTGATCTGCGGCGATGAAGCATCGGGGTGCCACTACGGAGCCCTCACGTGCGGGAGCTGCAAGGTGTTCTTCAAACGGGCGGCTGAAGGTAACTCACAGGGAGAGGAGGGACAATCACTCCCACCTCCAGGTTCTGGGTTTCTCCACCAGAGTGCTTTAAGAGCCAAAGGCTCCTGAGTTTCTCTTACCAGCAGTGAAGTCATTAACACATGGGTGCTGGAAGCACTGGCAGCAGCCTTGCTTCATTTGGGGAATCTGCTAAGCAAGGGGACAGAGAGATGAACAGTGGTGACAAAGTGTGGTAGATTTCTAAGATCTCTTAAATTTAGGAGGAACTTAAACATAAGGGAGAACATTCAAAGATAAATTGATTTCTTTGTTTGTAAACCCACTTCACAGTTTGCCAAAACACAATCCTTTTCAATTCTTGGTTATCACAGTGACCTGGTTAGACCTCACAGAAGTCAGTTCCTGCTTCTCCTTTCTTCTTGACCCTCAGGGTTGCTCTAAGGTCCCATCAGTGCTCCTGCGACCTCAGCCCCACAGGTCCATGTTTAGCGGATGCTTTTCCTCTCTTGCATCCCTTTCAGAGGGTCACTTACCTCAGTACCTGCAGAACAGCAGTCCTTCTTGTACAGCAGAGCCATCTGTCCATCAAGACCTGTGCTCTGACCTTGGTGTCTGTGATCCTTCTCCCCAGCCCTTGTAGAAGGAACTTTTCCTTCATGGCCAGCTCTGTTGGGCCAGGTTCTCCAGAGATAAGTGTGAACCCAGATGTCTGCTCTAGACATCAGGGTCTTTGCACTCTTTCCTTGGTAATTAGCACATAGAAGGACCTCATCCATCTGCTTCCCAGGGCTGGTGGGTCAGCAATGTCTGGTTTCTGACTGCAGTTAAGAGTCACGATTCCTTGGCAGCACAGTGAGGCTATTTACTGTGGAACTGTCCGGCTCAGAACGCCCCTGACTTGCTTTCTGGAGCGGTGAACCCAAGTCTCAGTTCCCCCTCACATCAATGTCCACCACGCAGTGGCCGCACACCGCCGGGGTCTGCCTTGCAGGCTGCGGTCTCCTGGCAGAGGGCAGCAGCGTGGCTCCAGCTCCCGGCCAGCGCCGCGCATCGCTGCTTGTCTCTGCCTCGTCCTGGTGTGAACCTTCCCTCCCGCATCCTGTGTCACGGCCTGAGGAGAGCAGGGCCCAGGCGGGTGGATGCTCACCAGTCCATCTGAGCGCTGCTTCGAGATTGACTCCAGCATTATCCTGTACGTTTCTGGAGTCTCATTTTCCTTCTTCCGTCACTCATGACAGGAGTGACTCCTTTCAACTTGCCAGCACTAGTTCAGAGAAGAATCAGGGCTGTGCTACAGAGGACAATAACATCCTGTTGCTGTAATAGGACACTCAAATAATATTAATAAATAATGTTTGGCATCTTTTCCCAAGTAAATCATTTATAAGCCTGCTTCTGCTATACACCAATTCTGTGTAAGGCCAAATGAATTGGCTGTGCAGCCAGAGTAAATAACAGATGCTTGTTTAAGTCAGCAAGTTATTGTTGATTTATAGTAAGTGGAGTCTTGGCTGTCTGTCAGATAAATTGTTGGTGAAATAGTATGTCATCTAACGAGTGCCAGAGCATTCGTCTTACATCGGGGTGGACTCCATCGTGTGCAGTGGGAGTCCTGCAGATGAGGGATGTGAGTTGCCTGGTGTGGGGAGGAGGATGGAGAAAGAGGGAGAAAAAGAGCTGGCAGCCTGTGCTGTTTGCAGTGTTCTTAAGGCATACGTTGTGTTGTCGTTCCCTCTCTTGGTTGTGTTGCATTATGAATTTTAACAGTATTTACACCTCTTCCTACTTTCTAAGCTTCGAGGTGCTGCAGGGGGTTAGAAGTGTTTGGTTGCCTGGGATCTGGTAGCAGTTCTGCCAGATGTGATCCTGCCCGCAGCAGCCCTTTGCCTGTCCCTGGATGAGACTGTGCAGCAAATGTGCCCACAGAGAGGAGTGGGGAGGGAGCTGCCTCCTGCTGAAAATGCTCTCGGCAGCACTGTCTGGTTTTCCTTTGAGCAGATAAAAATGTAAATGAAATCTTTTGCAGTTCCAGATACCACTTCGTTGTATTTCATGGGACAGGCTTTGTTTGACAGACCAATAGCGCCTGCATAGTTGAGAGCTGTTTGCTGGCTTTCCATCAGAAAGCTTCCTCCGCAGAGCGTCCAGGTGCTGAAACATTTCCTCCTGGTCCGGTGCTGCGTCAGGCAGCCCTGCCTCTGTGTGTCTGTGAGCAGAGGTTTGCTGGTTTCAAACAGACTTCCTTCGGTTCCTTCCCAAAGGATTTTTATTTGCTTGTTTTTCTTTTGTATGCCTGGGAGATATTTCTGCATGGAATAAAATCGCAGTTCTGGGCATTTTTTTCTTGGTGATGGCAAAGGAGAGGTGCCCCCTTTGCAAACGGGAGGGCAGGCGGCTGGCACTGGTGGGACGTGGGCAGCGCAGGGGAAGCAAAGCTGTGGTCGTGGGTGCTGGCACCACACCTCCAGGCTTGGTCTGCAGGCAGCGGGGGGAAGCACGGCTGCAACCTCGGTAAATGGCAAGAGAGAAATTAGAAACCAGGTGGCTGGGAAAGAGGAAGGAGCTGGCGGCTTGAAAAGCCAGGAGGCTGTGGCTTCCAGCTCTTGTAGACAACAGGATTTAGTCCTTGGGGGGCTGCAGCTTTCCACCAAATCTGCAGGTTTGTTTCTGTTTGCTTGTCTTCCCTGCTTCCTTCGCTGTGTCCTTCATGCAATTTCCAAGTTCAGAAATAATTTAGGGAGGTGTTATGCAGAAATTGATGGCAGGCAGTTTCTCTGGATTTAACCTAGTGACGGGGTGGAAGCTGAAGCAGAACTTTTCACAGTTTTGTGCGCAGCAGTTTTCAGCAAGAAAATGTAATGTAAATGCATGTTGTGTATTGAATAATTAGATCTAGTGAGTGTGGGATTTCATCTTACGTTACCCTGAGGTACATGGATAGCATCTTTATTTTGTGGAATAAACAATAAATCAGACTTGTTTATACATATTGAATGTAACTGGTGATTTTCCAGCCAGACATTTCCTTCCTAAAGTTGAGGAGTAATTTTGAAAGCTGATATTTCAGTGTGTTCTTATTTAAAACATAAGAACACATAAAACATATCTTTGAAAACCTTAGGGCACTTTGGAGACATTTTACAACAGCAGATTGCAAAGCTTACCCAGTGAGAACAGACATCCTTCTTCTGCCTTTGTTTCCTCCCTGTTGCTGGTATCAGCGGCTTTGGAAAGGTCGGAGAAGCGTGTACTGTGAGCTGAAGAGCAGCACAAACAGATCACCTCAAAGGGAATGGGGAATAACTAGACACGTAGGTTTTTGTTTTATCATATTATTTGCTTTGTACGCTATTGTACTTATTTGGTAATAATTCTGGGATATTTAAAAAGGTTTTATAGATGTACACTGACTTAAAAATAATCAGAAAGGGATAAAAAATTAAAATGAAAAGTTTTAACATTAAGTCCTCTTCCATTTTGAAACATACGGAGGATTCATGTAGTGTTCAGTAGAGCAGATGACTCCTTCTTTGATAAAATGTTTGATAGATTTTTTTAATTTTTTATTTTCCTGCTCAAGTCCAACCAGTTCTTCCAGAATGATTCTGGAAGAGTTCACAGAAAAGACATGAATATTTTCCTGATCTGCTAAAGTCAGCTGTTTCATTGCCTAAGCTGCCCAGGTTAAACATAGGCAAGCTCTAAAACCCATCGTACAGGTTCTCCAGCTCTGATGTGGACTTGTTCACTTGCAAGGCTGACAGCCTCATTTTTTTGATCAGAACTGGCATTCGTCTCTCCCTCTCTGCCACCCCACCTCGGTGTCCAGGTGCTGAGGAGCCCACAGGGGCTGGACTCACTGCGCCAGAGCGCTCTGCTGCACCTCTGCTGCTAGGGGCATTTCACAGCCTACGAAGGAGGACTTCTCTTCCTTCCTCCTTCTTCTACAAAACAAAGATTTGGCGAAGAAAAAGTACATCCACCCATACAGATTTTAATTTTCCCAATACAAGTAGGAAGGACTGCAAGTTGAAGTGAACTGCTTTCAAAGACCATTACTATGTTTTAAAATTCTTTCTTCTCCTTCTTCTGGCTGATCTGACAGCATACAAAAGACCTGGCACAGGCAAAAGACTGAAGCCTTAAAAGTCAGTGGAAAGAGAAGAAGGTGGAATAAGCAGACCTTTGAAATCACAGGTGCTCCTGGCACAGGCTGCCTCCCGCTCTGTCTGCCAGGTCTATTGCTTTTCTCTCCCCTTGCCTTCTGCAGACAAGTTCCCTTCGGCCCCGTGCCGTGGTGCTTCTTTGGGTGCCCAGGGCCACCAGCAGCAGCGCTGCTGCGTGTCACCATTTGGTTTTGTTGCCAGAGAGTCAAACAATTAAACATCATTTAATCCAACAAGAATCCAACATTTCTTGCTGGACTTAAGCATCTTTAAATATAACCTCTTAACCTTGCACAGTCCAACAGTTGTTTGATTTTAAAGATAGTCATTTAGCCTTGGCTGGCTCCAACCTTCTTGCTAGATCGTCTCCTCAGCTGCAGCCTGCACATATTAGTTTGCCAACACCTGAAACTTCCATGGTTGTCTCTGGCTAGCTAATGTTTTCTCTTCCAGACCACTGTTTTTGGTTCCCTGGAGAGCTTCCCTCTTGCTCTGCCAGCAGCCAGCCTCCCACGGAGAGCCAGCATACCTTCCTGGCTACCCCAGGCTGCTAGAACTGCTGCCCTGAGGGAGAAGAGCTGGAGAGTCCGTGCTGAAGATTGCACTGTCACAATGGAGACAGACTGTTTTTGTTTTCTTCTTTCTTTTGGTAAATATAGGTGATTATTAAGAACACTACTTTGCAAAGATCACTTATTAATAGTGACTTATTATTAGTTCCTGAGAACTTAACAGCTGTGCCATGTTTGATTATTTCTAATGGCAGCATCAACTAGGGACACCAGAGTGGTTCCCGTACCAAATCCGCCGGCTCAGCTTGTGCCGTGTTCCTGTTTGTGACAGCAGCTGGTAGCAGAGCTTTCACAGGAAAGCACCAGAAGCCCTGTAATTACATGATCCCCTGCAGGATTTGTATTCTCAGAAAGTTTGGCCTTTTCCCCAACTATTAGAATTTGGTTTATGCAACGAAATATGAGGACCTCTCATCCAAGAGGTATTTAATGGATTGCCACATTCACAATTGTAAATCTCAGTCCTTATGTTTGTACAGATTGCTTTGCTTTCTGGAAGAAAAAGCTACGCTAGGCACAAAAATTCATGTGACAACAGGCTTTTAGCTAACTTGGACTGAGCAACACATCTTTATCCATAAATCTTAATTTTTAGTTGAGACTGGAGAATTGCTGTCCTTGTACTTCCTCTGCTTGTGACTTAATTGCAGTCTTAAGGGATGAGCACAGAAGAACTTGGTGATGGCAGGAGCATCTTTCTGCCTGGCATGAACTTGGAAAAGGAGCGAGCCAGATCTGCAAGGGAGGCAGCGGTACAGCAGGGCATTGTGGTGCAAGGCAGGGAACTACAGCTGGAGAGGGCTGACCTCGTGGGACCAGCTGGCCTTGGGTACCTGGGCTGATCTCATCGATTCTTGTGGCTGCTTGATGTAGCAGGAGAGTACTGAGCACCTTTATAACTTAATTTCTCACCTACATGTATGCAAGCATATCTGGATCAGCAGGGAAGGGGAGCACTCTTCTTTAGGCATACACCTGAGGCACCGTCAGATCAGTAAGTATATCTGAGCCTGACAGGCTGCCAGCATCCCCCTTGTACGGAAAAGCTGCCTGATTGACTTTGCAAAGAACAGGGCTACTGGGTGTAATACGAGAGTATGGTTAAAGTTTAGAACTGTATATACAGGTTTGCAAGGTGAGAGGGCCTGTGCTTTGCAGTCATACAATGTAGCATCTCTGGTGTATTCTGGAAGGAGAAGGAGAAAAAAATTGTTCTAGTGTTAAACTCAATAAAACAAAAAGATAGTGCATTTATCTTAAATAAAGAACAGTTGATTGCAAACATTTCAGCTTGTTCTTAAATGAAGAATGTAAAAGATCCTAAAATTAAGAAAAAAAAGTCTTTGTATATGCAAAGCTACTTAAGGTAGCCGAAATCATGGTGTTCAATCCACTCTGTTGTTCATGGGGCTTTTATGGTACCTTCTTCATACATCTGTGCTGTGCTCAGGTTATACAGCGGCTCATCTCCGTGTCAAATATTGCACAGTCTCAGCTGGAGGAGAAGGGAGAGCGACATGTACACAAGTGCAGACAGCAGAGGAGCCTGTGGTGTGGCCGTGTCTCCGTGCAGGCTGAGGGCGAGGAGCCTACGTGCCGGGGCTTATCCCTGCGGTCCGGGAGGACAGGCAGAGCCTGCCCGGGGTTGGCTCGGGACACTGGGCTTCGCTGGGGCAGCGATACAGCCTGGAGGCTCCCGGGTCTCGGATTCACTTCACAAACTGTATCCTCTCTTGGTGTAAAAGTTATCAGGATTTTGCAGTAATGTAAAGGAAATCTTTATGTCCCTAGGAATTTGAACAAGATGAGTGAGCAGCTTATTCTCATACTGAGCAGAAGCGATTCATGAATAGTCTTTGCATTGCCATTTGTTTCCCTTTTTGTTAATGACTAACATCTTAAAATAAACAGTGCCAGGCTATGTAGGTACAATTAACAGAAAATTGGTCCCTGTCCCAAAGCGTGTATCTTGTGAACCAGGAAGTAAGCCCTCGCTATTTCAGCAAAATCACTGTACCGTGACCATTGGGCAAGTTACTGACGCACTTAAAAGCTCGCATGCATCTGAGCCTGTCGGCAGGTAGTAAAACCGTAGTAGAGATTCTTTTAGTGGGTGCGTGTTGGTTTCCTGTGATCTGGGAGCAGCGGCAGGCGCCAAGGACAGCAGATCTGTCTGCGTGAGGAGCAGTGCCGCTGCTGCAGGGCGCCTGGGAAGCAGCTGAAGTCTGGGAGGGCTGGAGCCCGATCCCGGGTCCTGCTCCAGTGCCTGGGGCCAGCAGGCAGGGCCCTGGCCACGACGCCCTGGCCACGACACCCTGCGGGTGGGTGCAGGAGGGCTGGGGCACGGCGGCTGCGATAGAGCAGTGCCTGACCCTGGGGCGTCCTTGTGGGGCGCAGGCTGTTTCTGTGCTGTGCTTCCTCGCCGCAGCCCTTAGCAGGAGAGGCTTGACCTTTTTAAAGATTTTGAGCTATTATCATTCCAAAAATGCTGTAGTTTAGACTAGGGAGGCAAGATAGGGAGGGAGCAGGAGCCGATGCATGGGCAGGGCAGGACGGCTGTGCGGATGCTCCCAGGGGCAGCCTGGTGCCCCTGGCCAGAGGCCGAGCTGGGGCTGTGAGCTGGGCTGGGGGCTCCCTGCAAGTCCCAGCCCTGGACATGTCACACATGTGGGAGTTTTGACAGGCGCTGGGGCATCCTAGTGTTAGACGTTGTCATGAGACAAGAATCCTTCAGTGAAACTGGGGGGGAAGAAGATAAAAATCAGCTTAAGACTCTCCATGCCAACGCCTCAGAAAGTAGAGCATCCATTCTTGTTTGATCTATGCGCATAAAGAGGTCAAGTGGGAAGAGGATGGCCTCAGCACCTGTTTCCCATAGCTCAAAAATAACTCCAAGTAACCCACTTTCAGCTGAAGTTGCGTATTACTCATCCTCCTCAATGAACTGCTGAAAGGGAGGATGGTGCTTGTGTTTTGTGGGATTCTGTGTAATCTCTGCTTCTGAGGCCTTTCTAAGTGTCCTTACCACTGATAATGAGCAAGTGGGGGGAATAAGGAGAGGCGCTGATGAGAATGGTATTGAAAGTGTTTAGCGAGGTGTCACATGCTGTAGGTAAAGCACACTCACCCCATTATGTCTGCAGTCTTAACAGCTAAGGCACCGGGGATGGTGTAATCAGGTTTTAATGGGGACAGTTCTCAGACGTTCACGTGCGGTATTGTTTCAGACCTTTGGCATAGCCCTAAGTGCACTCCAGTGAAAGGAGTTTGTTGTGACACCGAGCCTTATAATGACTTTTATGTAAGGCTGTGATTACAGGCCGCAGGTACAACCTTGCAGATGGAGGTCAGTAGTGCTAGCCAGAAGACAAAGACAGGCAATGTCACAAGTCAGTGGGCAGGGAAGGAGCGGGGGGGACTGTCTGTGGGCTCCTCCATCACCATGAGTGCAGAAAACAAAGGGTTCTTTGGAATTCGGAGAGCAATGGTGAAGCAACAAGTGATGCCAACAAGTGTTATGACTGTTGTGTTAGAATAATAATGGTGAAACTCGATGTGGACTGCTTTCTCATTTAGTATAGTTTTGAAGAAAGGTGTACAGCTCTATTATGTACTGAGACTGTTTGAGTTTGGCATGGTATGAAGAACATCAGACAAATCTTGATCCAGTGAACGTGTTTAGACTTGATAAGAAAACAAATTATGAGTCAAGAAGGAAAGTTCTTTCTTGGCATGTGTAGCAAACGAGGCAGTAAAGAAAGTGAGATGAAATCTGGATCTCTAAAAGCTGCTCTCTAAGCAAATGGAAAGGTGAATCTAAGATACAGTTAGGCTCACAGTAAGTAATTTCCTCTGAAGTCTCTGTGAGCACCCCTAACTGTGCTGCTGTACGAGATCTCACTAACCAGCAGGCAACAAGCCTGGTTAGTATTACTGAGTGGCACCAAAGAAATAATTCAGCCCCGAAAAGCACTGTGAAGGGAATCGTGGCTGTAGAGGGTAAGCCACTGTCTGGGAACTAGATTCTGCAGATTACAAAGATGTGCAACGCAGGAGTATCCAAGCAGCTCAGCGGGGTGAGCTGCAGTGTTTTGAAAGCTTTCTGGGGGAAAAACAGCTTTTGTTACAGCAAAGAGCCAAGAAATAGGTGAACAACATTCAAAAAATATAAGAATGAAGCTATCCATGCCTAGGTTTCTTGGTTATGCTTCATTACTTTTTAATTATTATTTATTGACTACCTCTACTGTGCTGCACAGTACAGAGCAATTTTTCTCCTCTAAAAAACAGCCTCTGAAATGTGCACAGAAAGAGGTATGGTGACATCTCTCATACAAAGCTTGTATATCTGGCAATGAACTCCTTTTGCAGCAGCAGATGAACAACTGTGTTGTTTTTTTTTCCAAAGGATATCAACTTCCAACATAATTTTTTTCTGCTGGGGGCTGACCTGGGAAGTCAGCACTGATGTGGTTTGTTTCTTTTATTTTTTTTTCTTTTATTTTTTTCTTTCTCTCTCTCTCTCTTTTTTTTTTTTTTTTTTTTTTTTTTTTTTCTTCCTTGGCCAAAAGGCAGTTCCAGCTGTCCAGAAGCTTGCTGCAGGCAGTACTTCATGCCTTCAGGGCAGCAAGCCTTTCTGCATGCAGTGAGCGGGGCAGGGGGCGCAGGGTGCGCTCACTGTCTGCTGGCCCTGAGCAACCCCAGCAGCCCAGGAGGAGCCACCTCTGAGTTACGTGTGGTGGCCTTCAGCCTCCACACTGGGGGCTGCTGAACTGTGAAACAAGAAAGGTGATTTTTGGAAAAATATCCCCAAATTAAGGTGGAAACATGAACTGCAGCAGTGCTGTTGGCTGCAGTGGGAACCTGGTGGATGTTGAGTGATGCTGAGAAAACAAGAACCCATTTCTGCTTGTGAATCTGCTCTGATTGGTACCCCCCACGCATCACTATTTCCTCTGATGTTTCTAGGTAAGCAGAAATACCTGTGTGCCAGCCGGAATGACTGCACCATTGACAAATTCAGAAGGAAAAACTGCCCATCTTGCCGCCTGCGAAAATGCTACGAAGCAGGGATGACTCTCGGAGGTACTGTATGGATAACAGCTTCTGGTTTCTCACCACGTGTGTGGGGCATCCAGGCTAATCGTGCAGATCACTGATGTACTTGGCACATTAATAGTCAGTAAATGTGTGAAGAAATGAGGCTGATGGAGCGTAATGAGATTCTGGAAACGTATGCAAGCTTCTAATACCAAAATTGTGAATTTCATTGAACTTGTCTTTCCATTTCAGGAAGCATCCTTTTCCTTGATTTAAAACCTTGTTAATGTGAAAAAATGCATTGACAGCTGTGTAAACTGGATTCTCAGTTGTATCGAAGCCTCTTTGAACAGCTCACTCCCATTTTAAGATGATTTTTCAAAGGCAGAATTAGACAAAGGCACGTTTTTTTTCTTTGTAAAAATACAGCCCCAGCATTCTTCTTCTCTACATAGGTGTTGCTTCTTTGTCACCAGTAAAAATCATTATTATAGTTTGTTCCAAAACATGTAGCTTTACCAAAAGCTACATGTTTTTGACACAAAGCCTACATCCAAAATCTGAGGCTTTCTGCTCGAAACCTAGAAGCTGCAATCTAGGTTGAGCCAAACTATTCTTGCGTTCATACAAGCAGGGCTATTTTGCTGCCTGAAATGTGCTGGACCTGCCTTTCTTCCTTTCTACCTCACAAGCAGACAGAATTTTAGCATACCATTATTTATGAGTACCACTGGATGGCTCATCTTTGAGTTCATTTGATGTGAGTGAGAAAGAAAATCCCCTGAAAAATGGGGCTGGTGGAGCTGACCTACCAATAAAAGGCCTCTGACAGCAGAGCTTGGGGGAGTCAGTCACTGCAGGGCTTGGGTTGGGAGGGACCTTGAAGATCAGCCAGTTCCACCCGCCTGCCATGGGCACGGCTTGTGCCATGGGATTAGGAACATGTGAGAGCCCCTGGCAGCATCATTCACGGCACGGAGAGCTGGGGAGCGCCTGGCTGGATAAGTCAGCTTTTTGGGTTAAATGCTTCCACAGCTGCTGGGGTGTGCAGTACCGTGCGGAGCTGCTAGGCTGCTCTAATGTAATCTTGAAGAACGTGCTGCTGAACAGGCTGTGGTTTATTGCTCAGCAAGGAGCACTGATTCCAGTTTTATTTCTTCCCCAAGAGGGCTCTTACAGCTCCAGGTACCGACAAGTACTTACAGCCAGCAGAGCAGGAACTTGCCTGCTCTTACAGCAGCGGGCAATAAATCGGATCGAGCGATGGCAGCACAGCTCCTGGCAGGAGGGGCAGGTGCAGACGTGCAGCACTCTCATTCCCTCCTGCTCACAGGCACTAAAAGTGAATGCCAACATCTGGTGGGGTGGCTTTTCACTGCTGCTGCTTCCCCTGCACCCTCGCAGGCTGCTGCAGCGGCACAGCTGGATTTCAGAGCAGAGAAATCCCCCTTGAAGTCAGAGGGGATGTACATCAGTGCAGCCTTCCTCTGTGGGGCACACTGACAAGACGAATGCTAGGACTGAGAGCACCCCCCCCCCTTCGTTTTTTTTTTTTTTTTTTCCTTAAGCTTTTCGGGTCGCTTTGACCTGTTCTGCCTGGTCTGTTTTACATTTGTTTTGAATGTTGGTTTAAAGGCGATTGTTAAAAACATGCATGCTATGAGTTTGTCCACAGTTATTTCTCCCACAGTAGAAAGCCACAGCATTTGAAAACACTTCCAAGCTCCAAAGGGTTGGTTTTATCCGCCTGTTAATTACCAGTCACTCGTAGGGTATAATGGAGCTGACCGTTACCAGCATCCCTGCGGCTCTGCCTGTTTTAATGGTAGGAGGAGGTTACGCTCAATGCCTTATTTAGGACTGTCTGCTTAGGCACAGAATGGCAATATTTTGAAGCACTTCATTATTGATTGAGATCACTCTGACCTGAAAACTGAAATCCATTAAACAGAATCTTCTCTCCCAATCAACTCTGTGAAGCCAAAGAGAGGGAAAAAGTTAAAAGTAAAAAAAAATAAAAAAGTGATAATGCCAGTTTCATTTGCTCGTTTCGACTGGTGCACTGCTCTCCGTCTCCCCCGTTACCTCTCTGTGCTGCAGTCCCAGACACCTGCGTGGTTTCGCGGCTTTGTTGCAGCCCAAACACCCAGTGCCCGTGCTGCTGCACACTCGGGCATCTGCACACCTCTATCCTGTTCCACCCCAGCCCCTGCTCACCCAGCCAGGACCACGTGCACAGAGCTGCAGAGCTCTGTTTTTAAGGCACCTCCTGTTCGTTTGCTGCCAGTGCATTTCAGCCTTGGTGTGCAAGGTCCCGCGGGCTGTTTCTGTTCTGAGAAGGGAGCGTGTCTGCCCTCAGCCGAGCTCACAGCAAGGCTCAGCAAGGCTGTTGGGCAGCGCAGCCAACACCTCTGCCTTTGGCCTCAGGACTGCACTTGGCGTTGTTCCTGTCTTGGGCAAAAACTCCCACACACGTAAAATTCAGTTCACTGATTGCAGGGCTAGAAGACTCTTGTAATTAATACCTCTCAATACCCTGTAAAACACGAGTCATGCCTGTATTTAGTTCTAATTCAGGTCAAGTTACTGCACTTAAAGTGCAGTTCATATCTTTTAAAAACATTAGATACAGATGTATTAATTCCCTGCAATGGAGATGCTGACACATTTTTTGCCAAGCTGTCACAATGGTTAATTACGTTTGCTGCTGTGATAGATGTTCCTTATTTTTCATCTTGTCTGTCCTTGATTTCCAGGAGCTGTATCTTTATTGCAAGTATGCTTGCATGCATAAAGAAACTACTTTTATTGAATTTCTGCTCCCTGCATTGAGTATTTGTTGGCTGTGATTTAATAACCCTTTAGTCTTCTTCATAGCCACCTAGATAATTTTTTTTTTTACTTCCTCACTCCTGAGAGTATTATCTAGTTTTTGTTATTTCTATGACTTCTGCAGTTTAGCAACACTTCCCCTGTATGGTGAACATCTGATCACAGTTTCCCAGTTTCAGCAGCATCAGTGCTTAAAAGCAGTGGCAAGATGCCCTTCGTGTCAACATTTTCCTCCTTTACTGATGGGGGATCCCGTTATTCTGTAGCCACTGAACCATGCAGCCAGCTCAGACTTTTTCCCCCGAAGAAGGAAATACTGGTATCTTGACAGGATCTGGTTTTGGCAAGATATATATATTGACTGATGCCATTTTGCCCAAAGCTGACATCAGGCTGAAATACTCAGCCCCGAATTGATAAGATTTCTTTGTCTTGTCTTATGAAAAAGTGTTTCCTTCCAGTTCCTCAGAACTTCCCAGAGTCCCTTGTGAAGGATCAGTACTGGCAACTCAGAGATCCTTGGCCAATTCTTTGAAACTCCTGGATGAAAGTCGGCCAAGTTATGTTGCTTAAAATGTATTTACCTTCTATAATTGCTGTATAATGGACTCCCTGGTCATTTTTGCAATTATGAATACTTTATCGTGATATAATTACATCATCTAGGCTTTTTTTTTTTTTTCCAAATATATAAAATTCATTCAAAGTGAAAAATTAAGCAGAATTTCAGATGCAATGCATGTGTGACTTACTGTGTGAATAACCTGCATGATGAGGCTTCCTGACTGTTATATGCCCTGGTAAGAGCAAAGCAGGTAAACTTTGTGCTTTCAGTCCTGTGCTGGGGTTCAACCCACCTTAGCGTAGAGACTTCTGCCTAGCTTGGCTCATCCTCGAATAAAAGTGTAACAGATGTTTTTAATGAGGAAATTAATTTTAAGTATCTGTTTCTGCCCAGCGTTATCCAGGGAGTCTAGCTAATGAGCACTGTAGATTTCTAAAATTAAGAGAGGTGAATCCCATATTAGATGTTTGTAATGCTTTCAGAATATTTCAGAAACATATTGAAAGAGACAGCTTTTCCCTCTATTCCTCTATTTCCTGTATTTTCCATTTTTATTTCTAGTAGCTACTGTGTAGTAGCTACCAGCAAAACAGGCTGTTGAACAGGTGAAACAAAATTAAGACAAAAGTGTGTGTATATATATATAAAAGCTGTGTGTGTTAGGAGGTTCAGATACCTGCCTGGATCCCAAGATTTTTAGATTAAAAGTAAGTGAGGATTCCAGTAAGACCATTTCAGGAGCTGAATTTCAGGGTACAATGAGTACAGCAGTTAAACAACCTAGAGAAATCCTACCATAAGCCATAGATTTTCGAATCTATATAAAGTTACTCTTTACCCCTGAAGCTTCTCCCCTTGTAGCACTCTACCTAGAAGTATTTCAACGATCCATGGAAAAATTGCTCCTGAAATACACAAACATAAGTTTCCTCTGATAAGAATAGTTATTATCCAACTTCAGTGCTATCTGATGGAAAGTGGTTTTGTTTACGACTGCAGTCTCAGAGCCAGCATGGTCATTTGTTCTTTTCTTATTTCGCTCAATATCTTTTGATTTTAGAGAATTAATTCAATTCAATTCAACACAAAAAAAAAAAAAAAAAAAAAAAGAAAAAGAAAAAGATTGTAACATTTAAACCAGGATATATGTGTTTTCTACAGTACAGGTTTGCAGTTTTAGCTTTATTTCTGTTCAGGTCCTTATTGGCATGATTATTCATCTTTGGAAGATATGGTTAGGTTGTTTTTATTTATTTATGTATTTTTCCAAGCCAGGTAGCTTGTATTTCCCACCAGCACTCCTGTCATTAAAAGTCCAGTGCCAAGTACATCTATAAGATGTGGTTTTGCCTCACGTGGAGTTTGTCCTGATTCCTCTATCCTTTGCTAACAGGAGGTGGTTTAGGAACAGGGGGCCAATGTATTGTGCTGGTGCATTTCCATGTTGCTTGTCCAAAACAAAAGCCAAACGCAGCCCTCAGGACAGCTGTGCCATACCTTTCCCAGGCGATCTGCTGTCAGAGCAGAGTTCGAAAGGAGAGCATCAGGAGTCAGTTCTTTGCACTATCAGAGATGCTTAGAGAAGTGAGAGAGGAGAGGCTCTGATTTTCTGTCTGGCCTGCGATCCATGCAAGTAAATGCAGAACTACATCACACTGCATTGTAGCCTTGTTTTCCTTTTGTTCTTTTTTTTTTTTTTTACTTTTTTTTTCTCCTTTTTTTTTTTTTTTTTTTTTTTTTTCAGAGCAGCCTGTCTTAATTACAGTAGATCATCCAAAGTGCATTACCTAAAGATCAGGATTTTGAATTGATTTACAAAGCTGCTCTTTAACTTGACATTTTTATGTTTCACTGCTTATTTTTCTAATTACGGCTGAAAGGAAATCTGAGATAAGTATCATGTAATGTAGGAGCCAAAACCCCAAGGACAATTGGTTTGATGTTATATTCTCTGCTTGAATTAAGCGATCAGCTTTTTTTGCTCTAATTAATTAGAGTTTTTTGTAGTCAGTGAGGTATGAAAGCAGTTCCTTTCTGCAGCAGCCTGCCAACCTGTGTTGTGCTGAACACAGTCATGTAGATACCAAATTAGATAACCACTAACTCTCCAAGAATTTTGAAGTCATGCATCTGAAGCTCCTGGTATACCTTTCAGGGAGATTGGCTTTTATAATTAAGAGTCAGCTGCGCGTCAACAGAGAGACTTCGTTATGGTGACAAGGGCACATGTCCATGTTGGGCAGTCCCAGCCCCACAGGCTCACTGTACTGAAGTTCCTTTTGATGCTGGCCAGCGGACCAAGGCTGCCCTCACTTGAGACTTCTCCTCTGCAGAGGGCTAGCTGGGAAAACTCCAGGGAAGCAGCTGTGGAGACACGGGCTTGCCTTTAGGTTGCTCTTTCCCTAATGTGTTCATGGAGTAGTAGTCCAGCTGGGAATGCTTGGCTCAGGGCAGTACGTGCTGCAGGAATCCCCTGCAGGGAGAACTTGCTGCCCAGAAGAGACCTTCTCACTCCTGCAGTGAGTCTGTAAAAGTGGTTTTGTAGGGTGAAAGCCATCGCTATGTGGAGAGTGCCCTGGCCCTTGGGGCTGGGGTGTACATGTCCCAGCTGCCTGAACTTGGTCGTGGGGTGGAACGATCCAACTTAGAGTACTTAAGTACATTGGCTTTTTTCCCCAGAATGTGACCACATACTGAGTTTATTTGCTTGGTTTCCTTCCCTTTTTAACTGCATGTGAGTAGTTGTTTGAAGCAATTTGCCTCTTCTCTTTTCCCCAGTTCTTCCTCTCCATTTCTAACTGGGATTTAATGTGAGACCAGTGACGGTTGAGGGTGTAAATGATGCTTGTTTTTTTCCATATAATATTAATGAACAAATGTATTTCCTTGAGCATTGTATACTCCCTTTTGTCCTTTAATGATGCCTGTGATGCTAGGGCACTCACTAGGCTGCATGCACCACCTGTGTCACTGCTGCTGGTCACCATTCTCAATTTTGTTGTAAGCCAAGAAGCATCAAGGCTTTTTTGTTTACGTGTCATACTAAAATGTGTCATTTCCACAGCCCGCAAGCTCAAGAAGCTGGGTAACCTGAAGACACAAGATGATGCCGAGGCAGCCAGTTCCTCCAGCCCCACGGAGGAGCAAGCTCCCAAGATGGTGATGACACACATTGATGGGTTTGAGTGCCAGCCCATCTTCCTCAACGTCCTGGAAGCCATCGAGCCAGCTGTGGTGTGTGCTGGCCATGACAACAGCCAGCCTGATTCATTCTCCAACCTGCTGACCAGCCTGAACGAGCTGGGGGAGAGGCAGCTGGTCTATGTTGTAAAGTGGGCAAAGGCATTGCCAGGTGAGGATGAAAATGAACAAACCCCAGTCCTGTCCTGTCACGTTCCCCAAAGCCCCCCCATTTGCATTGCCTGAAGGTGGGTTTCAAAGGAGGTGGTCTGCAGCCTGCATCTCACAATCACAAAATTTCCTGGGGGAGCGCTTTCACAAGGTGTCTGTCTGTAACTTCTCTGTAAATCAGATTGAAACAACACGAGGTCTGTCTCCTTTTGGTGGCTGGTTTCTTCCCACTGTGTGTGAGGGATCCTGGTAGAAATTCAAGGTTTTTTTTCTTTCCGTTCTCCTGAAGCAGTTTTGTTCCACTTCCAGAGCTGTTACAGCCAAGCCTGGAGAACGCTTCTCTAAACAAGAGATTAGCACCGTCCCGTAGCTTCCATGAGCTAGAGGAAAGCGTACCTTCTCCAGGTGATCCAGAAGTGCGCTGCTTCATGAAGTAGCAGTGGAACTGGGGAAGCTGCTGAAAGTAGCTGAGGATCAGGTCTGAGTTCCTGCAGAGCTTGGTCTCAGTATGCAGGCAACTCAGCAAAAGTTTACATTTAACTGGATATCTCCTCTGAGGAAACTGTCTGGTTCCTCTTGGGACCCTGGAGGTCAGGACCTCACTTGGGCACCTGTGGAGACCGTTGGGGAATCTAGGATCACGTTTATTCCAAAAGAAAGCTCCCATTTTAGAGCTCCTGTTATAAACTGGCCTTATCAGCCCAACCAATCTGTTTTAAGACGTGGAAACCCAAAGGGAATCTCCCTTTGTTTGAGAAGCCTTTAGCACAATTATCAGTCTTCTGAGAGCAAAGCCAACACGAGTAAGGCAATAAAATACAAGAGCTCTCAACATGGATCAGCCATCCTTCACATGCTGGTGGGTTTCCAGCCCATCTCTTGGTTCCTGGGCAACATTTTTGGCCTTTAATTCTGCTTATTTTGGTGCAGGTGTAGCCACAGCCTGGGATACCATTTTTGTCTTCACAGTCTCACTAGACTGGCTTATTCCTCTGGAAACCACACTTGCCTTTCGAAGGTCTCTTGCCTCTGGAACACAGCAACCCTACATGTTTTCTAGAGGCTCATCTTCCCTCCACACCGAGAGCTCTGTACTGAGACAGGATCACCTGCCGTGTCCTCTGAGAACAGCCCCGGTTCCTTTATTCTGATGTTCCTCACCGGAATCGGGGTCTTCAGCACAGACAGCTCCCAGCTCGCCAGCCTGTCCTCCCAAGACCTCTTGGCAGGCGTCAGTGACTCAAAGGCCTCTGAATTTTGTGGAAGGAAAGAAAAAGGCTACAGAGGGCCCCAGCAGCTGCCTGCAGCCACACAAACTGCCCGGCTGAAGCATCTGGGAAAGTTCACTCATCTCATGTGAGTGCTTATCTGCTCTCTGGGAAGTCAAAGGGTGGCCACAGCCACCTCCGTGGGCACCAGCATTGCTTACGGAGCCCAGGCTTCCTTGGCCGGTCTGTCAGAGCTCGAAATGGAAGTGCTGTGGTTTGGGTTGCTCTCTTGTCCACCGCACCCCCCAGCTGTGTCTGCCATCCATAAAAGCTGTTGACAAGTGTGAAGAGATGCCAGCGTGGATGGAGCCTGCAGAGCTTGCTGCTGATGGGAACACAGCGTCACCATCAGCTGCACTGTGCCCGGAGCAAGAGGCAACGCCAGTTTGTTTTCCCCAGCTTTCTCCCTGTAGTTGTGTGACATATGCCAACATGGAGTTTAGCAGTAACAACGACAAATTTACCACTTAGTCATTCTCTTGATATTTTCAAGGGAAGGAGTAAACAACTGCAGCATTGTTGCTGCTCTGTGCTTCGGGCTGTGGTTATGCAGCCCCTTTGCTCAAGCCGTGACCCAGCTGTTGCTGCGGCGAGGTTGCACACCCGCTGCTGGTGGCTGCACACCCGCTGCTGGTGGCTGCACACCCGCTGCTGGCAGTGCTGCCTTCTGCCACGTGCTGCTGCTCGGGGCAGCCCTGATGCCTGCCAGACCTGCAGTGTCCTGCTGGATAGCCACGGGCAGTTTGCTGGCTAGAATTGCTTTAAGTTACACTTTGACTAACAGTGCAGAAGTGTTTCCAGCTCTTGGGGCTGCCGGTCAGCTAGGCAGCTGGACGCAGGGCAGATCGAGGAGACAGCGATGTGCTGGAAACAATGCAGGGGGAGAAGTAATGGAAACAGAGCCCAAGCAATTTAAAACAGCGGGGTGTTGCTGTGTTTACCAAAACAAAAAGATGTGCACTTGGCCTGCTGGGAGGCCAGAGGCTTCTAATGAGTGCTGTTGGCGGAGAGGTGCCACGGGTGGCCGCAGAGCTTTCTGGAGCCGCGCTGCCCAGTGCGTCTGGTGCAGGAGGAGCAGAGCCCGAGGCCGAGGGCAGCTCCTCCCCACAGGCAGCCCTGGTGCTCCGTGGGCACTCCTGGCTCTGCCTCTGTGCCTGTGGGCAGCCCTGGGCACACGGCATCTGCCCGCTGGAGCCGCCGAACGCAGCCCAGCTGGCACCAGCATGGCCCTAACTAAGCCTGAGCAGCTCTGCTTGCCAGGTGAGGGACTTATCCCTGTAAAGGTGCAGAGGTTTTGCTTTACAGTGACTGCTGCTGGCGGGAGGAATGAGAATTTGCACCTGTTAACAGAGGCAGCGTCAGCCTGATACTGCAGTCTACAGATTGATCCTGGCTGATAGATGTGTATTAACCTCGCATCTTCCATTGAACCTCACCTGTGTACCGAGGGTGATTAATAAGCGGCAAGGCATTGCTGCACTTACTTCACAAAGTTTTAATAATTTCCTTGAGTGTCAGCGACAAGACTGCATTGAGCAGGAGCATTTCTGAATCATGCTTGCAATGTCAGTAGCCGTATCAGCCTCTGCTAGTGGAGAAAATTTAATGCATGGCCCTTTGGACGCAATGTAATTGAATGTCTGCAGCAGAACAAGGTAGACTCAGACTGTGCTTCCCCTGGAAAGGAAAGATTAAATAACCATAGCTTGCCAAGAAAGCTACTGAAATACAGAACTCAAAAGTCTGATTAAATTCGTAAAATCTGTATTTTCTCTTATTTTCTCTTTTCCCTATATATATAAAAATTAAGTCAAGATGTTATGGTTAATTTAGGTCAGCACTCAAACAC
This sequence comes from Aythya fuligula, assembly GCF_009819795.1. Lineage (NCBI taxonomy): Eukaryota > Metazoa > Chordata > Aves > Anseriformes > Anatidae > Aythya > Aythya fuligula. The sequence continues at coordinate 20,656,506 of NC_045571.1, read as the reverse complement.
ATTAGTTTAAAAATCGTTTTAACTGTTAGAAAATGAAAAAATTTCAGTTCATTCCTGAAGCTGCTAGGAAATCAGTCTATAAAAAATAATTGGTCTGCAAGTGTATGGGGAATGTCTGCTTCACAGCAGACCAGCAAAAGGGCAAGCTGCTACTCTGCTGCAAATGAGACAGATGAATGCACTTCATGTCTCTAGCACCTCGATGCACATGTTATCAGGTGAAATACGCCACCTGACAGGCGGTATCATTGTAGATACTCCTGTTTATTGCATCTTTTACAAATTTCTGAGTAATTGCTGTTTAAGTTAGGGCTTTTTGGGTATTCCAGGCCCATTGCTTGCTTGCCTTTCTATTTCAGATCTACTGCCTTATGTTACATGTAATTCACCCTGTAATTATAAAGATGCAATTAATTGTGTCTTCTTCCATTCTCTGGACAACAAATTTTCCAGGATAATAAATAAGTATTCATTTTGTATTGAAATGTTACTTTATGGTAACATATGAGGTGTTCAGCTGCTTATCTCTTAGTGAGATATCATTATGACACAGCACTATATCAACAGAGAAGATAAAGACTTTATTTCTAAACTTTGCTGCTTAAAGATTGTTCACAAGAAAAAGGTTACGCTTTCATCTCACTCAAGACATCAGTAAATTTAATTTTATTTTTGCTATGATTGCTCTCCACAGAAGTTACCATCAGTCAGGTGTCCTTTACTATGGCAGTACTGGAAACTTAGCAATATATTATGGCAGTAGATTTGTATTTATTTTCTTTTGCAGTGATTTTGACCACACGTCATCTAAGACGCCTGAAAGCAGTAGGCTTCCAAGAGGTCATAGGTATCTGGCTTCTGAAAACAAGTTTTATTTCAAGGTGTTCCAGACTAGAAACTGAAAGTGGTGATTCCTTTTAGAAAAGTCTACTGCGCTGCTTGTACAACCTGTTTTCTTGTACACGCAGAAGCAAATTCTAAGTCCTATAACAACAGAACTGTTGTGTTCAAATACCTTTCTTTAGACATTAAGTCCTATAACAACAGAACTGTTGTGTTCAAATACCTTTCTTTAGACACTGATAGAGTTGGTGCAAATATTTTTTTTAGTGAACATTATAATTACAAGGTAGTGAATAAGTGCACCAAAATCCTTCTCATCGCAAAAGGAGTAGATGCAACAAATACTTTCAACAAATATTTCGAAAAGCCAGTACTCAATGTTTAGGAGAAACCCAAGCTGAGTCTATAAATAAGAACTGAAACCTGCAGAGCCTTTTTTGATCATTGGTTTGCACCTGTACTGTACAACTTGCTAAATGCACGCCGAGCTTACAACATCGCGAGTGGGTTAAGCTGAGTGACGAGTTCTGCCATGGATATTGGTGTTGCAACTGCTTCGTCCTGCTGATGCTGCACTCAGCAGAAGTGGGGGTCCCGTGGGCTCAGGCCCCTGAAGCGTCACAGAGCCCGGCTCCTGCGAACACAAGTCCCTGGTGATGGCCGTGGGCTGCCCTGCTCCCAGCGGATGGCTCCTGGAGCAGGGGGCTCGGGAAGGTTCGGCACGCAGCAGCCCCCTTCTCGTGGGAAGTGTGTTGCCATGGTCTTGTCTGTTCAAAAGGACCAAGAGCATGAGCTGCCCATCACAGCAAGCCCGCATTGGCCGGAGGAGCTCAGCATCTGCTCCTCATGTTCGCCACACTGCATCGGAAACACCTGCCAGCAAAGCTCCTTCCTTTGTCTATTAATTCCTCTGAGAGACGAGATGCTTTTCCGTCAAAGAGCAAGTTAAGAAGGGAGAAAAAAAAGTACTGACTTTGGAAGAAGCTGAGTGCATAGCAGACCAACGAGATGTTTACTTTCATCACTGGAGTGACAGTGCAGGAGTGTTCCCTGCACCATCACACTTCTTACTCACCGCAGAGTTACAGCTCTGGGGACCAGCAGGATGGCTCCTTTCCAAGTAACTCAAGTTTTCCAGTCTTCTCAGAAAGTCTAGGCAGGAAAAAATATCAGAAGCAAGTATGGAGTAGGGGAAAACAGTTGTTTTCTTACATTTAGTAGGCAGTGAATTCATCTCTGAACAGATTTACTAGATAAGTAAGAAGTTGTTTTGTTATTTTTGGTTGTTGGGTTGTTGTTTGTTTTTAATAGCATGCAGTACCGTAAGTAAAAATGAAATTCCAACCAGGACATGTCCTAGAGATGACCATGACTAATTCTGCGAAGTCTTTGATTGTCCACATGCCTCATCTGTGCTTGTGTTCTGCAAACAGGCTCTGCTCTGGCTGCCTGTAAGCTGTCATTGTCGGTAGGCAGCGACGAGCCCTCAGAATGGCAATCACCTGCTCAGGGTCAGTAGGACACTCCTTGCCCACTTGCTGCTAGCTTTTCGTGGTGACATGGAAGCTGAAGGGAAAATATACAAACCTAAGTGATTTCTGTCAGCAATGAAAGACGACTTGTGCTCATTTGCAGTTGACAGCTTCCCAAGCAAGAGACAGATGCTTGCCTCAGTGGATTGTAATTATACACTGTGGGTTATAATTACACACTGACGGTGTTAGAATTGTTTTAATATTTGATTGGAATAACATGCGATTTTCTCAAAATGAGAAAATGTTGATTTCCTTGAGTGCCAGAATTTCACCCAAAGGATGTAATTGGTTAATGAAGGCTTGCTTCTGCCTCTGTGCCTGGAGACTTTGGTACAGTTGGCTGTATTGCTGTCTGGGGCTCCAGCTCGTGATCAGACGATCTATTTCAGGTAGCAGAACAAAGCAAATTGTCGTCGGATGTTTGTTTCATTTACTTTTGATGTTCTGTCTCACATGAAAATTGCAAATGGTTTGGAGCAGGAACTTTGGGATTTCCACTGTGGCTGCAGAGTGTGTGGCACAATGAGATGCCAGTTGCCTCTGGATTTCTAATTAGCACCTAGAAATGAACATGATTGCAGCACTAAGCTGTTTCTGTTGGTAGGGGGACGTGCTTAGGGCTCTTATTTGAGCATAGGTTCTGTGGGACTTTAGGAAGTCACAATCCCACCCTCCTGTGTTGTTTTTGCCTAGCCTGTTGGAGAATGAGATTTGCTCATCTCACTGGGACTTACAAAGCCTTCAATTACAATTTCTGAAGTTCTTTGAGACTTCTGGGGAAAAGGTGTCATTTATTACAACTTGCTATGGGCTTCCTTTAAAATGCTTTTCTGTTTGTGTCTTTAACGTGGTCTTTATCTCCTCCTTGTGTTTGGGGGATTCCCTTTCTCCCTTTTCAGGTGTAGTTTTGTGGTTTGGATGTTCCTGATTTCCCACCAGTGTCTGAGTGCCTCGATGCACCTCACTTGTATCACCCTGCTTCATTTGTGTGTCCTGGGATGAGCTGAGATCAGCCTGTGGACCACCATGTCATTACAGGGTCGCTGTGGGAGAGTTGGAGTCTGCATGAAAACAGTCCTGGTAACTGCAGGAACACAATACTAATTTGTAACATGCCTCTGGCTTTTTTTTTTTTTTAATAGGATTTCGTAATCTGCATGTGGATGACCAGATGTCAATAATCCAGTATTCTTGGATGGGTCTTATGGTATTTGCTATGGGTTGGAGATCTTTCACTAATGTCAACTCCAGGATGCTTTATTTTGCTCCAGATTTGGTCTTCAATGAGTAAGTGCAAAATAACAACAGTCTAAAGTTCTGCTTTGTCTGAGTCAGACTAGGTGAGAAACGAGAACAAGGCAAGGAAGTTGCTTTACTGTCTGCTTATGAAATGTACAGCTGAGTAATCAGGCTTTGAGAGCTGACCAAAAAAGCATAGGAGGGGCCTGCTTTTTTCCTGTAATTGCTCTGCAGTAATTTGCAGGAATAATGAGAGTTGCAGTCTCTCCTATTCCTGCTTCCCTTTCCCTCAAGTTTGCCCTCAGCTGGACTTCCACCAGGGCAGCCACAGGTGCTGGTACAGGGTGTGAAGAGCTGGGCCACACAGACCTGAGGGATTTGAGTTCCAGTTTTCAATTTGCTTGGTCAGCTAGAGAGAGCAGAAACAGAGAGAAATGTATACTGCGAGCTCCTGATGATTTCTCTCTGATGAACCATCAGCATGGAGTTGGGGAGGTTTTACTGAGACTAAGGCAGAGAAGCTTTAAAACAATAACTAAGCACAGCAGTAAGCAAAAGCACTCCTCCTCCCTGAGAGCTAAGGGCTCGGCTTCGTGTCTCTTTTGGATAGCCGAATATGGTGAATCGATGCAGTCATTCTTCAAGAAGGCAGAGGGTCAAACGAACCTTGCAAATCCAAGATAGTCATCCATTTCCAGGCACAGGAGGTCACATGGAGGTATTTTGAAAAACTTTCCTCTCCCGTGTTCAACATTTGTTCATTGCTGTCAACATTCCCCCTCTGCAGTGGGGATGTTCCAGGCGAGGCTGGGTTTCTGGGCCAGGCAGAGCTTGTCAACACCCACACATCACACAAGCAATTCTTTAATCTTCCTGCCAATGCATTGTGCATCTTGTTGTGCCAGATACCGGATGCACAAATCCAGAATGTACAGCCAATGTGTCAGGATGCGGCACCTCTCTCAGGAGTTTGGCTGGCTTCAGATCACACCCCAGGAGTTTCTCTGTATGAAGGCTCTACTCTTCTTCAGTATTAGTAAGTACTCGCATCCGTCCTGCAGCAGATCACCAGCGGCTGTACGCAGTATTGCCCTGAAAGTGTTTGGTGTTTTTCCGTGTACATACGCATGTGCTTGTGCTCCCCAAGGGATGGCATTGGATCTTTCCTCGCGGCTTCAAGCTGCGCAGAGGCAGCGAGCTGCCAAGTGTAAGGACGCCGTGCCCTAACCCGCTGCTGCCGGCCCATCCTGCCCCTGCACATTGCAGCATTTCTCCCGTGCAGCTCCTGCACGAGGTGGCTCCTCAGCCCATCTGCTGCCCCTCTGGGCACTGCTCAGCATTGGCTGCTGAGTAGGAAAATGGTGCTGCACCTCGGTCCTGTGCCTCCCTTCTGTCACAAGTGCTGAGCAAGGGTCCTTGGTTAGCAGCGGTCCCATGGCTGATCAGAGGGAGGGCAGATCTTTCCCAATAGGCCTGTGTTAACCATTTCTTCAGCTTTCCTGTTGCTTATCTTTTTCTCTGTGCTTTCTGGGCAACTCTTACTGTTTCCTCTCCTTGTTCCATCCAGTTCCAGTGGATGGCCTGAAGAACCAGAAGCTCTTTGATGAACTTCGAATGAATTACATTAAGGAGCTTGACCGGATCATCGCTTGCAAGAGGAAGAACCCTACCTCCTGCTCTCGGCGATTTTACCAGCTCACCAAGGTCCTGGACTCCGTGCATCCTGTAAGAGAGAACAGTGAGATGTCTGCCTGTACACAGTCCAAAGTTACTAGATTTATTTGGGACATAGGAATTTGGGATCATAGCGAAGAGGGAATCTTGCTGATGCAGGAACGTTGGGAAATGGTGGTACAGCTCTCGTAGACATGAACACTGTGCTCGCGATGTCTTACCTGTCATTGTTTCTTTAGTTTCTTTTGTTGTTATTTTTGTTCTGCTCCTCTCCCTCAGTGTTTTCACACACAGCCCTGGCTGTGTCCATGTGCTTCTGTTGTTAAAAAGGAGACAAGTGGGCAGGAGACGGTGCAGATTCTGCCCACTGTCATGTCCCTGGAGCTGCTGAACAGGAAATGAGAGCATCAGCATGTGGGACCCAGGTGATATTTCAGTGAAGAAAGAGAGGAGTGAAATAATCTATGCTAAGACAAGCTTACTTATTACAGGTGCACCTTGCAAGTTTTCAAACTAGAAGCAGATTAGGTGCACGTAGGTTGTCAAAGCACTTGTGATGTGGTTTGCTTTGCAACTGTTAACACATTTGCAGGACAGTATTACAATATACTCCTAGATTAGGCGACAGAGGAAAGAGGGCACCTAAGTGCTCAGGGAGTGAAAGGTGACAGTTAGCTGTGTCTGTCACTCCCTGCAATAGTCACCCTTGTGCATGGGTCCTTGACCTTTCTTTTTTTAGCAATGAAGAGCTCTTTGTAGACAATTATTTTCCAATGATAGTCTAGCAAAACAGTCCTAAATCACAGTGCCCCTCCATGAATCTACTCTACTTTCAGAGTTAATTATAATAAAAAATCAAAAAATCACTATTTGTGACTGAGAACTTAGGTCCTCTGTCCTTGCCAGCCCTCTGCCCATGTAGTTAGATGTCTAATACTTGCTGCCTGGTAACTGCCAGCAGGGCAGTGACATCCAGAGAGCAAACCAGGTCCAGCCCAGGTATGTTGTGTCTGCTGCCGTGTGCTCAGCACCTTCCCAGAGAAATCACTGAACAGGGGCTTTTTGCTTAACAGATTTTATTTCTTTCCTAGATTGCCAAGGATCTGCATCAGTTTACATTTGACCTTTTAATTAAGGCACATATGGTGAGCGTGGACTACCCCGAAATGATGGCCGAGATCATCTCTGTGCAGGTTCCAAAGATCCTGTCTGGAAAAGTCAAACCTATCTACTTCCACGCGGAGTGATCTTCCAGCGGGGACCTCCCACTTCTGCCACCCCCATTTCAGCCATCTCCTGCCTATTGTTTCTGCACTACTGTACTGCAGTGCCTTGGGGAATCCCCTCTAAAGACGGTGTGCTGAGAAGACAGACAGTAGCAACTATCTGCTGGGATTCCTTAGATTTCTATTTTTCCTGTGGTACCTCTGAACTGAACTACCTGCCACGGCTTCTGCCTAGGTTTGGCTGGCTTGGTCTGCTGGGACACGTGGCGTGTGGCCTGGTGTCCCTGGCACGGTGTCTGCACTCTCTCCTTCAGCTTTTCCGCAGTGACTTCTGGTGGCCCATGGCCACGGGAGACTGGGAGAAATGCCACCAGTAGGTTGTTTTTGTTTCGTGTATTATTTTTTTTTGTTGTGTTGTTTTTCTTTTTTTCCCCCCTGTAAAACAAAACAAAGTGAGAAGCAGGTCGAACCTATATGTTTGGGCACGGGATATTTTACTGGCCTCCCTTGGGACATTCTTTTTGTGTTATGGTGCTGGGAAGCAGATGAGTTAAAGTGTTGCAGTAGAGAAATGGAGTTAGAGGAAAGAGATGAATTAGCAACCTGTTGAATTTACAGACCCTGCCTCGGAGTCGGAGGGTGCCCTACCCTCATACAGGGGCTGCCGATGGCACACCACTGCAGGGGCTGCTGGTGGCTACTGCTTTCCACCTGGGATATTTTTCCTGAGGCAAACTGGATGTCCGTGTGCCCAGTGGACCCCTGGGCGCTCAGCAGTCACGTTCGGGTCGCGGACAGCTGCTGCCCCACAGGCACAGCTCTACCCCTCCTTCACAAGTGCCTGACGCCTCTTGGACCTCAGCCTCTGCCCTCCTGCCGCCGGGCACTGCCAGTCCCACCTGCCTCTGCCCTGCACCAGCTCCGTTCACGCCGGGTGTTCGAGGCCCAAGTGTTTCAGCTACACTACTTATTTTCCATTTGTCCAAACTCTTCTTTCTGACGCCAGCAGACCCACGTCCCAGGAGGGGAGCAGCCAGGACTGTCTCTGCAGGATCTGTGGCCTGTAATTGACCCTATCCCGTGGGAGATGGTCACGGCAACAGGCATGGTATTTCCATGGCGCTTCAGGGAAGCATAAAGAAAATGCTTAAGAGAGCTTCTCTCTTCTTAGAGGTGTGCGTGGCTCCTGCTGCTGTGGTAGCTGACTGCAGGCACCTCCTGTGTGCACCATCACGCCTCCGCGTCGTGCCTGGGCCGATGCAATGCGGGACGCAGCACGGCCTGTGCAGGTGGATAAACACACCCTAGAGAACCTGGGCATTCAGTGCAAAACCAGACAAATTCAAAGGTTAATAGATCTGCAGTTGCCGATGGCTCCCAGTGGTCAGGAATATTTGAGGAAAGGAGGCTTGGTTTCTCAGACATAGATGCTGGCTTGACTCCATTTTATACCTCACATTCGCAAGAAAGTGCAGGCCCACCAGCCCACATCCAGATTTGCATTTTTGGCAGGCTCCACTTCTCACAAAGCAGTGAAACCTTCCCTCCCCTTGGTATTTTGGTTCTCCCCTTCCCCGCGTTGGTGAGCCCACCAAAGCTGTGTTACCAGCCCTGGCCGGTGAGTCGGGGCGGGCTCTGGCAGGGCTGGCCTGGACTGCCTGCAGGCGTCCTCACAGGGACACAGATCAGCAGCAAATGAGGCCTTTGCCTGTGGTTTTGCTAACAGGCAGCGATTTCACCTCTGGGAGACTTGGTGCCCCCGAGCAGCGTGCTGTTGTGGTCTCCCAGCACAAACATGCAGAAAGGGCACGTTAAGTTTGGGAGTTTGGAGAGGTGAGCCTCCTTACAAATCACATTATTCCCCCTGCGCAATGCCAATGAGTCGTGTTTGTCAGACGTCTTTACAGAGAAGAAAGTTAGGTTTGGGATGGTTGATGCCATGTACATCTCCTGACGCTGCCGTGCAGCAGACAGTGCTAATTCTGCTCCTGGACCTTTCACGAGCTGAGCATAACCATCAGCTCTGCCGGCAAACACCTTTGTGGTGCGTCTGGGTTCTCTGCAGACTCTCAGTAAGAACAAGCCTTTAATTTTACTGATATTCCTCAGTCGTGCTATATGGGGTTTTCCTTAAGGGAAGGGGTGCGGAAAAACAAAAATACTGAACGGAGGGTCTCTCTTTACAGTTATTTGTACTGAGATTTCCTCTCCTGGTATCTATGGCTCTGATTGAGCTGTTCCTCCCGAGAGCCCTTCTTGCAGGTGGCATCAGAAGCCACAGATGACTTTCTTGAGCATCAGCCAACAGGCACAGATTCCCAATAGCTTCTTCTGTTTAGAGGGTTGTGGCTGCAAGCATCTTAAGTGTTGGTATGGTCTATTAATATTTGCAAATGAATCAATTAAATGCCCTGCTGGTGTATTCCTCCATTCTTGAACATTTTCTGGCTATTAGCAGAGGAGTACAATGAGTAACTGGCTTGAAAATGCCCTGATCTCTGTCATCAACAGGAGGATGCTTATGGTCAGTTTAAATGGCTTCTCTGGAGAGCTTGATACGTTGCAGGAGCTCATGTCAGTGAGGTTTTCAGTAGTTAATGAGTGTGAAGGTAGCCTGCTGGTTACTTTTCTGCTGGGAGGCTGGGAAGAAATTGGATATAATAGGGATTTGCATACACTGATTTCCCGGTGGATGCACAGTGTGAATGAAAAATGATCTAGAAGGAGGATACTACCTGTGTATATCTGCCTGCATCTGGCAGATGCCTGCAGCCTGTGCGTATGATGCCTCTCCAGCCAGGTGTGCTTTAAGAAGGAAGCATGTGCTCCCTTGCAGTCCCACCTGTCCGATGGTGTAGGTGCGCAGTTGGGTTGCCTTGTCCACAAACACCCCACAGCTCCTGTGCATTAGGCTGATGTTCTGTAGCTCTTTGATTTCAAAGTCAATTTCTGCAACTTTTTTTTTTTTTTTTTTTTTCCAAAAGTCAGCTTTTTATGATACTCTCGGAGGAATCACTGGAGGGTTTGGGAGCCAGGATCAGTAGCACCCAAGTGTGTATTTGCTGGGGGGAGGCTAACACTGTTTCTTTGTTTATTTCTATCAGCTGCTGCAGGAACTGGAAAAAAAAAAAGAGGCTTAAGAAATACCAAAGTCCAGATCCTGACATATATCTTTGTACTTTGTGTTTTCTTTTGTGTTTTCTTGTCTACTTTTGCTTTAATAAAGCGAAGAGAATCTCACCATCATCACAATCCTGTCACGGTGTCCCTGAGGTCCCCGGGGAGCAGCCGGGGAGCAGACCCCCTCCAGGGCCCGCAGCCCCGTGGGGGGCACAGCCCGCGTTGTCCCGGCACTATGGGGGCTCTTGTGCTGGTGTAAGCTTGGTCGCTGCTCAGACCATCGGCTCCCCTCGAAGGCAGCAGGTGGGGGACAAGGAACATGCTGCTGTTGGCCTGGCAGGAGCATTATGGTATGGGAAGCTCAATGAGACAACGGGTGCAAATGGAGCTGGGGTGGAGGGGCTGTGTGACATCTTCTGGAGAGCTTGGCACCACCTTAACTTGCTCCCAGAGAAGCCAAGAGGAGCCCTCTGCTTGGCTTCAGAAAAAATGAAGTTAAGCCAGAGCAACGAGCATCCTGCACTGTGCACAAGCAGGTAAACACCAAGTGGATTGGCCCTGGGGAGGCAGGTGAGGGCGCTTATCACCTCTACCACGGTGTAATGGAGTCCCACTTCGTTGCAGTGTGTGCAGAGCTAGCCAGGTCACTGCCACATCCCGCAGGGTGCCCGGGGTGGTGCCAGGGAGGCTGGGAAGAGCTGGGCTCCCTGCAGCCATCTAACCCAGGGCTCTTTCTGCAGCCCCCAGGTACGGGCAGCTGTCGCTCCAGGTACTGATCCCTCTGCCAAGATGTTTCAATAAAACAACAAAAGTTAAATGTATATATATATGTTTATATATATATAGAGAGAGGCATGCCCCAATTTATATTGCTAAAAATATATATTTAATGTTCTTCTGTAAGAAGGTTTCTTTCCTGATTGCACACTGAGGGTAACTAAGTACTCATCAGGAGGTGAGTCTGTGTGCCAGTACTAATGGGAGCTTTTGATTTCAACTTTTTTTTTTGGTTACGTACTGCCCAGTTGTCAAGGGTCTGTCCTTGCATGACGTGAAAGGAGCGTGCGCTGGCATGGTCTGGTGTCAGTGTCTGCATCTGCAGCTTTCCTTTAACTGCCTGGTTAGACAGGGGTAGTGTTTGCACTTGAGGGACAACAGAGCATCCTTTATTTCTGCCCTCTCCAACTGCACAAAGTGTCCTTGCACTTTAGGGCAGAATCCTGGAATTACAAAGTGGTAGCTGCTTCCTAACTGATGTTTCAAAGTAGATTTTTTAGAGGCACAGAAATACTTTATTGTACCACAAGGACCGGCAAATTTTCTCTCTGCACCTTCGCGTGCTGGTGCCTGCTGGCCAGCCGTGCAGGAGCTGGTGATGCAGGAGGCACGGCGCGGCCACGGCCGGTGCCCCCGGCGAGTGCCTGGCACCAGGGGCAGCACAGCTGGGAGGCGGCCGCCAGCGCCCCGGGCACGAGCTGGCCATCAAGCCATGGGTTTCCAGAAGAAAAGGCTCAGACTGCAACCTTCCCACACCTCTGTATTCTCGCTCACCGGGGCTGTAGTCACTGCTTTGAGGAAGCAAGGAGGGACTTTTGTTCATTCCCATTTAAAATGGCAGGGGAACCTGCCTTTGTGATTCAAAAAGCAAATATCTGCACCACACATAAAACCACAGCAAATTTATAATAAGCTGCTCTCTGTGCCAGGTATTTTGTGTTCTGTGGCAATTTAATGCTGTTTTTATTTGTTAACGTCTCTGTAATAAAAAGAGTTCTCTATATTGATATATTTTATTTTCTTTGTAATAAGCCAAAAAGCTCATTGCTGGTGCCTTTTTGCCTGGGGAGGACTCCCAACCCACAGCTATATTCATGAAAGTAACAAAGCATAATGTAATGTATTTGCAATTGCTTGTTTCACCATAGCTAAGTAAAGTCATGAAGCAAACACCACAGGATTACCAAAAGAAAAGGAACAAGCAGCCTACAGATTGGGCAGAAAGAATTTCAGGTATAATAATGCGGTTATTTCTCCTGCCTGTTTCCAAGCGAGTGATTCCAAGGTGAGGGCCGACCTTTTGGCTTGCCACACTCAGTATCGAAAAGCCTTTGCCCTGTCTCTGTGGGACCTTTTTGCTGCATTGTCAACCTTTGTCCTCTGCACGATTTGCAATTTTGTTGAAGCATACACACATCATTTTACGAGGGTTGCAACTTTACTGTGGTTGCAACATTGCGGTCTTTTCCAGTCACTGTTCAAAAATGGACATATTTTGCCTAAATTAATAGCATCTGAGGCGAAATTCTGCTTCTAGAGAAAGACATCGGTTGGCTTGTTGCCACTGTTCCTTTTTTTGTTGTTGCTGTTCTTTATCGGAGCTACGATCTGGCCTTAAATACACAGAACAAGGAAGATGGAGACCTGCCATTTCACGGTGCCGTCGAGGCTGGAAGCAGGTGACAGCCCCCTGCCGGGAGGCAGCTCGGAAAGCAGAGCGCTGGCCTGACCGACATCCCTGCTTGTAACAAACCAAAAACGGGAGCCCGGCCGGCACCCAGGATAAAGACAAAGCCAGTTATACTACACTAGGGGAAATCAAACTATTTAGTTTTTGACTATTAGTCCATGCTTGGGTCCCGTGCGAGCGCTCGGCCCGTGCTGTGCCATGGGGCAGACCTTCATGCTTGGTGTTTGGCTCTTTTGTAATCCTAAAATCTGTTGTTCTAAGTACAATAAAAAGCAGAATCTTGTTTGTTGGAAAACTGCTGTATGCGTGTATTTGGCTTTTATTTCAGTTATGTGCATGAAAAAAATGTTATTCAGTGTGACAAATAATAGATATTGAAGAAGCCAGGAATAATTGGGTCATTTTTAAATGGATGAGGCTGTATGTTGGGTTATTCGTAGGCTATTTTTCACAGTCGGATTTTCGCTATTAATTACGTGTCTGAACTGTTAATTCATTTACCCATCTACTGACTAATTCTTTCATATATGCCTCTTTGGGTCTTTTAAAATTGGATATCATTTGATTATTGTGTTTCTTGAAGCAAGGAGCTAATAAAGGCCAGTGTCCTCCTCCTTTCGTTGTTGTTTTCGGTATCTTTATGAGCAATTGTAAATCCATTCTGCTGTAACTTCATTATAAAATTGACCTGTGCTCTCCAAGTAATAAAATAGACTGCTTATCAGCCCACTTTTTAATTCAAAGCACAGATGTGAGTATTGCACAAGGTCAAGATTTGTTCACTGTGAGACAAACTGAGGAGCTTAGAAAAAAAATAATACCTCATCAGTTCACAAATAGCTGGAAATGTCTAGTGTATAATTGCACAGCAGTGGTACATGTACCAATACCTCACGAACTGAAAGCAAAATGTACTTACCATAGAAAAAACCTTGTCCATGTGCAGTAGTACCATGTGTAGTCATCTGCTGAGAATCCAGTCCCGTCCCTTTATCTGAGTCACAGCTGTAAATGACCGTGTTACTTTCCAAGTTCATCCTTAATTGACACTGAAAAAACCAACACAGTTCTCAGGCTGTGTTGCCCTTGCAGATACGCGACAACATCTTTGAGTCCCAGTGTACCCCACCAAGTTCTTACGTGGCCACCAGCGTCCCCTGGGACATTCAGGCACCACGTGCGGTGGCTGACCCCGTCCTGCCCGTGCCGCACATCTCCTGGGCTCTGGCTCCTAATAGGCTCCAGCCTCCTGGGGCTGTCACAGCATTTGTCTGCTAGGACAGTAGGGAATTACTCTGAGTAGCTGCAAAGGATTGGATCTTGTCAAAAGGGCAGATTTACATTATCTGAACCAGTTTTGCTTGGTTTTGTTCCAGCCATTTCCACTGCACATTTATTTCCCTTGCACATCTGTCCATCATGACTTCCATCATGACCTACAAATCACACCTGAATTGCTGTTGCCTCAAGGTAGTTCCTAACCCCGTGTGAGGAATGCAGTTTCCCTGGTGGCCGCAGAGCAGGAGAACCCTGCCTTGCTGGCACGGCGGCAGTGCCCGTGCTGGGACGTGTGCCTGGAGGACTCCGGAGCGGAGCAGCCCGTGTCCTTTACTCTGGGGCACACAGAGACCCCCAAACACAGCGCTGTTACCAGGAGGAAGACAAAAGCAATTATGGTGTACAGATCCAGAATGAGTTCAGCCAACATCTTCCTTTTTATCTCCTTACTCTTCGCTAAAAAGAAAGCAAGCCCAAGTAAGATACAGTTAGTGAATATGTTTGGCAAGGACAACTTCTGATTTTGATACTCGTAGAATTGGTGAGCACTCTGCCCTGGCTCTGAATCCAGAGCACAGGGGCTCCAAATAAAGCTGCTAGCCTCATTTTTATTCTGTCCTTTGGACAGTCCCTGTGGTTCCCTGCAGACACACAGGCACATCCTAGCACGTGTGGGCTCGGCAGGCTGCGTGCCAGCAGGGCCCTGCTGCTGCGGGGTGGGTCGGGGCAGGAGGAGCCGAGGCAGGAACCAGGCTTAGCTGGAAACACCTCATGTCAGCCAGCCCTGAAGTGGCTCCATGCGTTAGAGCACTTTGCTTGCATTTGTATCAGAACAGGCAGCGGGGAATTTGTAAATCAGAAAAATTGTTCCATTTCATAACGTGATAATGACTTGTTTTAAACACTGACTTCTACAGTGGTTTGCCTCCCCAGGGGCTGCGGAGCCCTGCGCACACAGACACAGCTGCATTGGCAATGATTTCCCTGCGTGCCTTCCAGCTCTATCCGGATTTTGGACTGCACTCACCCTCTTAAAGCTGCCTTGCAGCGCAGGGCCGGTCCTTTCAGCAGGCGTGGGTGCACCTCCGTTAGCAGCAGCGTCCACCTCCATGCCTGGAGCTCACCACGGTTACTGCTCCCAGGTGGAGACCAGCAGAAGGACCCCGTGCTACAAGTGCCTGCTGGCTGCTGAACCAGCCAACTGCAGACCACAGCCCCAGGACGGCCCAGAGACTGAGGCTGTTTGTACAAATGCTCATAGCAAAGGACTCCCAGCTGTGAAAGCTGAGTGGGGTCTTGTGCCCGGCACAGCAGGGGCTGGCCACAAGCTAGATTATTATAAGTGTTCTTTATCTGTGGCTAAGTTTCTCCACCTTTCATTAAGATTTCACATCTCCCTCCAGGCCAGGCTAATTATAAGTCCAGTCTTCACCTGGAGCCCAGGGAAGCGCTTTGTGCCCACTGTTCCCAGTGGCTGCCAGCAGCATCTTGGTGCTCTGCCCTCCTCCAGCCCCTCGGGACACCCAGGGCACGGAGGTGATGCCCCCGCAGCACCCAGCCCCAGCCCTGCGGGCGCACGGCTGAGGGCACCCAGGGTGGATCCCACAGGAGAGCAGGGCTGCGGCAACGTGTGGCTGTGCCAAGTACTCGGCTGGTCTAGTTAAAGACTGGTTCCTTCTTTTTTAATATGTGCTTACATATGAGCTTCCCACAGAAATCCTCCTTACGAGCAGGAAAGCAGCCCGCAGGCTGCGGTGGGGTCAGGCTGACCGCGCGGTCCGGGCATGAGGAACGCCACCAGCGCTGGGCTCCTCCTTACCCAAACCCGCTGGGCGGTGACGGCCCCTCGGGAAGGCTGCGGGGCCAAGGCACCAGCTCCCCCCGAGCCCCGTGGGTGGCAGCCTCTTCGGTGGGACGCTGGGCGGGCAGAGGCCATGAAAAAACTTCTTGCACACATTTCTGAAAATACAGGGAAAATAAAGAATGCCACAGCTTTTACCGCTTCAAAGCATCTCCTGATTTTTCAGTCCAATCGCAGGATATTTTTCGGTGGACTTACTCTTGATTTATGTCAAGTTGGTGGTGGTTGCCAAGAAAACGTCTGTGTAGAAAGCTGCTCCTAAATCACAGCATTCAGCTGATTAATTGTGCAGCAAGTTTGACCAGAGCCAGTTATGTGGCTCTAAGCTAAGACTCTGGTCTTGCAGGAAGCCGTGCGTGGGCGGGCTCCTGCGCCTGCATGGGTCTCTGCGCGGCGCATACATTTCAGCTGTCAGTGCTCCACTAAGTACATTTCAGTACATTTCAGTTCTAAATTTATCATATAGATGTGTCTACTGAAGTGCCCTTAACCTCTCCGAATTCTTCCTCTGGGAAGTCCTAGCGGAGGCCCGGCCCCAGACTTGGAACCTTTGTCCTGTTACATGCTTTCTCCATATAAAAGCCTATGGGCTTTTACTTAATGCTGGAAAATATTTTTCTTGCTCAGATTAGGTCAAAACATTTTCCTTAAGGAAGCAAAACACTGCATCTGTGGGCTGGGACACCAAAACTGTTGTGATAGTGCTTCAGTGCTCAGCCTAATCTGTAATCATTTAATCCCAGAGCTAACACAAAAAGGCAACAGCTGCTCTCCCTGAAACAGCATGGCTTTGTGGCACCCGTCCCTGGAAAAATGACGGCCCCAGATGCTGATTTTTCAGACTGCAAAGAGAAACAAGGCACTAGGAAGGACAGCAACCCCCGAGCTGCCACTAGTCCTCATGCCCCCGGGTGCCAGGAGCCCCCATCCCCGGTGTGCCCGCCGGGTGCTGAGCACTCCTAAATCTGGGTTTGA
Source organism: Aythya fuligula (assembly GCF_009819795.1). NCBI lineage: Eukaryota > Metazoa > Chordata > Aves > Anseriformes > Anatidae > Aythya > Aythya fuligula. The sequence continues at coordinate 20,640,288 of NC_045571.1, read as the reverse complement.
GCAGCGCCTTCCCAAAGGGCGGTGGCGCCCCGAGCACCCCAGACACTGGCACCGCACTGAGGTGCAGGCGAGGCTGGGAGAGCTGAGGAATCGTTCTCTGCAGTGCTCCCAGTGCTGCGTGCTGTATTAATTTGGTCAGGACTGTGGGCTCCTGCCAGTTTATGTTCTTAGGATTAGTCTTCCCAGCCAAAGAGGAGGGGGAAAACTAAGAGGGAGCGAAGGAAGCACTTCATGTTGCATGCCATGAACCTCACGCACCAACTCGGGGAGGAAAACGTGTGCTGCAGGCAGAGCTCACCCACCACCGGCACGCTGCGGCGCTCAGCAGCGAACAAATCAGCATGCACTCGGTGTTCCCTGCTAGGGGAACGATTTTCTTCTTCGTTAATAGGAAAAAGGCTGACTGTCAAAACACCCAGAGCTCTACTAAATCCTGCTGGGAGGAGGATGTGCTGGGGCTGCCCTCCTGCGCCCCGCGCTGTGGTGCTGAGCGCGGATGGGGCAGGCAGGACCGGGCTCCCCGGAGCCGGTGCCCGGCCGGGTGTCACGGGGTGCAAACTGGGCGCTCGGTCTGGGGACAAGGGGTCTCTCGGAGTGACCTCCTGGCACACTGGGACACAAAGACGATGGGGACAGAGGTGAGCTGTGAAGCTATGGGGCATGGCTGTAGAGTCCAGCAGCCTCAAACGTGGGCTGGAATGGCACAAAATAATTGCAGGAAAGATACCGAGAATAACAAAACAATAAGGAGCCTGAAAAAGTGTCAAGGGTTGTTGCTGAAGAAGCGTTGCTGTTGGTTTACGGCATTTAATTAGGGCCACAGGTTGAAATGCAGGTCAGCATGCTCGCTGCTATTCAGCTGAAGCCCATCACGGACACAAGAGCTGAATTTACTCATCCTAAATGGCCAGAGCAGGAATCGCTGAGGAAAGCCAGAGGCAGGGCTTACAGGAGGAAAAGCCACCGGGGGTGCTGAGCCCAGGCAGGGCCTGGGGCTGAGGCAGAGCCCCCCCACGCTCAGTGCCAGGGGCAGAGCAGAGCAGGGGGTGGCACAGGGCAGGGGGGCACACCAGGCGCCCGCCGTGCTGCAGGGATTCTGCTGCCGAGCGGCTGAGCCCCTCGGCCACGAGCTTGCCCCTGGGGACCAACCCCTGCAGGTGAGGTGTGTGGAGGGCCCTCGGCTCCCCAGCGCCTCTCTGGGCATCGCTGCCTCGATGCCTGGCAGTAAATGGCTGCTGAAGTAGGAAATCCCACGGCGAGGTTGTGGCTCTGCTCCATGAGGGAAGCGCTCCCATCCCTCCCTGCACACCCGTCGTGCCCTGCCCTGAGCTGAGACGCCTCTCACGGCAAAAAATCCACGGTTTCAGGATACAGCTATTTAGGGGAAATGGTCCAGTGAGCAACCTGGACTCGAAAGAGCTGAACGATTCAAAAATGCTTTTGGCATTTATTTGAAAACAAAACCAACAAAATACCAAAAAACCCCTGTGGGCTCAGCAGGAATTTTGTGGTTGAAGGAGGCCTGCCCTGCAGCAAGCTGCCGGGGGATCTGAGCCAGCCCCGCTCGCTAATTGCCGTGCAGCAGCACTGGCACAGGGGCTAAGGACAGGAGCAGGGGCTGAGGGGCCCGGCGGGGTCGTCGTGCCCAGCCCTGGAGCCTGCGGGCAGCCACAGGACGAGTGACCACGCACCCGCATGGGGCGGCCGCTGGCACCCACAGCACAGATGACGGAGACCCAGCAGGGGGTTGTGGTTGTCGCTATTTTGGGGGTGCAGTTCAGCCCCCGGCACTCCCCCAGCCCCGTACAGGTGGTTCGCGGCGAGGAGAGGAGCTCCCCACGGTGGGGTCTGCTCCCGAGCACCGCCCGCAGAGCCCTGCGCTCGGGCAGCGCAGGCAGCGTGGATGAGCGAACTCCGTGGAGAAAGGCAGGTACTGCTACATTGGGAGAAAACAAAAGCCAGCAGGAGAAGAGCCTGTGAAGCTCTTGAGGCACAGGGGTCACAGTTCAGGTTCAGCCCAGAGCGTGCGTTCTCCTGCACGCAATTAGAAGCCTGAATCACTCGGAGAAGCTGACCCCAGAAAGCAAATCACATCAATTAGCTGCAGGAAGAGGACTGTCAGGGACAGAACTTTCTTTTCCAAGCGCAGTACTGCAGACAGAACCCCTCCAGCAGCTGAGGCAAGCGAGCAGCCGTGCAGCGCCCACCCTGGGCTCACCTGCCCTGCCAGGGGCACGCTGCCCTGGGGACAAAGCTGCTCATCCCCACGGGGACCTGCAAGGGGCCACGGAACCACACGGCCAGGCAGGCACCAGAGGCTGGCACGAGGGAGCAGGGCTCCAGGCAGCGCTGGAGCAATGGGCCAGGCGGTGCAGGACTCGTCTCAGCGGGAGTTTCTCCCATGAGAAGCAGCAGAAACCTGGCTCTGGGGACTTGGCGATGCCGCAGCAGGCAGGCAGGGAGCAGGACCTCCTCGCTCCCACGGAGGCACGGCTGAGCCTCCCTGCAGCCCCTGTGTGCAGGGACAGATCCTGCACCACCACCGGGATGGGTGAGCCTGATCCGCACAGCAGCTGAGTGCTGGCAGCTTGTGCAACCTTTAGGCATTGTTTGAAGACGAAATAAAGCACACTTGGACTTTTTTTATTTTAACTTCATGGAAACTTTATGAACACTAAGTAATCTATGCTTTTACATGACACAGTGGCTCTGAGGGCTGACGTCCCGGGGCTGCCGCTCCTCGCAGCGCATCCCCATGCTCCTGGCTGCCCCGAGGCCGTGTCCCTCGCCCACCCGGCGGCACAGCAGCGGCACAGCAGCGTGTCCCCAGTGCTCAGCTGTGCTAACAGAGGAGAAAAAGGCCGGCACAGACACATGCGACAAACAAATTTAAAAGGACACCACGAAATAAGTTTTTAATAAGCTGCTTCCTTCCATTGTTTACAATGTCAGGCTTCAAAACCAGACCCCCTCCGGCTTTGTTTCTTCTGACTCAAACGTAAGCCCACAGGCATCTGCGCCGGGGAGCAAACACGAGGCTGGCTTTGTTCGGGAGCAGCAAGCAGCACCACGGGGCAGGGGCAGGACGTTGAGCAGCCACCACTGCCAACAGCACCAGCAGCTTGGAGCTGCTGAGCTTTAGGTGCCGTACGGAGGGTGCCATGCATCAGCCCTCCCTGCTCCTTTGGTGGAAGCCCCGGTGCCCGGCTCTCCTGAAAACGTACCGCTGCGAAGGGTCCTTGAGGTACACCTCTCACGTCAGAAGGCGTTTTTGGAAACGGGGGCCTTCTCTGGAGGAGCCACCGGTGTGACATGCTGAGTGATGAGGTCCCGTTCCCAAAGAGCGCTCCTGCAGCAGGAGACTCGGGGCGGGCAGGCGGCTGGGTTCTGGTGGGAACGGCTCCACAGCTACTGCAGCAACCCTGGGCTCGGTCAGAGCACCCCCCCTTCCCACCTTTAAACTCGCTGCTTTGCAGCTCCATCGCTGTTCTGTTACCTGACCCTGACAACACAACGTGCTCTGCTTCGATGCTGCTTGCAGCCCCGTCCGCTCACGAGAGGGTGCAGCAGAGAGGACCCGACTCACCTCGGCTTTGAGAAGCCCTGAGATGCTGGTGTACGTCATGCAGCCTAGGTGGTGATAGTACATTTTTAAAAGCCACTGCCACATGCCACTGTTCAGAGCACGAGCACAGGAGCGAGCAGCTGGGGCACAGCCGAAGCCCGAGGGAGCGGGAGCACCATTGAGACGGGCCTGGAGTGTCCAGGGAGCGCCAGAATTACATTCAGGAGCAAAGCAGCTGGGTGCCAGTGCACACAGAGGCAAGCACCAGGAGCCAGCACGGGAAGGACTGCTGCAGCACCCCCCGGCAAACCCGCACCGGGTTCAAGGGGTTGGAGCACCTGGCAAGCAGCTGGCGGGGAATGTTTGGCCACTGTTTTGGGAATGCTCCCAGCACCCACAAAAAAAAAAACAACACTGAAAACAGGGAAGCTGCCTTGGGGCTGCTCACAGAAAGCGGGGAAGCGCTCACAGCCTATCTACAGGTAAACACTACGGCGCAGGAACCGAGCCCTGCTGCTGACTGGAACCACACAGAAGCCTCTACACAGGTACCAGGAGCGGGCCTGGCCTGGAGAAACACGTCCCCTCCAGACCAAAGGGCATCGTCACAATACTGCTGCTGAGGAAGAGAGAACGGAAATCTCTTGGGTTGGAAATTAATGTAACAAGCAAATAGGAAACTGGGTCCCTCTTAGGAAAATGCTGGGCTTTGAGCCACATTCCGTGAGTTTCGGTCCCTCACCACCTCCTGGCCCAGCAGGGTAACCACGGGGCAGAGGCTCCTCGGGAAGCAGCTCTGGGGGGAGCTGGGACAGGAGGAGCAGGGCCGTGCGTCTCCTGCCGCCCCCAGACACGCTGGTGGGAGGCTGCCCCCGAAAACCCCATGCTGGCTGCCCTGCCCTGCCCTGCCCTGCCCTGCCCTGCCTGCCAGGGGCGTGCTGATGGCCAGCCACGGCACCAGGCTTCCCACAGAGCAGAGCACAATGGCCCCTGGTCCCCGTCCTGCCTGCCTTAGCACCAGTGGTGTTTCCAGTCATACACACCGCCCTCCTACACACAGGGGAACACACTACAGCTTGCTGAGCGAGGAAATCGTAGCATATGGGAAGGAGCTTCTCACGGCAAGGCGGCAACACAGCTTCCAGTCATTCTTCCTGTGCGTCCAAGCACTGGGAATCAGCCCCTCGTGCTTCGACTGTGACATCTGTCCAAGTCTCCACCCTTGCCAAGTCACATTTCCCAAAAACAAGCAGGGAAACACGGCTCCTATCCTCTGCTGTCCCCTCCGCAGCCCGTCGGACGGCCCCTGCTCAGTGCTGCCCTTGTCGCTGCTCAGCCAGCACTGCAAACGTGCCTGGTCCCCTGCAGAGGCCCCCCCGAGATCCTTCACAGCCTGTGCGGAGAGGGATGGCAGAAGGACTGGGAATGGTTCAGAACAAACATGTAGGTAGGGTCTTCTCTCCATTTTTATCTCCCTCTCTTCTAATTTCTTGAGCCACTTCTGAGAGTGCGCTCTGAAATTATCGTCCGGTAAGATAGCTGCTCTCCAGGTCATCTGAACTGGAAAAGTCTGAGCTGTGCCACGTCCATTTCACAATCACAGAAAGTCTTCTGGGTCTAGCTGGGCTGAGATGGTCACCAAGTCTGAAAGAAGAAAACAAGCAGGGTAGCATGCAGCAGAGTCAGTTCGTCAGTGATGGCAAAACCACAGCCAGCACAAACCCAGATTCTGGCACCACCGTTGCCACAGTCCTCGCATTTACCCTGGCTACCGCAGCGAGAAGGCCTGGGAAGGGCAGGGGAAGGGCTGGTTTGCTCCCCCCTGCCAGAGCACCACCCTGAGTCAGCGTCCTCCCCTCTGCACGGCTCCCTCCAGAAGGGACATTTCTCGGGGGCTCTTCTCCGAGATCCCCACTGCCTCTGCTGGAATCCCAGCGCCCGCTCTGTCGAGCTGAGGCTCAATGTGTGCTTTGTCTGACTGCTGTCAGGAACACGTACCTTTAGTCTCAGCTCTCGTCACCTGGGATCCTGCCTTGTGGTGATGAAGAACTACGCAACAAAGTGGAAGAAAACAGAAAAAAATAATGTAAAAAAGCAAGTCTAAACTCAGACCTACAAAGCTAAACTGAGGGATGGGTAGCAGTCAGGTCAATGATATTCTTCAAGTGAAGAAATCACCACTGACACTAGGAGACAACTTCTAGCAGCTTTTCAAAGACTTCTATGCAAACCTACTTGCACTGTTGGCAGATGGTGATCTTTAAGAGCAGGAAACTGAAGACTATTTGCGCAGGTATTTTCTAAATAGAATCTGCTGCCACAAACCACAGGGCCTGCAATTCAAACCCCGCCATCCCAGCCAAGCCCAAAGGCCTTGGTGCCCGTGCTGCCCCTCCACCACCCCCCAGCGGGCTGTGGCAGGGTTCTGCCCTGCACAGACACCACGTGCAGGTGCTGTGCCTGCCCGGCCCTGCCTCCCTCATCAACTGCTGCGAGCTCACAGCCCTCAGCCCTCCCACGAGCTGTCCCCTCTCTGCCCTTCATGCCGACCGACAAACCCATACAACACGTGCTGTGTGAGCTTAGATCCACACACACTGACGTGTCCACTACTTGCTCGGTGGATTTACGGTCAGTTTTGTGCGAAGCCTGTACCTGGAGCGAGATGTAGCACTTACTTGCTCGTTCTTCGGGAAGCTGTCTCAAAGAACTTTGTCCTGGAAGCCACGCTGCAAAGAGATCAAGAGAGGTCACTCCGGTTATCTGATAAGGCAATTTGCTAATTAGGTAGCAGGGAAAAGAGCAGCAGCAGTAGCAGACACTGAAGACAATCACTTCCTAGGATGTCTTTCTGTGCTCCTCTCGCCCTCGGCTCCACTTCGTGCTTCCTGCACGCCACTCTGAGCGGTCAGCCCCCAACCACTGTTAGTCACCCTGCTACTTCCATGCTCTTGCTCAAAATCCCATGTGCTAGTATAAACCTGCACCCATCCCTTTTTATGGCCTCTCCTTCACTTTTATATGCTTCATATTAAGCTTCCAACTGGCCTCATAAAAAGAGAAGTTATAACAAGTGATTCAGGAGAGCAGGGGCAAAGCCCATTCATGCCCTGCAGGTGTGGAGCTGAAGCTCACAGCACCCTTCCTGGGTTAAGCAGTGAAAACGCAGGATTGGAGTCAGCTACCTAACAGCGCTGCAAGAAGCTTTCGGCAGCAAACAATGGTGGCAAACTGCCATTTGTAATGACAAATGTTTTTGCCATCTTGTATCACTACAGGCTGATATAGGTGGCCACCCCAAATCTTAGAGTGCAAGGCCGGTGGCAGAGCATTGGGTGAGGGACGTTGGTGCAAGGACTCAGGTGGCAGCCCGAGAACCCACAGGACGGTGTGGAACGGAAAGCACAGCTTGGTGAACGCGCAGCAGCTGCAAGCTGCGAGCCCCAGGTTGGGGCTTCCATGCCATCCACGCCAAACTGGTCCTGGGACTTAATCACCTTCTTCTTTTCCTGTATTTTGTTTTGTTTTGGTTTGTTTTTTCCTCCCACTGAAGCCAGCAGAGTTTCTGTCTCTTTAAAAACTGAAAGACATCTAACGATGAAGCTGAACAGCATCCAATTTCCTTAACAGAGGTCCAAGCTGGATCTCTCCTTTCCTGGGAAGCATCTCATTTGAGAGGCTTGTTCAGAGCCAGGCAGGGAGGGAGCTTCCAGTGGCACTGAGATGAGAAGTAACAGAGAAGGTGACAGAAAGGAAACTCAGCCCCAGAGCTATGCTGGACGAGGCTCAGAGCTTTGTTTTTCCCCCAGTGTGTTTGCTTTTGCTATGGCCACGCTCCCTCCCCATTGTGCCCTGTGGGCAGAGCCCGACCTGGCTCTTGTGCAGCTATTCCAAAGCAACTCAAACCCAGGCCGGCCACGGTGTTGAAGGCGATGTCCACCGGCCCCAGCCACTGCACGTCGAGACTGCTGGAGAGCAGCGTGGCGTTTCTCCTCTGCTCTCCCGAGGCCCCAGGTAGGTGACGCCAGCTCCCGCTCCTGCTGCCAGGCGGCCCCGCTGTCCCCGCACGCCCCCCGAGCCCCCGGGGGCCGGCAGCAGCCTCGACTTACACGGAGGAAGGCATTTCCTCGGCTGTCCCTGCTATCAGGTCCGGCCTCTGCTCCAGCTTCTGAGGGACGGGAGTCCTGCACGGTGGGTCCGGGGGCCTCACCGGGGGGCGCATTATCACAGGCTTGTCGCTGTGGGACCGAGGCTTCGGGACACCGTCAAACTCGCCTGCAAGGCAGATTACAAACGTTACGTGTGAAGCTTTGGCAGAGGGCTAGCTGTTTGTGCAGATACACTACAGCAGTCGGTGGGCTCAGGTCTGTCTGCCTGCCCCAGCGTCCTCTCTGACAGCTGCCAGCAGCCAGAACTGGGGAACAGGACCCAGGACCACGCAGTTCCCCCTCTACCTGTCCCGGCACAGCCTTCTAACATGAGGAAGAGGGGCTGCTGCAGGAACCACCTGACAAAAACCCGCTATCACTACCGCCTGCCAGGCTGGGAGCTGCCACTTTGCCTTAACTAAACCCGGGCAGCGCAGCGAGGAGCAGCCCCGAGGAGGCCGCCGCAGCCCCTGGGCTTTCTGGGCGCTTGGCTCAGACAGGGGGCCCTCCTCTCCTGCCCCCGGCTTTCTGCTCTGCTCACAGCAGCTCCTAGCCTGGCCCTCGCTGCTCACGCAGCCCCTGCAGCCCTCGGCCGCCCTCGCTGCCCCGCTCCACAGCGCGCCTCCCCGGCTGGTTCTGCCGCCCCACGGTGCTGCGAGGGCCGGGTTCTGCCCTTCTGATCATTTCCACTGCTACAGACTCCAGCTTCTGAGCAGACACAAGCCCAAGATGTTCTTCTGTTTGGTAAGTTAATTAATTTGGTGTAACTACTTGACCGGGTCTTTGTCAAACCTTTAGCTACTGGACCTTGTTACGCTTTGGTGCGTTAGCTCAGACACAGGGCTCAGCCAAATAAATCTCTTCTATACTTGCCTTTGTAAATTCTGATCCTGGACTTTCTCCTTGGCAGACCGGTCAACTGGAGTTTCTCAGGAAAAGGCCTATTTTCTAAGCCTTCAGCTGACATATCCTCTTGGCTTCTCCAGTTTTTCAAAATTATCCTCACTAAAGCATGATACAGCGTTCTAGCGCTGATCTGAAAGTATCAATACAGATGTAATATAACTTTATTACTAATTCAGTGTTCTTCTATTTATATGTCCCAGGATCAACACAGCCAATTTTATTACACTGTGTCTCCAGAACATGCTGTCAGCATGCTATGGTTGATAATGCCAAAACATAAAACTTGTAAGCACTAAATGCAGCCGATGTATAAACCAATTTTAAAAGCTATCTTACTTTTCCAAAGGCAGATTTCCACCTCCCATTTATGCAACAAATTTAAATTAAGCCAGTAGTATTAGTCAGATGAATTTTATGTTTGTGCTACCCAGCCAGGCCTTTTATTCTTTCTCTTTATTGTATGTGGGAGTCATTTGTCAAGCATACAGCCCAGTTTTTATTTTCTAAATACAGGACCGTGAAGCTGTTAGAGGATGACAGCATCTAAAAAGCACTGGAAAGAGTGCAGGAAAAGCTGGCAAACTGCAGAAAGCAATACTTCTTTTTTATGACCATCGTCTTGAGTATCTTACAAAACTCAGCACCAAACACATGCTGTTACAGCAACGCGTTCCATCCAGCAAACGGCGTCCTGGCAGTGCAAGGGACAATTTCTATAAACACACGGATACGCAAACAGCTACATGCCTTGCTCCGCTGAGATGGACAGCAACAACTCGAATTTGGCCCCAAACTTATTATTTCTACATATTACGTGTTTCTGTATAAAGCTTATTAAAATACAAATAGGACCCAAATAAGACCAAGAGACAAAGTGCAGAAGCAGATGCTCCCAGGAAAGCCTCCACATGCCAGAAGCTGTCACAGCGGGCCTGGCACACACAGCAACCAGAAATTAAAATGTGAGAGTGACTCAAAGTCACTTTATTTGAAAGTCATTAAAGTGACTTTCGCTGCTTCCCTGGTTTCTGCTGAGGAGAGAGTTGAAAACCCAGGGTGCTCGTGGCTGGTCAGCCTGGGCACAGCGCGTGGGGGTGAAGGATGCAGAGGACGAGGGCTGGCACAGACCTGCCCTGGGAAAAGGGGCTCGCTCTGCCTCGCTTGGCCGGGATGCTCACCCTCTCTGCCGCAGACGCCTGGCCGGGGCGCGGGTCTCCTGGCGTGGAGCGTGGGGGTCCTCAGGGCAGGGCTGGCCACCACGCCGTTGGCAGCCTTGCCAGCCACCAGCTTGGCTCCTCCGTCCTGCAGCCTGGCCACCGGCTTCCCCAGGTCCACCTCGGCGGGGGGCCGCGCTGCCTCGTCCCCCCCGGGCCGGGGCGCGGGCAGGCGGCTGCGGAGCAGGGGCTTGGGGGTCTCGGAGCTGATGCTGCCGTTGGGAGTCTGGCCGTAGCGGTCCGCTGCGGAGCCAAGGGGACAGACAGCGGCTGGGTTAGGAACGGGCACGTGGCACTGAGAAATCACAGACCTGGAACAAGGCTGAGTACGACAGCATGCGTTTACGGGTTTCTTTTAAATTTGCAGTGCTCTTGATCCTGAGAAGCTTTGTGACATGCTTTTATGTCCCCCCCCCAAATCATTCATCTCACCCCTCTTGTTGTGCCACAGACCCACACACAGGATGCCAAAGAACAGTGATGAAACTGATTACGCTCTGCAGACTCGGAGAGGGCCCACATTTACACCTCTGCTCCCACTTTGGAAAAGCATTTAAATGCAAGGTGGAGAGGTAAATGCCCTAGCTACATGAGAAGTCTTGTGATTTTACAGAGCTATTTGAATCACCCATCTCGCGCCGGTGCCAGAAGGTACACTTGCAGCATTAAACCTAAAACATCATCAAAGCTCTAAAACCTGTAACAGATAAAAAGACCTGTATCCTCTTCTGGTGATATTGTGATCTAGGGCACAGCTTGCAACAACAATTACAGCAAACCAGGTGCAGATAGAAACATGATTTTAAATCAGTGTGCCCTTAAGTACGCTAATAAGGGCCTCGCCATTTCCTCACAATCAAATTAACGTAACAGCAGAGTTGTACTTGGTCTAGAAAACACCCTCAGTGGTCCTGAGGAAAGGGGCTTTGCTGTTCCTGTAAAACACAAAACCGTCGGCAGCGCTGCTGCCTCTGCAGCCTGCCAGGACTAACGCACTCTGCAGGACGTGGCTCCAACAGCACGCAGCATGCCCCTGTGCGTGCCTGCCTCGTTCTGCAGCTCCCTTCCTTGGCTGCGTCTGTGCTGCTTTGCACTGGGACCTCTGAAGCCTCAAAACCCTTTCACTGGCTTCTCACGTGCAAGAACAAAGAATGCTGCAAGGAATACAAACAGAAAAGAAATCCGCACGCAGTGTGAGTTGTGAGGTGAGCATCCTCTGGTGATTACGTTTTTTGTTTTCCTTTCTCACTGAACACCAGAGCTCGCTTTCTGCCATGCTCGTGCCCTTGTAAATGCAATTCTGCTGTTACTGTCACTGCTTCTGGAAAGGTGTTCAAAGAATAGGGGTGAGAGAAAGCGAGGGTGCCAGTGGGAAGCTGAACTGACCTCCACTTTCTTCCACAGAAGCCCCAAAAAAGACAGGTCTTTCCCTCAGAGGACGCTTGGAAATGGTGATGGGCTTGTGCCTCCGGGCAGCCACCCTGGGGGGAGGCACTGGTGGGGCAGCGCTGTCTTCTGGGGGGCCCGAGTAGATCTGTAAGGGCAGACAGATTTTTAGAGGATGCTCATCAGATCAGGCAAGTGTCCTGCCACGCACCCACTTCGGCATCTGCAGTACTGAGCTAAGTAACGCAGAAAGATCACAAACACAGACAAAATGAGCAGAAGCAAATTAGATCAGATTAAGTCAGCTTTGAATCTGATATTTGCTGAGAAGCATCAGGTTTTCCACACTAGTGAGGCAATGCAATCTACAGAAAGCACCCAAACAAGCCACCGCATTGTTTTCGATTTAACACTGAAAACCACTTTGGGTCTTGGCTTACAATGAAGTATGTGGCACCCTAAAATTACCCCGGATGAAATACTGGCATAAAAACAATACTGGTTAGGAGTTGTATCTCCTTTTCTCACTGGTCATATGGCACCTATTTGGTTGGGGTTAATTTAGAGGTCCTTATTTATGTCAGCATTCTTTTTAATAGCTGCAAAAAGAATAAAGCCTTTGGGCAGCCTTTGGATGATATGAAACAACACAGTAAGGACCCACACCAACTGCTCTTGTATTTTTCCCATGGATATCAGCTGAACTCACAGCAGCCTCAAGGAGTGAATACTGTGCAGGGAGCGGCAGGGGCTCGGAGAGCTGATTCCTCTTGAAAGGCGGATGTTTTTTGAAACATCAGCCTCATTCCTACACACTGACAAGTGTCCAACGTTGTTTTTAAATAAAAAGAAGTGTTAAGTTCTCTGGATGCTTACAGAGGTACCATAGACTGCTGTTGTCATGAGTTGCTTTTCAACATTTGGAAACCATGCTAAAACCCACAGCAAGCCACTCCTTTTAAGATGTGAGTGCAGCCTCTGCTTTGGTTCTGCTTTTCAAATAAAAATCCAAGTTAAACAACTTGAAGGTACAAAGATATTGACAGACCGTCACATTTAGAAGGTTTGTACAGCGAAGAAGGTGTTTCCAGAGGGATCAACTTATTTAATTTAATCGTGGCACTGATATATAAGCTGTGGGAGCAGTAATTATCCCCGAAGACTTCATGAATAGTTACTCTGTCCTTAGAGCCTTCATATTGCACCCTATAAATAATCTCTCTCTCTTCCTCCAGGCTCATTTAAAGTGTTTGAATATACGTGAGCTGAAGATACTTTCAGCTCTGACGATGAACTTACATGCTCAGGCTAATAAATGTTACTAACTTAACTTTATTGCTAAGAAATTAAAAGCAAGCAAAGATGTCTGGTTTAATTAAAGATTTAATTCCAGCTCTTGGAAGTGGCAGGGTAAATTGTCTGTTGACTCAGCCCAAACCATAGGCTGCATGAGAGGGGATGGCAGAGGCTCAGTTCTGGAGCAAGTTCCATGAGGATCCCAATGCACAAACACTTTGCTGTTTTGCTGTGAGAAGTTACTCAAAAGCATTTGTTGTGACCTACCAAGACACCGGCATGTGACTTTCACAAGCTTCTTGTGCAGATGCTCCTACGGCTCTCTGGGCAGTTTCATCCCGTTTCCCTGTTCTCCATCTACCACAACCGAGTCACGCCACCCATCTGGTCCCCGTTTGGGAGCTCTGACTCCACATCCACTTTTACAAAACCCTGATCTTCCAGCTCTGGCCTCCTCTTCCTTTCCCCAGAAGGGAGGTTCTGCCTCACGCGTGCTGCCCTGGCTGCTGGGAGCCGTTCCCATCCTCCCTCTTTAGCCGATGTCTTCACACTTCCCCCAGGATGTACGAGATTCTTTGAACCCTCTCAGTGTGATGAAAAGCTGAAGGATCAAACTCACTTGTAAGAACCTGGTGCTCTTACCAAGAAAGCTATCTGGTCCCTGGTGTCCTGATCTGAATGCAAACATTGATCAAGTTTTTGCACATTATCATAAAACTCTATCGCCCTCTGGTCACTCTGGAAAGCTTCAGCAGTTGTATCAGGTATCACAAGGAGGAAGCACTACCAAAGAAGACAGTGGAATATTCTGCCTTCCATCAGGGGGCAAAATCAGCAGTTCCCCTCCCCAGCCTTCCCTAGGTCATCCCCACACCTACATCTGAGCAGGGCATTGGCACAGCTGAATCATTTTCATCAACCCTTCAGTATTTGTTTGCTTTGGTATTGTTCCTGTTCTAACAGTCAGACAGCGTCATGTCTTGGATTGTGCCTGCTGAAAACTGTTATGCTCTAGTTTGGCTCCTGGCTTCAGCAAAGGAAAGAAAAGTCCTCTAATCTCCAGATATTGAACAGTTGTTCAGTTTTTGTTTTTGTTTTTTTCTCAATAAAGATTTATCTTATTTAAAAAGAAAACAAAAAAAAAAAAAAAAAGACTCAAGGTTTCCTTTGGAATTAAGTAACTACAACAACCACAACATATCTGTTACACTTTTTGTTTGGTTCTGAAGCATCTCAGTGGAGTATATTTTGAAAGAAAAATCCCAACCCTTGAGGAGACCACAAAAAAAAGGAGCCAGAGCTCCAAATCGTTGCCACAGCAACAACTGGCACGAACGGGACGGAGCAGCGAGGAGCTCCGTGGGGGCGCTCCCCGGGGCTGCTGCCTGTACCTTCCCGAAGTGCTCGATGAGGATCTCAACTACGATGTTCTGGAACTTGATGTTCATCATCGCTGCCACGGTGTCCTCCTGTGCTCGCATGAGGGTTGGTCCAAATATCACCCCCATGTTAGATGGTGACATCAGATTCTCCCGGCTGTGCTCACACACACTGTGGGCAGGAGGGAAAGAAGCAATCATTATTTTTTATCTTATTTTTTTTTTTAAAGCCAATCTTATTCTACGAAATGTAAAAGGCGCATCAAGAATCAGCCGCTGAATTTTCTTTGTTCTGTTTAAGCAGAATTTGTTTCCCAACCCTATCAGACAGAAAACATGTCTCTGGGACATGCACCTTCTTTGGCTCAGGCAACCGTCTGCGAGAGCAACATGCTGACAGCATTTCTGTTTGATCTCTCTCAACTCTGCAAACAAAAGTCATCTGTGCAGCACATACACAAGAGGAATCATTTAATTTGAAATACACTATTTATCCCAAACTGACTTCTGGCATTTTTTGTCTCTTTGAAGGAGACGGACCGAATGCAGGGAGCAAACTGGGGGACATTTCTTCTCAGAAAGAGCAGTCAGGCACTGCGACGGGTTGCCCAGGGACGTGGTGGAGTCGCTGTCCCTGGGGGTGTTCAAGCAAAGGTTGGACGTGGTGCGTGGGGATGTGGTTTTGTGGGTGACATTGGCAGTAGGGTGATGGTTGGACCAAATACCTTGAAGGTCTTTTCCAACCTTAAAGATTCTGACATCTTTGGAGGATTGCAATAAATCTCCACAGCATCTTTTTCTGAGAGAATCAGTTTCCAAAGAGCAGAACTCTCTCTATTCAGCAGCTTTCAAGATTTGAAGCAACACACAAGCCTGTGGAGCAGCACAAATTATTGCCTGAACGCTAACCACACAGGTGGACACTGCACATTCTCATCCTACACATTTCACATCCTACGCAATCCACATCCTACTCTGAGGACCAAAGGAGAGAGAGACTTATGCTGAAATTTAATGAATTCTGCCTTCGCACTGTAGCTCTGCTGCCAGAGAGGTTTCTGACAGCATAAAGGGGGCAGGGAACGTAACTTCAGTGTAAACGCTTTAAGGAATAAACATAATGACCACAAAACCAGCGTTACCCTCATCAGCCCGTAAGCCAGACACTCTCAATTCTGCCACTTCAGCAGAGAGGTTTCTAAAAACCACACAGACGTGTGCATGAAAGGCTGGCAGCAGGTCCTAGTTGGATCGCACAGACTTCCTCACCCCAAAAGAGAGGGCACAGCACCGAGGGCCAAGCACTCAGCTTTGAGTGCAAGGGCTGGAAGTTCTTTGAGTTCAAGAGTGGAAGAGGTGCTGCCCAGCACCCCCAAGCATCCACTGCCTACACATCTGTACACTCGCGGCTTCGTGCTGCCCTAAGGGCTCAGCCCACTGAGCTGGAGATAAAACCAAAGCGTGCTTCACATTCAGCCCAGGGGCTCTGGCCTTACAGCTGTTCCTGAACACCAGACCTAATGTTCTTGTTAATTGGACTGAGAGGTGACAAGTTTATGGCTCTGCTCTCTCAGACAGTATTTTTGTTTTAGAATTATTCCCTGCTTCGTGCTTGTCAGAAAGAGGTGAAAGCGGCAATTAGAAAGAGAAGCATCACTTGATGCAGTGGGCAGCACGGATAATCACACCATTTGTGCAGTCAGAATGTAAATTCCTAGGGGGGCAGTGCTGGATATGATTTTACAAACCTGCCACAAAAAAATGCCTGTTCTCTTGATTCTGTCATTCCTTTTGCTTTGGCTTTAGAGAAAAACATCTGCTTACTTGACTAGGTGTCGTATGAGGAGCTCCAACATCTCTCTGTTCTTGTCAGGTAGTTTATAGACCAGAGCGTGAATGGCTCCCAGCCTGTAGTCCAGGTTCTCAGATTCTGGGGAGAAGTAACACAAAGAAAAGTTTGTGCCTTTTAAAGTAAATACATGAAAGAAAGGTAAAGCCAAACTAAATCTGTGGGAGCTGTTCCGTAGGCTGGCTGGCCAAACCCAATGATGGGAAGCAGAAGGAAAAGGAGATTACACAGCAACAGGGCAATCACTGTGGGAAACAAAGTGAAGTGGAAAGAGGAGGAAAGAAACTTGAAAGGGAGCTCGGGGCCAGACTCCCTCTCAGCACAGGGACACAGGCTGGGTACGGCCGGCTCCTGCCCCTCGCACGCCGGCCCCGCAGAGCAGCACACCTGGGAACCGCGCAGCCCGGCTGCTGCTATCTTACCAGCCCGGAGAGCTGGAATGCCAAACGGCACAGCAAAATGCACCGCCAGAAAAAAAAGTCCTTGAGTCCCTGACCCAAGGAGGTCACTTTCAGAAGCATAAATAATCAAGAAACAATAAAATACTCAGTGTGAGAAGAATAGTGTGGGATTTTGGTGGCTGGGAAGCTTAATGGTGCAAGTTTCTGAAGGAGTGTAAGGAAAGGATTATGGTTTGCAAATACCCAGCCATCATTGGTGTAATCAGTACTAAAACTAATAAATCTTGGGCTTGAGCACAACCAGTGGGTGGTGGAAAATTTTCTTTGCAAGAAAGAACAAGTGTTATTAATTCTCCTAGGGTCCAAAGCAAGGGGAGGCGGGGATCTTTCCTTGCCTCCTGTTGACTTCCAGGAGACATGGGGGTGCGAAGGATGCTTTCATCCAAAATGCTTCCACGTGTGCCACGAATCTCCAAATGCCAGCACTCTCATGCTGAGGCAGATGACTAACTCCCTGCTTCCCCTGCTCTACACCTCAGCGTGCTGGCTCTTGGCAGCCTGAGGACGCAGCCAGTTCAGGTCTATTATGGCTCATTTGAAATGGCCATTATGGCAGCACAGCTGCGGACTGGCTGCTTTAGCACAGGCTATGCCACGATGGTTTGCCCGTGTTACTTGGCTGATCTCTGTTAATATTGGCTGCGACTCAGCCTCAAGTGGTGCAGGAGAGAAATGCGTTCCATGTACCAGTAGATTCTTTGGACTCAGCATCCCAGGACAAATTTCATGACCCAGAAGGACCACCTAACTCAGCTTGGCAACAGCACATCACATTCCCTCACAAGCATTAAAATAAATACACCAATACTTTTGAGAAACAATTCTTCTGGGACACTTGGGATGATTTGTGTTCAGGTTAGCTGACAACCCCTGGCTCCCAGGCCCTTGGAAAGCATGCAGCCCTGTTACAGGGAAGCATGCTGCAATAGCAAAGAAAAGAAGGGAAGAAATACCTTCATCATCTTGCCTTAAAATTAAGCGCCCAGAAGAGAGGGTCACTCCTGTTTCTACATTAGCAAGTGGCCAGATAACCCTGGTACAGCCTAGCAAAGCTTTTTCAAGTGATTTTAACATGCACTTGCTCTGAGTATGGCAAAACCAGGCAAGTACTCTTCCAGTCCTGTGGCTTGTGGTGTAACGGACTGTTACAGTGTGGTTTTGCCCCCCAGGTCCTCTGCCACCCCTTGTGATGCTTCTCCTCCCGGGGGGCTCACACGGCTCCGCTGCCCCAGGGAGCACCACGAGCCCCGGGACCAGCTGGGACGCAGGGCGGGCTGCGTGGCAGGGGAATGCAGCTGTGGGACAAACCCCAAACAGGCTCCGTGCCCAGCAGCGTGATCAGCACCAGGAGAAAGGAAGCTCCTTCCACCAGGTGAGGGCTCGGGGCCACCACCAGGGCAGCAGCAGGACTTACTGGCAGCCAGGACCAACTCTTTGTGGAGCTTGTACGTCATGACAGGTTCAGACAGGTTCCTGCAACAACCAGAGAGAAAGCTGAGCTCTGCGAGGCCACCGTGACCTGCTCACAACCGATCGCAAAGCAAAACGGTGGGCAAATCTGCTCACCCCCAGCCCACCAGTTCCCCACAGCATCTCCCCCCAGATGGCATTGCAGGATGTGGCATTTCTACAACAGGCATATTTCTCATGAGAAGAAAAGGAAAAAGATCCATTCCCCTTCCCAAAGCCTTCGCTGCTTCGTCTCCGGTTCCAGCAGGCAGATGTTCCCACCTGGCAGCACTCTCCGCTTCCCACCCGACCAGCCCCAGGCTGCTTTGCTCGCCCCGTTACCTGAGATAAAACTTCAGCGAGCTGGTAATCGTCTTGATGTCCCAGTCGCTGCTTTGGAGATCTACATCCCCTGGACATTTTGGATCTGGAGGAACAAAATGGCTTTAAAATAAGACTCATTTTGAGGTTGTTAATAAAAGCAAGCCCTCAGGGAGGGTACCCACTTGAGAGAGACAAAGCTAGAGCAGCACGTGAAGAAAGCTGGTCATTCCCACAAGGGGGAAAAGCAGAACAGCAGCACTGGCACCAGTATTTCAGAAAGGCTGTTACTCAGGGTGAAGAGAGTGTTGCTAACCAGGGGCAAAGGAAGAAGCAAAGGCAGTATTTTAACAGTCAGCAAGGCGCATTCTCTAGTTTGTTTTTTCCCAGTGCAGTCAAAACTGGCAGAAACCATACATTCTAGCAGCTCCATGATAAGTCTTCTCATACCCAACATAATCCAACTTTCCAGCTCCATCCCCTCCCTCCCAGCAACTCCCCTAACGGCTGTTCTGGAAGCATCCCCTCTTGCTGCAGAGAGAGGAGGGGCATGCAGAAAGCAGCAGAGCTGGGTGGAATCGTGCTTTGCTCCTGCCTGCCCCCCGACCAACCCATCGTCTCTGCAGAACGATGGAGTGAAGGACACGGATGGAAGAGGGGGGTCAGCTGGACTGAGGAAACAAACTGCATGACTTATTTTAAGAAAGAAAGAGGACTAGGGACAGAAAATCGACCTCCTTACTCAAGTTCAGGAAGAAATTGTTCTGCGGCAGTTTTTTCTGCTCAGTGCTGTTGGACTTTGCGTTGTGAGTTTGTACGCAGTGGGGTAGCAAGTGGTCAACCAGAGTGATGAATATTAAATAAAACGAAAAGCCACTCACAGCTGGGGTTCAGAAGGGAAAAACACAGAGCTGCTCGCAGGGAGGGTGAGAATCAAGAAGCAATAAAAACTTAGGCTAAGTAATTAGTCATCAGGCAAGCGTAACTGGATAGCTGAAGTGGCTCCGTGGGAATCGGGTACAGCTCCATGTCAGCACAAACCAGCCCATTTAATGAACAGCAACAATAGTAAGAGCAGGAACAGCCTTGGAGTACTACATTGACATCAGATGTCCGCACAGGGAGCTGAAGGAAGCTGGCGCATGCCCGAGGCATGCAGATACCAATGTAAATGTACTTTTTGCTCTAGCCCCCTCCAGCAGCCGGCCACAGGGGCTTGGCTGTGGGTGCCCGAGACCCTGGGGCCCGCACGGCGGTGTGGCCACCTGCCCTCACCCTGCAGGGACAGGAGCAATGGCTTCGGCTGCGTCCCTGTCTGGGAATGTCCTGGCACGGAAGGACACTGCTGAGCCCTGTGCTGTTCCCACTTCTTGCATAAGGAGTGCCCAGTACCCAACGTGCTTGTATGAAGCGCAGGACTCAGTGCAGAAAGGCTTGCCACAGCAGCACGTACACCGACTGGTCTGTGGGAAGAACCATTCCCTCCTGCAGCAGGTATGCCTGCCGCACGCAGGCTGGGCTCGGGCCGTGGCAGGCCCCGTGGGACACGCACCTGGGGCTCTGCCTGCTGCTGCCGGGCTCAGGCTGGCGTCGTGGATGCTGCGAGGAGATGGAAGCGCTGGTTCTGTCACACGTCTGCCACCTCCAGTCCTCAGAAAGCCTTCACAACTGCCTGTCTGCTTAGGATGTTGCAAAAGCTCTCACTGGCTTAATCTGACCTTTATGAAGCATGATTTCAGCCCTTCTGAGCAAAAACCCTAACCCAGGTGAATGGCCTCGCTGCTAAGGTACGGTACGTGGTACGTGTCCCCACCACCGTGGGGTGAGGGAAAGGGACCCCAGGTTCCCCCTCCTGGGCTGCTGCAGGGCTGGCACCGCTGGCACCTATGCAGACAAGCAGCTCCCGAGGCACGGTGCTGGCTGGGCACGTCCCCTGGCAGCAGTGCTGTCTGAACACCAAGATCCTTGGGACCATGCTGCTAATTAACGCGGGCTAACCTTCCGCCCTGTTCTCATCCCCACTGCCTAAATAAGGACTGGGGCATTGGCTTTCACAAAGGAAACGGAGCCAGGACGGCCAGGTGGGCCCCAAATGCTGCTGCTGCTTGGCTGCGGGGTGATGCTGGCCAGCCTGCGCCACGTGGAGGCGCGGAGCAGCAGCGAGGGCTCATCCCTGCTGGCCCTCGTCCCGCTCCCGGGGCCGCAGCGGAGCACACCCCGGCACGTGACGCCAAAATGCCAGAGTATTTTTAGCACAGGGTGGGAGAAGGCTCGTCCCCACAGCTCCGGGGTCACCGCCTGCCTTCGGCTCCCCGCTGCTCCCACAGCCTGAAATACGAGTTGAACCAGCAGCAAAGGCGGTGGGAAGGGAGAGAGGACAGGGTGGGAGGCAGAAAAAAGCTCAGAAAAGCAGGGAAGGGTGTGCCGCAGACTCATCTCGTTTTGAAAGCCGATCCTCTTTACCCTTCTCAAACAATATAAAACTATAACGGTCTAACCGCACGGAATAATTCGTTCTTACCAAAAAAGGCATTCAGCAACTTCTGCACCTGAATGTTGCTGCCAACCGTTCGGTAGACGCCCTCTGTGGAGATCCCTAAGCACAACAGAGCAGTGTTAGAGCCGTCCTGGCAGAGGGCTGTCCCAAAGCACCATCTGGTGGAGCGACAGCCTGCTGGAGAGCTGCACAGCCACCCCGTCCCGGCACCCCGCACTGCCCAGCCCCGTGGGGTCGGTACCCCCACTCTGCTCCTCTCCCAGCCCCTGGGACCAGGACAGGGCTGGCTGCATCCCCCAGGGCTTGGACACGCCAGCACCGCCACCTCCCCGTGCAGCCCGGAGACTCGGGCGTTAGGGAGCAATTTGTCCTGCTCGGACAGGCTGCGGGTTTGGTGAGAGCCCATACGGGGAGGTGTAGTCCCCTGCCCCGCTTCTGTCCTGCCCTTCTGCCTAATGGGCCCGAGCGATACCTTACTGCAGCTAAACCCTGCCTCTAACCCCGCACACAGAGCGCTTCCACAGCTGTTTGCCTGCAGCCTGGTGGGCAGCTTCCTCTGAGCCAGAGAAACTGGGGAATGAAAACACCACAAAGGCGAAAATTCAGTCCCACCTGGAACTTGGTACGACAATACTCCAAATAACGCCTTATTTCTGCTCTTTTAACACATGTTCTCTAGTCAATTAAACAGGACTGCCTGTTTGCTAACACCGCTATGCTGTGGATAACGGCACACACCAGGGTGACGGGAACGAGGACACGCCAGGAGGGCTGCCACCCCCGGCTGCGCTGCGGGCACCTTACCTTTCGTTTCTACCGCGTTGATGCACTTCCGCACAAACTTGAAGCCGACCTCGTTCAACTCCACTGTTTCAAACAAGGGAAGCAGTGTTAGCTGCCGGGGCACCGGCACCTGGTCACTTGTGGAAAACTGCTGGGCAGGGGCCAGGCGCAGCCGCCACGCAGCGCTCCGGCACCGCAGAGCCCGAGCACGCGGCCGGCCCCACGCGTGCATCGCGCTGCTGGCTCCAGCTGCACCGCGTACGTGCCTCTACGGAAACACAGGCGTTCTTTGCATCTCAGCGAGGAATTATTAGTTTCATATGCTCTCGAGTTTTTTTGAATTTATGTTGAGCTGCAGCGTCTCCCCCTGCCCCCTTTCTGTCTTTAATAAAAGAAGTGTGAATCAGAGTCCTGCCACATGTGAATTTGTGTCTGATAATGACTTGATTAATCATTTCCAGAGCACTGCAAAATCTGCAGTTAAATCTCTTCCACATCATAGGATCACGTAATTTCTACTTATCTACTTGATTAAATTAAAAAAAAACAAACAAAAAAATAAATAAAAACCGCAGAGCTTTACCTGCTGCCTGAGTAAAGAAGAACACAGGTTTTTGTTCCAGCTGATTAACCACAGACACTGTTTATGCCTATCTTACAGGCATCGTGAAGGAGGCAGAAAGTTACCACTTTTTATAGACGTATTTCAACTTACTGCTTCTGCTAATTTTCCAGGACATCTGGAAGGATTGCCCAAGTTGTGCTGTGAAACACCTTTCTGCTCAGGGCAAACATTTATACCGAACCTCCCCTAAACGACTGTGCTAAATACAGACTTGTTGCAGACACCAAGCGGGAGAGAGCTCTCCATTTTGTTTAATTTACAGAGGAGACTGGGAGACAAACTTCCTTGAAAGACTTATTTGTGTAATCCAGCTGGCTGGGAAAAGCCTTCTAGAATTTGGAATTTTAGTTGAAAACTCCACATTCAAATTTTTATAGTCCAAAAATCCATACGACTTTAGCTGGGTTTCAAACTAAATTTTGGCTGAAAATACTGACTTTGAGTTAGCATCTGGAAGTGAGTGTAAAACATTCCTTATATTTAGACTTAAATATAATATAATTTTAAATATAATATATTTTAAATATATATATGTATTTTTTCTGTTAATACACAGTGAGATTTATTTAAAATCTCCTGTAGAAAAGCCAATACTTGGTGCATGTTTGCTTGCATGCTTTAAAGAAAACAGCTTTTCCCTGGAAGAAGCAGACACATTTGCACCACATTTGCATCCAGCCACGCCGCCTGTGTGGTGGGGAGCTCCAGGAACCAACCCCATGCTGCCTCTGATCGCCTGCTGGAACCTTTGTGATGTGAAACATCCTCAACTTCTCTCACAGACCTTCTCTATTACTCTGGGGTGGAGAGATGCAAATTGGACTCTACCTCTGGCTCTCACTATATCAAATCTGCACATTGCAATCAGTCACTTTTATCAGTGGCAGCTCACTCTTATCTAGCTTTGGTATCAGGCACCCTGATAGAAAGGAAAGAAGTTACACTGCTGTCCTGCACATTACACAGCCAGTCTGCAGAAACGCAAGATGAGTGTATCTGCAATGAAATGCTCTGCCCGGCCGCAGGCCATCCGCACATCAGAGGCACAGAAACAGAAATGACTCACTTTCCTCCTGCTTCGTGATGGGACTGTGGTAGATCTGAAAAAAGGGGAGGGGGTGGAGGAAGAAACAAAAACATAATGCAACGTGACTTGACACTTTTCAAAGGAAAACGCAGCACCCCATAAATCATCCAAAGCCAATCACAAAGAGCAAGACAACGTCCCAAACAAAGTAATTTCATAGTTAAGCCAGCTACCGTTATCTATACAATAAACAAGCTTGCAGACTTCCTAAATTTCACTGGAGCAACTGTTTCTATGAAAGGGGTCTCCCAAAAACTGAATAAGGACTTTCATTTGTCCTTTAGGTACCCTGTAAAAATGACAGCTGGACAGTCTAGCACACAGGTTTTTTCTTTTTTTCCTTTTTTTTTCTTCTTTATAAAAAAATATACTTAAAATGTCAAAGACATTCCTTCTTTACCCCACACAAAACACTTTTTTTTTTTTTAATGAAGAATAAACAGTAGGTGCCATTCTTGATGGAAAATCAAGGATCTTTTATAGGTAGTAACACATCATGGAAACTGAGCAAGCACCTGCCATAAGCGAATGGCTGTCTGCTGTGAGCACATTGACCCTCCCTATTATTCCAAACTGTTCTCTCTTTAGATCAGCAGGGAAAAAAGGTGTTGTTGAAGGTACCCATGTTCCATCTCTCTGCCCCCACGTCTCCGCAGTACATCAGCATTGTGAGCCCTGAGCTACTCCACCCAGCAGCAAGTCAGCGAGTGCAGCCACTGCCAACGCTCTCACCAGGAGCACTTTGGGGAAGGCTGCTCTCACAAGGCGAGGGGAAACCAGGAAATGTGTCTTCCCATACTGCCCATCACGCTGTCTGTTTACAGGAAATTCTGTAAAATGTAGGAATCTGTGCTTTGCTCACGTTAAAGGAAGGAAATAACAACAGCCACAGGAGCACTGGCGAGCACTTGCGCAGGGTGGCTGCTCGCAGCAGACTTTACAAACACTGCTCAGAGCAGGTATAAACAAAAAAATGCTGCCATGCAGATCTAAGAGGGAGTTTTAACTGAAATATCGATTCTTTCAAACTCTGTAAGGCCATTTTTAGGAACTCTGGCAGTTACAGATAAGTAGAAAAATGTACCAAAGCTTAAAGGGGGGAAAGCCAGCCTCCCCGCTGCAAGCTGTGGAGAACAAATAGCACGAAATCCAATTACAGACGTGTAGTAGCTGAACCAATGCCCTCAGTTACACAAAAGCAACAGCAGCCAAGCGATCCCTGTAAAAACGAGCTTTCCATAGGTTGCTTTATTGATCCTCCTCAAGACCCACCAGCAGAGGACACTGCCTGACAGCAAATCCACAGCTACGTAACGCTCCTTGACTACTTACTGGCTCTTTTCCGTCCATGGCTTCCATCCACAGCCTTCGATTAGCTTCCGAGAGCGCTTGCAGCGTGATGGTCCCTGACCTAGGCAGAGTTTGCCCGGGGGCAGACAGGAAAACAAAGCAAAAGTTATTTTTTAATAAACAGCAGAGATCGATTTCATCCATTTTTGCAGGGTTTATCTTTCTGGAGGCCATTTTAATACTAAGCATCTCACCTCTCATTAGTTTCAATGTCGAAACAAAACCTTTTGTCTATGGAGTCCGTCTTTCTCCTTACACAGGACTTCAGTGTCAGATCTAAGGTGCTCTAGGAAAGAAAATTAAAACCAAGTTTAGAGGAAAGAAACGTGGGAGAAGATTTAAGGTTTCTCAGCCCCTTCAGCCTGCAGCCTAGCATGCTGCTGCCCATCGAGACACACGGCAGGGCTGCACCAGACGGCTCCGGTGCCATGAGCACAGATGGCCCTTCCCACCACTCCACAAAGCTGCAGCTAAGATCACGATCACAGGCTCTGTAAACCAGGTTTCCCCTCTACAGTAACAAAATGTTCTCGATTTCATGGGATTTTCCTGCAGACGAGTGCTAAGTATCTCAGTAACAAGCATTATGCTTCCGCGGGGCATAAACCTTGCTTCAAACAAGCCTTATGAAGGACTCACTTGTCCTTTCAGAGCATGTCTATTGTCTGACTGCGTTGGATCCTAGTTTTTATTGGGATTAAGGAGGGCTATCAATTATCCACAGTATTCACAGCCCAAACAGCTTTACACAAAATACCACATAAAAAAAACGCTCACTGACCAAGTCTAGTGTAGACGTGCTCAGATGAAAGGGCTGGGCCTTGGCGCTGTGCTTTAACAGCCCTCTTATTTACAGCAGGGGCAAGCAGTGGGCAGTTTATGGCATGCTCATGAGACCTCCAGGACCCTGCAGGAGCTCTGTGGGAACTCCACGCCGCTGGAGCCCACGGGACCTCTGGGCAAGGCGGATCCTGCAGGCCCAGGGCACGCCAGCAGCACGGCACGGCGGCCTGCCCCAGGGCTGCGTTGGGTTTACGCACGGTGCTGATGAACTCCTGGCTGAGCTGTGCGTGCTTGCTGTTGTTTTTTGTTGGTTTGTTTGTTTCAGAGCACTCTTTGTCATTGGGCATTTGAAGTTGTGTGGCCAGCTATGCCCTGAAGGTGCAAATTACCAGACTGCAAGAGTTTGGGAAGGTGCTGATCTAAATTTTGACGGGCCCCTACCTGCACTAAAAGGCTTTAATAAACATGTTTACAGCACAGATGATGATAGATCTCTTCAGTCAATATTTTGGACATTTCTTTGCCCTCTGCCAAGGGCTTCCAAAAAACACATTTTATTTTACTGCTGCGCTGTGCAGAGGGCTGCCAAAGAACACAGAGCATGAGATCAGAAACTGGAGAACAGCACGCCTGACTTGCAGGTCCCCGGGGGACGCTGTTCCATGGCAGAGGTGGGCGGGTGGACTCAGCTGGACTCCGTTTGTATGCTCTGAGCCATGGTCTCATCCAAGCCTGTATCCTGCCCCTTCCCTAGCACACGGAGGAACTGCAGGGAACTCCCAGGCACATGGATGAAAAACTAAGTATTTTGTATCAGGTCCCCCAGTCACCCTTCCTGCAACAGGGCTGCTCTGCTCTGGATGTGGTTTCAGAAAGAGACAGAACAGATCAACTGAAGGAAAAACTTCACAAGTCTGCAGATATCCCTCCAGGGAACTCACTCACTTGCTTAGCTCCAGGCTTCTGGTCCATGGGGGTCATCCTTAAGGTTTTTGCCTCCTTTTCGTATTGGCAGTAGTACTTCACCCAGGAGATGCCCAGCGCCCCTGCAGAAACACACGGGAAGCAGGAGTCAGCAGCAGTGCTCGAGTCTGACCAGCAGCTGGCCGGCACCTCCCTGTGCCTCCCTGGGGAAGGGACAGTGCGACCCGTGTGGGGTCCCAGCCCCAGGAGGGACAGGAGCGAGCGGGAGCACCCCCAGGGGCACGTGGGGACGCCCCCTTCCCCATCAGCTCCGTGCTGGGGGGAGCGGGACGGAGGAGAAGGAGCACGGGGCTGCTGCCTGCAGTGCCCTCCGGAAAGCTGCTGGTGAAAGGAGGTTTGTGGGGCTCTGGCTGCAAGCCAGACTGGTGCGGCACAGTCCAGCCAAGACCTACACGAGCAGGATCCTACGTGTCTCAAATGCTTGCTTCACATGGAGGACCACTATTTTTGTCTGTCAACAAAAAGTTGGCAGTGAAGACAATGGCACCTTTAAAACACCTTCAGTTCCTATTTCCTTCACACTAGGACTTGCTGCCACTTTTCTTTGTTGTCTTACCTGAACCCCATTATATGAAATACTTGAATTGATACATCTTTTGCAATTTCACTTTTAAGTTGAAGTTTTTCTTTTCATACTCCACTTGTACGGGAAAAATAAATAAAGGCAGCAAATACTCATTGGGATGCAGGAATGTGCAAAATTTGTTTGTGGTCTAAAATTACTGTGTATGTGTTTCCTCTTGAACACAGGATAAACACACATATAAATACATTTGTAAATATAACCCAAAAAAATAACTGCTTACAAAATAAGGTAGCTGTAGACTCAGAGGCCACAGCTCTGTATGCAGGCTTCTGTCCCTCGAGTGCTCATGCTTGCATGACCAATAAGTATTTGTAAGACACTGAGTCTGACTGAGTTCAGCACGGAATGACAACTGCTGCTGCCAGCAGGTCAGCCTGCAGCACTGGTGAACACTTCAGCTCTGCTCACAGGCGCTCAGAGACGTTGCCTGTCTGAGCCACTAGGTAAAAGGCACGCAGTACAGGACATGGCATCTTTCTAACGCAGAAACTGATTTAGTTGGACACACTCAAATACCAGTGTTGGGAGCTGGGAGAGAGGACATCTGGAGAGAAGGTGGGGACTGAAGCCCACAGCCCTCTGCGAAACCAGCACCAGGAGTGCTGACTTGCTTCACGAGCGTGCATTTCACCTGAAGTGAGCTGGTACAGGAAAACAAACAGCAAAAATTCAGCATCCAGCACATTGTCCTGAAGGGAACTCCCAGAATGGGAAGAAGCAAGAAGTGCAGTACAAATACCAGTCCTGTAACCACTCAGGAACCGCACATGCTGATGTGGGCTAAAAATAACTCGCTTATCAGTGAGAAGGAAGCTGGGCAGAACAGCACATTCATTCTCACAGAAGGCAGCCAAGGTGCAATCTGCCAGAGCTCCATTGACATGAAGTAATAAATCTCACCTAATTCACGCACAGGGCAATTAGCTCCTTGCTTACACGGCTGGAGTAGCCCGGAGAAAGCTTTGTGCTACCACTGAGAAAGCTGCACTGCCATTAACGCTGCTGCTAGGTCCTGAGCCACCGCTGGGCACTGGGAGGCACTGGGCTGGTGGCATCTGTGTGACACAGCCACAGCCATCCCGTGGCCTGTGCTGCCCAACCACCACGGGCTGGGAGCTGAGCACAGCCTGCCAGCAGGGCTCCAAGCCACGCAGCCCAGGCTGACGCACTCTGTAACATGTTCAGTGCAGATAAAAAGCATTACATTTCTCCTGAGTGTACAGGTAGCCCTCGATGGTCGGCTGCCCAGGTAGTTTGCAGGTTAGGGGGGCTTCCTTCATCCTTTTCTTGAGGTCTTCCAGCTCCTCCCGTGTGCTGGAAAAGTGATTCCTTGTCTGTTGGGGGAAAATAAAAAGAGGCACATCTGAACAAGAGCAGAGAGCAAGCCTCAGGTATCAATGATCAACATTTCAGCCTCAGACTTCAGGTGCTCTGGCAGAAATGTCTCCAGTGCACAAAATATGAAAGCCACTCCACAAATTCAAATGAAAACTCAAAACAAAAAGCTAAGAAAGTGAAAGCCATAAGAACACTGGGCTTTTAAAGACGGTTGAAGAGACAAGGTTTAACATACCGAACATGGAAATGGTGATGAAGAGTCATGACTGGGAGGACACTTTTGTTCTTACAAGAAAAGAACCTTAGCACTTTTTAAGGCTAGGTGGAAGAGAAGGAAGCACCTGAACTCCTCTTTGCACTCTTATTTAGGTAACAGCTACATTCTCCTACAAACATAGGCTGTTTTTCCTCAAAAGACCATGCTACCCTGCTTGGCATGGAATTGTTTTTAAAGAGTTGTGTCAGTGCAGGGTACAAACTCAAGGCGTTTTTACGGAACACCACTCACACCAATTAACGAGCCAGCAGTAAACTTGTCCTGGCATAGACTTATGGCTATTGTTGCACTGGAATGAGGGCCAGCCATGAAAGACCGGGGATAAAACAAACAGGACACAGTGAGAACACCCTGTGAGTATACCCTGTGAGTATACTCAGTCAGAGGAGGAGCTTACCAAAGCATTTAGTAAGCTGACACCACAAACATGAAGGTTGCAGGCTTTTTTAGAAGTCATGTACAATTTCAACCTCGTGAAATTGGAAGAAATTCTCAGGTTTATGCACATGGTTAAATGACACAATTTTAACAGCCTCTTCTGGACAGAATCTGTGATTTCTGAAAACACCGTGATCATACCAGCAGACGCTTGTGTGCAGGAGAGAAAGAAAGGTGTGTGAACTAAGGAGGAAATAACTCTCTCTGCACCTCCCACAATGCAAACATGGACAGTCTGTTTTGCATGGAAAAGCCTTTCTACTAGAGGATTTAAAATATAAATGAGAATAGAGGTCACATGTAAAAAAATATTTCAGCTGGACGGGAACGTACATTCTGCAGGCTGAGCTGAAGCTGCTGCTTGTAAGGGAGGAAATCCTGCGTGAGCTCAACTGTCAGGTTGTTGTAAGTGAAGAGGCTGTGGAGAAAAGCCAGCACCTGCAAAGGAGAGAAAGGACACAGACCAAACTCCTTCTAAGTTTCTAATCACAGGAAAGATAAGCAGGAAGCAGGGTTTCAGAAATTATATATACAAATACGTTTTTCCTACGATTTTGGAATGCTGCAAGTCTTAACGTGAGTTACTGACCACGGCGTCTCTAACGCCCAGGCCTGCCTCCCACAGATACACTGTCTTGGTAAAACACAACCCCAAAGGCAAGACGCTGCTGCGGAAGCAGAGGCAGGCTGCGGACAGCTCGTCCAGGAGAGCCGTGAGATCCCACGGGCGGCCGTGCCCAGCGGCTTCGTGGTGCTCCAGCAAACACCGCTAAAGGTGCGGAGCGGCAGCGAGCCAGGTGTGCAGGTTAACTCCTGCTCCACCACCAGAATCCCCAGGACTGAATTCAGCCTGGTAGCTCATCCCTTCCTGCAAGCCAGCAAGTCAGCATATCCGAGCATCACGCAGTAAGGGCTGAAAGAAAAGGAAGCTCCTACCGGTTCAACAATACTGAATTTCTTGCTTTCTTGTACCTCCTGGATCTGGTACACATACTCGAGGGATGACTCAAAGAAATTATGCCTCTCTTTGTCAACCTGAAGGTCAGCCTGAAGGAAAAAAGGGTTAGGTGAGAAAAAGAAAAAAAAAGTAACATCCAGCTTGATAGTATCTGACTAGCATTTGTCTCTCAGCCCAGAAATAGTCCTGGCCTTGCTTAAGGAAAAGCCTGCTAAATGCATCCAGCCCAGGTTTTGATCACTTTGCACAGAACCAGAAGACTCAACCACTGGACACTGTTCTCAGGTCTACCCTTTTCGAGCTCCCTGCCCGTTACAGGTCCAGAACCTCACAGCACTCTGCAGGGACGAAGCCTTCCTTAAGCATATTTGTTATTCTAACACGAATAACTCCGAACACGTGGCTCCTCCTCCACCCACAGCCCTGCGCTGCTAAGGATGTCAGTGTCCCCATCCTCCCTCCTGACTCCTGCTGTGACCTGGAACCAGCATTTCCAGAGCTGCAGCACGAGGCAGGACAAGGTGGCATGTCGCATTACCACACCTTACACAAATTTTGCCTTGCAGAGGTGTCTGCAACTTGATCTGGCAGATCTGATTTGATCTGACTGCTCTGACGTGGGCTGGGGCTTTCCTTTCTTGCTGCAAATACGTGGCAGCAAGAGCAGCTCGAATGGGCACCATCCCTCCTCTGCCTGCTGCCACTGCCACCACGGCCCGGCTGCCACAGCTGCCCCTGCAATCACCAGGAGCTAGACAGGAAACTGGCAAAAATAAAAGCTAGTTAGTTTTAACCAGGTGAGTTCACTGCCCTGTACTCTGAGGGGGAGGACAAGTGAAGGTGATGCAGAAAGGCACTGCTGCTGCTCAGCACTCTGATCTGAAGTACCACGTCCACAGCCCTGCTCCTACCCATCTGAACAAGCTCTAGGTAGATTTATGCTTACATGTATGTTCAACTGGTTACAAAAGAGATTATTTCCCCCCACATTTTAAAATCTAGAGCAGGTGGTGGTGTTGCTTCTGGACTCGACTCTGAGGAAAACCCCATGCACACCTCCTGTAACTGGGACTCCTTCTTCTTAGAAGACAAATGCAAGTGGCGATCCAGCATGGAATAAAACTTCTCACCATCCTTCTCAAACTTCTTCTTCCTTTCCTGTAGATGCAAGAGTTGAAGCAAAACCGGTTACTGGCGTCTTTCAGATAAGAACATGCAACAACGCCAAAATCTGTTCTGCAACTCAGCATTCCCATGGAAAAATTCTGGTGGTCCCATTAGAACAGGAGGCCACTTTTCCTTCGCTCTGCTTTCACCAGGTAGTTCCTCACACTGGATTTAGATATGCTTCGAGAGCAAGCTCTGGCATTCTAAATATTTTCTCATGTCAGCACCGTAGCAGAAGCCCCACAGAAGAGGTTCTGTTCCCCTGCTCGATCTCTTCAGTGTCCAGTAAACGTGAGATACACTGACGCATCAAAAACGTATCGCCATTCCTTAAACGATGTTCACATAGTTCAGCATTAACTGGGTAAGTACTTTAATGCCAAAAACATGTCCAGGATAAGAAAAGATTTATTAGGAGTCTGGCAATTCTCTGTTTTTTAAGTTTTTATCATGTGTTTCCAAAATGTATGAAAATGAAAGCAGAAGACTGGAGGGTGATACGTGGGAGGGGAGCCATCATCTCTTCAATAGCAGTGGCAGAAACAGAGAACAGAAACCCTGCAGTCAAAACTTACACAACTCTGACTGTGCAGTGCCCAGTTTGCACACAGCCCAGCAGAGTGGTTGATCAAACACAGCAATAAACAGTGACGACTTCACATCTTGGAGGCTTCCTACAGCTGGTCTGGTTCTGATTGACCTCATTTACATCCCAAACATCCCAAACACAGGCACACATGAGGTGTGGGCTGATTTGTTAAGAAAGGCTCTGTGAAGGAATCAGTGTAACACAAAGGTTTGCTTACGCTGACAAATCCGAAGGGGTGAATGTCCAGGACATGAACAAGAAGAGAAATCTGAGAACGAACCCCAGAGAAGAGCTGAGCTGAGGATGCGCCGCTGGCTTATGCCTTACAGCGGCTGTGAAAGCACGGTGCAGTACGGCAATCAAGAACCAACCACCAGTAGGAGCCAAGTTAACGAAACCTGATATAAGATGGTGAGCTGTCAGTGATTGCTGAGGGGGAGTTACTCTGCAAAATAAAGGCATTCCAGCCAGCAGCCCCGGTGCCAGGTCCGAGCAGATGAGCACTAGTGTCTACGGGGTGTGCAACGAACGCCCAAACCCCCTGGGCAGGTTTTGAAAGCTCAAGAAAGTGGAAAGCAGAGTTAGGACACCCCAGCCTACTGTGCAATTAGTGGTATCTTCCAACAATTAATTCCCAGAAGCCCTGAAATGCTGTTCTCTTGCAACATTTCAGCTAACACACACCAATACCACCAAGAAACAGACCAGATGGAGTCTGGCAAACTATTAAATACTAGATATTTTGCTAATGAATTCAACAATGATTACAAAGTTTGAGGCTGTGGTTCTTAAATTAAGTTCTTTTTCTTTTTTTTTTTCTTTTTTTTTTTTTTTTTTTCAGTCAGTTCTCCTTTGTGAAGTTTTGCTTCCCTGTTCCACTTGCATGGATTATTCAGTCTAGTAGGATGTCACACACCGTGGGACACGGGGGGGCTCCCACACTCGTGCTTTGGCTCAGCATGGTTAGCCCTGGCCTGTCTTCTTCTTAGCCCTTTGCTCACAGTGGCTGCTGTTGTACTCCCTGTGGAAGCAGAAATGTTACTTTCACGTGGGCACACACTAGGAGGCACTTGAGGGTTGTTCACTGGAGTGTATGAAGCTTGTATATGGTGGTGGGCAGCACGCAGCTCCCCACGTTATCCTAACACTACAGCAAGATGCAGTAACACCTGCAGAGGAACAGCTCAAATATTCCTGCTTATTTTTAACTGCCTGGAGTACAGCAGGCATCTTGCAGTGACAAAACCCCTGAAGAGGACAATGGGCATCTTCTGGTACCACCCTGTGCGTTTCAGGGATACTGCAGCTCCACGTTTGCAAATTTAGGCCTCCGAATAAAGAGGTCCAGCCATGAAATCCAGAGGAGAGAGTCCTCCAGGGGTGAAACCTAACGTAAGAAGTGCTGCAGCTGAAGAGCTGATGCCAGGAAGAACTGTCAAAACAAAGCAACGCCCTCGCGACTAACGCCGGGGAGAGTAAATCCAAATCCAGAGAAACAAAGCCCTCATGAAGCAGAAATCACCCTTGGTGTAGTCACACTCCTGAATGGTCTGCCATCACACGGCAGGCTCAATGAAAACAGGAACCTAAGCTCAGCTCCAGTTTTGTAACAAGCAGCCCCAAGCCCCGCGGTGTTGGTGGCACGTGCCACAGAAGGGCATCAAAGCAGAGCTGCCCCGAGAGCCCGTGATGGCCAGAGCAGCGTTACAGCGCCGCAGCTCGCACCCTCTGCTGCCAGCACGTGGCACCGACGGAGGATGGCGATGCCAGGAGTGGGTGTAAAACACCAAGCCCCAGCAGCCACCCCGTGGATGTGGCGTGCCAAGGAGGTCTGGGGGAGCAATGGAAGAGCTTTCCTGCAGCAGCAGCCCCTTCAGGAGGAGCCTCCCCCTCCGGCAGTGCCTGCACCCAGCCGGGAGCCCCGCGCTCGTCCCCGGGCTCAGGGAGCAGGAGCCTGGGCTGCCCGCACACAGCTGTGGCCATGTGGAGAGCAGAGCAGTGAGAAACGGGATTTGGGGCATGCAAATGGAGGTCTGCCAGGCATTTTGCACTCTTGCTAATTAACATATAACTGAAAAGCAGAAGGATGTACTACAAATCCCTCCTGATTTTCAAGCCAAGGTTTCTAAGAGCTTGTTGGCTGCTGAACAGAGCATGCAAAAAAAAAAAAAAAAAAAAAAAAGGAACACAACAGAAAAAAACAACACCCAGACTGAAGCACAATCTGGAACTATGAGCATAAATTAGTTCATCATGAATATTCAGCAAAGGGAGGCATTACCTTCCCACTCAGATTTGCCAGTGTGCAAGTCCAAGCAGCCACCCATCTTTTATTTGCTCTCCCAAAGATACCCAGGCGATCGCAGCCCAACACAGCCAGCACACGATCAGCAAAGGAAGGTGCTCGGAGACAGCTTTGCTCTCTGAGCCGCTGCAGATGCTGGTGCAGTCAGAACCGAGCAGCTGGAGCTGCTGCACCCAGCTGTGCTCCGGAGTGCTGTGTGTGTGCTGGGCGCTGCCTCTGCAGGGGGCTCAGTTCCAGCCTGAGCGAGAGCTGGGGGATGGTGAGAAGGACAAACGGACCTGCCAGAGCTCGCCTTTAACCAGTTACTTGCTAATTGGGATCCTCGGAGATTCCCCTCCTGGCAGGGTGAGCAGCAAGCAAGGACCCAGCTCACACGGCTGTTTGTCTGAAACCAAACCAAAGGCACCTAAAGGAGCCGCACGGTGCCTGCCAGGAGCCGCACCCCGAACGTGGCTGCAGGGACTCGGAGGGTGAAGGAGCACGGCAGGAGGACACACGGGGTGCTGCTGGGCTCCCCCTCGCCCCCGCAGAGCAAAGCAAGAGGTGGCTCTGAGCAGAGCCTGTAAAAACTCTGACTGCCAAAATCCTGCAGACACTGAGTGCATCTGCTGCTGCTGCATCTCCTGCCCCGCTCCGCTCCTCTTCTGTGATGACAATAATCCTGCTGAAATCACAGCCGAGCTACTGCTCCCCACACGGACACCCGGCAGCGACCAGGAACGGTGATGTGTTCGTGAGCGCTAGGTAAAGAAGACAGCGAATGAATTCAAACTGCAGATGAGTTTGGGGAAATCACAAGCTGCTGCTGCCTGGAATCGCAGAGGAACTGAGGGCTCGGGCCAGGCTGCGTGCCCGGCTGCTGCTTCAAGCACTCAGCTGGTCGAGAGCAGAGGAGAGAAACAAAAAAGAGAAGTGTGTTCATAGTGCAAAAAATACCCCATGCCCGAGTTTTCAACTAGTTTTTATGATGCCTCAGCAGTTAATATAAATATATATATACATATATGATTTCTAAATAGTAAAATGCTGTTGAGGGCTATAGGAAGAACATTTCTATAAAAACACACCCGGTGTAACCTGGCCTTTTTTTCCTTACCCACATCATTCTTTCAGAGGCTCCTTAGACCTCACCTCCAGTAAGATGAAAGCAAACAGAAGTTGCTATCCTACCTTTGTTTTAAAATTATTAATAAAATATTAATAACAGAATTAACACGTCCCTAGAAACACTTGGTATCTCCTATATGAAAACTTCCTGACAAACACTACGTTTATTTAGCATACAAGCGTAGTAAACATCTCCCCAGCAGCTCAGAATGAGTCCAAGCAAGCTTTTCCCCCTCAGACTTCATAAATAAATAAATAAGTAAATAAAAAGCTGTCTCCTTCCTACCAAGTGGAATTGGAACGGAACTTTTTCTAGTCAAACCCTCCTGAATTAAACGACGGCAGCGATGCTGTTAACAAACGCACCCCCCCCCAGAAGCCAGCCTGCCCACAGCACGCCAGCAGCAACGCCACGAGGGGCAGGGAGCGGGGAGGGGCAGGGAGGGGGCCGTGGCCCCGCACGAGGACGCCTGCGGTGCTGCCCCGGTGCCCTGGCAGTGGGCGATGCTCGGCCTCTGCTGCAATGCACACAGGGCTGAAGCACAGGGCTGCAGGTCGAGGAGAACACACCCCGAGTAACATCGTGCTCACTTTGGGCTTCTGGCTTTGGGCCATAACCAGGCAGACCTTCCTGCTTCCCCTTCCCATTTGCTGCGAGCACCTCTCTCGATACAGCACATCTCTAGGTAAGAGCTCCACCATCCCAGCTACCACGGCCACACATCCAACTCTTCTCATTTTCAAGCATCGCTGCTTTGCCCGGCATACCTGCGACACACAGAGCTCCTGCTGAAGGGGAACTGGCCTGTGGCAGGATACAAAATCCACCAAGCCCAAAAATTGGGCTGAGCACGGAGTCTGCCCTCCATGAACATGACCTAACATGAAATAAAACCACAAGCCATCCCATGCTCGCTCTCCTTCAGCTGAAGCCTGTGCCCCTCCGATACCATTCACGTCGTTTTATTCATGCTGTTCCCCAGCTGTTGGTTCATTTTGAGCAGAACAAGGTTCCAGGGCCCGGGCTGAAAACCGTGTCAGCTCAGGGCATCCTGGATGCTCTGTTTTTATTTGTGATGTTTCTGTGCACAAACATTTACCACCGAGTCACAGGAGCGACAATCCCACGGCCTGGGGCCAGCAGAGGACGGCTGGGGAAGGAGGTCCCGGGGAGAGCCCGGAGAGCCGCCCCGAGCAGAGCTGAGCACAGCATCTGGCAGAGACGCCGCTCAGCCCCGGAAAATGGGTTAATGCAGGCTCAGATGTCTTAGACCGTCTGGCTTCTCTCCACCCAGAGTCATCACAAAGACCCAATTCAGACACTCTTCCTATCTGGCCTCAGCATCTTGCACGGAGAACAGAAAACATCTCACAGAAGGCGCCTCTGCCAAAATATGGGGAACGAACCAGAGGGCACGAGCTCCCCCGCCGCATCTGCGGTGTGCGCTGCGCCTGCCCGGCCCCCCTTGCCCTGCCAGGAGCGCTGGGGTGGACACACCGCCCCAGGACAGCTCTCGGAGGACCTTGCACACCGAGGGCTGGCTCAAGAAGAAAGAGCCTAAGAGGCATTTTAACACTCATCCTAACATTCGCAGGCTGCTGCCCTCTTGATTTAAGTGTTCCATAAACTAGAAGGGGAAGAAAAGCTTGACCTTGTCCCTGTGAATCCTTCCCCGTGACGCTTCCCTAAACGCTTGCTGGTTCTGCGGTACCGCAGAGACCAGGGGGGAGGCTTCTCAGCACCGCCACGGCCGTGCCTGGGCACCGCAGACGCCCGCGAGGTGCCCGCAGCACCGCGTGAGCCCCCCACGCTCACCCTGCTGCCGCTTCTCAGGGCTGCGTTGTACAAACACTGCTGTACGGGGGGGGGGGGCTGAAGGGCAGGATGGCGATCAAGTATCGTTTCTTAAATCCTGTATTTATAAAACGTCAAAGGCTCCAGATGGGCTGGGCAGAATCCAAGCCCCAAGTGTTCTCCAAAACATCTCCATTTCTGAGCTGGTTCGCAGCCAGCCCCATCTCAAGCTGCCGCCGAGTAACGTGGAACCTGGGCTTCTTGATAGCAGACAAGGGAAAAATAATCTTTTCTGCTCAACATGTGCAGACTTTGCTTTTCAGAGTTTGTTTCTTTAAAAGTTTGATCCATCTGAAAGACTCATTAGATGCTTTATTTAAATATTTCCTAACAAAAGCCCTGTGACTATAATCAAGCTCTGATTGCTGGCCTCTGCTGCGCTCCCTCCCAGCCCCGGCTCTAACGCACACTTAGCAGGGGAAGTATTTTACTCTCAGTGGCGTTAAACGAACAAAGGGGAGAAAAGAGAAAGAAGCAGGGAGTATCTCTTGATCACTCTTTGAAACAAGCATTCCTCGCTTGGAACGGAGACAGGGCTGGTATTAGGCCAGACGAGAACCCAAAGAATTCAGGAAAAGGTTTTGGAGCCTCTTATGATTGAAAAATCAGACTAAAAGTCACAGCGCAGACACTCGCTCCAGCAGCTGAACTCCAGCGTGAGGGAAGTTTCTGAAAGCACGAAGCCCACATGTAGTACAACAATTTTAAAACAATAAAAGCCGGGAGGAAAAAGGAATAACACAGCAGTAGAAAACAAATCTGTTCAAATTTAAAAGAAATAAATAAGTCTTACCTTGGTGAACCCTATTTGCTCCTTCCGAAAATTTTCCAAGGGTTTGATCAGCAAATCACTAGCATTTTGTACCTAAAGTGTGGAGAAAAACACTTTAATTACAGGACACAGTTTCATTTTCTCCTAAACAGAGGCTGAACGGGGCTGGGAGCCAAGAACTCCCAGAACTTTGTACATGTCTCTGAATACAAACTCCTCTGTTCACAGGTGAAGTCACTTAACCTCTGTATCCACTTCTTCCCACTTGCAATGCACAGAAAACTTGAATCACAGCACAAGAGGCTTTGGGGACTTCTGGCAATTAACTGCAGGGGTTTCCCCCAGCCTGCCATCTGTGCTGCACGCTGAGCCAGACCTCCCTGCCCTAAGTGCCGTGCTACTCCCCCGAAATCCCCGGGACCAACCTCTGAAATCCCCTGGGGACCCCGCAGCAGGCACGCGGCCAAGGCAGGCTTTGCTCCCGCCGCCCCCACAGCCACACCAGGACCCCGTGGGGGAGCCCCCGGGTCTGTGACCTGGTGCTGTGCAGGGACCCCGGCAGGACGAGCCCTTCAGAGGTGCCGGCCACCCCTCCTCCTGGGACAGGGCGGCTGCCCGTGTGCACGGCGAGGAGAGCCGCGTGCTGGAGGCAGGCCGGCTGCGTGCGAGCACTAACTCAGAGCAGCCCCAAGGAGGCCCAGCTGCTTGTTTATCTCTCGGAGGCATGGAACAGGACAGATAGATCCTCAAAACGCTCCGGGGACTTGTCAGCTCAGCTGGGTCCCAGCCCACAGCAAGCTGCCCTGCCCTGCCTGCTCGGGAGGAAGGGACGGAGCTCGGGAGGACGCAGTGCTACTGCTGCTCCCCCTGCCCTCTGCTCCGGATGGCGTGGCTGCTGCACGAGCCCTGCTTTCCATGAGCACATCCAAGGCTGCTGCATGACCGCTGGGGAAGAGGGAAGCCTGCCCTGCCTCCCTGCCTTACAGAAAGGAGGGGGGAGAAGAAAGGGACGTGACACCAAGCTGGTGCAGACCTTTCAGGTAACTTAAAACTGATGAACACAGTGAGAGTACAAAACCTTCCGAGGGAGCTACAGAAAAGAGATTGGTCCTGCAAGCGGAGGGCAAAAAAAATTCAGCAAAGTCAGCCAATGTCCCCAAAAGCACCCACGATCCCTGAAATGATCCCTTCCACCCACTTACACATTGCGAAAGGAGCCATTGCCTGGGCTGTAATTAATAAAGAAATATCTTACTGCTTTCCTCCGGCCTCTCACTGGTTTCCTCCTGTTGCCCCCCCTGCCTGTGCCCCGCGGAGCAGGACAGCAGCGTCCCACCAGTGCTGCCACCCCTGCGGCGCGGGCCCAGCCTGGCGCGGGCTCTCCCTGCTGCACGAGGCAGGAGCGAGCAGGGCCAAGCAGCTAATTCCTGGCACGCTGTACAGGCTCTCCACCGAGCCTAACCTTCGTGTTTTTCCTGGAATTAGGAGTGAAATGGAAAGCCAGCACTCGTTGCATTTTGAGGAGTTTTGGAGGCGCAGGGGGCACAGCACCACAGGGGACGGACGGGAACAAATCGCCCCATGGGATCTGCGTGCTGGGAAGGGCAGGGGCACGGCGGGACAGTGCAGCTCCCACAGGGGAAAATGAGGAGATAAACTCATCTCGCTGCTTATTCTTTAAGGTTCAGTTTCACCAGAACAGCCTGTTACCAGCTATCAGATACAAAGCTGCTGCAGGAGGCAGCACCTGGAGGTGCTCACCAGCGGAGCATGCTCGGCACTCAGGAGAGGTTTGGGGCACTGGCGTGGCACAACCTCTCCCCTTCCCCCCCAGAACCTTCCCCTCCAATGCTCAGGACACGCAGCAATGGCACCACAGCTCAGACATGCTGCAAACACGACATCCCTGCTGCTGCCAGCTCCTGCATGATGGGAAGCTCCACACGTGGCTGTAGTTCAGCCACGATTTGGCATTTGAATGTCACAGCCAGGCAGCGACTACCGGAGTGCAGTTGGGATGATCTTACCATCATTGATCTCTCAAGCTCTACCTCCTGGAGCAGCTCTGCGAACTCCTTGAAGGACTCGGCTGCAAAGAGAAGAGAGCTTGGATCAGCAAGTGGCACCTTTTGGCAGAAACCACAAAGGTTAGCAGCTGTTGATGAGGTTATAGGCACGGACAACTCTCCCCACAACGTTAAACAATAAAACAAAAAGGATCTTAGGCATCAGCAGTTTTCTTGGAGTCCAACCGAAACACAAACAATATGAAACCTTTCCTTTAGCAAACTGAAAACACGAGGCTCGTTCAGCCTGGTGGAAACAAAGAGCCCAGGTAGGAGCAGCGCACGGCCTGCCCGCAGGAAGAAGGGCTGTCACAGCGGGCACCGCCTGCCTCCAGGGGCAGGGCACAGGAAGCAGCTCAATTTGCAGCAGGGCAGGCTGCAGGCAGCCGTCGGGGGAAAACCTTTCCCACCAGGTAGGCACGAACAGCACTGCAATGGGAACTGACGTCCCGACTCCCCAGGAGACCTTCCCACAGCTCCGCGGGTCCCTGCGGCTCCCGGGCCAGCAGCCTGCCTGCCCCACCGCGGGCAGCTCCCACGGGGTCTCACACTGCCCGGCGCTTCTGGCTGCCACACGCGTGGGTTTCCTTTGCCACAGCCGCAGGAACCCCTTTGCTTTGCATGCAGGTCAGGCTCTGCACGTGTAGCAAAGCACACAGAGGGACTTGACCAGCTCCTGAGTGATTTAAGGAACATCTAAGGATTAACCAGAAGACAGCTCAGCAGAGTGCCTGGCACCAGGGCTCTTGAGAAGGGCAGCCTCAGGAGCTCTGGGCAGGGGCAGCATGCGAGGGAACAACCCGTGCACACAGCGAGGCACGTACAGCAGTAGCTCATGCCACAGATAAGAGGAGAGGATGCATTCTTGCCCTATCACAAACTGAGGGCCCCGCACCCACAGGCAGGACCTTAGGACAGGACCTGTCTTTCTGCTAAAAGCAGCCGTGACACGGCTGCACAGCGAGTGAGCGTGAACTTGGAGTGCTACGGGACTCGCTCGGCAACTGCTGAGGCAGACACAGAACAGAAAAACCACAGCCTCGTGATCCAGTCATTCAGCCGGCATCATCAAAACGTAACCTTTCTGATGAGTCAGGGATTTCTGAGCTCTCTTCCAGAGTGAGGGCTTCAGAGCCCCATACACCAACGTCCCAGCAGTTTACCGTGCGCTGCCACAGGGCTGACGGGTGGACTTTCACCGTGGTTACTCAGGACGACATGAAACCTGAAGTGCACACACAGATGCCATGAGCTAAGTACAAGGGGCCTGAGCCTGGAAAGGAATTATCACAGGGAGAAAAAGAATCCAGACATGAAGTTACAGGGAGAAAAAAAAAAGTTATAGTGCCTAAAATTTTCACTAGACGTGGTTTTCTTCCTCTGCAGGATGCACCCAGGCACACGTTTCCTGGCTGCAGCCATCGAGCAGCCCTGAATTTGTCCCTGCACCATGGGCACGTAGGCTACAGCCCTGCTGCGAGACCCATGCAGCGTTTGGGTCTGTGCTCGCCACGCCGGGAGGCAGCACGCAGCCGTGGATGTGCAGCGAGGACGTGCCTGGAGCTTGTGTCCTCGTGGGAAGGCTGCGACAGACAGCGCCAGCAGATCGTGTGTGTCCTGGCTCGCACATGCAGCGTTCAAAGCCACCACCTTAGGAGCACGAGTGTCAGCTCGCTGTCTGCCTACGTAACAAGATAAAAGCACCCCATTAGCTCTATTTACAGATCAAACGCCTTCCCTGAAGCACGGCAAGAAGAGCTGTCAATGTTTTGCTTCGTTCCCATATCCTGTGCCTGAAATCAGCTCCTACGCTCGCGCACATCCTTATGCCTCAGAAGCCCTGTAAGAGATGGGAAGTGCTGCAGAGATGCCAACACCCCGCTCCTGTTTGGGGAATGCGAGAGCCTTGCAACGCCCTGAGCTCAGCCCCGCGCAGACACTCCAGATTGGCTGTAGGAGGAGGAACACAACACAGACTTTTCACAATGGATAATCTGGGTCCTCTTCTTGGGAAAGCAACACAAACACAACGCAGCAAAAACAGAAATAGGGAAAAAATGCTTGTTTTACCCCAGAGTATTTTACATGTGCTGTGATCCGTTCTGGCTTTCTTCCGCCCCGTCCCCTTGCACCCGGCCGTCCCCCTGCACCCTGGGGTCTGTCATTTCCAGCTGCCGTCCTCACCGCCCCCAGCCGAGCGCTGGGCACTGGGGCAGGGAGGTCCCTGCCTGCGGGGGGTGTTGGAGCTCCGTGCCTGCCAGCAGCAGAGGCGATGCGATGCTCCTCTCCTTGGCTGGCTGCTGCCTTCACATCCCTCCATGCCCAGAAGGTAGCTTATAATGCAGCGCCTTCCCCGCCATTATCCAGATGTGTTTGGAAATTCAGCACCTCTACTTCCCCTAGATTTGGAGGCTGACTCATTTCCAGCAGGCTTCACCTAGCAACTTTCCACAGAGGAAATCAGATTTTGAAGGGCAAGCCACAATCTGCTTTAAATAAAACAACCAAGAGAACAGGCCTTACTTCCTTCCCTTTTAAGTGATGGCTGAGACCTGACACCAGCACTGTCAGCTTGGAGCCGCTGGTCACACCACAGCCTGACAAAAGCTGTGGCCATTTCATAAATGCCTCGTGTCCCGGGCACCCCGTGGCCCACCGCCTGTGCCCGGCAGCAGGGCCGGACCCCCAGCAGCTGCAGCGCTTCCTGGTGTCCCCCAGCAGCAGGGGGTGCCCACCCCTCTCCTCCGGCCATTCTGCAGTGACAGCTAATCCAACAGCAGGATTAATTTGAAAACCCTGGGTTTAGGGTGTTCAGCACATTTGCTTCAGCTCCCCGGGCGCAGCCAGCAGCTTTGTAACCAACACAACGTGCACCGGGCTGGCAGGGTGGGAAAATGGGCTTGGGATTGCTAATCCCAAAGCAGATGTGTGGGGAGCAGTGAGACACATGTGCCACAGGCCTCCTTCCACGCAGGCAGAGACTGGGAACTATTTTCCATGTCATGACGCATCCAGCAGTATGTTTTTCCCGGCAGCCCAACGCCTGGTGCCTTTTCCAGGAGAGCACGGGGCTGTTTTGTGTTTGCGAGGTGCTTGCAGCAGAGCACACGCAGCGTCAGGAGCAGGACCCAAGGCCAAACACCCTGAGCTGCTGCAGTCTGGCCCTGCCGCGGCACACAGGGACACGGGCTGAGCTGCAGGGGACACCCAGGGGACAGGCACAGGGACAGAGAGCGGCTCCCTGCTGTGCTGCGCATCCTCCTGGAGCTGGCCAGGCAGAGGAGGGCTGG
The DNA here is from genome assembly GCF_009819795.1 of Aythya fuligula. Classification (NCBI taxonomy): domain Eukaryota; kingdom Metazoa; phylum Chordata; class Aves; order Anseriformes; family Anatidae; genus Aythya; species Aythya fuligula. The sequence goes on along the minus strand of NC_045571.1, from coordinate 20,597,457 downwards.
AGCTACAGAAAACCACCACGAATTATCCGTGGAATCAGGCACGTGTAACTCAACCCACCAAAGTTCAGCTCTGTAATATATGCTACTGAACATCTTTGCTTTTTTTCTTTTTAAACTGCAAGTAACGTGACAGATACGCTGTGCATTAACTGGCATCTGAGGAACCTGGCTGCACATCCAGTTCAGTAACCATCGATGCCAGCAGATTCCTACAGAAGGAGAGGCTTTCTCAGTAAGTAAAAGTTTGCATCCAAAAGAAGAAGACTTACCAATATTAATCTCGTCATCTGTTAGGGTGTCTCCAATAAAGTCGAACTGAAAGGACTGCAAAGTCTGGGAGAATTTCTGCACTGCTGATGAGTAACCTGGAAAAAGACAGAGCAGAGTGTGTATTTTGCAGCAGTTACACAGAAGCGTTAAGAAATTTAGCCTGAATGTAAAAACCTACAATGAGGCAGTTAAAAAAAAAACAAAAAACAGTCATCATGAACTTAAAGCACTTGAGAAAATATTGCAGTGTTAATATCCAACAGAAGCCGTAGAGAGCATTCGTGTTCTGAGTGTCTCGGTGCTGCTGGAAATGTTTCTGTAAGGTTACTGGGAGCCCCCAGCCGCAGGAGCAGAGCCACCTCCCCGGCAGGAGGGCAGCAGCTCGGGCCCAGGGCCCCAAACACACCGAGCAGTGCTCACACGTCAGCGTCTCGTCTGAGCACGATGCTGTGGGCAGGCTAATTAGTGCTCTCAGCAGCTGCTTCAATTAGAAAGGAGCAGAGTCTGTAGAGTCGGACAATAACTGTGGGGAAAAAAGCAGGGTTCAGAGGAAGTGCTCCTCTTCAGGGGAGTCAGAGCGAACAAACAGGCCCGAGGAGACGACAGCGAGCCAGCTGATGGCACTGAGCTCCTGCTGTGCTCTGCCCAGCGCCTGCAGATGGCCCTCGGACCTGCTTCTGTGCCTGTGCTGAGGACACTTGCAGTCTGGAAGCACAGACACTTCCTGATGGTGGTTGGTAGCTCAGCCCAAATTATTTTTGGACTTTGCAGAGAAGTTTCTAGCCAAAAGGCTCCTTTGTGTCTTTGCATCCTGTGTGGCTGCTTCATAACTTCGTCAGTGGCTTCTTTGTTGTAAATTGGTCTGATTACATTGGCCGAGGAGCTTCCACAGGGACGGGGCAGCAGTAACACAGAGCAGGCCCACGGGGCACAGCCACCTACCTCGGCCGGCTGCGGAAGCCACAGGCACCGTCTCACCACAGCAAGCACCCGCTGCTGCTGGCAGGGCACAGCCGTGGCCCCAGCCCGGGGGCCACGCAGCAATGGGGCACGGGGAGAGCACCACGGTCTGAGCAGAGGCAGCCTGGTGGTGTCTGGGCAGAGAGAGCATCCACACGGGGTTACGGCTGCCTTGGGCTCTTGGCTTTCATGCCGTAAAACAGGCAAGGGAGCGAAGCCTGAGAAGGGACGTGCTCTGTAACAGGCCTTGGTAGCCTTTTCTGGAATTAGAACATGAAGGAAAAGCGCGTGGCAGCACCAGGTCGATCACACCTTCCTACACAGCTGCAAGCGGTTGTAGGGGGCAGTTTAACACCTGAGCTGCAAACAGAACGAGGCCGAACCTGCCTGACCTACAGCGAACAGGAGGCGGACAATAAAGCAAAGGAATACTTTTAGACTTGTGTTTACATTGCTGCTTTCCCTAACTTGGGCAGCAGCTACAGGCACAGCCCCAGCCTGAATTCCTCAGAGGAGGTGCACTGGGGTCTAAGATTTCTGAAATTCAGGAGGTTGAAAATGTGGAAGATGCAAAGGAACAGACGGTAGCATGTAGATAGATCACGGAGCATCCTCCCGTGCTAACGGGCCGCAGGTCCCTCTGCACAGCACGCGGCTCTCCTTCCACAGACACTGGTGCTGACCAGAGCCGTGTGGCAGGGGGAATGAAGCATTTGCTGCTTTCTGCTGCCCAAAGGAGCTCCCTGGGGGACACAAGACCTGCAGCACAACACAGCACAGCGAGCCCCTCCTGGAGAGGAAGGGCAGATTCACGGGTTCCGGAGCTGGGCTGACCCCTATGAAGCAGACAGGATTTTAGCTCACCCCACTGCTCCCGAGCCCAGCGCAGCCGACCTGAGAAGAAAGGGCGGCTTCATCCAGCCCGGCCCCAAGCCACGGGCGGAGCGGAGCCTCGAAGTGCACAGAATCCCCTCTTTCCCGTCAAAAGCCTTGTTCAGCAGTTTCCTCCCAGGGGTCAAAACTTTGCCCTTGAATGGGCAGATTCAAGCCTGAATGTAGCTATTTAGCAACCAGCTGCTAGGAGAGCCTGAGAGCGCGAGCGTAAATGGGTGAACTCTCGCACAGAATGATGTCATTAATTTGATGGAAAACCTCAGCAAATAATTCACGTTCAGTCCCTGCAGCATTCACTGTATTCACACACTCAAGGCTAAGCCCGGAGGCTCTCATTCACTTCTTACTCAGGCAAATCTTTGTTCTTCCCCTGCAAACTGTCTCCTGCGCTGGAAGCTTTTAATTGCCTCCTGCCCAGCCTCTCCTCACTCCCCACACCTTGCCCAAGTTCATTAGTGGCTGAATTCCAGAAGGCCCCATTTACATGCCAAGCAGGTCTGTGAGCACAAGGCGTGCCGTGGCTCCCAGGGCCGGGCTCAGCACCCCGGGGCCGGGCAGCTCCGGCACTGCGCACCCCAGGCTGAGCACGCGGGTCACGCTCCTGGCAGCCTGGCCTGGGCTGAGGGATGCACACAGCGTTTTTCCATCCTGTGTGTCAGCACAGCATCTAGTGCTGCTATCGGAGAAATTGTCCTTGGCTAGCTGTTGTCCTTTTTCTCTTTTTGTAATAGAAACTGGATAGGGCAATAGCAGAGAAGGAGCTGAAAAAGCCAAAGACAATATATTTTTCACGAGAAAAAAAAGAAAAAGAAACAGTAGAACCGACTTAAGTTACATTTTCCTTTCAAAAAGTTGTCTGGCTGGCCTGAAACTTCATTTGCCAAGTTTCTGGCTGAAGCAAATCCAGGTGGACACGCTATAAACCACATCTCACATGAGCTTAGTGGTGAAAAAAGACTCGAGCCCCTTGCTGAGTCTGGCACCGCTCGGTTTCATCTGGGAGAGGGAACGTGCTGGGGTGAGTGCAGCGAGCACACTGGGGCACGGGGCTGCTCCAGCATCGGCCTCTCCCCGAGCCAGGGCCAGTCGGCATCACTGGGGCAGTGCCCTGGGGATCGCAGCAGCAGGGCCGGCTCCGGTCACTCCAGGACCTCCGGCCTGACCTGAGGGGCAGCAGCTTGGTTTTGGCGCTCAGAGGCGAGCGCAGCGAACTAGCTCCTTCCACTGATCTTCAGAGCTGAGCGAGGCCTTGGCTGAGCGTCAGCACGAGGCCAGCCCGGCCCTCCTGCAGGCGCTGCACCAGCCGGCCCAGCTCACGGGCTGGAGCCCCCCGAGCCAGGACCTGACCCCGCAGCAGCTGGGGAGCTCACAGCCTCTGACACCTTTCAGCTGCTGCCCTGCGACAGCGAGGAGGTGTCAGTGACAGAGCACAGCGCCTCAGGAACCAGCTCAGCCCAGGTTTCCATTCCTTTTCCCTTACTTTGGGACCTAGGGATAGCAGTACGTCCTCCATCATTTATTCTACTTCATCAAGCAACCTCAATAATTCCCCACGCCTACGGAACGCTTCCCAAGCTGAACAAAGCCACGTCATGGCCCCAGCCACTCAGGATCCACATGGCGAAAGAATGAGGAGTGATGATGGATGTTGCTGTGCACCCTGAGCCATCCTGCCACCGGAGGAGAGCCTCTGCCTCGGGAAGGCTCTGTGCACAGGCAGCAAATGTCACCACGGTCCTGGGGACGCTGCTCAGAGAGGGGTCAGGAGCAGGAGGGGACGGTCTCCTGACAGGGTGCAAGAAGATGAGGGGCTGCCCCTGTGGGGACAGCCGTGGTGCCACCATGAGCTCTGCGTGGTCAGAGGGGCAGGGAGGCAAGTGGCGTCCAGTGCTGGAAGACAAATTCTTTATAGGGGAACAATTATTCAAGATTTAGGGTTAGGAAAGAACTGAACTAGTTGGAAAGAGAAGCGGTGCTGCTAGCGTCTGGCACGGCTCTCAAAGATCGTTTAATGGAAAGCAGACTCCTACTGCCCCATGTTACTCGTCGTTGTACACGTACGGAGCCTTGGCTGAACACCGCTTTCTGACAAATCCTATATATACACACAAAGACAGCGCTGGGTACTCTTATGGTGTTAGGAGTGTCATTGTTATGATGGAGATGCTTATTGGCAAAGTGAACTCAGGATGGTTTTGGCACCCTCCCCTGCTGCAGAAGCGCCTGCTGGCATCCCGAGCGCAGCAGGAACAGCGGACACTCACGCATGAAGGGCTGGGCCCCTGTGGGACTTGCAGCACGAGCCGGTACCCGTGGATTGCACCAGGGCCCCCAGGCAGAGCATCTGTATTTTCCCCTCATTTAGCAGAAACTTGGAGATTTTCCCCCTCTGATGCAAATACATGGCTACCAACCGCACGGCCCCTGCCCACTCCCTGGTTTTCACGCCCAAAGCCCGGTGGCACGGAGGTGGCCCCACAGCCACGAGGAGAGCCGGACAGTCACGGGGGGATGATGCTCCTTCTGCAAGCCAGGAATGCCACTCAAAAAGCAGGCACAGTCTGATTGCTGCCCAGCAGCGGGAGCATTTGATGGCTTCACGTCAGTTCTGAGGACCCTGCCTGCTTGGTACAGCTTGTTTCCATGGGAACTCACCAAAATGAATTCAATCAAAAATCCATTAGGGCTCTCTTCCTTGCAGCGTTCAGTAAATGATGCCAGCTTCAGCAATCTGCGGTAACAATAATTTACTCTTCTAGTAAAAATAAAATCCGATCCTTCCACACAGGACAGCGCTCACCAAATGGCATCTGGCAAGAGGGAGAGAACAAGCGCCAGGTACAGCCCCAACACGCTTACAAGCTACACGAATAAATTTCCATTACGTTAACGTATATATAAAGTCACCTCTATAGATTGCAGCTATTTGAGGATGCCCACGCCCTGTTCAGCAAGGAACAAATGGGGTTTCTCATTTCAAACTTCTGCAGGATTGTAATGGTCACCTGCTGTTGAGCGAAAGGCATCCCCGAGCACATAAAAATAGAAATGCCACAGCCAGCCCGCTGCAGACTGCTAGGGACCACTGGCACCTCCGTGCACGAGACAAAGAGGGCTGTGCTTGGCTCACCTCATTTAACGCCCCAGAGACACAACGTGACCTTGGGTGTAGCAGATGCAGAGAAAGCAGTGTGACTTTTGGAAATAAACACTGGGAAAAAACATAAACAGCCCACGGCACAGAAGAGAAGCTGCAGAGCACGCACTCCAAATCTGTTGGGAGCAGGCCGCCAGTACCCTCACGGAGCCTTACTACTGCCCAGGCATCCCCGTGCCGGACCCTTCTCTGCCTCCCCTTCGTTTCACGTTCAGCACCCGGTGAAGCAGGACCACCTTCATGTCACCCCAACAAAAAGCTACGGGAGAAGTGCTCCTACTCCAGAAGGGCTCCGTGGCTGAAGCAGGCAGGGTTCAGCAGCTCTGTTGCTAACTTAAGTCGGGCACTGCTCCACACTCGTCACACTAGAAATTGAGGAGAAAAACCAAAAGAGCAGACCCCGTCACTGTAGCAATCATCCAGTGTCATTTCTAGAGTGAACACAGTTTGTCCCTTAACTTGGCTCCAACAGGGGGAAACGCCGTGAGACAAAAGCATAAATGCCCGGAAGGAATACCTGAACACAAGCTGGTTTTATACTTCTAGGTCCTTTTTGAGGAACAGACCACTGCGTGCAGTGCTCCTGCGGGGCGGGGGCAGACACCCATGGGCAGCCCTGCGGGAGCTCAGGGTGAGAGCCTGTCCTGGCTCCTGTGGCCGCAGGGACATCTCTGCCCGTGCCAGCCCATGCAACAGCCCATGCAGCTGCCTAAAAAAGGCACCCCCAAAGCTTACCTACGTGCTGAGAGAAGGAAAACCCAAAGCAATTTTTGAGCTCTGGCAGCACAAATAAACAGACCAAATGTGTAAGGCGCTCTGGTTTTGCATTTTGCTTTCCTCTTTTCCAGACTGAAAACAAACAGCAAAACCAAATGCTTTGTTCTTTAAAAATATAAAAAATCTGAACTCTGGAAATCCAGTTTTTCATGGAAACGTTACAAAACCCTGATGTACAGCAGCCGAGGATGCATGCACCTACGTTTCTTCTCAAGCCTGGTCACTCCAGAACTTTTTCTAGCTCGTCATGGAGAGTTGTGCAACGGGATATGCAGAACACGAGAAATACCATTTTTCTCCAGCATGAGAAAGGGAGGGTTGTAATCCCTGAGGGGAAAAGAATGTGTCCATTGTTAGCAACTCCCACTGAATAATTTTACAGGGAGTTGTATAAAAAGAGAGTTCATCCATGTTACCATCCAAGAGATGAGGTTTTGCATGCGTGTACCCGACCCCACCGTGTCCAGAGGATTCTCTACCGGCAGCGAAGCTTTACCAGCCGGCACACAAAGCGTTTGGCCAGGGTGCCAGATTCTGCCCCGGGCTGTTGTACTTCTACGGTGTGTACAAACTCCACGAAGTCCCCAAACATTGTCCCACCAAAATACCTCAACTCTGAAATCAAGGAGGCTCCCCGGGCTGCACACAGATGTGTCATTAAGTGAGTAATCAGTCCTGACTCAGAGCGCTCCGAACAGTGCTCTACAGCTGCCTGAACACAAAAACATGTTGATTTTTTCAGATGAGGAAAAAAAAATAATCTTCCGGTTAGCCTCGTAGGTAGTCCCAAATCCACACAAGCAACTTGCTAGAAAACAGCACTCCAGCTGTGCCGTACGCACCGCTCCCCACCAGGCCCTTACACAAGGGCCCGTCGCACAGTAGGCAGTGCTCGGCGTTAGCCCGTGGCAAGTTGTTTGGAAACGCCTCAAAGGCTTTCTGGCCACCGTGGAGGTTCAGAAATACTGACATGTTTTACAAAGGTCATTTTTCACAGGCTGACTTGGGTTTTCCATTTGCCAGAAATAAATGGCTAGCCCGAACTGCTAAAAATAACCTGCTACATCTAGCTGTGTTTTACGTTTCTCTTGCAAAGGATCTTACTGAATGCCCAATGCTTTTGTTATGCATTTATCATTCATCTTTTCCATCGGTCCTTTATTGACTGTGTCTGTTATTAATTGCCTTTTCACTACCGTGGTTGATCTAGCGCAGGCTCCAGGGAGCAGGGCAGGGCTGCAGTTCAGCTACAAACACCCTTTTTGGTACCCGTACCTACCTGCTTGTACACAGCTCTTTGTGCCTTTTGTAGGGCCCTTTGTGCTACAAGCTGTGATTTGCCTCGTGTGTCATTAACTAAACTTACATATCACCCCCCTACCTTTGCCACCCTGGTTTGCTTCCTATCCACGATGTAATTTTTCATTCCCATAAATTCTCCTCCTTGCCCCCCTTGTGTCAAGTGCACGAACTTGCTTGATGGGCTTGTTTATTTCTTTACTGCTTGTTTAAAACAAACAAGCAAAACCAACACAAGCAGAAGACCAACACAGCAATTGTTCACATTAATCATGTTTCTCCTGCTTGCCTTGTCTCCTTTACGGACGGAGGGAAACCTGCTACACCATACCTGCTGCACTTCAGGAAAGCTGGCAAGTTCTGGGGCTCTTCAGTCTACTTCGGAGAAAACAGCAAGTGAGGGATGCAGGTAACACAGATTGTGAAGACGAGCAAGGAACAAAGCCACGTATTAAAGCAAAGGCACAGAGCAGCCCACACTCCCACACAGACCCCAATGGCTGAGGAAGAGTTGTCCTGCCTTCCTGCATGGCAGCACCCAAGGCCACGTTTTTTGATGTTTTTAGAATGGCCAGAATGCGGATTTATCTTTTATGGTGTTGCTTCTGCCATTTGAGGACAGCCACGACCTCCCTGCGAGGTGCGGGGCATTCCCTGAGCTCAGCCAGGCAGAGACACAGCCGCTGGCAGCCGCCTGCTCTCCCCGCATGGAGCAGCACTACGGCACTGCTGCTGCTGGCAAAACCATTTCTCGTGCTCTTGGCTCCAGTCGAAGCTTAATGCTCCTCCTCGCGAGCAGGAGGCAGAAGTAGACTCTGAACGCTCGACTCCTGACAGAACAATTTTTCACCGCTGGCATTTTTCTGGCCTTTCAAACCCATCCAGCAGTTCTGCAAACTGGAGTAGTTCCTTCAGCAAAACTGGAAAAAGACAGGAGGGAGATGGGGCAAAGCGCACGAGTAACTGAGATGGGAGCTACAGAGATGAGCAGCCCTAGAAATCAACAGAAATGTTGAAATGCGCATTAAGAAATAATGCGGCTATAACTTATCTCAATCCTTTATGTCAAGACATTCATCCAGTATACCATAGGGGAAATAACCAAGTTTTCTTCATTAATTTTAACTCCAGGTTTACACAGAAGTTGCATTCAGAAGAAGATCCTGCCGCCCCAGAAGATCAAAGGAGCTGGCAAACATCCCTCTGCTGGGAGCGCCGCTGCAGTCAGCCCACTCCATTCATTATTTCATCCCAGGCTCACACGGCACGGATCCCTCAGATCACAGCTGAGCTCCGGGCAGAGCCTGAACCCTCAGGAAATTCGCGGCTTTTGTATTTCACTTCAGCTACAGTGATGGGAAGGAAAACATGTTTTGTGAAGAGCACAGCGGATCAAAGGACCGTGGCCACATTTCCTTCTCACTAGACCTGCAGAATTGCAGACTGCCCGGTGCCTAATCAAACCATCGCTGGAGTGGGAAATTAGGCAGCACCTCCCTGGAATTTATTAAACTGGAGCAAATGAAGGAGAGCCTTTTGAGAGCCCAGCCACGAGAGGAATGCTGCCCAGCTCCTGCTCTGCGGGCACAAACGCTGGGGATGAAGGTGGGGCTGGTGTTTTTGCATTAAAGCAATCGGTAAATCCCTAGCACGTTCCAGGAGAGCTGCACAGGCGGCTGCTGCATACCTACTGACACCCGCGTTTCTCTAGACACCACGTGAGGCAGCCTCCTTTCCTGACAGCCCCGGGGACAGGCCCGAAGGATGCTGAGTGAAGAGCACCAGCTTTCGGCAGGGCGGCTCTGGGGGTGTGCTCCAGGAGCTCCCGGCCGCACAGGCAGCACGAAGGCAGGGCAGACCAACAGGAAAACAACAGACTCGTATCCGGGCCAGAGCACTTGCGGTCCCCATGGACAGATCTCATGATCGGCAAAGCCGTCGGAGGCGTCCCTCTGGCAGCCACCTCCCGGAGAGACCCCCAGGCAGAGGCAGCCTCGCGCCCCCCGCCACCGCCGGGCAGCTCCACTGCCCCTGCGCACCCAGCGGGTCCCCGGCCTGCACGTGACAGCAGAAAACAGCCCGTGTTCGTTGCCCTCTGTTTTCACAGCTGCACGTTTGGTAGGATTAATGCAATTACTCTTGTTTTTAAAGTATCTGGCCTCAGCACTTCATAATCAGCCTTGGCTGGAGGAACAGAAACTGGATAAAAAAAGGAGGGGGAAACAGGCTGCCGAGCGCGACTCGGTGGCTGCTAGGAGCTCTGTGTTCTGCGTATATTTGGAAACGTTATCTCAGACTATTCAACTGCTCTTATCATCATTCAAACATCACATGAACTTGACTGTGTTTACCTGAACGGAGAGCAAAGTGACAAAAAAGGATGCCAGCTGCAAAGGAACTCTTTGAACATGCCCAAGAGGTGAAAATCCAGCAGTAGCTGGAGGATCACAGCTCCCAGAGGAGATCCGGACAGCGGTTAGCAGTCTGCGACTCAAAACAAAACCAAAAGAAAACTTCGATATCACCAACACAAAACCGAGAGGTTTCCAAAAGCATTTTCCTCATAATTATCAGGTGCTGGTGTAATAGTTTTGTGCAGTTTGTTGCAGTTTTCACAGTTTGAAACCTTCGTTTAATGCTTAGTAAGAAAAATAATTGCTGCCTGCTGAATTTCGCCAGCAGTTGCAAAGGACCTTTCATTCTGGGGTGTTCAATATCCGTAAAATAGAGCTATCTGCTCATAGGAAAAAAGTTTGCCATGTCTTTTCTATGAACACCAAGGTTCTTCAGGCTGCACAGAGACTTTGTAGCTCCCAAAGCAGCGCTGAGCAGCAGCGGCCGCAGCAACAGGGCCCTGCTCTTGTGCCCAGACACCCACAGCAGGGGCGGCAGCGGCACTCCCGTGTGCATCTCCTGCCACAGCTCAGCCTGGACGCACACCTGGGGACCACGTTTTGGAGCTCTGCTCTCCTGCCAGGCCGGGCACAGCACCAGTGGAGCAGCGCTGCCCTGCCAGCACCGTGCTGCAGCACCGCGCCAGCCACCCATGGAGTGCCCGCGGGTGAGTGGGGAAGCCACATCTGTAGTTACCAGCGTGCGACCAACAGAATTAATAGCTCAAATATTCAAAAAATTTCTCAAGAAAAAAGCCAGAAAAGCTGAGTCTTCGTACGGTGACTCAAGAGGAAACTCTTTAGTCAGCAGCAGCACTGCTGCGAGCCCATGGACATATTACAAAACATGGATAACACCCACATCCTTCCAGGGAAGGAGCCAAGAAAGGCAGCAGAAGATGGATGAAGAGCTGCAGGCATGTCTCGTGCAGCAGAGGAAAAAATACAGAAACACAACAAAACAAAAATACAGAAACACAACAACAAAATTTTGTGATTTGCCTGTTGTGACAATGCAGGCAGCTGAGCTCTCACGAGACAGTGGTGCACCCTGATGTGATTCCCGTGCAGGCAGGCGGCTGCGTGCCCACTGGCTGTGCTCCTCGCCACGATGGGCACTGCTCCTCCGCAGGGGCACGGCCATGCATGGTGCCACACGGAGCAGCGAGCTGCATCCAGCCAGGAGCCAAATCCAGCACATGCACAGCAGTGAGCCCCAGAACGGGGGCAGATATGCCTCGCAACTGGAGCACGCAGATACTGTGCAGGCTCCTTTTCCTTCCTGCCTTCATCTGAAGATTAGGTTTTGGGGGGTGACTCGCTTTGTTTTGGTTGTTTGTTTTTTGGTTTCTGGTTAAGGCACAGCTGTTTTAGGTTTGTACCACCTTGGGACCTTCAGTTCTGTTCCCAGTGCCGAAAGCCCAGGAAAAAATGAGAATCTTCACTGCCTGCTGGGCTGCAGGGAGACTCCCCTCCTCCACCTGCCCCAAGCACGCTCCACAGGAGTGGAAAAGCTCTACAGGGAGAGCTGTCAGTGGCACGTGAGCTCAAGTCTGCTGCGTTGACATAAAGACACAGAAAGTATTTTGCAAGTTGAGCATGGCTCCAGAAGTGCTCTAGGGCACGGGGATTTTGAGTTCCCGCTCCCAGAAAGGCAGGGAGAGGCGCCGAGAAAAAAATGCGACGTGATTTTTCAGTGAAAAGAATCAGGTTTAGTGCTATCTTTACACACATCCAACTCTGTCGGTAACCCCAACACCAAAGTACTTCATTACCACTTCTGTAGCCGGCGCGGTTTGGTAGCACACCGCAGGACGCTGTGGTCTCCCACACGCAGTCACTGCGGGCTCTGCGCGTGCCGCCAGGTGCTCCTGCTGCCACCCTGCACCAGCGCGGCACAAAGCCCCAGCCCCGCAGCACGGCCACGCTCAGGAGCACGTGGCTGTGCTCAGAGCCATAGGACTGGCATTGTATTACTGCACCCCTGCCCTTGGAGAGGAGAAACATGCAGGAAATCAACGGTTCTTGGCGAAATTAGCATGTCCCTGACACCCTGAATTTGAAGGGTGTACGTGGTTTAAGGCTAGGAGGTGTCTATGTCTACACAACACGTCCCCTAAGCAATTTACTGCTTTTCAGCTGGCCTGCTGTCTTTTCAGACAATGACAGCTGAGAAATTAGGAGAAAAAAAATAAAGTTATCTATAGTAACTACTTGTGGTTCTGGAAACCTTCCTGTAGGGACCAGGACAAGCGTCGGAAAGCAGTGGCTGTGATAACCCAGCAAGGAAGGAAGGAATTTTCTGCATGTGTCAGCGAGCATCTGCCCAGCCATGGCTGGAGGAACCTCACAGCAAGGACGGAGAAGACAAGCAAGGAGCGGAGAAACGCAAGCAGCTATTACTGCTAGAGGAGAGTGATGTATTTTCCAGCAAGTCATTTTTCCCCTGCTAAAGTCCAGAAATGGCTTAACACGAACTGCTGGACTGTAGTCTGCTCCAGGAAAAAGGGGGAAGGAGGGGGAAGGAGTCCCTTCAGCTGGGGACATCCCGCGGCAGCTCTGTTCAGGAGACTTCAGCGGCAGGTCAGAGGGACAGCCAGCAGATTGGGGCCTCTCTTTATTCTCTGTGCAGCCTTCCCAGACTCCCTCAATTTCCAAGGCCAGCAGCAGGTCCGGACACCTGGCTGAACCCTCCCAGCCCCAGTCTGGGTGGCTGCAGTCAGGCTCCCCGCAGTGCCCGACACCAGAGATCTCAGGAAGCAGCGAGTAAGCTGGTTGTTTTTCCCGATAACGGGTCCCTGAGCTGCTGCTTCCCTGCTTTGGGAGCCTGGTCTGATCCTGCACCCATTCGGGTCACGGCCCAGGTGCTGGCTGCTGCTGGAGGCCCATGAGGGATGCAAGCGGAGGGGAGAGGAGCACAGAGCAGCTTTTAACAAGCTGGATGGGTTTGGTGGCAGCCGTACCACGATCCTGGACGCAGGAGCAGCCCCCGCTGCTGCCTAGCCGGTGGCACCAGAGGCTGTTCACACCCGCCCTGCTTGGGCTGCAGGCTCCCCGAGCACACTGGGCAGCTCGACGAGCGGCTCTCCACGAGACAGAAGGGCTCTGTGCATCCACACGGAAGGTTTCTGTGCACATCCTCGTTAACGTGCCATATGCTGGCTCACAACTAAGCTGTCTTTGTGGGGCAGGATATTTCCAATGCGAGCGCCTTGACGCCCAGCTCTGTGGAGCGCAGAGCTAATGTTTGCCCAGACAGCTCCCGCAATGAGGGGCACGCATGGGACAGAGCTCCTTCCCCTTCCTCCCTTTTCCAGAGAGCTTTGGCTTTGTTCACACACGGGCAAAACCCAGTATCTGGATCCAAAGCACTGCACCAGCAGCCAGAAACCTTATCTCTATGGATTCAAGCCTTTGTCTACAGATTTACATGAAAGAGCACACGGGTTTTCTGCAAGAATCCAACAGACCACTGCAGGGCTGCTTTAATCTCGTTAAAGTATCACATTTTCTTGACACGCTGCTTTCTGCACTCCAGAGCACTGAATCCTGAAGCACCGTACTGACGGCAGCATCGATGTTTGCTGAGAGCAGCGCTGACGGCTGCAGCCCCGCACTGGCTGCCCGGGAAGGTAGCACCTTCCCCGCCAGCAGCCACCCTCTGCAGAGCCCATCCAGCCTCTGCTGTTACTGGCGCCCGTGTGCTCTGCAGGCACAGACACCTCTGCACGTCCTTGCGTGGCGCTGCCCTTCCAGGACAAAACACTCCCGCTGCCTGCAGAGGCTGATTCACCAGCATGCAAATTCACGAGCAACCCTCACAACTTTATGGCACACAGAAACAGATCAAAAGCACTTATGCAACACGGGCATGAGAACTCAAAGCTCTTCCAGCTCCACAAGCTAGCCTAGACCACTGTAGCACTCACATGTTAGTAAAAACAGCCTCCACTTGATATTTATCATGCTCCATTTGATTGATAATTGCAGGAGAAGATCAAAGACCAGGGGAATGCTTTTGCACAGATAAGCACACAGCAGAACGCAGCGAGCAGAAGAGATTCCCCTCCCAAGTAAAACAGCATCTTGAGCCGTGGAAAGAAAGTGATATAAATAAACTATTCTTACAGCTACGATGCTGCCTAGTCATCTGCATCCTAGCACACCTGCAGCTTGCTGATTTTCAAGGAACTGTAAGATTGCAGAAAGAACAGACCCAATTTGTCAGGCGGGTAGTAGTGGCTGGCAGTCCAGGGGAGACAGGCGTGCGGTGCCGTACAACAGGCAGCCTGAACACCTTTCTTTGCCTTTTAAGCCTGAAAGGAAAGCGACTGCACTTTGAGCCTGCCACGTGTTGCTCCATCAGCCCTCCCTGGAGAGGTGAGCGCAGGCACCGCGCACCTCAGCTCCTCTCCCTTCCGACCGGCCCCGTACCTCGCACTGGGGCTCAGCACGGCCCTGGCACCTCCCAGGGGCTGAGGCAGCTCCAGCCCCGTGGCAGCCCCCAGCACAGCCGCCTGGGGCCTCCCCACCACCGAGCCCGTGCCCCCCACAGCTGGGCTGCAGGGGTGCTGTGGCGGTGGCAGGGCAACACGTCCAGGAGGAACACGGTCACTTGGCTCCTCCAGCGAGTCTGAGTGCTTCTGGCACGAAAAGGAAGGGATACGGCCAACTTTGCAACAAAAATCACTCCTATTTCTGTCGTGAAGTAACCTTTTTTTTGCTATCTTTGACTTCTGGCTGGCACAGGACTGCCTCCTCCAGGGGCACCACGTGCGTTCCCAAGCCTGTTCCTAAACAAGTCCTGCAAGTACCTGAACGACTTGTTTGAGAATTTGCGTTCGAGGTCACCTATTAATTAGCTACAAATATGGTACCAGTGAATCGACCTACCGGCAAACGTGCTGCAAAAAATAAAGTCAGATGCCCTCCAAAGATCTTCAAATGGAAGTCACTGAATTACCAGAGAGCTGCTGGAGGCCTGGCTTGTGCTGTTCGCATCGAAGTGACACTGAGTAGGGCAGTTTTGGGCTTTGTTTGCTTTCTGCTTTAGCCCCTAGAGATTCTGCTAGAAGGCTCCTGCCTAGCAGGAAGGTGGCTGCTAGATTTTCTCGCCCACCAGGTAAGTTGAGACAACTCTCACTTTCCAAACCAACATGATCAGCAGCCGAGAGACGAACACCACACGTCTCCTAGCAGACAACTCAAAACCACCCCGCGTGCGGGCCATTCTGTGAAGTCACACTCACTTGGTTTTGCTATTACTTGGCAAACAGAAAACGAAAGGCCACTTTGGGCAGTTTTGGGTTTTTGAGCCTAAACGAGGACTGTTCCCAGCAGACCACGCAGAGGCCGTTTCCCCAGCGCGGGGAACCACGCTCTCCTTGGCATGCTGCGCAGACGCTGCCGCGCTCAGGTAATTCAGTCACAGAATCACCTGGGCTGGGAGAGGCCCCCGAGACCACCCAGCCCAGCCTCTGACCTAGCACTAGCAAGTCCTCAAACTCACGAGGGCAGCAGGAACTCAAAATTTCCATGAGTCTGCGCGCAGAGCAGGGGACTGATCTGCTTTAAATCTTGTTTCACTTAGTTCGCCAGTCAGACCAACGCCACAGAAACCTTGCAGGTCCCCAGAACTCTGCCCTCGGCCGCTGAATCCGTGCCCCCATCAGCCTGGCCAAGGGCTCCAGTGGCACCACACCGTGCCCAGGGAAAGGCACAACGCGAAGGATCGGCATCAGCTGGGGCTCGCTGTTCGCAGCCCGGGTCCCTCGCGCATCGCTCCACCTCCCTCCCAAATTTTTTTTCAACCCCACCCTCACAGGCACTTTATTTTTGAAATGTTAATGGCAGCTGTCGATTACAGACAAGCGAAAACCTGTTGTGTTCTCCCATAAATACTAATTGTGAGTCTGCGGTGACTGCTAATGAGCGTTCTGGGACAGAAACCTCACAACTCCGAGCCTTCAGATAACAGGTCTAATGAGAGCAATCACCCTAATGAACGCTGCACCCTTAATGAAGGACTCTCACTCTCCTGGCAGGGCTGCCATTACCTTTGCCTCGCTGCTGCCAAGGGACACGTCCCACAGCTCCACCAAGGAGCAGGGATGAATCATCCCTCACCGGGAAGTGGGGCTTAATGACCTCAGGGTGCTCAGGCAACGAGACAGCTGCTGGCCCCAGAACCCTAACTACAGCCCTACGTGGGCAGGATTCAGAGGGGAAGACACCAGCATTTTTGCTACCACGGATGCGGTGGGGTTGGCCGAGCCCGCCGGTGGGTGGGCAGCTCCCTGGCACCCTCCCCACCTGTCCCCAGCGGGCCGGGGCGCTTCCTGCGCCTGTTTGCTCAGCTTCAGCCTGGAAGACAAAACGAGAACACGCCCACACCACTGCAGGCAAGAAATCCCAGGTTTCCTGAGTTCTGGGGGGCAAACCCACTTGGTGAAGGCGGCTTCTTCCTACTCTTCCCTTCCTCCCTCGCCAGCCCGTTCGGTGGAAGGGTTTGCTGAGCCAGCAAAGCCCAGCGCAGCGTGCACCCAGCGAGCTCGCACGAGGGCTTGTAAACATTAAAAAGGGAAACTGTTTTGACCAAAGCAGTTAGGAAAGAGCACCGTATTTACATTAACAAAGAGGCTTGTTGAAATCCTTTTTATTTTTTTTTAATTTTGTTCGCCCTGGACCAAGCAGAGATTCAGGGATTTCTTTTGCAGAAGATGAGCATCTTGCAGACCAGCAGCGTCTGCTGTTTCAGTCACACTGGCTTTTGTCATCGCTGTTTTCCAGATGGGCAAACACAGGCTATTCCAGTCATGGCCTTGATAACAAGGAAGCTCTGAACAAAAGGGCAGCATCTAAACCTATTAATACCAACTAGAAATCAACGAGCAGATGAGGAAAGCAGCCTATGAGCAGACCTTGCACTGCAGATATTTGTTTTTGTCTTCACTTGGTCTGATGCAAGCACAGCATTTACAGATACTGCCCTATCGTTTCTGGCTGTGTTTTAACACGCTTCTGAACAAGGGACCCCCGGAATGTCACCACCAAAGTCTGCATTTACATGGATACAATTCTCACTGTTATTTAAAACTAAGGGGAACAAAAAGGGGAAAAAACACACAGAAAGATGAACCACCAGGTGCTTCTGGTGTGCCATCCCTCGCTCCAGCAGCAGGCCATGCCAGGGAAGACCCCATGGGGAAGAATTGGGCAGTGCCACCCCCAGCCCCGCTCCCCCTGCTCTGCGGTGAATCCAGGCCACCGGGCACCCCCCCCAGACACGGGGCTGCTCTCCCCAAGCAAACACCGTGCCCGGGAGCCTTCAGCAGGCCGGGCAGCCGCTGTCCCCGAGCCCAGGGAGGCGGCACTCACACGGGGGGCTGGCTCCCAGCCGCGGTGCTGCCGGCAGGACCTGCCCCAGCCGGGGACCCCCCGGTGGGTGCTGGCTCCTGCCCGCGCCCTGCCAGCCCCCCAGCCCACCGGCCGTGGCACCGGGCACCGGGTGGGCACACGGGGGCTGCGCTGAGCCCCCCGGAGCTGCCGTGGGGCTCCGCAGGGCTGCGTGCAGCTCCCTACAGCTCCCTGAAAGCGCCCGGCCCGCGGCACCCCGGGGGGCGCACGGCTGGCAGGGGACGGAGCCCCCGGCACCCAAAGGACCCCCGGGACCCCCCCACTCACTGCGGATGGCGGCGATGAGCGCGTTGCCGTCCTTGATCACGTCCTTGATGAACTTGTTGGTGCGCTCCAGCTCCTGCTCGTAGCACTTGAGGCGCTCTCGGAAGTCGGGGCTGTCCAGGTAGCAGTCGCTGAACTCCAGCGGCGGGTGCCCCATGGCTGCCCCGCGGCCGGGCGGGACGGGACGGGACGGGAGGGACGGGACCGGAGGGAGGGGAGGGGACGGGAGGGGAGCGCCGCAGCCCGGCCCCAGCCCCGGCCCTGCCCGAGCCCCGCCGGGAGCCGCCCCCGGAGCCGCCCCCGGAGCCGCCCGGCCCCGCAGCGCGACCCCCGCTTCCGGGCGGCGGCGGAGCTGGGAGATGTAGTCCCGGGCGGGGGGCGGCGGGCGGGGGGCGGCACCGGGACCGGCCCGGCCCCAGCAACGGCATCGCCCCCAGTAACGAACCCAGCCCTATTAACGGCTTTGTCCCCATTAACGGCTTTAATCCCATAAATGACTTTATTCCCGTTAACAACTTTATTCCCATTCACGATTTTATTCATATTAAGGGATTTATCCCCACTAACGGCTTTATTCCCGTTAACGCCGTTCTCTCTCGGTTTGTGCACAGGGCCCCGGCCCCGACCCCCGGCCCCGTCCGCCCCCTGCCGGCCGTGCTCCCCCCCCGCCCCCCCCGCCCCCCCCGCCCCCTCCCTCCCCGTTGCCAGGGACGCCGGCGGCGCGTGACGCGCGGGGGGCGCCGCGCGCCGCTGCTGACGTCACGCCCGGCTCCACGTCGCCTCGGCAGCCAAGATGGCGGCGGCGGAGGGCGGCGGGGCCGGGGCGGCCGCGGGGCCGCTGGTGAGAGGGGGGCGACAGGGGGCGGGTGGGGGGCTCCGAGGGGCCCTGAGGGGCCGGGCAGGGCCGGGCAGGGCCGGTGGGGGCGCGGCCCTCGGCTCTGCCCGGAGCAGGCCCCGCTGTCAGGGGGCTCCTGCCCGGGGCCGGCCCCGAGCTGCCCCGCGGGCTCTGTTGTGGGGGGCCCGGTCCCGTTGCTGCGGCTGCTGGGCGCTGTGCTGCCCACAAAGCACAGGTTTTATGCTTCGTTCAGCTACCGGTGCTTACAGAGAAGGGAATGGCAGGGTACAGGCACTGGGAGCAGCCCCGCACTGCTCCTGTTGGGCGCCTGGTCAGAGCGAGCAGGTTAAACCAAGCAGACTGCCTCGGCTCTGCTGCTGATCCGAGTATTTAAAAGGCTCCTTTCACTGTGCTTTAAAAAAGCACGACGTAAGAAGCCTTGTAAATACTGGGATCTTTAGCTTTAGCTCCGAGCATTTCTTTCACCATAGACCCAGCTGAAAAACCCGTGAACAGTTTGTGCGGTTGGTTGGTGTGTCCTGAATCCTACAGCCGAAGCGGTTGGTTTGTATTTCCCCCGCCCTAACGGCCTCACCCCTTGCTCAGTTCGCAGGCCTGGCGGACGTGTCGATATCGGAGGACATCCCGGTGGAAGGGGAGATCTCCGTGCCTGTCGGGTCGCACTCCCCTGACGAAGATTACTCCACGCTGGATGAACCTGTTAAGGATACTATTGTGAGTTCGTATTCCCTGCTTCTGTTTGCAGTAAAACCTGTGTTTTCCTGTTTTCTTGGGCCATCTGCTATGCAACTCTGTATTTTCGCATAATTCTGTTTGATTTATACATCTTTAAAAGTTTTATTGTTTTGTGTGTGTGTGTTGTTTTTTTTTTTGAGCTATACCTATAAAATCAGTTCTCACGGGTCATAAAGCATTTGAATTGCAGCCTCAAAGTTTCTCTGATCCCAAAATCTGTGCAAGGGTAAAAGCCTCACATGGAACATGGGATGAGACCGTCCTGACTAACAGGATTTTTAATTAATTTTCTTAAGGGAGCAAATAAATTATTTTTCTTAATTGGGTATTGTTAGAGTAAATGATACATCTGTGGTCGTTAAGGAATGTAGGAGATTCAGCGTTGTTTGTTGCAGAGGATGCTACAGAAATTTTTGAGTTGGATCCTGTCTTGATTTACCATCGATAGGGCTTTACTTTCCGTCTTTCTGTGTTTGGTTGAGGTCTGTAACTTTTATGAAAAGGCAAATTAAAAGTTACTGCTTTATTTCAGATGAGAGACCTAAAGGCTGTTGGGAAGAAATTTGTCCACGTCATGTATCCGAAAAAGAGTAGCGCGCTCCTCAGAGACTGTACGTACAAGCTGAGTTGGAAGAGGGTGCTTTGTTACTTTCATAACAATTAAGCGTCATTCTGTGATGTTTATGTTTGTTTTTTTTCCTCTGTCTCCAGGGGATCTTTGGGGCCCTTTGGTGCTTTGTGTGTCACTAGCACTGTAAGTACTGATAAGCAGTGGATTTTTATTGTTTTAGTCTTTGACATTGGGGAAACAAGAAATTTGGAATTTCCTTTTACATGTGTTGAGAACAAGTTCTTCTGATGCTGCTTCACTCTTCTACAGTCTTTTTAGGTTTTCTTATAAAATGTGCTTTGAACACTTGAAGCCCCTTAGGACATCCCATATTTAAATTTAGGATTTAAGGGTGAGCCCTCCATCACCCTGTCTTAAGAATTTTACTGAAAAGTGTTCTGATTCTGATCGTTCTTGATGCTAACACGTTTGGACGACTTCTTTGACCCTAATCTGTAGGTCAAAACCTATGTCTAAGAACTGTTCTCTGTACATTCTGTGTACCCTGGAGGACTGATGACGGAAAAAAAACCTTGTTGCAGCAGTTCATAGACGGGCGATGACTATGGCTCCTACATGCTCATGTACAGAAAACATTCAGTAAAACGTTGTTAGAGCTTTATCAGAAACAGCGTAATTTAAGCTTTCAGATCTACATGTGCGTTACAATTTTACCTTAAGGCATACCTGTTTTTATCATGCAGTGCCTTCTTTGAGAGATGACCAAACTCTCAGTAGTTTAATTTTTGTCATGTTGTTTTTTTCTCCTGTGTATACTTGCACGGTCCTCAGAACAAGTACGCAAGTGAACCAAGGTGCCCTCTGTTGGGCAGCAGTCCTTTTCTTTTCCTATACAAAATTCAGGATACCAAAAATAATAAAGCAGATGAAAAATAATTGGTCTTCAGCCTAACTAGGGGCTGACATCGCAGCTTCCTATTGTCGACTACTCCAAGTTTGCAAAAACTCAGTCATAAGTTGGAATTAACTCCTTATATCCGTTACCTACAACAGGATGCTGCAGGGTGGATCAGCAGATAGTAAAGAAGACGGAGGGCCACAGTTTGCTGAAGTCTTCGTCATCATCTGGTTTGGTGCAGTTGTCATCACACTAAACTCAAAGCTGCTTGGAGGGACTATGTGAGTGCTGCTGGTGTATAGGAGCAGTCAAAATGCTCCAGTTTATGGAATTTTCGGTGATGTTTTGATCTGACTGCTTTTTTTCCGTTTCTCACCCTCCTTTCTAGATCATTTTTTCAGAGCCTGTGTGTCCTGGGTTACTGCGTCCTGCCCCTGACGGTGGCGATGCTGGTGTGCAGGCTGGTGCTGCTGGCAGGTTCCGGGACCGTCAGCTTCATTGTTCGTCTCATCGTCGTAATGGCCATGTTTGGTTGGTCGACGTTAGGTGAGTGCTTTGTGTTGTAGCACTGTTGTGCACGCTGAGCATTTCACAGAATCACAGAACTGTTTGGCTTGGAAGAGACCTTAAAGATCATCTAATTCCAACCCCCCTGCCATGGGCAGGGATGCCTCCCCCTAGACCAGGCTGCTGAAAGCCCCATCCAACCTGGCCTTGAGCACCTCCAGGGATGGGGCATCCACAGCTCCTCTGGGCAGCCTGTGCCAAGGCCTCACCACCCTCCTAGTAAAGAATTTCTGCCTTTGCCTTCCATTTGCCGATGCTCCTCTTGATTTTTGTGGTCATACACAAACTGCCCTTGAAGGGAGGATGGTAATTTAATATTAAACTTAACGTGAGACTCCGAGGTATTTTATTCTGTGTTATTTCTAACCTATGTTAGAAATACCATTTAAAAATCACTAGTCTCATACAGGTGCATTTGCATTATTTCTCCTGTTCTTAATATATGTCTGAATCTTACTACACAGTGTTAATCAGCATTTGTTTTTCTATGTAATAAATAAGTGAATCTTAGTTTTAACTTACAATTAGAGACCATTGTTATTGAACAATGAGTTACCATTTTCTGTCCTTCAGCGTAATTGCAATCAAGATACTAATTCAAACTTGTTAACATCTGCAGTGGATCTTTCTCTTTCAGTTTTATGTTGTTCGCATTTCAAGTATTTTTCTTTTCCTTTGTCACCAGCATCTACAGCTTTCCTGGCAGACAGTCAGCCTCCAAACCGCAAAGCTCTGGTTGTGTACCCTATCTTCCTCTTCTACTTCGTTATCAGCTGGATGATTCTCACCTTTACACCTCAGTGATGCCAGATCAGAAGAGACTGTGTGATACGGACTGCAAGTTTTTCGTGAACACTGCAGTTAATCGTTGGCTTTATCTCTTATTAATTTATAGAGAGAGATGGTGTAAAAAAGCAGGTTACGGGATAAAGCCAGAGAACTGCAAAATTGGTCATTCGTGTGTTCCTCTTCTTGAATGATACTGAAGTCCAGCTGCTGATTATTTTTTTTAATTAGCCCTGCCCTTTAGTTGTGTTGAATAAAAAATGCACACTGTGACAGGGATTCTTCTGCCTGAGGAATAGAGGGGGAGATCTTGGAACTTCAAGAAGGTGTTAGGTGAAGTATAGGATCACACGACTTAGCAGAATTCTTGCTTGTGCTTGGATTCTCACTGAAGTTGAATATGCCTTATGAAATAATAGAAGTTCATCACTGTTATGTGTTGGTAAGGAAGAATGTGTTTGACTCTGTTCTTTTTCACTTGTAGGGTGGTGAAATGTACATACAGTGCATCATAGGATTGGGAGCTTTCACTTTGAAATCAGATTGCAGCAAAAAATAAGTTGGGTCCAATTTCCTACTAATTAGAGCAGGGCAGAAGGGAACTGTCTTTGCTCCTGTTCATGTATTCTGTATTTATGTTTCAGCCACTTTGCATGTCAAGGGTGTGTTAGCCGAATGCCTTCAACACCACAGCTACAACGACTAGTCCGTATATCCAATGAGGGAGACGGTGTTTACACTGGATAGTTACAAATCTTTTCTTTGCCACTCTAGAGTTAAAAGTTCTGGAGAAGCAGTCAAGACTAATCAGAAAAGGGACTTGGCCATCATATTGGCTCTGAATATTGAAAATGGAAAACTAAGTGTCTGGAGAGCACAAAGTAATGTATATTTAAAAAACAGAAAAACTGAGAAGTTGAAGCTTTGATCTGTAGGATGTTTGGATGCTAATGCGCCAAACAGGACTTAAGTCCAAAAGTTTCAAAGTGGGTTGAAGGAAGGAAAATAAATCGTGACGAAGGTGGTGGCTCTTACGGAGTATCCTACAAATTCCATTCTTAATTGATTTTATGTGACTTTCATTTGGTTGTTTACATGGTCAGTGTTCCAACATAAACACATGCAAAGTTGCATATTGTTTCTTTGTACTTACAATGAAATGTGAGAAACTTTTCTATAGTTTTTTTTCTAATACTTTTATAAAAGGAGAGGAGGCTTGTTCTCCAGCGCTGTAGGTAGATGTATGTTGCCTGCCTGGAGAACCGTACGCAGGCATACAAGTGGGTCATCTATATTTCAGCATAGGGATTGAAACCCGGAGAACTGGTTGTTGCAGATTGTACAGAAATTATTTATGTTGCCCATTATTTTCAGTAAGAAGTCCAAGGGGAAATTTTAGAATGTCTTGGAGGTGAAGAAACTGCTGTTAAAATGCTCTTTTTTTTTTTTTTTTTTTTTTCCTGAAAATGAGTATCAGATTTCCTTTCTCCTGTAGTAATGCAAATAGACCTGAAATTGATGTAAGTGGGTTCTGTTAAAGTGTAAATATATGTAATTTATATTTATATATAAAAATGAAGTCTCTGCTATAAACACTATAAATACTTGGTAATTGGGATAGAAACTTTTAAATGCGTGGACTAAAAGTACATTTTTGCATTTCTGGGAGTGTGGAGAAGAGAAGAAAAAATCAGTTACTCTGCAGGGACCCTCGTTGGTCACAGAACAGTCATCAGCGAGCGTGTGTGGAGCTGAGAGCTGTTCCTGCTGCCTCCCTCACACCTCGGCGTGTGTCTCTTCTAAGTTGCTGCGAGGGGAGCTCTGGTGTTTCATATGCTTGGGTATAAAATGGAAATGGGGAATTTTTAAGCATCCATTAAATTATTACTGATAAGGAATGTGATTTTTCTTTATTTTTTTTTGGCGTGCTGTTTCCCATTCATGTAAACATTAGTTTGGCTTTGTGAATATGAAAAGAAATATTCAAGGGAAGTAGAAAGATAGTAAAACTATTGATTAGTGAGTTGAATTCTCTGAGGAAGAAAATCTATTCTATTTCAGCACAAGAATTTAACCGCGCTTTTATAGAAATCCTTGGAATTCTGTCTCTGCAGTATTTAATATCCAGTGTGTCTTGAGACTTAATGTGGTATCGTATCTGAAAGATGATTGGGGGAACATTTGATTGATCCAGCATCTTTGGGGAAAGAAGGAAACTGAAGAGGAATTAAACAAAATCCCAGTTTTTATCTTACTTGTCTCTGACTTTGATGTGTCTCATGATGGCTTGTTCTGTAACATACTGCTCTTGGCTTATATAAGAGAAGGAAATTATTTTTATATTAACTAGATTCACTTTTCAACTGGTCACTAGAGATTTTAGTCGAGTTATTTTAACTCTGGAAGAATATGCAGAAATATACTGGTTATATAATGAAGTTTTTATTATTATTTTAAAACCCATGGCGATCCATTAGTGTGGAAACCATCATTTTCTAAAGCAGTGAAACGTAGAAGTGGATTTATATCACTGAAGACTTGCCATAAAGCTTTAGCTGTCAGGAGGCAAGTAGGAAACGAGATTTCCTAAGTTTTCATGTCTCCAGTTGAATAAAGTTATCCCTTAAGTGTGGTGGGTTTTTAATTGCCGTTTTCTCTAGCAGGGTAGAGGACACTTCTTGGCCAGCAATCCTAGCTGCTGTAGCTCACTGTCTGACCTCGTTCCTCAGCTTTCTGTTGAGAGATGTGCTCGATGCCAGTGTGATTAGAAGCATGCAGTGTATCTCATCACAGGTAATTTCCCTGCCACAACTGTGGTGGGGAAATTATTGGAATTGTTTTAATCAATTGTTGAAAATTTTCACTAAAAGTGGCTTGGCCTTTAAATCTTGAATCTACTGAAAAGCTTAGCCGTTCTTATAAGTAGAATAGAATTGCTTGGAAAGGCAGCGAGCAAGCAGTGAGCATCAGTGCAAATGAGCATCTGATTGAAAATTGGGTGACTTGAAGTCTTGTGTGGCTTCAAGAAATCAAGAAGCCAAAACTGTAATTTGTTCCTCAGCCAAATTTTGCTGCTCTGTACTGGCACTGCTTGTACTGACTCAGCTTGCCCCTCAGCAAGCGGCTGGTCCCCAGAACAAGCTAGATACGGGCGCATCACAGCATGATTGAAGCATTTCAGGTTTAGGCAGGTGAAATACTAATTGATACTCACAGGCTTGTGTTGGTGATGTTCCTTTTAACTAATGGCATTGCGTGAAGGAGC
Source organism: Aythya fuligula (assembly GCF_009819795.1). Lineage (NCBI taxonomy): Eukaryota > Metazoa > Chordata > Aves > Anseriformes > Anatidae > Aythya > Aythya fuligula. The sequence goes on along the minus strand of NC_045571.1, from coordinate 20,572,349 downwards.
TGAGGGTGCCTGCTCATTGAAGGCTACTTGGTCTTGTTCAGCCAGTTACGTAGTGCTTGCCTCCAGAAACGCGTGCAGGTAATCTGTGTGACCACAGCGCAGGGCTTAATCTGTCATTAAAGCACGTGTGGTAACTCCGTCGTTGGGCTTTCCAAGGGGAAGAAAGCCTCTTCCTTCTTGCTTAGAGCTGGAAAGGCAGCAAGAAGAAAAGCAGATGCCTCACATTTAATGCAGTGCTTTAACTTTGCTGTGGAGAACGTGGATGGTTCTCTGGTGCATAAACCAAGCTTTCTTTCCCACTAAGATTTTTTAATACAGCTTATTCACTGAAGTTACGGGCTCAAGTCTGAATTTAATTTTGATCTATTTAACCCCAATGAAAATAATTTACCTTCAAAATGTATAGATTCAAACACTGAAACACTTAGGGGTTAGTCATATATGTGGATGAGAAGCACCACAGATGCTGTGCTGCGGGCAGCCAGCGCCAGTGCTGGGCTCTGCAAGAGGTGAGGAGTGCCCGCACGGACAGGGCGCAGCGCTCGTCTGCGGCTGCTTTGTCCAAAACACATCGTGTGCCTGGGGATCTGGAGGGAATTGAAGGAAGGTGGGCTAGGAAACTGTTGAATTCTCTACTCCTACAGAATTTTTCTAAGCATGGAAACTGTGCATGTATCAGTGAGTTAATGGCAGCTGGTGGGAGCAGCGCTGTAAGGTGTAAGTGGTGTGTCCCTCTGCTCAAAAGAGCTGCTGCTCCTACAGGTGCATGTAAATACCTGGTGTCCTTATGTTCTAGCCAATTATAAGGATAGTTTTTAGGAGCTAGGACCAGAAAGAGCATTTTCGCTGTACCCGCTGAGCCGTGGTCCTACACAGAGGTGCTGCAGGGAATCCAGCATTCGGCGTTCTGGGAAGCAAAAAACAATTCTCGCTAAGGGTTGATGATGGGACGTGCCCGGGTGCCAGCAGCACTCAGGTTCTGCAAGGAGCAGGCACAGAAGGGGAGCTGTGCACTGGCAGCACCAGCAAGATGCGAGGGTGAAAGTCTCCAAGTCCCTGCCCGCCGCTTCCTCCCGGGGCAGTACGGAGCCCAGGGCAAAACGCGTCGGGCGTGCCGGGGCTGTTCTGTGCCCGGCGGTGGCATTGGTTTGCTCGTGCTTAAATCTTGCTTCTCCTCCTGCCTGGTCACAGACCCTAAACGTAAAAACAGCTGGGCTGGTTTGCCTCGAAATCAGCATCGATGCAGGCAATCCTCGGGCTGCCAGCCACTTTGGAGAGGGAGGTGTCAGCAAACACCCCCCTGCCAGCAGCCTGCCGAGTGGGTCTGAGCAGCACTGAGCCCTGCCGCTAAAACGTGAAGGTAATGAAGGTACCGGGGGTAACGAGGGAGCGGGGGGGAAGGCAGTCTGGTAAATGAATAGCACTCTGAAAATATTTCTAATAATGGAGTTAGAGGCAGTGAAGTGAGGTACGTCTGTGTAGTAGGGGTGCAAAGGGCGCTTTGGGAGCTGGCTGTGCTGGCTGCGGAAACTTTGCTGAAGACAGTGGCAGCGCTTCGGGGGCCTCGCTACCTGTGTTCTCCAACGTGTTGTGGAAATGCCCCGTGCTCACAGGTGGGTCACCAGGTAAAGCAGCACTGGGTGCTCAGCTCCCTGTGTGCCCGGGCACTGAACGCTGCCTGGGCGTGCTGGTGGGCACCTCGGGACGGGGGGGACAGGATCCTGGATCCTGCCATGGCACGGGGAGTGATCCCCCCACCCCATGGTTATTTCTGCTCTGTCGGCGGAGATTTAAAACGCGGCAGCCCTGTGTTTGTTTGTTTGTTTTAAATTATTATCTGGTTAGTGAGAGCTGCCATGTGCAGTTAGAATTCATTTCCTTGAGCCTGAGGTTCCAAGTAAGCAGCACGTTAAGACTCTTAATTTTGTGCCTGACCTGTTTATGCTGTGGGGTCTGCACCTATTTGGCCTTTTCTATAATACTGAATTTTGAGCAAGAAGATTACTTTCAACAATGTTTACTGTGGCAATGAGGAAATGATTAAGTGTGCCTCTTTTTCCCATAAGATGGCAATAATCAACATGTTCATTAATCTAACTTCAGTTAGAATTGCGCACTGGAGATTGTTCAGACCTTTTGGCTTATTTCCATCTATTAGTCAATTAACGTGTTCATGCTCTGAAGCGTGCTAGCCTTTTACACTTCTGCAAATTGTGAAGCAATCGCTCAAAGCAATTCATTTTTAACCTTTCCCAAGTTATTGCTAGGTGGAAAACTGAGCAGATCTTAAGATTATTTTGCATAGCCAAAAAATAAAAAAATAAAAATGGCTGCAGCAGCTTGGAGCCCAGCCTCAGGCTGCTGACTAACTCTTCTCATTGCTCGTGGTCAGGTCTGGGGAAGACCCCGAGCCCTGGGCCTGGGGGCCAAGAATTTGTCCTGTGGGCACTTGCTGCCGCTGCAGGGCAGCAAAGGGACCGGACAGGGCAAAGCGCGCCCAGCAGGCAGGGGTTCAGCAGAGACGGCGAGATAAAGCCACAAAGGGAAGGTGCGGTCGGGAGCCCTACGCATGTGGCTGCTGCTTGTGGCTGGAATCGGGGCCGCTGCCTTGCTCTGCTGCTGTCCTTGTCCGGGAGGCAGTGCCCGAGCCGTGCTCTGTGTGCTCATCTCCAGAGTTTCTCCTAGATTTTGTTCTCAGTCCCAGTGAGGATAAAAAGCAGTAAGTTTCTACCTGCCGGTGTGGGGAGTAAGGCTTTATTTTCCCAGCGGTTACTTGCCTTGAACTTTGTCACCATGCACCTGCATTTCAGAGTTCAGAGCGGCTGCTGCGCGGGACAGCGAACAGGGGCAGTTTTGTTCAGTTTGCTACGGCCTCGCTGTGCCAGGCACATCCACACGGCTGGGCCGCCCAGCCTGCTGCTCCCCGTCATCAGCCTGCTGCTCCCCGTCATCAGCCTGCTGCTCGTGTGGCAGGCTGCAGGGAGGACGCTGGATGTCAGTGAGAGCAGGGACTGCAGCCTTCCTCCTGTAAGGCAGGAGGGCAGCAGCCATGGCACGGGGAGCTCCCAGTGCTGCCAGCCCTACCCTTACTGGGAGAGAGGGAACGGAGCAATTGCTTTGTCTCTGCTCAGCTTCTCCTGGGTGTGCAGAAGGCGTTGCCCCAGCCCATCACATGCAGCCGGAGGTAACGTCTCCTTCGTCCTGCCTTGAAGCAGCTTCAGCAGCACCCAGGCCCAGCCTGCCTCAACGAGAGCTCCCCAAACCCCATCTCTTCCCCCAGCTCAGGGGTGCTAGCACTGCAAAGAGTATAATATGCGAAACAAGCTCACTCTAAAGGGGTATCGGCAGTTCCCTATTTTGAGTGAAATGAAGAATACAGAATAAATGGGGAAGGCTGAGTGGCAGTCCTAGTGCAGCTGCATAGGCAGCATCCCCTGCAGGAGGTGTATTAGAGGACACCACACAGGGAGCTGCTGTGTCGCTAGTTAGCTCTGTTCCAGTGTGCACAGAATATTTTAAAGCACTCTTTTTCTTTTTTACCTTTTTATGCTATGCAGGCTTCACAGAGTACTGAAAGGTCTGAAATGAGTGGAGAAGAAGCTGGGTGTTGCAGCAAGGCGATCACAGAATCAGTAAGGTTGGAAAGACCTCGAAGATCACCTGGTCCAACCATCTGCCTGCCACCACTACTGCCCGCTGAACCACGTCCCTAAGCACACGGCACATCTGCCCTTCCCTTGAACACCTCCAGGGGTGACTCCACCACTTCCCTGGGCGCCCCGTTCCAGTGCCTTACTGCTCTTTCTGAGAAGAAATTTTTCTTAATATCCAACCTGAGTAAAGTACGAATGCGTCTGGAGTAAACACTGCTACACCCCTCTACACCCCTTTCTGACTGGGTGGAATGGAAATGGGGGTTCTGGAAAAATAAGACGAGCAAAGTAATAGTTTTCTACGAAGTGGCTCTCGCTAGGGAAGAACAAAGTGAAGCCGGTCCTGCATCGCCAGTTTGCCTTCGTCAGACGGAGATTTCTGCCCATGGACAATGGAGACGGAGAGCACAGAACATGGAGCGAAGCCACCTTTTACTCCAGGCCAGCAGCACGAATTCCTGGCCTCGTCTTCTTCAGTTCCCGAGGAGGATGGAGGTGTCTACAGCTTCTTCTGTCCGTGGAGCAGCCAGCACGGTCCCGGGGAGGAACCCGACTGCATGTCCCCAGGGGAGGACTCCTCACCTGCCCCCGGGGCAGCCTGCGGGCACCAGCCGGGTGGTGTCAGCCTCACGGAGGGTCACGTGTGGCACAGAGGGGGCAGCAGAAACGAGAATGAATCACCCAGAAGTGATCAAGTGCTGGCCTTTAATGCACATTTTCAGGCAAAGCACAGGCGTGTGCTCAAGGAGAGTGAAATGGACGCCGAGTGGCAGCTCGAGTCGCTCTGGGCAGCGCTGAGGACTGAGCAGGGCATCCTGGATGGGGAGGAAGACGAGGATGATGTTTTCCTTCCTTCTCCTGGGCAAACGGCAACGTGGCCCGGCTGGCAGGTAAGTTTGTCTGTCTTTTATGTGCCCTTACGGTCAGAACTCGGGCACTTCAGAGAGGTGGTGGCTGCGGGTGCTGTCACCTGCCTCCCATCACCCACCCCTGGGGGCCCGTGACCATTGTGTTTGCACAGATGCATCGGGCTCCTGTGAGCCACCCTTGGACTGACCAAGCAATCTGCTGAAAAGTAATTTCCCAAACCAGGCTGAGCCTCTCTAGCACCTGGCATGTCCTCCTGCTGTTAACATAAGTACGTACGTGCATAAATGCTCTGCTTTGTTCAATCAGGACAGGTGCTGCAGAGGAAAATCTGCAGGGTAATGAGGCTTAAAATGAAGAGATCCCTACCCAGAGTTGCCGCTGTTTCTTTTTCTTGCCCTGAACAATTCCATTATCAGGGTTTTAACTTTAATTTTGCTCTGCAAAAACAGAATAATAGCTGTCTGCTGGCAGACGTAATGAGGCTTGAGAAGTGCTCTGTGCTCCCCTGCAGGAAGGTGCCACACGGCCCCCGGACGGGCTGCCCCAGGGCAGCAGCGCCAGCCCCGGTGCCCACACGGGCAGCCTGGGGACACGGTCAGGAGAGCTCGGAGGGGTCCTGCTGTGGGCTCGTGCAGCTGCCACAGGGCACCAGCATTGTCCCTTATGTTCCTGGTCATTCCTGGGGTCCCTGCAAGTCTTTTTAAGCCCCCCACTTCATCTCAGGCTGAAGCTTCAACTCTAGCCGTTGCTGTTGCCTTTCTGCTCGCACGTCCTGGCTCAGAGCTTGCAGCCTGTGCTCGAGGCAGGCGTGCTGTGCTCAGGATGATCCTTGAGGTGTCAGCAGTGCTCTGGCCAGACGCGCTTGCTTCCACGAGGCTCTGGTGCAGCCAGGTTGCACAGAAACCTCCTGCCCTCTTCCTGCAAACCCCACACTTGGAGCTGAGAGCGTGCCTCCTGCCTCCCCCTAAGCCTGTCCTGGAGCCGTGGCCCCACGCCGTGCTCGCACTGCCACGGCTGTTGGCAGCTGGGGCCAGATGTGGGCTGGGACCTGCCCGTGCCTGGCACCGTGACACAGCCACATCCCGGGCAGGGGCAGCGTGGCTGTGATGTGCTGCTGTGCCAGTCTGTCCCGAGGCTCGTGAGGGGGATGCTCGTGTTTCTAACACAACCCCAGGGGTGTGAAGCCCTTTCCTTGATGCTCTGCCCCATCTGTGATGTCCCATGGAGAACTGAGTGCCCTGAGGTGTCGGTGCCTGCTGCTCATCCCCCCAGTGGAAAGGGCGGAGGGGAACTGCTGCTGGTCCCTCCGTGCTTCTGCAGCTCTGCTGTCGCCCCGAGCGAGGCAGGGATCTGTGGTGAGCTCATCGGTCCTACCAGAAAAAGGCAGGCTAAATTTCAGAGCTCAGCAAGAACTGCTGGATTTCGCTTGAATGGTGCTTTCTGCTTCTTTTCAAGCCTCATTCTGGTGTTTTGTGTTGCTGTCTCAGGATCATAAACAGCCGGTGCAATTATTTATACCATACACTTATTTAAACCCTCTCTCTCCCCATAACTCAGTCCTCCTTTAAAGAAACAAACAAATGCATCTGAGAGCTGGGATGTGGTTGCTGCCTCTTTCTTTCTCAGGGCTTCTGAATTCTTTGGGAAGGGCGACAGCAGCCCGAGACAATGCAGGCTCACCCCGCGCTGTGAGCAGTGTGGTCTGGCCGCCTGCCCTGCGCCGGGGCGCTTCCCGGGGCCGCAGCAGCGATGGGACCAGGCGCCAGCACCGAGACGGGGCCGCAGCCGGCCCGCTCCTGGCACATGGTTTACAAGCAGCAGCCCCAAGGCATCCCTGTAATTCGGGAAGGAAAGGTGCCTTTGTTTTGATGTTATGTTTTGTTAAGAGCCTCGTAACCTGACTGTCAAAGTGTGGATGTTTCCAAGCGTGTGGCTCAGAGACACAAGGTCCGTGGTGCTCTGGAGGTGCTGCTGGAGCCCCGTCCCTCCCCGTGCTGGGGCTGAACCTCACGCATGGGGCTGTGGGCTGGCGTTTCCCTGAGTCAAAGCAGCACTGCTGTGTCAGTCTGTGGGCTGTCAGGGCAGAAATTCTGCCCTTACATCTCCCCCCTTTGCTTTCCTCCTCCGGCTCTCGGCCTGCCGTGGGCCAGGGCAGCAGAGCACAGCCCAGCCCTCGGCGTGGAGCCGCGGAGCTGCCCCGCTGCTGGCGGCGTGGGTCCAAGGGCAGGACGTTCCCAGCGGCCACAGGGGGCCGGGGGAAGAAAAGAATTTGCTGTTAAATAATAAAGCTTTTGTGCGTGAGTGTTTGCCTGAAGCGTGCTCTGAAGTGTCCTTTGAGTTTTTCTGGCATCCCCAAAGGTTAGCAGCAGCGTGCGTGGCCCCCGTCCAGCCTGGAAATGCCTCTCGGGGCTGCGGCTGGTGGGCTTGGGCCGGGCCCTTGCTGTGCTGCTCTGTCCCCTGAGTGAGAAGTGCCTGCCCCTGTCAGTGCCACTCCTGGCCTAAAGAAGGGGCCTGAGCTGAGCCGGGAGCGTTTCCCAGCCACTGCCCCTGATCCTCAGCGTGCTGGGGCAGGTGGGGAGCCAGGCACGGCCCTCGGGCCCTGTCTCCCTGTGCCCCCGTGGGTGCTGGTGCCCGGCCTTCAGGGAATCTTTCATCTGGCCCCATGAAAGCCTCGGTGCTGCCTCTGGGCAACGAGGTCCGTGCTGCTGAGTGCTGTGAGTGCCTGTGCCCATGGGGTCGTGTCGGTGTGCCCGCTCTGAGAGCGAGGGGAGGCTGCGTGCAGCCTCAGCTGCGGGGGTTAAACTTGCAGAGGCTGCCCTGCTTTGCAGGGAGCGGGGCTGCACCTGACAGAGATTCCTCGGTCGTCTTAATTAATCCCAAACCCAGCCAGAAATGTGCCTGGGACCTTCCCCAGCCAACAGCTGTCCCCGGAGCTATGTGCTAAAATATGAGGCGGTCAACCCGAATTCACCAAATGGCATTTAATCGTGAAAGCCTGCAAGACAAACGTGCCCCTGTTGCCTGTGATGTTCTCTTTTTGCTGGGAGCTTTGTTTTTGGGGTTGGAGGCTTGTAGGCAGGCACTGGCTGGCGCGTGTCCCTCCTGCACCTGGCTGGCTGCAGGCTGGGTCCAAACCCCTTGTGCCCCCTCAGCCCCTTCCTTTCCCTGCCCACACGGTTGTCTTTCACTTCAGGATGTAGGTTTGTCTGCTTTTCTGCCCCATTCTGCCCTGGTTTTGGCAGCCTGGCTGAGGGAGGGACCCCAGGGCCCCTCGTGCCTGGGCGTGGGGTGGCCTCATGCAGGCTGTGCCCCGGGTTTGCTCCGTCTGCCCGCGCGTAGCACAGCCCTTGTTGTCGCTCTCCATTTGCCATACGAGCCCTCCTGCTCTTGCTAATAATACGAGATGCTGGTAATTCCTCGTGCTGGTCTGGCGCCTCTCTTCTGGGGGGGAAGATTAATGTTGCAGCCATGGGCTGGCAGCTTGGCGGTATTCCTGTGAGGAAGGGAAATGCCTGTGAGCATTCTGCTGGTGCCCCTTTTTTTTGTAAGATATGTACGTCTCTGGTGCTTGTTTTCATCCTCGGGATGCCTTCAGCAGGCTGCTGCTGGCGGCCCTCGTGTGTGGGAATCGCTGCGGGCTCCCCTCACACCCCTGCTCCTCAGCGTGTGGGTTTGCGCAGAGTTGGGACCAGTTCGGCTGACGTGCCTGGTGGGAGGCCTCGTAAAAGTCACTCAGCTCTCCCGTCTGCATCGCTTGGGTCTGTTTGCCAGGCCTCTGACTTTTCTGGTGCCTTGACAAAGTTACCGTATCAGTTTATGCATCTAAATTGTGACCTTCCCCCAAGCCCCATCCTCATCAAAGCCCTGGGGTACTGCAGGACCACGAACTCAAACTGCCCCCCCCAGTGATGGCCAAACGGGTGGCTGTGAAGGTGGGTGGATGCCCGAGCTCGTGTGCTTTGGGATGCTTCAGCCACCGTTGTGCTTCCAGCAGGGCCCAGCGAGCAGGGTGCGAGGGGACAGCTGCTTGGTTTGTCTGGCTGCTCCAAGCCTCCAAAGCCTCCAAAGCCTCCAAAGCCAGGCTTTTCTCCCGCAACGCTCCTTTCCTGCACCTCGTGCTCCCCAAACAAACCTCTTCTGCTCAGCACGGCACCGCTTTTGGGTCAAGTGTATTTTGATTGCCCTAAAGAGCGGGAGGAAGGGGTTATTTTTTGCTTCACCCGAGGGGATGGGTGCAGCTATTTTTGCCACTGGTGTCACTCCCCTCCTATGCGCACGGCGAGGCAGAAGGACGGCGAGCCGCAGGCCTGGGGGGAGGCACGCCGTCCGGGGGGAAGCCAGGGCAGGCTCCTTAGCGAGGCTGAAGCTGCAACTTTAATGGGATTTACTGATACAAAACTCCTCTTGTCAAAGTTTTCTGGCTAATCAGTGCCAGCTTGTATTCACAGAGTCCCCGTGAAGTGGAGCGAGAGCACAGCCCTGCTTGTCCAGCCGACCTTCCACAGAAGCACCCTTGGTGAATTTTTTTCAGTGATGTTCTCTCTGATTTTTCAGTGATGTTCTCTCTGATTTAGCAAAGTTGGGGACTTTTGGAGTCTCTTTGAGGACTAGTCATCTGAGAAGTCTGTTTGCCTTTTGTGTATACACTAAATAACCCAGTGTTTGTTAAATACCTCTGCTGGTAGTTGCAAACACCAAGGCCCCCTTTGCATGGAAATGTGCAGAATACGCTCGGCTGGGGGCTGGGGGTCTCCTCTCACAGCCTCGGGGAGCCCAGGGGCTGGCAGCTTGCTCGGGGCAGTGCCTGTCCCCGGCAAAGCCATCCCCGTGGCACCAGCATGGACACGGAGGGGGCCGGGTGCTCATGCCCACTCTCTCCCAGCTGTTGGGGAGCCCCTGGCTGTGCCCCTGCCCCTGCTGGTGCCCCCCGGCCCCGCTACGCCTGCGGGAGCCGCACTGCCACGAGCCCGCCTGTTTGTGGGTAAATTCAGGGTGCCCTGGAGGCAAAGGGCAGGGCGTTTTCCCTCTGTTTTGGCCACAGCATGAGTTCATTTGCTGTATTAATAGCTTGCCCAGTGTTCCTCAAAGTGGAAGCAGCAACTGCCCCTGGAAATAACTCTCCTTTGTCGTCAAACGGCCTTTTTGTTTGTGTGCCTCTGTGTCAGGGCTGACTGTGTCGGCTGGTAATGGATAACCCAGGCTGGAAGCGCCCAAACCGTTCCTGTCACTTGGCATCGCGCAGCTCGGCTTTGGGTGCGGGGTGCTCCCGTTCAGGGAGGGCATGTTGCTTCCATGGGAATTCAGTTTGCAATGAAAACCAAGCAGGAACGCTCTCATGTGCTAGAAAAAAGTCTTCAGGACTTGGTGGCTTACTCACGTTCCTGACGTGCATTGTTGGAGACTGCAGCTCGCGTGTCGGGGTTTTCTTAATGAGGAGCTTTTTAAGAGAAAAGCCACGGAAAGCAAAGTGGAAAATCAGGTGGGAAACTGGATGTAGAGCAAGAGCAGCTCGGTCACGTCCTCTGTGCCTTCATCTTCATCCCCCAAACTGTGTCTGCGCTCCCGGGGGGAGCAAGGTGCTGAGAGCAGCTCAGCCGCCGGTGGTCCCGGTGACGGCTGCTGTGGGGCAGGGGCCCCGTGAGAGCTGGAGCTGCTGTGCCCTGCAGCTGGGGGCTGCTGCTGCTCCTGGGGCAGCGCTGGGCGGCGGGGGGCAGGCACCAGCGAGCCTCCCGCGCCGTGCTCCCAGCGCCCGCCTATCAATTCAGCATTATGAAAATAAAAGGGTCACTGTTCCCGCTATGCCAGCAGGGCAAATGCCTGCTCTGCAAGTAGCTGCGCTCCTCCTGACCTCTGGGAAATGCCTGTACGCAGCAGAAAGTGGAAAAACACTGCATGGTAATGACTTGCTGGAGCTGCTCGCTTGCAAGGAGCGGCTTGCCTCGTGCTCACACCTCTTCAGATGGCCCACGCTGACCGGCAGGCCTGGGACCAGCCCCGCAGCTGAACCAGCAGCACCAGTGGCTTCTCCTGCTGGCCACGATGCTGTCTAGAGGCCACCAGCCTCTGTTATTAACCCTGTGCCTGCGTGCTCCTGAGCAAAGCAATGGCAATAAGGGCTCGTCGGTGGGGTGGGAACAGCTCTGGCCACAGGTCTGCTCAGAGGTGATGTGGGACGTGCTGGGTGATGTGCTGGTGTGGTGGTGCCACACGTGTGCTCCCAGGGGACAGCGCTGTCATGTCCCAGTGCAGGCGAGCTGCCTCCGTGCAGCGCTGGGGCTGGCGGTGGGCATCCCTCGGAGCCTGGCCCTGCACAGCACCAGCAGGGCTGGCCTCTGCCCGCTGCAGATCCCCGGCTGCACAGGGACAGAGCCCCTTTGCCTCTAGAGCCAGGTGCTTTAAAAGCTGAGCTCTAGCTTAAAAAGGGCTCCCAGGTCAGTCTGGAGGTGACATTGATACGTGCGTGTGTGTATAGGGGTGGAATTAACAGAAATTGCATTTGCTCTTCCTGCTGAACACGGGGACCTACGGAGCAGGTACATCAGAAATGCTGGGAAGAGACAAATGCACCAGTGGGGTCTGTGTCCTGTGCCACTCAGCAGAATACCCGCTCTGGGACGTGGTGTGTGCTGCTTTCCCTGTGGATCCAGTGCTCTGTAGTTATTCTGTCCAAGCATGATACCCCTGGTATGTTGGAGAAGGGTCCTAGATTTAAAATTGCTTGGATGCTTTTGGGATGACTGGGTCAAAAGAAGCTACACAAGTATGCAGAAGACTCCGTGGTTTGTCTCCAGGCCCTGGGAAGGAGACAGCTTTCTCGTGTTTGCACTCACTTCTATTTTTTTTCTGGAGGAAGTGGGAAGAGGACTTCATGCCACAGAGCAAAGTGTGAAGCGAGCTGCTGGCTGTGCCACTTCTCTGGCAGCACAGAGCTCAAAGCTGTGTGGCTGTCACGCTTTCTGGAAGGACTTTTTCTGTTATTATTATTATTATATTTATTTATTTATTTATTTATTTATTTATTTATTTATTTATTTATTTTTGAGGGTTCCTCCATTGCTGTCTTGAGAGCAACTTCCAGCAGCCTGTTTGCCACCCGGTGCCACCCGGTGCGCTGTGTGTGCAGATCTGGGCCGTGCAGGCACTGGTTCTGGCGCACGGCGTGGCCCCTGGCCCGCGAGCCCTGCTGGAAAGAGTGACGGGTGCGAGAGGAAAGCAGACGGAAGGGAGCCCAGAGAGCTCTGCTCCCCTCCAGGCATCCTTCCTGTGAGAGCTGGCCTCGCGCCCGGCACGGGCTGCGAAGGCAGCGATGGATGTGTCTGCACCAAACCCCTGCAGATGGGCAGGGGAGCCGGGTACCCCCACACTCGTGCCCCTGCCCACCCCCTGGCCTGGCAGAGCGCTTTGCAGGCACTCAGGATTCAGGATCCCCTGCTCCTGCGGGAAAACCCACGGGAAGCACTGGGAAGCTCTGGGGTGCTCTGGGGAGCCAGCGAGGGGCAGGTGGGAGGCTGCCGGGGGGGTGCTAAAATCGGTGGCTTGTCACGGGGGGCTGGGTCCCCCCCGCTGTCCTGGTGCTGCTGCTGGTCCGCGGTGAGATCCGGGTGGCTGAGCCCTGCTGTCAGCCCGGCCTTGCTTGTTCTGAAATAATCTCATAAATCACAACCCGGTGTTTTTTTCCTGGTGTGCACACCAAGGCTTATTCCAGCCTGGAGGCTGTGTACCCAACGCCCGGCTGCTTGCACAGGACTTTGTGGCACTTCCTTTTATTATGGTCTTTCTTGCAAACAAATGCTAAGCTTACACAAATGTTTGCAGGAGGAAGATAAGGAGCTGTGAATAGCTGTGAATAGAGTCAAAATGAATGGCCGGGCCATGTTTGGTGACTGTTTTTTTCTTTCCCCCCCCCAGTTTTCTCCCAGCTGGGGTGGCTGCCGCAGGCTCACCGCGGGGCCCCTCTTGCAGGGGACCCGGGGAAACGCCCCGAGGGCGCTGGGGAAGGTTTGTCCCGGGGGAGCGGAGCTGCTGGGAGCCCTCTGCGAGCGCCTCCGTGACCGCTCCTAACGGGCTGGAGCCGGGGCCGGAGTGAAAATCGAAACCAGCTGGGGTTGGGTTTCCGACGCCCTCCGTGCGCCTTTGACAGCGGCGGCTCCGGGGCCGTTTCTTTTCCCTCTCCCCCCGGCGCAAGCACCGCCGGCGGCTTCTCAACGGGGAATTTCATCGCGATCCGCGACCAACTGAGTAACGGTGCAGGGTTTGAATCCGCGTCCCGCCCTCGCGGGCAGGGCTCCCTGCCCGGCCCTCCCTCGGCTGCCTGCGCCGAGCCCTGCCCGCAGCCGCTGCCTGCCCGCGGCTCTGCCGCACCGGCACCCATGGGTGCTCCGCGCCGCGCTCGCCCCGGGGCCGGGGGTCTCCCCGCGCTCTAGCGCCCGGCGAGCGCCTGCCCCGGGCACATCATGCCCCTGCTGGACTTTTTCTGGGCTTGCTTCAAAAGAGCCAAGGTAAGGAGCTGCCCTTTAAGCAGCGCCGGGGGCGCGCTCCCCGCTGGTCCCCAGGGAGAGCCGCCCCGAGGCCAGGCCGGGACGGAGCGGGGAGGTGGCACCGGTGCTGCCCGGTGCGTGCCGTGGGGCGACGTCGTGCCCGTGACACCCGGCGAGAGGAGGGTTTGGGACGTGCCCCATGGGGACTGGCTCAGTGGTGCCACTGGGTGCTGTGTGTGTGTGTGCTGCTGGCTCGGGTGCCCTCCCTGCCCGCTGTGGGTCTGCGGGACGTGGCAGCAGAGGGTTCGGGTTCCTCTCCCTGCGTTCCCCCCATGTCCAGGCTCATTGCAAACCGCTGGCAATAACGAGCGGTCCCTCTCTGCTGTAATCCCGAGGTGCATTCCTCCCCCCTTCCCTATTTTGTTGGTAGGCAGCTGCTTCTGAGCTCTTATTGATAAGTAGAACAAATCTCGTCCCTCTCCTTAACGTGAGCACTCACGGCCAGAAACCTTTCCTCTGCCTGGGTCAGGTCCTGCCCGTCCATGGGGTCGTGGCTGCAGGAGGGCAGCGCACGCCTCTTTGTGCACACGCGTGTGGCACCGGCCCCGCTTCCATGGGGAGCCCTGGTCCGTGCCTGCAGCCCTGGGGCCGTCCTGCTGCACGCAAGGAGCTCACCTGGAGGCCTGGGCTGTGCCAGCACAGCCCAGGGCCGTGCACGGGGCTGGTTGTGCCTCTGGCCATGCCAACCTGAACGCAGGGCGGCTGAGAGCGGGATGGCGGAGCAAGGATGGGGGCCGGAGGCCCTGGGTTTTTAATTTCCTGCAGCAGTCGTTCCGTGGCATCTGGCATTTTTCATCTGGGCTTAAAGCACAACGCTCTGTTAGCCCATCCCTGCCTGTTGTGTTAGTTCTGTTGTGTCACACCTGTGTGAGGTATGAGGGGTAGGTTTTGGGGATACCGTTAGTGTGGGTTTCGGGAGCACCAGGTTGGAAAAAGCACAAAAATCACTGCACCAGGCGAGGGTCTGCAGGGGTGAAGCGCCTGTGGAATGCAGGCTCTTCCCCGGGGGTTTCAATACAAAGCTCAGAATAGTTAAGTCTAAAAATAACATTTGTGCAATTCATTAATAATATTAATAGCTGTCTTGTCCCTGCTGTCTCCAGAGAGCTTAGCACATCCTCGTTAACCCTCCTTGTCCCTGCAAGCTGTTGTCATCGTCATCTCACTGGCAGAGATGCTGTGGCAGGGACCGGGGCGCGTCCCCTGCATCGTGTCCCGGCTCCATCCCGGCTCCATCCCGGCTCCGTCCCTCGGTGCTGGGCGCACCCAGCACCCACCCGCAGCCTCGTGCCCGATGAAGGCTCCCATTGCCCGTCTGGGGTGGCACCTGGGGGTCTCCGTGGGACACCTCCTGTCCTGGCTGTCCCCAGCCCCCCAGCTGCACATTTCCCACGTGAACCTCACCGCCAGGTGCCTGCATGTCAGGGCAGTGCAGGCACCCCAGGGCTGCTGGGGACGTTTGCCGTGGGGCGGCTGGGCCTTGAGCTGGCACAGAGGGGCTGTCCCAGGGGGACAAGCCCTGGAGAAGAAGGCTGAGGTTCCCTCCCCTCGCTGCCCCCAGCTACCTGCTGCGGGGAAAGGAAAATCCTCGCGGAGAGGTGTGAGCAGCACGGAGCTGCCCTGGCAGTGAGTGGGGCCAGGGTGGGAGCTCCCCGGGAGCACAGAGGTGGGGGGCACACGGGGCAGCGATGTTCCCGGTCTGCTCAGCTGGGCTGAGAGCTGCCCAGGGGTGTTCGGTGCTCGCAGGGCCCGAGGATGTGGCTGCTCCGTGTTCCAAATGCAACGGGGATGTCGCGGGTGAGGGCTCTGCTTTGGCCTTTTTTTTCCTCCTTTTTTCCCTCCCTGTGCCTGTGTTGCTCAGCTACTCGCTACGGGAGGCAGAAGAATTTCCTGAAGGCAGAGAAATGCGCAGGGCTCTGTCAGTGGGGTTAAAGCTTCCCGGGTTAAACGAGGTGGGGCCGTGGCCGGGTGGAAGGTTTTGTGGGAAGCAGAAGGCCCGGGGGCTGCAGGGCTGATGTCTGGGGAGCTGGTGATGGTGGATCCGAGAGAGGTCCTGGGGATCATCTCGCCACCCAGCGCGGACGCTCTCCAGCTCCCCGTGTGCCGCACGTGGCACCGAGGATGCTGCACAGGACCCCTGGAGGGGACAGCACGTGGCAGCAGCCGCCTGCCCGGGTTTCTCCCTGGGGAAGGAGGTTTGGGAATGCCCAAGGAGCCCATCCTGCAGACACAAGCTCTGCAGGGCAGCAGCGGTACCCCAGCTCCAGCCTCTGCACCGGGAGGGGTGAAGCATCGCCCCCCAGAGCCTCCTAATGTGATAAAGGCGTGGGCAGCTCCCCTCCAACCAACAGCCACAAAGGTACCGAGGGCACATTTGGGGTCCCACTTTCCCGGAGCCTGCCCCAGCTCAGTGCAGGCATCGACCCGGTGCTGCTTTTTCTGTCTGGTGCCCAGAGAGCCCCCAGCACGGGGGCTGAAGCCCGGCAGCTTCCTTCACAGGCTGCTCGAGTCCCACCGACCTGCAGTGGCCTCTTCCTTCAGTGTGGGAAACGCAGGGCACGTGGTGGAAGTAAGGTTGGATGTGGGGAGGAGAAGGGCCCCTGAGAGGGAGCGAGCGCTCTGGTTCGGGGCCTCGGGCTCCAGGGTTAGGGCTTGCTGGGCTGCAGCCTCTGCCGAAATTCCCATGTGGTGGCTTAAAGGAAAAAAGGCTCCTGCATGAATTCACCCTGGGGCAGGGGCCAGATGTCCTGGGACCTCTCTTCCTCTGCTCCAGCTGTTTCTCATGCCTCTACCAGAGCTGCTCTCCAGCGGAGCTGCTGCAGGCTCCTCCCGTGGGACGGCGGTGCCTTCCTCCCCGTTCTGTTCTGGAGAAAGACCCTAACGCAGCTGATTCCTGCGACAGCTGCTCGCTGAGCCCTCGGGGGTGAGGCTGGCATTCTTCTGAAATTTGTCTTGGAGAAGCAGTTGTGCTGCCTGCACCGTGGTGGTGCCTTTCGCCCAAAGCCCGTAGGATGTGTGTCCGCACGGGAGGGCCGCGGGTGTGGGCAACCAGAGCCCGAGCTGCAGAGAGGAGGGGCTGGGGCGCGTGGCGAGGGGTGGCCGAAGGGGACTGGGCTGCAGAGAACGCGTCCTTCGGCTCTGCCTGCTCCAGCCTCCGGGCCTCAAAATACCAAGGGAGGAGGAGGAGGAGGAGGAAGAGCAGAGCCCTGTGGCCAGAGGGCTGTGCAGGGGCTGTGGGGGCAGCAGCAGAGCCGGGTGTGATGCTCGATGTGTGCTGTGTGGGCAGCTCACGGCACCACCTGCAGCGCTGTGGCACAGCACCGGGGTCTGCACGCGTGGGGACAGCCGCGTCCTCCTGATCCCCATCGTGGTCCCGTGATGTGGATCTGATGGCCCTGGGCTGTCCACCTGCCCCGTCCCTGGCAGTCTTGCTGGGGACCGAGCTGGATTGCATGAAGAACACAAACTGTAGGAATCTAAGAATATGTGAATTAAAAAGATAACAAAATGATTTATTTTTCTTTCTTTTCACAGTGTTTCTCGCTGCTAGAAGATAAAAAAGATGCAGGTAAGCTGAGACAATGTTTCTCTGGGCAGGAACGCTCTCCTTGTGGGTTGGGCAGGGTCATGAGAAGAAAGGAAAGGACCAGCCTCTGCGGGGGCTCCTGGTTCCTTCTGCCAGCAGTGCGATTTTCCCCCAAACCCTGATGTTCCATGCGAGCAGCACGGGCAACCTCGGGCAGGGGGTGCCAGCAGGGACCCGCAGCCGTGGCAGGGCAGGGCAGGAGCGGTGCAGGCTGTGCTGCTGAGCCGAGCGGTGTCAGCACGCAATGGGAAATGCGGTGCCCGCAGGATGTGCCGGGGGATCCCCGCGGTGCTGCTCCCAACCACCAGGACCTGCCCTGGCTTTGCGTCCGCCGAGGGGTGAGCTCCGCGCCCCGGCTGCTGCAGGAGCCCTGGCGCACAGGAAAACCCTGGGCAACAAAAGGTGCTTTGTGAAGGAGCTCCGGAGGTGAGCCTGGGTGGTCTCCCTTCCCTTTCAGGGAGAGATTAGCAGTGTGAATGTCAGGAGCTTGTTAATGGGGTTAGAGAGCCCTGTGCGAGGGAAGGGGCAGGGAAGACTCCGCCAGATCACATCCGTGGCTAAAACTCATTTGGGAACAATGTTTGGAGGCTGTGTTTTTTTCCCTTGGCTAAAACAACCTATGAAACCCAAGCGTTTCCTGGTAAGGACTCAGGTCTGTGCTGCCCCGAGTTTCACAGCTCCCAGCCCTGTGCCCCTGCTGGGTGTCCTGCAGGGCGCTCTGCCACGGGGTCTGCCCCGCGCGGGGGCACCGTGCCGCTCGGCACCGAGCCCGTGCCCCCGGACAAGTCCCACTCAGCGCCCGGCCCCTCACTGCTGGCCTGGCTCCCCGCTTCCTTTCTGACCTTCAGCTGGGCTTTCCACGCTTTGTTCTGCTGGAAGCAGAAAGGAAAGGCTCGTGCACAAGCCGTGCGTGCTGAGATTGCGCCGTCCCTCCAAATAAATTCCTGTTGAGAGCAGCATCGGGCGTCCCCACACGCAGGTCTGGGAGCACGCTCTGCAGATGTCATTAAGCAGTGGCCTCGGTCTGACTGCTGGGAGATGAGGACTGAGCTGGCAGCTTCCTTAAATACCTTTACAAAGTGTGTCAGGCGGTGCTGATGATACAATATTTCCAACGAGGGCTCCTTCCACTGGGCATTGTGCAACAACAGGGAAAAGCAGCACTAGGGATTCTGCTGAACTTTTGCCCCTTTGTGAAATAATAAGGTTGTATTTACCCAGCATCTGGATCTCCAGAAACAAGCTGCTAAATTTAGCCCTTGTTGATGTGTTGTCACAGCTGAGTTATTCTTTTTCTACCCAAGCTTGCTTTGCACAAAGGATCTTGAGTGGGTTCTGCTGATTTGGAGCTTCAGGCGTGAGGCTGCCGTTTCTCACCCGACTGGTGCCCACATGTGGTGTGGGCACGGGGCAGCATCGCCCTCCTGCTCTTCCCCCTCCTCCTCCTCCTCCTCCTCCTCCTCCTCCTCCTCCTCCTGCTGGCCCCAGCCTGCAGCTCTGGTGCCCGGGGTGCGCGTCCCTCCTGCTCGCAGGTCACCTTGTGCCCTGTGCCCGGCGGTGCTGTGCTTGGGGGCAGCGGGGGAGGCTGGGACCTGGCTTTTTGCCACCGCTGGCAGGCAGGAGGAGAGGGACGCCTGCGTGACAGGAGGGTGGCAGCTGCAGGGAGCGCGCGGAGCAGCGCCGGGGTGGGACGGGGCGCCCGGGCTGGCTGCGGTGACCCCGCTCCAGGAACTCGTGAAACTCTGAGAAATCACCGCCTGCTCCGCGGTGGGAGATGTGGCAGTGAGCCTGGGTTACAAGTGAAGTGGTAGGAAGTAGAAAAACTGAACTGAATGTGATTACTGGAGGGTTTGGCGTGCCATGTGATGAGAGGCAGTCTTCGTTTCCCCTTCCCATCCCTGCCTGCCCGTGGGTCAGCCCTGGGCTGGGCTGTGGAGCTGCACTGAAGCGCTGCCCTGCTCAGAAAGTGGCTTCCAGCCCGACCCAGGGAGCCTGACGGGGCCGCATCCTGACAGCACTCATGGTGCTGCCCGGCTCTGCGCTCTGACGGCCGCGATGGGGGTGCTCGGTCCTCTCCGAAGGGAAGGGAAGGGAAGGGAAGGGAAGGGAAGGGAAGGGAAGGGAAGGGAAGGGAAGGGAATGGAAGGGAAGGGGCTGCTCCTCGCCCCTGATGCTCCGACCCCTGCAGCCTCCGTGGCCTCGCTCCTGGGCGCTCTCCTCTCACCGGGGTCAGCCCTCCCCTTGGTAGCATGAGATGCTTTGTGATCTGTTCTAGTGTCTTGGAAAGTAGAGAGTTACTTCCTAAATGAGAATGTACACACCAAAATCACCCTGCCGGGGCAGTGTGAGTGAAAACAAATAGTTTGTGTTTCTTTCCATCAGCTCTTTTCTCCAGCTCTGGCTGGAGATGCAATCTCCAGCATTTTCTCTTTGGCCTCCTTGTGAACTCGAGGTTATTTTTGCACGGCAGAGCTCTCTGATGTTTGTCCATATTGCTTTAATTTCTGTGAGAGGGTGGGTTGGTGCTACAGCCTTTGTAATTAGGCCTCCGGGCGCAGCTGGGGTTTGCAGCCTCTGTCGTGTCCTGCTGACTGTGCCCTGGGGATGGATACCCGTGTATTCACCGGTAGGTGCCAATTCATGCTGCCTCAATGACTTTGCTTCAGTGCCGTCCATCGCTGCCCTCGCTGCCCCCACCCCACCAAGCAGCTCCCCAGGATCAGCGCCCTGCTGGCTGCAGGAGCAGCTCCCGAGGGCTGCCGGCTGCGCGCACCCTCAGCCCCGCGTCACCAACAGCCAGCACGGGGCTGAGACGGACGTGCAAAGGGCTCCTGCTTTTATCTTGACCTACAGCAATGCGAAACGCTCTCAGTTTGTTCTCCTGTCACCTTTCTGCTCTCTAGGCTAAAAAGCAAACACTGCTGAACAAACCCGTGCCTTCCCAGCCACCCTCTCCTTCCCAGGCTGAAGGGCAGCCCGCTGCCACGTGCCGCGGGGACTGTTCCTGAGAAACAACGTGAGACAAAGTGAGAAAAAGTGCTCTAAAAGAAAAGCAAAATCAACTTGGCCACAGCTCACTTTTTCCAATAAATGATCACAAGGAAACTATTTGTCAGAAGCGAGAGGCACCTCCGGCCTGTGAAACCAAGCCGTTTCTTGCCCTTGTTCCCCTTCTGCCTATAAAATGCTCCAAAACTCCAAAAAGCAGCAGGCACTGCAGTAAGCTGAGACTCCCATCCCCCATCGCATCCCCCGGTCCTTCGGGGGCTTCCATTTCAGGGTCTGGAAGTTTTTCCGTTTCCTGTAGCTAACAAAATGCAGATTCCCCCTCCGAGCAGCAGGGTCCTGTCAAGAAGTGGGCGATTTCTCTGAAGGGCAGAGGGGAAGAGCTGCTGGAGGGGGGGCTGCTCCTGTGCTGGAGCGAGCCAGGGAAAGGCCCCGGCCGTGGCGGCGAGGCTGCCGTGGGCACAGCGTGGTCAAGTTCCTCCCGGGGCAGCAGGGAGCGATTGAGACATGCTGGAAAGAAATTGCAGGCAAGGAAGTCTGCTTGTGTCTGCAGCATCTGAGTCGTTTGCATGAGACCAAAGGGATCGCGAGGGAAGCTGTGAGTGTGGGTACCTCCAGAAATGAACATGGGAACGGACAGCGCAAACTGGAAGAAGGGTTTGGCCGTGCGGGGCTTTCTCTGGTAAGAGCTTTACGTGGACGCCAGCTAAAAATGCACAAAGGGAAGGTTTCCTGTGCCTGGAACAGTCCGAGAGCACTTCTGGAGAGAGCTTTGCTGTGCGTGGAGGAGGCCCTGGGCCGTGCAAACAGGACCGTGGCGGGCGCTTTGCGACATTCACGTGGTTTTGTGTTGAAGCATGACAGCTCGGATGGAAAAAGGCGGCGTGGGCTGTTTGCAGCCCGAGCTGCAAGTGGTAACTCCTTCTCGTAACGGGGAGCACCGGGGTCCTGCCCGAGATGTCCTCAGCGCTCTGCCCCCTGCCTCATCCTGGGGGGCGAGGGGGCCGGGAGCGCGTTGGGGGGGGCCCCGGGCGGTGCCGGGTGCCGGGTGCCGGAGCCCTCCCGGCCCGGGGGCGGCTGCGATCGTGCGCGGCCCCGCCCGGCCCCGGGCACCCCCGGCGGGGAGGAGCCGCCGCCCGTTCCGCACGGGGGCAGCGGCCGGGACCCGGAGCGGCACCGGGAGCGGGGCCAGGAGCGGGGCGCAGCCGTCGGGCTCCGGTTGCTCCCCGGGGCTGCGGCCAGCAGGTGAGGGCCGGGCCGGATCGGGGGGTGGTGGGCACGGGTGGGGACCCCCGGCACTGCTGCGGCTCCCCCGGGGCTCCCCCGGTGCTGCGCTCCCTCCCTTCCCATCGTGGGGAGGGGCAGAGCACCCAGCTTCGGGGTGAGGGGTGAGTGCTCGGTGCTCCCCCAGCCCCGGGCAGCGGGCAGGGCACCCGGTCGGTGGGGGTGTCCCGGGGGCAGGTGGGGGGTGAAGGGCAGAGCGTGGCCTGGAAACACGTGCTGAGGGGTCCCGGGGCTTCGCTGTACTTTTGGTCTGAAATAGCGTGAATTTGGTGACGTCCTGGCCCGGTGTCTGTGCTTGCTGCTGTGCCTGAGCAGGCTGAGGGCTGTGCCAGCGGGACAGGTCACGGCTGCTGATGGCTGCAGGGACACGACGCTGCTGGCGGGGCTCGGGGTGCTTGCGGTGAGCTGTGGGGGTGTTTGGGTAAGGCAGAGCCTTCGGCCTCACTGCGTGCACTGCGGGTGCTGACGCTGCCTCTGCAGCCAGCTCCCTTGGAACGGCTTCTGGGTGCTCAGAGCATGAGGGGGTGTCTGAGCCCCTGTCACCCTGCTGCTGACAGCACTGGGGGGAACAGAAGTGCTGGGTCCAGCTGTAAGAGAGCATCCCTGCCGAGGGCAGCGCAGATCGCCCTGGTTGGTGGCAAACTGCTGCAGTGCTGTGGCTCGAGCCCAGGGCCTGTGGGCTTGTGGCACTCCGGACCCCTGCTCCTCTCTGTACCCTCCTGAATGCTTCACCCGATGCCCACTCTGTGGTGCTGACCCTCCGCTGCTGCTGAAACGTGATGCTTGGGGGAAAAGCTGAGTTTGTCACATATAAAAGTTCTTCTCTTAAAAAATGGCTTTAAAATCCCCTGCCTCCCACCAACCCTCCAAAAAAAGGAACCCCGTACATTTCGTAAAAAAGGGGGACTGTTTTGTGTTTGGTAGCGTTGTAATGATACTTCCATCGGCCTTTGTATTGAGACTGTTCAAAATGTTTGAGGAATTCTTCTTCATTTCAAACGTCAGTGCTGAGACTGGTTTGATGTGGCTTTTAAAGATGATTGTGATAACAGCCTGCGGATAACAATCTTGAAAGCAATTTATTTTGAGTTATGTGAAAGAGGAACTGTAGTTTAGTTTCTCAGTCTGCTCCAATGCTCCGTGAACAACCAGATCCTGAACCTGCCAACTCGTGCCTTCTGCTGCTAAATGGTCTCCTTGGGAATGGTCCAAAGTACTGCTGATGGACGGCAGTAATTCCTCAGGGACGGCAAGGTCGGCTTAGATTGTCGCAGGTGAGGGAGGAAATGGAGTTTTCCAGAGTTAAGCTGTTACGAACGTGGCGGAGGAGAGTTCATTAAAGCTCGGTGAGAACATTGATCGGATCCAGTGTATTCTGGCAAACATTTCAGCTGTTTCCAGTGCCGTGCTTGTCTCAGAGGGAGATGTATGAGGGCCGTCAGCTGCCAGCACACCACGGCCACCTCCCCGCCAGAGCCCCCATGGGGACCCTGCTGGGGACATGGGCACCCCACGGCCCCGTTCAGGTCCTGCTGGTGCAGCCGGCTTTGTGGTGGCTGTGGTGGCTCTGTGGTGGCCGTGTGGTGGCCGTGTGGTGGCTCCTGGCATGGTGCTGCAGCCAGGGGCGTCAGCCCGGTGGGCTGGGGAGCAGGGGGGGCAGGAGCCTCTTTGGGGACCTGCAGGAGAGCTGCGAGCACGGCCTGGAGGTGCTGCCCCCAGCCCTGGTTGCTCCTGGTGCTGGTAAGACCGGGGTGAGTTTAATCAGCACCGTGGCTGCTTTCAGTGTCTTGGTAAGCCCAGCGTGTGCTTCCCGAGGCTGGGCCAGGATGGAAAGCCACTTTCTTAGACTTGCAAACCGCCACCGTTATCTCTGGAACGATAAACCTTCCTGGGCACTCTCCCCCCAGCCCTGTACCAGCCCCGCAGTGGTTAGCATCTGTGGTGGCACCTGGCTGCAGACCAGCCCTGCCTGCCCTGGTGGCTGTGTGGGGACGGGGGGGTCCTGGCTGTCCCCACCCCTCGGTGGTGCCGTGTCCACGCAGCACGGGCCAGCCCCTGCTGACCGCAGTCCCCCCGCACTCGGGGAGGAGGCCCCGGCACGGTGGGTGAGGCAGGAACAGTCGGGGTGATTGAGCCGCTTGCCTCTCCTCGCCAGCGTGTTTACCTTCCCGGAGCTGGAGGCTTTCTGCTCTGCTTCAGCACTGGCCACATAATCCAGATTCCTCAGATAAATTCCTGCTGTTTCTTTGAGATCTGTGGCTGCTGTTTTAATTGCCTTGAGCTCCGGGCCAGACACAGGATCCTTGTTTTATGAAATCAGCGCCTATGAATGATGCTGTTGTGCGTATGTCTCCGAGTTTCTCTCGCTCTCCCTCTCGCCCTCCTCCCCTGGAAGCCGGGGAATTCGGCCCTGGCGGGGCGCTGCCTGCTGTGCCCGAGCAGCTGGCGGCACCGGCTCCAGCTGCCGCTTCGTGTCCGCCCTGAGCTGCTTTCCCCAGCAGGGTGCCTGCTGCCAAATCGCCCCGTTGCCCTCTTTCTTGCTGATAACACCTCGGGAACCTGCATGGGTGGCTACCTGCCGCTATCTGCGTGCTCTGAGGAAACAAACCCATCTGTTCTGCCCCGGTAACGTTCCCAGCATAGGGCCACGTGCGGCTCTGCCACCTGCGGCCGTGCCCGGGATCCTGGTGTGGTGTCCGGGGCCCAGATTCGCTGGGGACACACCGAAATGCGACGGGCTGCCACGGCGGTGGTGGAGATGACAGCTTTTATAGCCCCGGATTAAAAAAAGCGAGCAACTGTTGTGCAGCCGGGTGGCCAGACAGAAATAAACAGAAACAGGGCTCCGCGGGGCGGGAGCGAGAGCGGGTGGCGAGTGCAGGCTGCGCCCGGCACTGAGGCGTATTTCAGCCCAGATGGAGCAGGCTGATGCAAAAATGTCACAGGGTTCTCCCGTTTTCCATCCGCAGTGGTGGAAAATTATGAAACATGAATAATAGCTGCATTAGCGGAGCAAGAGTCCCCCGAGCACATGCTTGTGAATAAGTTTACCCCGGGACACTGGCTCCTGGTTTGCTCATCTCTGCGGCCGTTTTTTATTTATACACCTGAAAGAGAATTTTTGCTGCTCTCCCCGCCCCCCTGTTTACTTTGGTCGTCGGAAAAAGAGAAGCAGACAATGCCGGCTGGGGGCTGGCCAGGATGTGCTTGTTGTGGGCGCGTGGGTTTCCTCCTCGTGGTGGGTGGCCACGCGGGGCGGAGAGGCATTTCCCATGGCTTCGATCTATTTTTTTAATTTTTTTTATTTACCGCCTTTGCTTGTTTCAGTTTTTCCAGGGTGTTTTCATCTGGTCGGGCCGCTGTGTGCCTTGCCCAGGAGGGGGTGCCCTTTGCTGGGCTGCCTGCCCCATGGGAGCACCGAGGGGGCTGCGGGTGCGGGACGGGGGCTGCGGGCAGCAAGGAAAGCAGGAATTGCCTGCCAAGGCACGGGTCTGATGCGACACGATCAGGTGCTGCAGCACAGGAACGAGGGTGCTGAGGGTGCCTTTGCCCTGCTCCCAGCCCCAGCTGCTTACTGGTGTGTGGGGATGCACTGGGAGGGAGCACAGAGCTCTGCAGGTCCTGTTTCAGGTCCCCTGGGAGGGCCGGGCAGAGGTTATTGCTTTGATCCTCTTACCTTTTCCTGGTTTGGGTGTCCTGCACCCTGGGCTCCCATCGTCTGCCGGGAGGGGGGCACAGCCCCGCAGCCCGCTGACCCCCCCGGATGGCTTTTCCTCTATTCAGCCAGCTTCAAAGGGCCTTTGTCGGGTCTTTTCCTGGCCCTTCTCAGTGACGCCCTCTGGACCACCTCTCCCCTTGTCCCCCCGCATCCCGCTCGGTGTGATCCCTGCTCTCCCCGGGTTCCTGGTGCTGCTCCCCCCGTCCCCGCGGGGCTGCGTGCCGGCCGGAGGCAGCGTTACCCCCGTCCCGTGCTCAGCACCCCGCGGGCACACGTGCACACTGGGCGCCTTGTGCAGGCGCGGGGCGAGCCCGTGGGCTCCCTGCCATTCCTCGGCCGTGGGCTGGGAGCTATTAATACCGCGGGGCCTCAATGCGGCCCATTCATCGGCCGGCAAGGGGGCAGCCTGCAAAATGCACCTCTGCTGCTCCTCCCGGCCTTCATGCAGCTGGCCCCGGTGTGTGTGGGGTGAGTGTGTGCCCGCGGGGTCCGTGTCGGTCACCGGCTGGCTGCTGTCCCCATTGCCAGCTGGGTGCTGTCCCCATCCCTGCCCGTTTGTAGCCCGTCGCCCCTGGGAGCCTTCCTGCCTCGCTGCCCCCACGCCTCTCCCCCTTCCCGGTTTGCGTGAGGAAACGGGTGGAAAATGCTTGAAATCCTGCTCTGAGCCACTTTTTCCACCGCCTGCGGGTGCGCCCCTGGGGCCGCCCTGGTGCTGGTGCCCGGTTCCAACCCACGGAAGGTGCCGCGAGCCCTCCCCTCGCCCGGCCGTGCCCCCCTCCTGGCCTCTGCAGCCTTCCCACGGGGGTGGGGGAACAAAGCACCCACCCTGCCTGTCCCTGGGGTGCTCCAGGAGCTCTGCGCAGCCCCCCCGGGGAGATGCAGCCCCTGGGACAGCTCTGGCTGCCCGCAGCTGTCCCCTCCCCAGGAGCCGGGGGAGCAGCGCTCTGCTGATGGGGTTTTTTCCTCCTAGTCCCTGTCTTCCAGCCCCTCTCCCCCATTTTATTCTCCACCCTCTTGCGAACGCTTTTCCGCTGCTCTCAGTGGTGCCCCCGCTTTGCCTCCCGGGGGGTTTGATGGGCTGGGGGAGCCGGGCGCGGGCTGGTGCCCCCCCGGGCACAGGGGAGGGGACCCTGCGGGACGGGCCGGGCCGGGGCACGGAGGGGCCGGGACGGGCGGGGAGGGGCTGGGAGGGGAGGGGAGCCCGGGGCCGCCCCCCCGTGGCGATTGGCCCCGGCTGCCGGGGGCCGGGGCTCCGCGGCGCTGCCCCCGCAGCTCCCGGCCCGCAGCCGGCCCCTGCCCGCGGCCGCTCGCCCCGACAAGGGCCGGAGCCACGGCCCCGGCTCGCTGCTGCCCGCCCGGAGCGGGGCCGGGCCGGGACCCCCGCCTCTCCCCCTGCACGCCCGTCCTGCTGTCCGTCCTGCTGTCCGCCTGTCCGCCTGCAGGGCATCGCGCTTTGACGGGGGCGCAGCGGAGCCCGGAGGTAAAGGGGGTCCCGGGGGTGCGCGCTCCCGCGGGGAGGGGTCGGGGGGGGGTGCCCCCAGGGGCTGTGCGCGGCCCCGCGGCACGGAGCTGCCCCAGGCGCGGTCCCGGCGATGCCTCGGGGAGCCCGGGGGGGGGCACCCAGCGGTGTCCTGGGGGTCCCTCGCCCCCCTCCAGCCGGGATCAGCGCAGCCGAAGTGCAGCCGCCGGGCAGCCCCCGTGTGCGCCCCGAGCCGCAGACGCGGTGAGACCCGGTGAGCTCCGCGCTGGCGTCGGGAGGGCCGGGAGCAGGGCTCTGTGCCGCTGTACCGTGGGGCTGCAGCCCTCAGGAGCCCCGCTTGGGTTCCCCGAGCCCTGGGCACGGCTCTGCAGCCAGTTCTGCTTCGGGAGCTGCGGCTGCCGGGCACGGAGCAGCTTGCCGTGCGCGCCTTATCGGGCTGTGAGCTGACGCTGAGCTGTCAAAGCTCTCCGCCAAGGTGCGAGGCTGCGTTCGCAGAGATTGTTTGGCTGTGGCTAAAGCAAACAGCAGCTCCTGTTTGATTTTGAGATTTGTGTTTTAGAATGGCTCCTGGGTGCACAGGGCAGGAGTGGGGAGAGAGACCTTTGCCTTTAGAGGTCCTGGCACAGTCGCGGGCTGTCAGAGAGCGCATTGTGGTGGTGTTGGCAGCAGGCTGCATGCTTCGCCGTGCACACGCTTGAATTCTTATCAATGAGTGTGCTTGCTTCTGTTTACATTTTAACTGAAATGCAGTTAAGAAACGTACAAGTGTTGCTGGAGCAGGCGTAGCAGCTCCTTGCTGCTCTGTGCAGCTTTACATTTGGGTCTGCCTCTTGCGTGGGGAGCTGTGCAAGGAGCAAGGGTTTGGTTCAAAACCCCTCTGTCTTCCTCCATTTGTTTGGGGAAAAAATAGATCAGATCCTTATACCAAAAGCTCATCGCTAATTTCCTCATGTGACAAAACATCAAATCCCAGAGCAAAGCAGGTGTAAAGTGTAGCTTCTGAGAAGGTGCACACGCTCACTTCGTGTACATGCACTTCTTTTGAGAAATGCTTTTCTAATAAAAGACCAACGGAATAAAACTAACCGTGCTTCTGGTGAGCATTCCTTGTCTGCATTGCCTCAAATGTCCAACGCTAAGCGTATGCATGGGACGGGCTGCCAGCAATTCAGTTTCGTAAGAAAACAAAATATGGTTGTGCCTAAGGGCACTTCAGTACTTCCCCTTGATTTCTGTGCTAATTTCAAAAAGATCTGAAAGTTCTTAAAGTCAGTTTGAGTCAAGCAGGGGAAACGAAGGCTGCCCTTTGCCTGGGGGTGTCCCGGGGTTGCTGCGTGACGTGCGAATCGCCTCTCGGGGAGAGGAGAGCGGGGTCTCCTTCCTTAAGCTGTTTATTCTGTGGAGAGCTGGTGACAATTTGCCCAGCACAGAGGTTTGCAGACTGGCATGTGCGCTGTGCGTGGCTGTGGACGGGCTGTTGCACTCGGGCGTGTGTGGGAGCAGAGCCCTCCAAATGCAGGCAGTGTGTTGGCCGCGGGGCTGCGGTGGCAGGGAACAAACGCGGGGACCCGGCCTCGGTGCGCTCCGTGCGGGGCTCGGGGAGGGTCCTGCAGGACGGCGAGGTGGGCGCACTCACCTGGGGCTTATCTCGTGGGTGCATTGAGAAATGTGGTCATCCTGGGTGTAAAAGGCATTTGGTGGCAGCGTGCGGGCTGCGGAGGCTGAGAGGTGCTGTGCTGCTGCCGGAGCCTCCCGTGCCACACCGTGCGTGTGCAGGGCCTGCGGCAGCACTGCCACTCTGAGGCTTTGTGCAAAAGATGTGGAAGAGCGAACACAAAATTCAGCCTGTGGCATCTCTCCTGCGATGGAAGTGGGAGAAGAGACCCTGGCAGGAAGGGAGCGTGCCGAAGCTGACCGGGGGTGCTGGACCCATTTGGGCAGGGGCAGCGCGGGGAGGCTGCCGGCAGTGCTCTGCTCGGGGTGCTCTCAGGAAGACTGTGGTGCTGGATGAAGGCTCCGTGTCTTGGGGGTGGCTTTGTCCCGTCTGCAGGAGCAGCACTCACCAAGTCATGGCTTCGTGTGAGCGCAGCCGGCCGGAGCAGCGTGTGGCGCTGTGCCAGGAGAGCGGTGGCACGCGGGGAGGCACGCGTGGCAGCGGGGACATCTGCGGCCTGGCAGGCAGAGCCTCTCCTCGCCCCCCAGCTCTTCTCCCGGCCCCACTGGGAAGCAGGAGGCAGCGTTTGGTGGGACGTGGTGCTGCCGGCAGGGACGTGGTGCCGAGGGGCCGGAGCCTCTCCGCGGCCGGGGGCTGCGTTCCCCTTCGTGCCGGCTGTGGTGAGCCCTGGGCAGGGCCGGTGGCAGCGCGGCCGCATTCCAGCAGGGCCGGGGGTCTCCCACCCGGTTAATGATTGAGCCACAGTAACCCTGCTTGTGCCTTTCTGAAAGTCACCTCCAGGTGATCACATTAACGCTCCCAAGCTGTCGGGGCTGCCACAGACATGTAAAGAACCGGGGTCTTTTTCTATATTTCCAGCAAGAAATGCCTTCTGAGGTGCAGGAGGTGCGGAGTGCCGGCCGGCTGCCTTTACTCGTCCCTGTTTTGTGTCTGAGGGACGCGGTGTGTCACCTGCCTGGCCGTGCATGTGGGGTTGGCAGCGGTGTGGGGTGGTGCTGGCCTCATCCTGCCCCTCTTGTCCTGGGGCTCCCACCGCCCGGCCTGGCAGCTGCGCCAATGCCTCCCTCCCTGGAGCCCCACGCTCATTTCGGTACAGGAACGAGCCTCTGACACCGGCTGCCACCTTTGCTAATCGGGACTGTGTCAGGGCCCAGGATCACCCCAGGCAGTCAGCAGGGTGACCGGGGCGGTGGGATGCAGCTCCCAGTGCAGCCCCGGGCGCCCAGCTGCCCTCTCTGCTGGCACAACCCTCGCCAGCCCGCTCTGCCTCCCCCCCTGCCTCCCAGTGCTGCCTGACTGGTCCCAGTTAATCATTGACGGGTTGCCCGTGCCACGTGGCCCCGCCGCATTTGCCCAGCACGCAGCGGCGGAGCTGTTTGCTGAGTCCCTGGAAGGCTTCCTTATCAGCAAAGGGCACTTGTCGCCCGGTGCCAGTCACAGGCTGCGTAAACGTTAACGGCTGGCTCAGGGAACCGGCCCTGGCAAACACAGCAGCTCCGGGGACCTTCCTCCCTTGGGAAATGCCGGAGGGGACGTGTCCCGCTCTGCTGCTTCTTCCCCCACCACCCAAATGTGCCGTGGTGGGGCTGGAGGGCAGTGTGGTGCCTGGAGCAGCCGCGCTCCCTCCCCACATCTTGGGGCGAGCACCTGGGGCTGGATTTCCTCGGAGCCTGCGGTGCACTGTGCCTCCCGGTGCCTAACCGGCAGCAGGAGCGCGGTGCCGGGGGCCCAGCACGCTCGGCCCGGTGGCGCTGGGGTTTTGCTGCCCTTTATCTGGGAGGGAAGAGATCTGACTGCAACGTGCGTGGGGTCTGCAGGGAGCCCGCTGTAATGGCGAGCTTGCTGCGCCCTGCTGGAGCTGGCCTTGCTGCTCATGTTCAGAGCTCGCTAGGGCGTAAGGGTGTAATGCCACTGCCTGGGGAAGGTGCCTGCGCTCCCAGGAGTGTGTGTGCGCGATGCTTCCAGCGCTGCTCGTGCAAACATGACGGGGTCCCAGCAGGACAGGAGGCTTCTGACCTGCAGGCTGTAACCGCCCCAGTGTAAGTGGTGTGCAAAGGTGGAGGGTGGGGTTTCTGTTCTCTCCCCAACCCCCCGCTCTTTTTTTTTTCTTCCCATGAATTTCACAAGAATATTTTCACCGCTGTCAAGGGCACAAGTTCAGCTTCTGAATGCCCCTTTGTCTTACGCCGCTCAGAGGAGTCACGCTCTCCCGCCGTGCCTTCTAGGAAAGGCAACAAAACGTTTCCCCCGCGCCCTGCCAGCGGTGGCGGTGCCCCGGGCGCTGTGCTGGGCCCCGCGGCAGGCGGCGAGCTGGGCGCTGGTGTGTGGCCGGTGTCCCGCAGCGCCCCGTGGTTCCCTGTCCTGGGTGGGAGAGGAGGCAGAGGCAGAGAGGGCAAGGAGGTGAGCCCAAGGAAGGGCTGGGATGAGGCCGGGGAGCTGTGAGCTGGGCTGGGGAGGAAGAGGGAGCGGTGCCGGGGCTTGGAGGATGCTGGCGAGGGGGTGGCCGGGGCAGGGTCTCTGTCACCCCAGCAGAACTGCAAATGGGCAGAGGTGGCGGCAGCCAGACGTGTCACAAGGCTTGGGACACAGCCTCCCGGGGGTGACTCAAAGCTCACTTGACCTCGTTTCGTCAGGCTCGTTGGGTAAGAGCAGAACCTCCGGGCAGTTTCGGCCCCATTTTCCCAGGCAGATAACTGACTGCCCATCGCACCTCGCTGCCAGACCCCGCCTGCTCCCGCAGCCAGCCCCAGCTCCGCAGAGCCCCGCGGTGCCCGGGCACCAGCCCCGTGGTGCTGTGGCACCCTCAGCGCCGTGCCCGCTGCTCGGAGCCTGGCAGCGTGGCCGTGCCGCTGGCCCCGCGCTTGGGGCTGTGCACGGGCTTCCTGCAGCCCTTCTGGAGGGAGGCTCTGAGGTTTGCAGTCCTTTTCCCCCAGCTGCAAATAACGGGCTGCTGAAAAAAGGTTTGGAGAGCTTAATCGTGCCTGAGATGGTGTGTATGAGAACCAGGTGAGTGAGTGCTGCGTGCCGGGGCTTCCCTCAGCGCCCTGCCCTGGTCCCCCTGCTCCCTGCCCTTCCCTCTCCATCCTGGAACCTTTTCCTGGCAGATGCAGGACTGAGCGCTGGGTTCGTGGCTGCTGTAAACCCAGCGTGTCCTTAACAGCGCTTTGTCTTGTCCTTGATTCATTCAGCACTCTTGCACCCAGCACCGAGTCCCTTTACCCTTAGGTACAGGTACTCCTCATTCCCATCTTTGGCTGCTGATTCGGGCAGGGGGTGTTTCTCGCCGGACAGCGGCGTGCTGGGCGCAGGGAGCTGGGTGCAGGGAGCGCTGCCCGTGTGCCCGCTGCTCCCCTCCCCGGGTCCCACCCCGTACGAAGGCGGGTGAGTTCTGCCTCGTGGCCGTCCTGTCCCATGACTGCTCTGTGACACAGGGGCTGCACAAACGACGCTGAGGTCCGGCTCCTCTGCGGGACGGGCACGACCTCCTGCCAGCCCCCGACCCCTGCTCCGGACGGGCGCTTCCCTTCCCGGCCAAGTGGGAGCCGACCCCGCTGCCTTCCCTTCCTTCCCCACGCGCCGTGCCTGCCTGCGCACACCTCTGCAGCTCCCCGCGCTGCTGCTGCTGCTCGGAAGAACAACAAATATCTTAGGCGTTCTGCAGCAGCAGCTGAATTGTATCAAACGACTTCGTGCATCTGAGGCTTAAAGCCCTGAGTGTACGTTTTGAAGGGGCACGTTCGGGGAGGCGTTGCGGAGGGGCAGCAGAGCTGCGCTCTGCGAATCCTTTGTGAACCCACGGCCTCTGCGTACGGGATTTCCTGCGTTTCTGCTCCTCCTCTTCTCTCTTGATTTTGTGTAGGGATGTTGGTATGAAAACAGTGCTTGTGCTTCCTAAGCCTCCACATGTTGCTTTGCTCCCCGCCTCGCTAGAGTACCCGCAGCGCTGCGCAGCCTGCAGGAGGTAGGAGCTGCTGGCTGTGGATGCTGGGCATTGCCAGGGCGGTGTTACCTGACCCTGCAGTGCCGTTTTACCTGCCTTATCCTGGCTTTCTGATTCCCGTTTTCATATGGGAACCCCATCCCTGCCGGCTGCAGAAAGCTCGGGGATGGGATTTGGAGCTGGGAAATGGCACAGCAGAGCCGTGCCGGGAGGGACGTCAGGGTCAGGGTTGTTTGTTGCGGGCTGTGAGTCCCCAGGGCTGGCTGGGGCAGGGACGTTGGGCTCACAGCTGTGTCCTGCCGTGCTGCAGGTGGCCGGGGAAGGGCTCCTGGGTGCAGGCACACGTGTGGGGCTGGAGGGGCTGCCCCCAGCATCAGGGCAGGCAGGAGGGAGGCGCAGGTGCTGCCCCTCTGCTTCCCCAGCTGCTCTCTGGCGATGCAGGACCTGGAGTGATGCAGACAACTGTGTGAGCTCGTCCTCTGCTTGGGAATGGAGCCTGTGTTTATCTAAAAGTTTTGGGGTCTGGGGCTCTCATCATCAGGGAGTTTGTACCTGGGCTATGGATTTGGGACCGGTTTTGCTCAAGACGTGGTGGTGGTGCGAGGCCATGGGCACCTCTGCCGAGGGGATGCTCTCCTGTGGCCAACCCAGAAGAAAGGCACCTGGAAGCTCCCCGAGGGCCTGAGGCTTGGGGGTGTCCCGGCAGGGACTGGAAGGGTTAAACATGCTTTGCAGTGTGTTAAAAAAAAAAAAAAAAAAAAAAAAGAAAAAAAAGCCATTTCCTTCATGTCCAGAGACAGTTTATTTTCTGGGCATTCTTCGGGACTCAGGGAGGTGCCTTTTCTTTAAGGCATTTCCTGTAAGCAAGTTTATATTTGGACTGGGGAGGGGGCGGGGGGCGGAGGTCGGTGGGGAGGGGGCCGGTGCCCCGGTCGAGTGACCTCAGCTTTTGGCTCCTTCTCCCAAATTGTTCGAGGCAGTGACCACGGGGCGGGGGAAGGAGCAGGGTGGGGGCTGAGCGGGGCGAACAGCCCTCGCCGTGATGCCAGAAGCACCGAGCACACGGGGGGGTCACGCCGAGCAGGATGGAGTGACACTGGCTGGGGGAAGCAAAACCTCATCTGCATCCCACCCTCCGTGTTCAGGCAGGAGCACAATCCCCTTACCGAGCCGTGCCTTTGCAGCACCCCCTTGCTTTAAGCTCTCTCCTTACCCTTGCTGCTGCCGTGCCCCATCAGGAGCTGGGGACCCCGACCAGCACCCGGCGGTGCTCCGTGCGCCCTGGCAGTGCCCCGCGGGCACGGCTCTGGCTGCAGAAGGCATCGGAGAGGGAGGGTGGGCTCTGGAAAACGAGGCTGGTGCCAGCAAGGGAGCTCGGTTCCAGCTGGCCTCATTGCTGCTGCAGAGCCTTGTGGTGGGAATTCGTGGCACGTGGGGCAGGGGCTGCAGAGCAGCTGCCCCGCGCTTGGAGGTGAGGAGCTGCTGTGCTCTGTCCTTGTCCCTGCAAAGCTGTGACCTGCTACGGCACCATTAAACGCCCTTCTCTAACACCCAGGCAGGCTTTCAGGTTAGCGTTGGGAATTTGTGGGGCAGGGGGTTTGTCCTCGCCATCACTCACCCCTGCTAACACCAGCAGCAGCTGCCTGGTCTCTCCCCACAGCGCTCAGTGCCACAGAGAGGTGACTGCTGTCCCCTGCCACCTCTAAAGCCTTCAAGGTGACGAAGATGAGGCCTGCCAGAACCCAAATTCTGGGGCCCATTGCTCACCATCTCTGTCTAATTTTGCTCTCCCTGCCCTCCAAGATAACGCTGATTTCTGTTAAAAACAAGCAAGCAGGCAAGTAATATAAGATCATCGAAGCGTATTGTGCTCTTGAGCAGATTTAGAGCAGATTTAACTCTTTTCCCGATGATATTTGATCAGACATTTATTCTCCTGCACACCCCTTGGAGCTTGCTGCCGGAGCCCCAGCTGCCCCTGGGATCAGGCGCAGCAGGTTGGGCTGAGCTCCGTGTCTCCAGCAATTCTCCCATTGTTCCCCATGCCAAGTTTCTTCTCCCCCATTTTGTTTTCTTTTTATTACCGTGATTTCCTAACATCGGAAGAGGCGAGTTATGAAACTGGAGTTATCCAAACACGTCTTGTTTGAAGATAGCGTTTCATCCAGCAGATGCAGCTTCCTGCCCTGTAAATGGTTTTCATTGTTTCGCCTTGGCTCCTGGCCCTATATCTGTTGGGGCCACTGGTGCTGTCGCTCGGCGCTGGCAGCCTGAGCAGTGGCAGCCCCAGCCATGAGCCACCAGTGGCCATGAGGCGGTGCGACAAGGCTGAACTGGGAGCACTGGTGTCTTGTAGACAGCCTCTGAAAATCTCTGGGAGGCTTGCTGGAGGCTGCCTCTGCTTGGGTTAGAAGGCAGGTGCCTGCTTTGGGGCTGGTGGGTGCTGCTGTGCTTCGGCTGCTGCTTCAGCAGGGGACACTCGGTTTTCCCGTGGTGTCCGCTGCCCCGGGGCACCCGCTGGTGCCATTTCTGCTCAAAGACACACGAGTCAAAACGCCCCACGTGCCTTGTACGTACCCTGCTGCCTGTGGGATCCCCGTGTCTGAAGGGATCAGGCCTTGGGGCCCGTGCCCCGGTGCCAGCTGCCGAGATGGAGACAAGAAGCGCACGGAGCGGTGACAGAACAGCGCCCTGCTGTCCCCGCTGCACACCAGGACTGTGCTGGGACAAGGACACGTGCAAGGACAGCTGAGGACCTTGCAGGCTGCCCTCACGTTGCCAAAGAGGAAGGAGCTGGAGGAGCAGGTACATTTCGGTGATGCTGGTCGGTGTGAGAAGGATTATTCCCACCTTGCTGGGTCTTCCCCAGGTGCCTGGGAAGAGGTGGGGGTGAAGCACCCGGGGACGTGCAGGGGAAGCGGTCCTCCTGCTGCCACCGCCTGCTCCGGGGCTCCCTGCCCTGCCTCGGGGTGATCCTGCCACGCGTGGTGTTTCAGGCCCTGAACTCGGATTCTGTGCCATGGGACCGGGATGGGGTTGGGGCTGCTCTGTGCTCCCGGGGGTCCCGATGCCTGCGGGGCTGCCCTGTCCCACTGAGCCTTTGGAGGGAGCGAGGCTGCTGAGGGCTCTGAGCAGCTCTGCTATCCCAAAGAAACCCAAGACCGGGTTTGTGGCAAGCCCCTGAGCCCCACATCAGTGTTACCTGTGGGAAAAGAGAGGGGAGGAGGACAAGGACGAGGCTGCAGAGGAGGCTACAGCTCCTGCGTGCTCAGCGCGTGCCACTCGTCCCACAGAGCTGATCCATCCGCAGCAGCACGAGGAATGCCTTGGCCCTGCCTGTTTCAGAGTCAAAATCACTTGGCTGTGGCTGTGTTTGTGCCCTGTCTTAGTTTTTACCTTCGAGTTTTCTGTCCCTTAATTTTCCCTGCCTAAACAATTTGCAAACTGCTCTCAGACTTGTAACCGTGCTCGCACCATGGCTGCCCCTGGCAGCTGACTGCAAAAACGCCGTGGGGCTGCTGCCCCTGACGGGGAGCGTTTGATCCAGAAATCAGAAAAGGCTGAACTGCTTTTCCAGTAGGACGGTTAAATAGGAAATGAAGAAAATAGCGATATGCTCCTTGAACAGCTGCTACGAATGTGACCAGTGTGCTTATCCGTGGGCCAGGAGGCTGCTCTCCCCTGCGCTGCCTGCTAGAGGGGGCGGTGGGTGAAGTCTGCTTTGGTGGTAAAAGGCTGGAAATTCTGCTTTGCTTGTCAACGGGGAGCAACCAGCACGCACAGACAAAGCTGGGGGAGTTCGGTAGCTGGCCTCCGAGGGGTCCTTCAGCACGGCGACTTTGAACCCTGGCGTTTTGGAGAAGGAAAGCAGGCGTCTGCCAGCACCCTGCGAGGCAAGTGGGGGCCGTGCCGGGGGCGTGCGTAGGTGGTGGGAGCACGGTGGCTGCCAGGGGGCTTCTCCTCCTCTCCCCCTCTCCCCCTTTCCCCCTACTCCTCCTCGGGCAGCTCCTGGGAGAGCCGTGCTGCTGGTGGCTCTGGACAGCCGGGGTGCCGAGGTGTGTGTGGGGTTTGGTGGCCTCGTTCCCTGGCATCATGAAAACAGGATGGCGCTGTCGGTTTTGTTCATTCTTTGAAGCACGCTTTTAACTCTGCTTTTCAGAGAAAAAGTGAAATGCGGTCCCCAAGCGCAGGGCCACCTGCTGCGGCCGAGGTGTGCCACCGCATCCTTCCTGTTCCAGACTGCCCGGCGAGATGGAGCTGGGGGGGCCCTGGGGGCCGCTGGCAGCCGGGGCGTTGGGTCAGGGTCTCCTCATGCCCCATGCAAGGTGCGCTCCTGCTCTGTGCAGGCTGAAAGGGGCACGTGGGGTGCCCCCACCGATCCCAGTCCCATCCTCCCTGAGCAGTCCCCAGACGCTGGGAGGCTCTGTGGTGGCTGCAGGACATGTGGCGTGGGATCAAAGCTGTGGAGGAGGAGGAGGAGGAGGCTCAGAGCCTGCCGGTGAGGCAAAGCTTTCCTGCCTGGTGCTGCGTGGCCGGGCACGGGGCTGCTGCCGGCTGGGACCCTGTGCTCCAGGGCTGGCGGGTGGCTGCGGGCTTCTGGGCAGCGGGGAGCCGGAGGCAGGTTGGGACTTGGTTGGAGCTGCCCGAGGGGGTGAATTTTGGGTGGGTTGCGTTTCGCTGAGAGCAGAGCCCGTGCCAGTGGCTTCGAGAGGAGCTGGGTGTGCCGCAGAGCTCTTCCTTCGGCACCCGGCTGTGCAGGAAGCCGCGGCGGGGAGCGCGGCGGCCCCGGGGCACGAGCACGTCGACGCTGCCCTGCCTCTCCTTGTGTCCTCCAGCTTTCCCACCTGCTGAAAAAGCCGAGATTTTTTTTTTTTTTTAATTATTTATTTTTTATCTTCGCATGAATGGAGTGTGCTTTTGTGAATGTTCTTTACGGGATGTGAGGCTGCAGATGTTTGCTCATTAATTAAGCTCTGCAGAGCTGCTGGCGGAAGCAGCGCCAATCACTTGGCAGAGGGCTGCGGTTTGATGTTTTTCCTTCCTGCTCCCTTGTCACTAAGCCCTGAGCTAGCTGTCCGCTTGTGCAACGGTCCCTGCCCCTTCCCTGCTCTGCCAGAGCTGTGCTTTGGGCTGCCGCCCCCCATGCTGCGGTGGGCTGGGGTCCACCACGCTGGGGCACGGGGAAGGAGTTCACTGCTCACATCTCTGTCCCCTGGCCACAGTCTGTCAGGGAAGGTAGAGGATAAAAGGTCAGAAGTTGAAGTTATTTGTGTTTGATAAGGTTCGCTGACATTTCGTCTTCCGTCTCCATGGGGAGGAGGAAAGCACGGTGCATTAACAACATCTGCCTTGGCAGGGAGAGCCCTGCCTGGCCCTGGGTCAGGCTGGAGTCCGGCCTCATGAGACCTGAAGCCTCCGTGATCCCCATCTCCTCGTTAAACATGAAGGTGGTGATCTCAGATGTCCTTGGGCTTCTCTCGGCACTGGCAGAGTCTCTCACCTGCCCAGCTGCCTCACTTGGTGAAATCTCCTGCTCTCGGGCCGTGTGTGCCACCCCCCAGCAGGGGCTGTGCTTGTAAGCGGCTGCTGGCAGCGAGGGCAGATATAACTGGATCTTGTGCAATTCTGTGCTCTGCATGTTATTGAGGCACTTCTGTCGCCTTGCCAGGCTCCTGAGCTGGTTGGGGTGTTGGATGGTCCAACAGGGGCTTGGACACTTCTTTTCCAGCTCCTTGCTGCACATCATGCCCCTGTTGTCCCCTGCAGCGTGCCTGGGGCAGGGTGGAGGAGAGGAGGCTCCTGCTGCACTGGACCAGGGTGCTGAGCCTGGGAGCTGAAATTCGCCTCTGTCATGGAGCTGCTGGGTCTGGGGGCGGCTGGGGGACATGGTGCCAGCTGCGGGTACCCCAGTTCCT
The DNA here is from genome assembly GCF_009819795.1 of Aythya fuligula. Lineage (NCBI taxonomy): Eukaryota > Metazoa > Chordata > Aves > Anseriformes > Anatidae > Aythya > Aythya fuligula. Next base: position 20,534,685 of record NC_045571.1, on the reverse strand, counting down.
GCTGCCTTATCTCTCCGGCCCAGCGGGCTGCCACATGTGATTTATCCAGTAACGGCTCCTTATCCGGACGGGGAAAATAGTGACAGCGGGCAGGGCTCGTAAAGGAGAGCAAATAAGGCAAAAGGAGCACGGGCACGCTCTGCTGGACCTGATGGTGTTGGGAGAGCACGTCGGTGTGGGGGGACAGGGCACTGCTTGTCCCGAGGGGCTGCCTGGCTGTGCCCCCGGGCAGGTGGAGCGGGCGCTCAGCACAGCGTGTGCCCCTCCTGCATCGTGCGGTGTCCAGCACAGGAGCGAGGTACGGGTGCTGCGGGGTGCTGTGGGGTGCTGCAGGGAGCTGCAGGGTGCTGCAGTTGGCGTGCTGCTGCCGTCGAGGCTGAGCGAGACGTGCTGGAGCCCCAGGGCTGGCTTTTTTCAAAGGAACAGGAGCAGAGACTTGTGCAGCAGACGTTTCAAGGCAGCTCAGCACTCGGTTTCCTAACCACTTGTGAAAACCCGGTGTGCATTACGGGCTCTGAGTCCCTTCAGAAAATGAGTGTGAGTCAAAAATTAGTTACTCATAAAAATAGACACGGATGAGTCCTAGAAAGTAGTGAGCTGATTGATTTACCGCAAGTGACGTTAGCCTGCAGCTCTGAGGTAGAAGCTTTTTTAAGACAAAGGCTTCCTGAGAAACATCAACAGAAGAGCGACCGCATGGCAACGAGCGTGGCTTGAGGAGGTGTCGGTGTGTTAAGGCATTGTTCTGAGAGGCACAGGTTGAATGCTGTGGAAGCTTAGGTGAGTGAAGTGCTTCCATGCAAGCCATCCATGAGTGGGGCTGAGGTGGCAAGGGGAGGCTCCATGGTCTGGGAGCTGCCCCGAGGCTCAGGAGAGGTGGGTATTGCTGCCAAGGTCCTCGCTCCGCAACGCTCGGGTGCTCAGGGGGACTTTGAGCCCTGCCCGAGTGCCCTTCCCGGCCGGCTGCCCGCTGGCCGAGGAGCCCTGAGCAGCTCCAAAAACCTTTCCCTCTGTGTTCCTGCCCAGTGCTGCGGCACCGTGCCCACCTGGCTGCTGCAGCGGAGGCTCTGCTGGAGGGCTCTTCCCATTCTCCCTGCAGGTGAAGGTCCTGCTGTGACTATTTGATTTCAAGGCTTTGCTCATGTAACCCCTGAGGAGCATCGAACGTGGGCTGGAGTCACTTTCTCCAGTCCCCGTGAGTAAGCCCTTCATCAGGAGGGGGATTTGTCTGCCATGAGCTGCGGGCTGCTCCTCGCTTTGCTGCTGCCCTTCCAGCTGCAAGCACAAGCAGGGCCATTGTGCAGTGGGGTCAGTACTCAGCCAGGCAAAAAAGCCCCGCGTAGGTCTTGCTGTGACACATCTCCTTCTGCTGAAACGGGGACTTTCAGATGGAAGGGAAGCTGGGAAAAGCATGTCTGTTCCTGCCAAAAGGAGCTTATTTGCGAGCAACTGGCCTCTGTTTTCTAATGCTGCTACCGCCAATGGCCGGTGTGTTGGATTAGGGCTTCCTGCTGTCTTCTAACTCATGGGCTTCTCCTTGGCGTGACCCTAGGGAGGTCTTCCTGTATTTCTGACCTTGCTGTCTGCAGCCACGGGAGTCAGTCTGATGCCTTTGGCGTCATAACTTCCCTTGAGCCTGGGTAGCTGTGCGAGGAGGGCGTGTGTCTGCCTGTAAAACCCTGAGAAGGCCGGGAAGTGCTTGGCTAATTAGCAGAGCTGAAGGAGAGAGTGATTTTAAGCAGCTCTGAGAAGCTTTTCCCATCACTTACAGGAGATGTGTGGGGTTTAAGCCTGGTCCTTCAGCTACAGGTAAGTGCTGTTCCCTCCGTGGATCCTCAGGTTCCACGATGGGCGCCGTCTCCTTGCAGTGTCCCACCAGGCTTCGCTTGCTTCGGCTCCTCGGAAAATGCCACATTGGGCATTAAGGGCCTGGGGTTACACTGCGTGCGGGCTGTAGGCAGGGTGGCTGGGGCGCAGGGGAGCAGAGCTGACCCGGGCAGAGGTGGCCCCTCTGGTGGGACACTGATGGGACCAGGCCAGGTGAGCCGGGTCCGTAATTCCCAGTGCAGGTGCGTGGTTCTGCTTCCATCGGGATTCAGCATCTTGACTGTCAGGTCAGCATACGAGTCCGTAACATCGCTCGAGGCCAGCTTTCGCATCCTGTTTTGTAATATTCCCTGACATTCCCCACATTCCTGGCAAGGAGACTTCTGTATTTTTAAAAAAATATTCTTTTGTCTCTTCAAAAAGCGGTGACATCCTTTAAAACTACTTCTCAAGAAGTCTGTTGGCTTGCTCCGCAGCAGCTCCTGTTGGCTTCATAAAGAAAAGGGAGCCTCGAGCTTGGAGCCCAGCCCCACCGTCACCTCCTCCCAATGGGGAAAGAGCAGGAGTGGGGAAGAGGGAGGCTTGTGGGGCTCAGGTCGGTTCCTTACAGCTCGGCTCCGTGTTACCTGGTTATTGTCATCGTGTGTTCACAATGTGCTCAGAGCTGTGCCTGTGTCCCCGCTGCTCCCCGTCTCAGCAGCGGGGGCTGGAGGTTTCTGGTGTCAGAGACCTTTGTGGTGCTGGGGTCGGCATCCTGCCTCCAGCACTGCCCTCGGCCTTACCTGGCAGGGCGTAAGGCAGAAAGCCGAGGGGAGGCAGGGATGTTCTGCAGCCCCCTCAGCCTCCTCTCCTGGGCAGCGTTTCAGTTCGCTCCAGGCACGGGGACTGCGCCGGCTGTCTCCTCCAGCTCTGTGCAGCCAGCGCAGGCTCTCTCCTCCCTTCTCTCCCACCTGAAAATGCTGGCTGACTGGAAACCCAGGAGGCAGCCGCTGCCCTTTTGCTGCAACTGGAAATTGCCGTCTGGTTTCCTTCTGTGGCGCCACAGGAGCGTTAACGACAGGAAGGTCCGGCCAGGGCCGTGATGGAAGAGGCTCTTCCTGAGGAGACCTGGAGCGCTGTCCCCATGCCGTGGGGAGGCCGTGGCAGCGGGCAGGACGTGCCTGTTCTCGGTTCGGAGATGTCATTAACCTGCTCGTGGGATCCTTGCACGGCGTTCCTGCAGGATGTGTGGTGGGCTGGGCCCGGCAGCCGCCGCGACACCTTCCCTGACAGCACCCTGCAGGGTCGCGGCGTTGCTGCCGCTGAGGCCCGGGGCTTCCTTGCATCGCTGGGCCGTGAGATCACGTTTGGAAGCGGCTTCGGGCTCCTCCCGCGGTGGTGGGAATTTTGCACGTGGTCACTGGTAACTTGGATGGCCACGGCGATGCCTCCACATCTGCAGGCGACTCCCTGGTGTCAGCGGGATGTCCTCGTGGCCACGCGTTTGGGTCTTTGCGTCCCGCTCCCTGCCAGGGGCTGCCCTCGGGCGGATCCGCCAGCCCGCTCCCTCGGCTGTCCCCTTCTGCACTTGGGGCCGGGGGCTCCCCTGCCAGGTCCCGCTCCAAGGAGGGGATCTCGCAGCTCGTTCTGTACACGGATCGTGCCAAAAGCGCTGAACGAGGAGAGCGCAGTTACAGAGAATGTGCTTTTCATTATGGGGGCTAAGCCCATGTCGTCCAAAGCTGCTTATTCGGAGCGTGTTGTTCCCCGTAGCTGCAGCCGGCCTGACGGGGCTGTGCGAGTCCTGCCTGTGTGAAGGGAAGGCGTGCTCCCGCGGCAAAGTGAAGCACTGGTGGGTTGAGCACAAACCATGAATTTGGCAAATTTGGCAATCAAGTCCATGTATCTCGAATAGCAGGTACTCCCATTCTCGTCCCTGAACAACCACTTCTTCAAAGCTTCTGGTCCCCTTTGATATCCTGAGGAACCGGGAAGTTTATGATGGCACCGGTCCCCGCTTTCCGTTCTGCCAGCTCTCCCAGAGGACGTGGTTCCCGCAGGAAAGGCCGGATCCACCCGTGCTCCTGCCTGGCTGGGAGCAGCTCGCAGCTCTGCGGTTTGCCAGCCACTGGCCACCAGAAGCCACTCAGAGCGACAGGAGCCCCGTGACAATGGGGTTAGGGCAGCACCGTGCCTCCCCGCCGGCCCTGTGCAGTCCCCCTGCGGAGCCCATGAAATGAGGCTCTGCAGGAAGCGACGTGGGCGACCCGAAGCAGCTCCATTTTCTGCTCGCACCTGAACGCTGCAGCCTGCCCTGCTGGGGAGGGCGCCCAGACCCTGCCGGCCGCGGGCACCTCACACCCGCTGTCTGCAGGGGACAGGAACGCCCCTGTGCAGGGCGGCTGCCGTCCGTGAGTCACCGTGGGAGGGCAGTCAGTCTGTCCGGCCTGCGGCAGCCCTTCCAGAGAGCTCGAAATAGTTAAGCAGCCTGCATGCATGCATATGCGCTATCGCTTTAGCTTTCTGTGCGCTCTCCCCCTCCTACTCCCACCCCTGCTATTTAAACAGTTCAGCCTTTTGCACAGCCGTAGATATCCTGTTTGTTGCTGAAGAGAAATTAGCCGGCTTTCCGTGCATGCCGGGTCGGTAAGGGCAGGTTTTAGAAGCTGGGTTCGCCAGGCCCACATGGAAAAAGTCGGAGCTCTCCAGCTGCCTGCCGCCGGGAAGGACCTCGGCCAGGAGCCCTCTCGCTGCCCGTGGATGGTGCCCAGCGTGGCTGAAGCGGGGCCGGGAGGGCAGTGGTCATGCTGATATTCCTCTCTGTATTTAAGTCACAGTCTCCAATGAACAAAGCCAGGATTAACAGCTTCTGCCATGGTGAGTCTGCTCGTGCCCCGGCTCTGTATTTTCATCCCGTAGAAGCTTTCAGCCAAGAAACATGCTTTAAAGGGGGAGATGGAAAAGTCTGTGGGATGACCTTTTTCCTTGTCAGAGATTTCTTGGAAACAGCATTTCCTTTGCAGTTAGTTAGTTTGCCTTGGCTTTTACACTGCAGGGTGAGGGAAGGGTTAGGAGGTACCATTTGTTTTGTTGTTACGCTTTCTGTTTTGAAAACCAGAACAGATCTTCCTTTACCTTTTTTCTTTTCTTATTTTTTTCTCCTTGAACTGATCTGTGGCTTCTGTGCTGGGCGAGGGGCTTCAGTCACTGCCACTGCTGCTCGCCCGGATGCGAGCCCCAAGCCCCTGATAAGATGAAGGCACTAATATTTAGGGTGCGGTTGTGCTCGATAGGAAGGAGAGGGGAAATGGATGCGACAAAGCACAGACTGGTTTCGGTTACGCAGTGTGTGGCTTTCATTTCAACCCCTCTGCTCCCTGCTTAAGATGCTGCAGACACAGTAGATCTGTAGCCTCTTTAATATTTGGGCTTATTTCTCACCGAGTCAGCCAAGCTGGTGAAAGCTGTGACTCCGCGGCATGCCAGCTCTTAGGAACCTTTGATTGTTTCCTGAGGCTGTGCCAAAATGCCCTGCTGTGTGCGCTGCCCCCAGCCCCAGCCAGGCTGCGAGAGCGCCCGGGGTCGAGAGCCCGCTTTGGCCGGGAGCCCTGGGGCACGCTGACGTGCCAGCCCTGCCACGGGGACGTTTGGTGGCCCAGAGCCGCCTGCTCATTGAAAGACAGCTTTCAGATAGAGGAGACGAGGACAGGAAGGAGGGGGGAGGAGAGGGAAAGAGCCTCGCCGCGGTGAAGGGCGAGCTGCGGGGCGGGGAGGGGACGGATGCGCGCTCACAGCAAATGGAAATTCCTGCCCGGGAACTGCCGCGCAGCTGTGCGGTGACCAATGCACCAGCAATGCCGGTGGGGTCTCAGCGCAGCGCTGGTGTGCTTTGGACAGCAAGAGGGATCTGTGGCTTGTTGTTAATCCCTTAATGCTCCAGGTGGGAGAGCGCCTATGGGCAGAGCGAGGGTCCTGCCCCAGCTCATGCAGCCTGTGTTTGCAAGAGAAACGTTATTTGGCCGAAAAGGTAGGCGGGTCATTGTGCACAGCTGGAGAAATACTCGATTCTGGCTTATCTTTGTGTGGTGGCGTTTAAAAAGAGAAGAGCCCTGAAGTAAGGCCCTGTGCCTCTGCTGGGGACCCGGGGCCTGTTTCCTCCTGCGCCGGGCCCGTGGCAGCGCCCGCCCAGCCCTGGCCCCGGGCTCTGTCCCCAGGGGCTGCGCGATGCTGGGTTCTGCTCCTGGGCAGCACCAAAAGGCAGCAGGGAGCCCGTGTGAGGTTCCTCTGGTAACAGAGACAGGTGTTTCTGCTAACTGAATGCACAGAAATAGGGAGGAATTCCTTCATGTGTTAAGCAAATAAATATTTTGTAGTACTTAGAAGCGAGGGAGCTGAGGAGAGCTCCCGGGCACGCAGCGCAGGAGAGGTTTCGGCAGGTTGCGCTGCCTGGGGTTACAGACCCGCATCAGCTGCAGGTGCTGCGTTACCGAGGTGAGAGCTCTGCAAAGATGAGAGCTGAGCTGCTACCAGTTCCTGGCGTCAGAGCACGCCTGCAGTTTCCCTGTGCCCTGACCGCTGGCCTTCAGTGGCAGCTCGTGCTGGGTCTCTGACTCGGTGCCAGTGCTGTGGCGAGAGCAACGCCGTGGCACAGCTCCCTGGGCACAGCCTGACGGCGTGCCAGAGGTGGCACTGGGCTGCAAGCACATCTCGCTGGCGGGGCTGGCTCTGAAAGGCTTCCAAGCAGTGGAAAAATGCAATCTTATTTTCGTCAAGGTAAAGACACGCATCACGGGGCTCCTCCGCCGCGGGCGCCGTGCCCCAGCGCCATCGGGGGGGTCTCTGGCAGAGCCCGGCCACGGGGACGGCGTCCGCTAGTCCAAACAAAGCGCGCGTGAGATCCGTGGGATGACCAACAGGAAAACAACAGTGCAATTTTAGAAAGGGTGGGATACAGGATGGGCAAGGAGGATTAGTTTTGCTGAACGTCCAAGTAGCTGTTTCCATCTTGCTTCTCTTCTGGGTTTCCAGCATCAGGAGTTAGAGCGCCCAGCCACCGCGGCCACCCGAAGAGTAGAACCAGGCGTGTGTCAGACAGTGCATGCTCAATAAATCAGTGGTTGGATTGTCAGGGGCCTGAATTCGCAGGAGGCACAGCTCTGCTCTCCTGGCACAGTGCACAGGCTGCAGAAGATGCTTGTGTGCGTTTCGGAGCAGGATACCCACAGCTGATATAACGTCGGGAGGGCTGCCTGAGCCTCGCCGGGCCCCTCGGGAGTGCAGTTACTGCGTTTGCACACCTGCAGGCTGCTGCTTGGTCCATGGTGTTTGCATGGATGTGTGAAGGAGGGAAGTGTGGAGAGCTGCTGCAGGGCTGCTGCAGGGCTGCTGCTGTTTTATTCTGCCCAGCTGGGTGCCGTGTTTTTCCTTCAGCTCTCTCCTTTGAGCTGTGCAGGAGTGGCTCGGTGTTCTTAGCTTGCTGAAGGCTGGCGAACTGCAAGCATGGAGCTCCTGCTGGTGCTGTGCAGTCACCGCTACAATCAGCACTTGCAGTCCTGCTGGGTGCTTCAGCTGCACCAGCACCTTCTTTTTAACTCTCTTCTCTGTCCCCTGTACGTGTATGTGCATTTGTGTAGGTACAGGCAGCAAATCAGGGCTGCTGGGCTCCGAGCAGCTGGAGGAGCACAGGTGGGGAGCGAGGAGGACGGGTGAGGGTCTTGGCCCTTCCTGGCCCTTTGTTTCTGTTCCCGTGGGTGCCCTGTCCCTTCCCGTGTCCCCATCAGACACCTGCTCTGCAGCAGCAGCGCACAACCTCTGCGCCTCCAACCCCGGCCCCCCGTGCTCTGCGGGGTGCAGGCTGCAGCCGAGGGCCACGAGGAGGAATCCTGGGGCAGACAAAGGTGCGAGAAGCCACCGAGGTGTGGAAATGCCTGTGGGGAGCGCGTGGCTATAATTACACCGAGGGGAGGAAGTGACCGCGTTGCCTTCCAGCCCCCGGACCGGGCGCCTCACCTCGCTCACACAGCCCGGCCTTTGTGCAGCCCGCAGGGCTCAGCCTCCAGCCCAGCCAGAAGCAGCCACCGGCTCCCAGCCCCGGCCCCTGCCCGCTTACAGGAAGGGTCCCAGGCTCAGCTGGTGGCTGTGGTTATGTGCAGCTGTGGTGCTGCGTGGGTGCTTTCGGGCCGGCCTCTCCCTCCCCAGGCCCGGCCCCGCTGGGCACAGCCCTGCCTCTGTCCCGGCGTGGCTGAGGGGACGGTGGCACAGCCACGTGGGCACGGCGCCTCTGCATCGCCTCTGGCAGCCAGTTCCCCCCGGAGTTCCCCTGGCTCATCCCGCACCACGCACACGGCCAGGGCACGAGCCCTAGGGCTCCGGAGCCACCTGGGGCTGGCGGTGCCACCGCACTGTCACCTCCCTGCTGCAGCTCGGCCACGCGGTGCGACGGGGCTCCTCGGAGCCTGGTGGAGGCAGCTGAACAACTCCTCGCCGGTGACAGAGCAGGCAGCAGTTCCCAAACCTTGTGAGACCTCTTCACAGTGCTGAGGTTAATTATGGAAACCCACAGTATCTGGGCCGGCGTCCAGCCGAGCTTCTCATTCCTGTCTCCGTGCCCTCTCCTGCAGCTTTGCAATCCCTGCGGTGTGCTGGGTCGCGCCGGGAGCTAGCAGGCAGGCAGCAGACTGGGTGTGCTTCTCAGCACAGCGTGCCAGCCCGCACACGGACGGGGGATGCCCGTGGCTCGGGGCCCTCTCCCGGTTCCTGACACCCGGCTGGCGTGGGGTCAGCCCGCTCTGCGAGGCGTGGGCTGCCGGAGCTGGGCAGGCGTGGGGCAGCGCAGGGCGAGCTCCTGGCACGAGGGCTCGGGCACCAGCAGCTGCAGCCCCTGTTCCTCCCTCGCTGTGAAGCCTCTGGGGGAGACCATGGGGTGACCCCGTTGTTTTGTTTCCCTTGCGCTGTTTTGGGGTGAGCAGACCTGGGGCTGTGCCCCCACTGGCCCTCTGCTGTGCTTGGGTGGTGCCAAACCCGGCGCTGGGCACAGAGCTGGGCACCGCAGGCAGATCTGAATCCTCTGCCTTCAGTGGCACCGCTGCTGGCCCCGGTACCGTTGGCAGGTGTAGGCAGCGGGTTTCCTGCGTGAGGTGGGCATTTCGGGTCCTCGCTTGGTTAAGTGGCTGTGGCATCGACCCCTGGGTTAGGAAGCGTGTTGGGATTTTCTGTTATTCCTGTAAAAATAGGCGAGGACTTGCGCTTGCAAGCCAGGAAGAGAAGCTGAGCTCCTGCATATCCAGTGTTGTAGGCAACAGTTTATTCTGAAGTGTGATGGAAAGAAAACACGCACGCACACAGCACACAGAGGTTCCCGCGCTGGCGCACAGCAGCCGGAGGCGGCTCCCCTCGCGTCTGATTTCCTGGCTTTCCATGATGTAATGCAGGGGCGATGCGGTGGCGTGGTTTTCTGTTCACTCACTAATTGGGTGTGTGGGGCTTTCTACGGGGATTTTGGAAGCTTGCTCGGAGAGGCTTGGTCCTGGGGTGTTGCTTCTCCCTTTTTTCTCATTTATTTTAAAGCGAAAGTGCCAAGCTGGGGTTCTGGGAAGTGCTTTTCCTATCAGTGACTGTGTTTGCTTCCAGTGATTCAGCTCGCTCCTTTTAGACCTGTCTGTCCTTGTACTGCATCTCCTGGCCTTCTGCCCATCCATGCCCCCTCCCGGGGCTGGCAGTGATGGCGTGGGGAACCCGTGTCCCCAGCGGACTCGAGGGAGGGGCGCCAGCCTCCAGCCCCCCGGTCCTGCCCCCAAACCTGCAGCTGTGCGAAGTGTTGTGGTGCAGGGACTGTGCTGGGGACTGGATGTGAGGGGAAAGGTTGTGCTTTTCTTCCACTTTCACTAGCAAAATGAGAGCCTCTCACCTCATTTTCACTTTCTGCTCCCCACCGCAGGGTGCTGGGACACGCAGTCGGCCCCAGCTGCCATCTCCTTCCCAAATCCCTTTGTTCCCCTGCCCCGTCCCAGCAGTGGGCGCAGCCCCCGTGCTGCTGGAGCCTCGTCCCTGGGGCCTGTGTGGGGCAGCCGCCGGTCCCTGTGTTTGGGACAGGGCGTTGGGGTGGGGAAGGTGCCCGTGCTGCCTCTTCCTTGGGCCACGGCACGCGGCAGCTGCTGGAAAAGGGCAGAAGCTTTGCCTGGGGGACTCTGGTGGCTTGTAGGGGCTGTGCACCAACAGGAGCTTTATCCAGCGGGAGTGGTGGTGCTGGGTTCCCCCGTGGGGATGTCCGGCTGCTTGCTGAGGGCTCATCTCACACGGGGAGCTCTCTGATGTGGGAGCTGTCACCGTGCTGCCCATCTACCTGCCCGCTGTGTCCATGGAAGGCGCCAGCAGCTCTCTGTGTGGCTTCACTCCTCTGTCAAACCCGGGCGAGCTGGCCAGCAGGTCAGAGTGCTGCTGGTACTGACAACTGGAGGCATGCAGGGAGAGGGCAGGGTTGCATAAGTCCCCTTAGGAAACCCATCTAAAAATAACAGGAACTGGCCTGCCCTCCTTCCCCTCCCCGATGCCTGTGACATCCAGGCTGGCAGGGCTCTGGCTTTACCCCCCCGGTATCTGCGGTGCGCTTTTGGTGCCAGAGCTGGGGGGTGGTGGCGGTCACGGCCCCGTGCCCCCATGGCCCCGCAGGCACGGCTCATGATGGGTGACCCCGTCACGGCGTCCGGCCACGGTGCTGCTGCCGCCGAGTCCCCGCAGGCCATTCACAAGCTGCCCGTGTCATTCGCATGAGTGTTTTTCTGCCCATTCTTATCGAGACTCGGAAAGATCCTTTCCTGTGCTTCCTTGGGAAAGTACTTCTCTGGAAAGGGCGGTGGGAGGAGGAAGCTGTCGGCCGGCTCCGTCCGGGACGGGGACACTTGGAAACCTTTTCTGTGCCAGCTGGAGGCGGGGAGGCTCCTGCGTGCTGGGGCAGGGCGGGCGCCTGGGCTCCGCGCGGATCCGGAGTGGGGTGAGGACAGGCAGCGTAACAAAACGTCTCGCTCTGCCTCCCCGCATCCACGGGGCGATGTGCGGGGGCTCCCACGGGCGCAGGCTGCCTGTGGCTGTGCTGGGTGTCCTGTGGCTCCCGCACGTCCCTGCACAGACCCATCTGGCACCGCAGGCATGCTCTTCTACCAGCTCGGTCCCACTGCTGTAACGGGTAAGCGGGGCACCAGGACACTCCGGGAGGGCGCACGGCTCTGCTCCCGGCTGCCCTTCCCTTCCCTCTGCTGTCCCTTTCGGGGGGTGGAAGTGCCAGACCCATCCCTTCCTGCGGGTGGGGGGGATTTGGGCTCTGTGGGGGCTGCAGAGGGTCCTGGCTCTCAGCCCTGCCCTTCCCACGAGGCTCGGCACGCAGCTAAGGGCAGCTGTGCAGCCTGGACCTGCGTTCGGATGCTCGTTCCAAACCTCCTCCCCGAAACGTCCCAAGTATTTGGGCCGAGGGTTTTGGCTGCGTCCTGCCCTCAACTGAACCTCTCAGCTTGCCCTTGTGCGCGGCTTTGGGACCGCGAGCAGGAGCGGGGCTCTCAGCTGGGGCTGTCGGGGGGGGATGAGGCTGGGGAGCCCCACCAACATCACTCCTGGTGGATCAGGCCCAATCCCAGTCTGCACTGGGTTTAGCTTCTGGGAGGGATGGGCAGGGATCTGAAGCTGCGGTCACACTGTCTGCGTTTGAGGTCAAACGCCTGGCACCGTCAGATCTGTGAGCCCCAGTGACTGCTGGCACCGCACGGTGGCTTCCTGCGCCTGCTTTGCCTGCGGGCTGCTCTCCCTCAGGTCCCGTACACTGAGGAGTTTCCCAGAACACGGTGCCGGCAGTCGGATGGGCTCGCCCTGGGGATAGCTGGGCTGTGCATGAGGGAACCGGGCCGGGCAGGGGGCAGCAGAAAGCCAGGGGGGCTCCTTGCGTCCCCCGGCCACAGCCACGGCTGGGCCCAGCACCGCTGAAATTCCCCTGCCTGGGACGGGTCCGAGCCCCGAGCAGGGCACCCTGCGGGCTGGGGGAAAGGGAGCTGGAAAGAAAAGGGGGTGGTCGGGATGGGGGAAGTGGGAGGGAAAATGGAAGGCTCCTCTGGCAGGCTTTTCTGGAGGATGTTTGCAAAAGGCCCATGAAGTGAACGGCCCTAAGCTTTGATGGGCTCTGAATTGATTGTGAAAATAAAAACCTTCCGCTCTTGCCTGACAGAGCACGTCCTTTGCTTTGGCGGGTGTAGGAACGAAATGTTTCAAGGAGCAGTGGTAGGACGTTGATAGGGCAAAGAGTAAGCCCGGGCAGATTTCGGTTAGATATGAGGAAGAAATTCCTCCCGCTCAGGGCGCTGAGGCCCTGTCCCAGGCCGCCCAGAGGAGCTGTGGGTGCCCCAGCCCTGGCGGTGCTGGGTGGGATTTGGGCAGGGGGTGGGATTACCTGGTCTTTAAGGTCTTATCCAGCCCCAACCGTCCTGTGATTCTGTGATCCCATTCTCAGGAGGTTACAACTGTCTCGTGGGTCTGTCACTCTTGTGCCACGTCCCCTTTGTCCTGTGCTAGCGGGGTGTCCGTGGCCGAGCAGCTCCTGCTGTGCTGTCCTGCACAGCCGTGGGCAGCGAGCCTGCCCTGTGCCCAGCATGGTGCCCCCCCAGGCACACGAGCTGCTCCCCAGCCTCGCTGTCTCACAGTCAGTCATTTTTTTGGGTTTGTGCACTTGAAAGACGGGTGCAGGTGACACTGGCGTGCTCCCGGTGTGGGGAGCTCTCGGTGCAGCATCCCCTCTGCCGGCGCGATGCTCAGGCCGTCTCTTTGCTTTGTTTCAGAAATCGAAGCCAAGAAAGCTTGCGACTGGCTGCGAGCGGCAGGATTCCCGCAGTATGCGCAGCTCTATGAAGGTGAGAGCTGCTGCCTCCTCTCCTGGGTTTGGGGACAGCCCAGCCGTGTTCGTGGTGTGGGGTCCGGAGGCAGGACGTGCAGCAGCACAGGGCGAGGGGCAGCACCTCCGTCATCCTGCTGCCCCCCGGGGGCTCGGATCCGACCTGGGCAGGGGCGCAGAGCTTGGGGATGGGGGGGCTGTGGGATGGGGGCAGCGCTCCTGAGTAGGGCACCCGCAGCCCCTCGCTGCTCTGCTGCTGCGGATGGGGGGGGAGCAGCCCAGCAGCCCTGCTCCTCGCCGGGGAGCCCAACAGCCAGCACAGCTCCAAACAGCCAGGTCTGGGCTCCTGGTGGCTGGACATGGCCTGGGGATGTGTTCTGGGCCCCCAGCACGCCCTGCCTGTCACAGCTCTCCATCCAGTGGGGATGAGCAGAAAGTCCCCATCCTGCAGGTGGTCCTGGTTGTGTATGGCCTGAGTGCCAAGGGTGGCTGCAGGGGAGGTCACAGAGCGCTGGGAGAGGGCAGGACGGCGGGGATCGCTTACTAATTACATGGTTATACGTTAAAACGTTAAGCCTTCAGCCCGGGTTGTGGTGTGGAGAACCAGCCATGCTGTTAACTTCCCTGCATTCCTGAACCTTTCCCCTTCGGGCAGGGCTGCGAGGAAGTTCCCAGGGCACCCGGGCAGGGCAGGGCAGGCGCTGGGCTGCGACCGTGCCCGAGCAGCTTAGGGATGCTCGCAGGGGGTGGGAGCACACAGCACGGGCAGACGGGGTAGGTAACGCGGGGAAGGGACATTTCCTTCCTCCGTCACTCCTGACACATCCCCGAGGCTGCTGCCCTGCCCTGGCAGTGATGCCTGTGCTCCCTGCACACGCAGCACTCCGTGCCCGTGCCCTGCGGTTCCCAGCGGGACGGTGCCTGGAGGGGCCGGGTCCCACCTCCACCCCCTCGCAGGCACTTTGCAATTAACTCTTCTGCAGCTCGTCTGCCCAGCCGTGTTTGCTCCGAGCCCGCTGGGCACGCGGTCCCTGCTGGGACGGGGCCGAAGCAGCGCTTGCAGCCCGGCCCCGGCAGGACAATAGGTGGAAGCCCGGCCGCGGGGGGAGCGCCGCCAGCCATTGTTCGCCCGCTTCCACCGCCCCCACCCCTTCCAGCAGAGCCACGCTCCGGCCCCCTGGGTGCTGGCTTTCCCGGCTGCCCCCTCGGCTCTGCTTTCTATTTCGGGGCAGCTCCCCGTGCACGGGCTGCCCAGCTCCTGCAGGTGAGCCCCAGCTCGGGGCGCTGCTGCAGCTGCGAATGAAGCAGCCTGGCCCCAGCCGCCCTGAGCAAGACTTTCCACATCCTATAACTGTTTCATTCTCTTCTTCTCCCCAGCTGGCAGGGCTCGGCATCCCTTGGTAATTAGGCTCAATAGCTTCATTAACGACCAGACGTGGACTCGTGGTTAATTGTCCAGGCCCAGCACAGCTGGTCCCAGCAGAGCTTTCTGGGTCTGCGTGGAGAGGAGCAGGGAACTGGATGGAGGCCCTCGGGCACCTCGCCACCCCCCTTAGCTTACCCAAAAGTGCACCGCCCAGGGGCTCTGAGCATGTAGAGCCTTTCCTTGGTCCTCTAACTGCTGCCCAGGGGATCTGGAACTACGGCAGCACCCTGCTGCTGTGGCTTCCTCCACGCTCAGGGACCCCTTAGCAGCTCTCAGCTGTCCCCAGGGGCTTTCCTCACCCTGGTGGATTAGTGGGCAAAGGGAGCCTGAGGGAGCAAGGGGTCAGTATACATGCCAAGTGGTGTTTTATGGGTGCCAAGATCTCCCTCGAGTAGTGTTTGGACTGTGGCTGCTCTCCAAAATCCACCCTGGGCTGAGGCCACAGGTCTTCACAGCAGCAGCAACATCTCCACTGAGCTCCCTCTTCCCTCTGCTTTGTGGACCAGAATCTGGGGTCCAGACGTGCCCGCTGCTGCTGGGCGCTGCATGGGGCCTTGGGCAGCAAATTACTGGGGTCGTGTCCCTGGGGAGGTGAGGTGAGGGCCTGCTGGGGCTGGTGGGTGCTGGCGGCTGCTCTCCGAGAGCCTCCGAGTGCCAGAAGCAGGCGGTGGCCGCGGGGCTGCAGGGGCTCCCTGCCTCGCTCATCCTCCTCTCGCCTTCCTCCCCAGACTCGCTGTTCCCGCTTGACATCGGCGCTGTGAAGAGAGACCACAGCTTCCTGGACCAGGACTCCCTCAAATCCCTCTGCAGGTAAAGCCCCCTCCCAGCCGGCTGACCGCCCGGGCGCCGTGCCGTGCCTGCGCCCAGCCCTGCAGGGGCCGTGGATGCGCCGTGCTGCCGCGTGGCCGTCGTGCGGGACGGACTGGTGCTGGGGGAGCTCTGGGCATGCAGAGCGGCTGGAGGACAGACGTTAGCTGGGAGTTCTGCTCTTTAACCTTCGGGCTGTGTTGTAATTTCATGTGTGGGTACCTCCAGGCTGCAGAGCGCTGCAGGTGAGGGGGGAGCTGTAAAACCGAGCCGTGGTGCAAAGGGTTGGCTGCACCAGCTGCCTGTGCTCCGCTCCCCGCTGGCTGCTCTGGGCGATGCCTCACGTGTGTGGTCATCAGGAGAGAGCCAGGCTGCCCCACGCTTTCATGTTGCTTTGTCTTGCAAGGTGCTAAATAACATCACTGAGAACGAAGTGGAGGGGGGACACCTCTGGGGCGCAGCGAAGGGATCTTGGCTGGTGGTGTGAGCCAGATTCGGGTCCAAGTGCCCGTGGGTGAGATGGTGGCTGGGGACAGATTTGCACTTGGTCACCAGGCACAAGCCACCTGCGACAGGGAGCAACACGCAGCGAGGGATTTGCTGAGCGTTTGTGCAAGGAGAGCTGCTCCGTGGAAAGGCCACGCCGCTAGCGAACCTTTTGTGCAGGTCGTGAGGGGCTGCGGGCGCTCAGCAGCGCTGTGTCGGGAGCTGGTTGGCACTGCTGGCTTTCTGTGCTGTCCGACCCGCTGTGGTTCCTGGAATAGACACGCAGCTGGTTGCTCCAGGGAGGGCTGCCCTGCTGGCGGGGCTGTGCGGTGTGAGCTATCCCAGCAACCAGAGCCGCACCGAGCGTTTTCCACCAGGACGCGCTACTCCTCGCAGCAGCAGGGCTGAGAACAGCTCCGGGAGGTGCCACCGCGCGGTTTTCTGGCAGGGGAGCAGTGTGGGATTTCGGAGATGAGCTCTAAATGCTGCTGCCGTGACCAAGAGCAAACAGGAGGGACCCCTCCGTCTGTCTGTCTGTCTGTGCTTGGCTTCTCCCGGCTGCGCTCAGCGTGGGGCGGGCTGGGGGGCTGCGAGGTGCTGGGGGGAGCACCTGTCCCCAGGCTTTCACATCCCTTTTGTCTTCCCCTGGCTGGCTGGAGGCGTTTTGGAGGTCGTTGTGCCCTGCTGGCCTGCAGCAGGTCATCCCCGTCCCGCAGCTCCTGGCAGCCTGCGCAGAGCCGGCGCCGCTGGGACGGAGCCGCTGGGGGGGCCTGGGGACATGGGGCCTGCAGCTGAGAGCTGAGGAGGGCACTGAAAACTGCAGCCCATCCAAGGGAATTCTCCTGCCTGCCTCCTCCTCCCCACACGCCTGCTGCCAGCAGGCTCCTGCTGCCTCGCTTCCCCAGCCCGGTCCCCTCGCTGCTGCCGCTCCCTCGCAGCCGGGAGGGCAGAGGGGTGGCAGCGGGGCCAGCCCGGTCCCAGCTCTCGTGGATAAGGGACACGCTGCCTCCAAGGCTGCTGATGGAGGCGGTGAACCTTCTCAGGTGGCCGCCAGGCACACCCAGGTCACCTCGCCCTGAGCTGGATGCACAGGCTGGGTTCAGAGCTCACACACAGCATCGCGGTTTGCTGTGCGGCCATGGCTTTGCCGAGTTACCTTCCTGCCCCGAGCAATCGCTCGCTGCAGCCTCTGTCCGAGCGCTGTCCTGGAGCCAGGCAGCCGCGATGAGCAGCGCTGTGAGGACGCTGCCGCCTGCTCCTCTTCAGGAGTTTGCAGCAGGATCGTGAAAGGGACACGAGCCACATTTTTGGTAAAATGTGCCTAAGGTTCTTTTTAACAGCTGTGTAGAAATGGTGTTTGCATGCTGGAACAACAGTTCTGTTGTGCTTGTGGTGCCGTTCGCAGTACCATTGGAGCTGCAGGGCTCCCACCACCCGTGGGTGGCTGCAGCCCAGGACGAGCCCCCGGAGAGCTGCGGGAGCCAGGGCGCACAGCGATGGGGTGGGACGGCCGCCGAGGGGCCCTGGCAGCACCCAAGGGTGCTGTGAGCAGAGGGAGCCAGGCATCCTTTGGTGCTGGGGCTGCTGCTGTGGGAGAGCACGCGCGGGGCTGGGGTGGCTGCGGGCGCTGGGGCACGGCCGGGACGTCCTGGTGCCTGTGTGCGGGCGGCGGGCGCTGCTCTGATGTCTGCCTGCACAACCCCTGCTGGCCTGCGACCAAGCGCTTGTGCCACCGGCGTGCTGGAGAGGTTTAAACCCCTCGGCTGCCGTGCCAAGGGCTCATGGGACTGGGTTCTTGTGCCGGGGTGAAGGAGGTGCCGAGTGCCCCCAGGTCTCTGCGGGAGGAGGGCGCAGCTTCGGGAGCCCGCCTGGGGACCCTGCTCTGTGCTGGGAGCGGGCTTGGAGCTGCTCCAGGCTCCGCGTGTCCCATCCCTGGAGCCGCAGCTGCGGGGTGACAGGTGACCAGGCACAACAGCAGCTCAGAGACAAAAAATAGACAAAAAAAAAAATAGGAAAAGAAGGAAAGCACTGCAGGCAGAGCAGGAAGCCACAGCCGGGTAAAGCTCTCTCGTTTCCTTGCAGGAGGCTGATGACCCTGAACACATGTGCCTCCATGAAGCTGGAAGTCCACTTTCAGCGTAAACAGGTGAGTCCTGGGCCCGAGGGGAGCGTGCGCAGCTGGGGGGGCAGCGAGCCTGCTGTCCGTAATAACTCCAGGGTGCGCCAGGACTGCCCCTGGGCTGCTGCTCAGCACTGCTCAGAGCTCCCTGCCCTGCAGGGTGATGTGGCAGCGTGGTGTGTGCCGTGCTGTCTGTGTCACAGCACGAGCTGGGGTTGGGTGAGACCCCGCTGCGGCACACCTCCACCCCGCGCTCCTCCTCCACCATCGCCCGCGCCCAGGCCCCCAGCTGCCGGGCAGAATGGCAGGAAGGCTGCAGCGCGGGGCATTGTTCCCGTGTCCGGGTCCCCTTCCCCGCAGCACAAAGAAGCAGAGGGGGGAAGGGGCTGGGGTGTGCGAGGCTGGGGCTGGTCGCAGCTGTTGCGGCAGCAGCGAGGCCGTGGGGCTTGGCGTGGGGGTGCTGGGGGTCGTGGCAGCGGGGTGCGTGGCAGTGGGGTGCGTGGCAGCGGGGTGCGTGGCAGCACGCTTCGCTCTGGGCTGGCTCACATGGCCCGCGTGTTTCTGCTGGGTGTGTGGGCACCGTGCCACCCATCAGGGCACACCAGCGGCGTGTCATGCTGCTATCAATACAGAGCCAGGGCCCGGGAGCTGCTCAGGGGAGTACAGAAATAGCACCTTCCCCTCGCCATGTGGCTCTTGAGCCTGGGCACAGCAATTCTTCCTTCTGCGTGAGCCCCGTGGCAGCAGGGGATGGAGCGGGTTGGCTGGGGGTGTACCGGGGCTGAGGGACCCCAGGTCTGACCGTCCCCTCTTCTCCGCCGCCCGCAGAATGAAGACTCCGAGGAAGAGGACCTGTGTGCCATCAGCAACCGGTGGGCTTTCCAGCGGGAAAGCAAGAGGTGGTCCCGCGTGGGCTCCGTCGACGTCCTCTCCCAGGCCTCCGAGGCGCGCAACTGCGCCATGCGGCAGGCGTCCAGCCGCGAGAGCGTCCTCACCGACCTCAGCACCAACCTGGAGGCCGTGTCCCTGCACAGCAGCGTCAGCACGGGCAGCACGAGCGGCACCCCCGGCATCGTGGTCACGACGCCCGAGCCGTCCCCTGCCCGCGACGCTGCCGCCGTCGCCCAGCCCGGCCGCAGCTCCAGCGCCCGCTCCTTGGCGGAGCCGCCCTCCGGCTGCGAGGGCCCCAAGGAGAAGCTGAAGAAGCGAAGGTCTCGCAGCTTCCTGAAGAGGATCGAGTCCCTGCGAAGGAAGGACAAAGAGAAAGCTGGCCCGGACGAGAAGGGCAGTGGCAACATGGCCAAACCGGGCTGGGACCCCGCCAAGAGCAACGGGGACCTCACGGCCACCAAGGGCAGCTCCCCTAAAAGAGGGGCAGCTGCCTCCTTCCACAGCAAGAAGCACTTCTTCTCGGTGTCGTACAGGACTAACCGCCTGCTAGGCTTGGGCAGGGGCAAGGGGAGCCCGGAGTCGAAGCGCACCGGGGTCTACCTGGAGGACTACGAGGCGGCCGTGGGCGCCGGCGGCACCTGGGCTGCTGGGGAGCGCCAGCCCCGGCCGGCGTGCCGGGGGGATTGCCTGGTCTACGTTCCCAGGGACCACAAGCCGGGCACCTTCCCCAAATCCCTCTCCATCGAGAGCCTGTGCCCCCTGGGCAGCAGCTCCCTGCCCGGCTGGAAGGCGGGGGGCGAGCCCGAGGGGCTGGCGGGGGGCGCAGGGGGCAGCAGCAGCAGCGGGGAGGGCTCGGCCTCCCCACGGGGCTTCGCCTGCCGCCGCCGCGGCTCCTGCAGCTCCCTGGGCAGCCGGGTGAGCGTGTACGACAACGTGCCCGAGCTCGGCAGCGCCGAGGAGCTCGCCAAGCTGGACGGGGAGGTGACCTACCAGAACCTGGACGACATCCTGCAGCACATGTGGGGGCTGCAGCAGAAAGTGGAGCTCTGGTACAAGGCCATCTCCCCCGGCCTGGACGGGGAGGACGGGGGCGAGGAGGAGGAGGAGGAGGAGGAGGAAGAGGAGACGGACTCGGGCGGGGAGCCCACCTTCCCCTCCAACCTGCACTTCGAGGAGCGCTCCATGTCCGACGTCGGCACCTCTGCCAGCGACTTCGACAGCACGGGCAACTCCCTCAACGAGGCCGAGGAGCTGGAGATGCGGGAGCGCCGCGACTCGGGCGTGGGAGCCTCGCTCACCAGGCCCTGCAGGTACCGGGGGGGTCCCGGGGGGTCCCGGGGGGCAGCCCACGCGTGTCACCAGCCCCCAGGCAGGGACACGGAGGCCGTGGGGGGGGCGAGCAGGGCCGGGCATGGCGCGCTGCTGCACTCTGCTGGCTGCATGGGGCTGGGATGGGATGGGATGGGTTGGAATGATTTTTCTTTTTCTAGTGCTCCCTTGCCCTTTTCCCAAAGGGAGCTCCAGCTATCGCAGGGTTTTGTGGATTTTCAGCCCTGCTAGGCTGATGCTGGAGGGGCTGTGCCTGCGGGCAGGGCACGGATGGGTACACGGGTGGGTGCTTTCACGGGCAGGGAACGTGCCCCCTGCCCTGCTGGGCTCAGGGATGCACTGGAGGCACTGGGCAGGAGCCTTCCCAGAGCAGCACAGACTGGGGAAGGATTTTAGTGCTGGGCACTGCCTCGTTGGTGTCGTGTGCTGTTTAGAAAGTGGGTGTTGGAGGTGTCCCTTGGCCGAGGCGTTGCTCTGCGTGGTGGTCCTGTGTCTGCCCGAGCCCCTGCCCTCCCTGCAGGCTCCCGGGGGGCTGCCCCAGCACAGCCCTTGGGTGTGGGCGCAGGCTGAGCCCGTGCAGCCCCCCTGCTCTGCCCAAAGGGGAGGATGCTGCCTGGCAGCACGAGCACTCCTCTGAGGCAACAGAAAATGTTTCTCTTTGTGTCTGTGCCCTGGCACCTTCTCGTGCTGGGTTTGTGAGGGGTGGGAAGCAGCACCTGTGGCCCTGGGGCTGGTGTTGGGCTTAGCCTGGCCACCGGTGTGCCCACACCGCCCCCAAAGCAGCGGGTGCCACGGAAAGCCTCTCCAACACCCTCCTTCCCTGCAGAAAGCTGCGCTGGCACAGCTTCCAGAACTCCCACCGGCCCAGCCTGAACTCCGCCTCGCTGGAGATCAACCGCCAGTCCTCGGCACAGCTCAACCTGCTCCAGAAGTGCTCCCTGCTGCGGCTCACGGCCATCATGGAGAAGTACTCCGTGCCACACAAGCAGGCCTGGACATGGTGAGCTGGCGGGGAGGGGGCCGGGAGGGGGGCCCCAGGGGTGGTGAACTCCGTGTGAAGGTGATGGAGAGGGAGGGAAAAAACCTGAAACCAAGCTCTCGTTGCTCTGCGTGGCGGCTGCCGGCACTGGAGCATGGAAAACGTTACAGCCATGTAAGAGAGAGACGATGGCTTTCTATCTAAGCCAAATACTAAATCATGTTGGCTTAATAAAAGCTGCTGTGGCTCCTGTTCGGAACTTCCTCGCCTGTACTCAGAGCACGGCAGAGGCATCCCCGCGGCAGTGGGTGCGTCGCACCCGGTGTCCCGCTGCCCCCCGCGCCGCCGAGGCAGCAGGTCGCCGCCCTGACCAGGTCTGTCCCCCCCCGCAGGACCGTGCCCAAGTTCATGAAGCGGAGCAAAGCCCCCGACTACAGGGACAAGGCGGTGTTCGGGGTGCCGCCCATCATCAACGTGCAGAGGACGGGGCAGCCGCTGCCGCAGAGCATCCAGCAGGCGATGCGCTACCTCCGCAGCCAGTGCCTGGACCAGGTGATGCCAATGCCCCGGGGTGCTGCTGGGCTGCAGTGTTTGTAGTTTCTGTAGTTTTTGTAGTTTTTGTAGTTTTTGTAGCGCTGTGGCTGGGGGAAAAGCCAGCCTTAGGGGTCACCTCGTGCAGTGCTTGGCTGTGGCAAAGGGGGAGGGCGAGGTTGTCTGTGGGAATTTTGCATCTCTCGGTGTGTCCTCGGCTGTCCCGCAGCTGGGCTTTTGTCTGGCATGGCCAGGCAGGGACAGGGCCAGCCCTGCCTCGCGTCCCAGCGTGGCTCCCTGTTCCCCCAGGTCGGCATTTTCCGAAAATCGGGGGTGAAGTCCCGGATCCAGGCGCTGCGGCACATGAACGAAACCAGCCCCGACAACGTCAACTACAAGGGGCAGTCTGCGTACGACGTGGCCGACCTGCTGAAGCAATATTTCCGGGACCTGCCCGAGCCCATCTTCACCAGCAAGCTGACCGACACCTTCCTGCAGATCTACCAGTGTAAGGGGGGCGCGGGCGGGGGCCTGGGCTCGGGGCTGGCAGCGCGGGGCCGGGGTGGCCCCGGGGCCCGGGCGCTGACGGCAGGCGTTGCCCCAGTCGTGTCGAAGGAGCAGCGGCTGCAGGCGGTGCAGGCTGCCATCATCCTGATGCCGGACGAGAACCGCGAGGTGCTGCAGACCCTGCTCTACTTCCTCAGCGACATCGCCTCGGCCGAGGAGAACCAGATGACCGCCGGCAACCTGGCCGTGTGCCTGGCGCCCTCCCTCTTCCACCTCAACGTGTCCAAGAAGGAGAGCACCTCGCCGAGGTGAGGGCGCCGCTCCCCCTGCCCTGCTGTGCGGTGCGGGGTCGGGGCCGGGGGTGGGCGCCCCGGGTGAGGGCACCGCTCGCAGCGCCTCGTGCCGTCCCGCAGGGCCATGCACAGGAGGGGCACCGTGGGGAAACCCGACCAGAAGGACCTGAACGAGAACATGGCCGCGACGCAGGGGCTGTCCCACATGATCACCGACTGCAAGAAGCTCTTCCAGGTGGGTGGCTGCCCCTGGGGGTTTCATGGAGGGAGCACAGCCTCCAGCAGAGCAGTGCCACCACTCGGGCAGCCCCAGGCTCAGTGAGGGGCCAGCGAAGCCCTGCTTGGGGCTGGATGGCTCACAGGCTGCTGGATGTCTGTCCAAGCAGGCTGTGCCCATCCTTCCCCCCTCCTTTGTTCAATGGGTTGCTGCTGGGACTCTGAAGACCTGTGTGCTCTTGCTTTTAGGTCTCCCACGACATTCTGCTCCAGCTGAGCAGCTCCTATATGGCAGCAGATGCCTACCCCCATCCCCTGGCTGACTTTGTGTGTCAGGGGGAAAGCAAGGATTTACACTCCTACTTCGAGCAGAGCGTCCAGAACCTGCTCAAAGAGTCCTCGGAGAAATTCAAGGGGTGGCTGAGCACCCCAGGACCCCTGAACACGGAGCTCTCCTGCAAAAAGGTAAGTGCCACCGCACACGGGGCATCCTCTCCACCAGCCAGAGGAGCTCTGCCACCCCCTCCCATCCCATCCCGTGCTCCCCCTAGCCAGCGGCTGTGCTGGTGCTGCTCCATGGTGGTGAGACCCCTCGGTAAAGCCTCTCGGGGCTCCCAGGACAGCCGCCTGACCCTTCTGCTCGGCCCTGGCAGGTTGGGGACGGGCACCCTCTGCGCCTGTGGAAGGTCTCCACGGAGGTCGAGGCGCCTCCCTCGCTGGTGCTGCACCGGGTGCTCCGGGAGCGGCACCTGTGGGACGAGGACCTGCTGCAGAGCAAAGTGGTGGAGGCCCTGGACAAGGACATGGAGGTTTATCACTACGTGACGGACAGCATGGCCCCCCACCCGCGCAGGGACTGCGTGGTGCTCAGGTGAGGGCAGGGGGCACCCGAGCCCCAGGGCTTTGCCCTGTCCCCGGGCTCCCCCGGCTGAGCGGGCGCTGTGTCGGCAGGCGCTGGCGCACGGACCTGCCGCGGGGAGCCTGCCTGCTCATCTCCATCTCGGTGGACCACGACAAGCTGCAGGTGGAGGGCGGCGTCAAAGCCGTGGTGCTGACGTCCCAGTACCTCATGGAGCCCAGCGGCATGGGGCGCTCCAAGGTGACGCACATCTGCAGGGCTGACCTCAGGTAGGGGACACCCCCGCTGCCTCGGCGAGCCGCTCCTGCCTTGTGCTGTGCACTGCAGGGAGGGGGGGGACACGCATGCCTTCTGCTGCTGCGTAGTGCTCGTTGGTCATCTCCTAGCCCACGGCAGCCGGAGCTGTGCTGAGCAAGAAGGGAGGTGCTGCTGGCTGGCGCGGGCCGGGGGCTGCCCTGCCCGCTCAGCCCTCGCTCTGCCTTGCTCCCTTCCAGGGGCCGGTCTCCGGAGTGGTACAACAAGGTCTTCGGGCACCTCTGCGCCATGGAGCTGGCGAGGATCCGAGATTCCTTCCCAGCACTGAGCCCAAACGGCCCCGAGACCAAGATCTGAGGAGGGGGAAGCTGCTGTGTCCCGTCGGACCGCGGACTCGCCAGTCAGCTGGGCTGGGGCAGGCGCAGGGGAGCGCAGAGCTGGCATCCAGCAGCGTGGGGGCACCCCCAGGCACATATTTATAAGCTTCCTTTTAACCTGGACCAGGGCCCCCCTCTGGAGAGCCCTGGGCTGCTGCAGCCGTGCAGGGGGCCTTCTCTCCTCCTGCCATGGGGCTCTTTGTCACCACCCCTTCAGGGGCAGGGGCAGCCGCCCCCACCGTCCCCGCTGCTGCCCCTTCCCCAGTGCGGAGAGGCGAAGCCCTGCACCACAGGGGGGCTGCGGGCAGGATGGGCGAGCAAGGTGCTGCTCAGCCACGGGAAGGAGAGGGGGCTCGGGGTGACCCCCAGGAGGAAGGCAGACAGCCCAGGGTGAGCTGGGTCCCCCTGGCAGCCCCATGGGGCTCAGCTCCCCCAGGCCGGGCACGGTGGTAGAGGTGTGGGGTGAAGCAGGAGCAGGAGGGGGAGATGTGAGAGGGGAGGACAGGGCCACGGCGCTGTGTTGGGAAGTGAGGGGTGGGTGTGTGTGGGTTGGCACCCGGCAGGGGACAGGCAGGGGACAGGCTGGGGCTGTGCTGAAGGATGCTGTGATGGGAGGGAACGGTGTGGAGATACTACAGAGCCAGGTAGGGACGGCCAGCGCCGAGGGGCAGAAGGAAGCCCTTGCTGTCACCTCTGGTGCCAATTTCATAGGAGGTGAAGGAGAAAGCTCTCTAGTTCTAGTCCAGTGCCTTGTTAGCTGCCTTGCTCAGCTGAAAGCCCCCCTGTGCACTAGGGGGCTGGATGGACGCGGTTCCAAGCCAAGTCCCGTCCCTCCAACCTGTTGTACCGGGCAGCTGGAGGGGGCAGGACAGGGCTGGGAACACAGAGCAGCCACCGGGACGCTGGTGATGGGGGGAGCGTGCTGAGGAGGCACCGCGGGGACAAGGGATGTGCCCGGCCCTCGTGGGGCTGAGACCCACCCTGGATTTGGGCAACCACAGAGCCCCTGCCTCTGTCCCCAGCACTCCCTCAGCTCCCACCTCGTCCCTTTCTTTCCTCCTCCCGAGGAGCCGTCCGACCTCGCTGCCAGCACTCGGACCTGACCTGGTTTCTCCATTTCGGCAGGGACCCAAGTTACTCGACGTCGTTCCAACTGGAAGGCAACACGACCCACGTGCGGGAGCAATTCCCCATGCCAGTTTTGCCATAACAAATCCTGTCTGCCTCATGGTGAAAAAAACAACCCAGTCTATTCTTGTTTTTATATATATATTTTATATATATATATAAAAATATAACTAACTTTTTTGAGGGAGTGATTTTTCTCCTAATATTTTTTTAAATGTTTCTTTTTTTTTTTCTACCTATAAATACTTGTACAGTTGGAATATTAATATATAACTCCGGCGGTAGAGCTCGGCGCCAGGCGATGTTCACTTCAAAGCCGTGTTTTGTATTTAAGGGACTACTCCTCGTTTTGTATCATATGCAGCAGGTTGTTTGACTTGGATGGGGGCTGCTCTTCCCGTCCGTGTAATTAATAAAGTACTAACGATAGCTGCTGGCTGGTGCTGGGAGGGTGCTGCTGGCCGATTCCCCGGCCCCGGGACCTCGTGGGGCTGGTCACTGCTTTTACCTGGTGGCTGGAGCCATCAGGCCCCACGTCCAACATTTTGGCAGAAGGAGGCCAAAGAAGTCACCCGAGAGCAGCCGTGAGTTGGGCGGCAGGAGCCGAGCCCCCCATGGGGTCAGGCAGGGGGACTGCCTGGGGGCACCCCCTGCCCCCCAAGCCCCCAGACCCACACAAGCAGCTGAACTCGAGGTGCTCATGCCCTTCATGGCACAGCCACTGCCTGCCACAGGGGAAGCTCTGACAGGGGAGATGTGGGGATCCCCTGGGGCATCCTCGTGCCGCCGGGCAGCGTCAGGCGGTGCTGGTGTGCAGCACTGCCAGCACGGAGCTCCTCTGGGACTGCTCCGACTGCTTGGCCTGCAGGCAGCCCTTCAGCTGCTCCTGGAAGGGGGCGGTGGTGATGGTGTAGAGGATGGGGTTGAGGGCGCTGTTGATGGGCAGGATGAAGATGACCACCCAGGAGGTGACGGTGCCTGCGTGCCACCAACGAGGACACGGCGTTAGGCGGCCAGGGCCCTGCCTGGGGGAACCCACCCCTGCCACAGACGGGGGCAATCCCAATTCCAAGCTCATGGCCATGGGAGGGTCACAACTGCTGCTCTCTGGGGAGCCAGGGTCCACCTTGGGATGGGTGATGCTCACCCCTTGCACTCAGACACCCAACCTTGGCAGCACCCACACCGAGGGGCCCCCACCCAGGGGCTCTGGGCTGACAGCAGTGGGCCCGGCCGGGTCCTTCACCTGGTATTTCCACCTGCAGCAGGGAGAGCAGCTTGAGGAGGAAGATGGGAATCCAGCAGAGCGCATCGGTGATGACGATGAAGAAGAAGCGCTTCGCAATGGCGACTTCCCGGGAGCAGACGCTCCGCTGGGCAGTCCTGGAGGCGGTGACGCGGATGGAGTAGAACATGCCGGTGTAAGCGAAGACGATGGTGACGAAGGCTGCAAGGTTCAAGCCTGGAGAGGAAGAGGTTTCCCTCCGAGCACCTCGGCTGGGCTCATGGCTCAGCAGGACTGGTCCCATTCCCCACTAGAGGGGGCAGAGGCAGCTCCGCAGCCAGGGCTCGCCCCAAACCCGAGTGTGCTGAGCCACCCCCTGCCACTGGGACCCCGTCCTGCCCCTCTCCATCCCCATCCCCATCCCGAGGGCCTCACCCAGGTAGATGGTGGTGGAGTAGCCCCTGGCGCTGGGCCGCTCGCCCAGGTCGGACTGCAGCGGGAAGCAAACCCCGTTCCGGCCGTAGTAGTTGCCGAAGGACTCCCTGCACCACAGGGGGACGAGGCTGAGGGAGAAGCCCAGGAGCCAGATGGCGGCCAGCACCGAGACGGTCTGCCTCCTGCCCGCACGGTGGTGGCTGAAGGGGAAGACGATGGAGAAGTACTTCTCCAGGGTCATGTAGGTCAGCAGCAGGACGGACACCTCGGAGGACAGCATGGCCAGGCTGCCCACCAGCTGGCACTGCAGGCTGCCCATCCAGCCCTGCGCGTGCTTGTTGTACTCGCCCGAGTACTTGAGGTCGAAGGCGCCGATGACGAAGAGGTAGATGCCCATCAGCCCGTCTGCACCTGGGGGGAGGCAAGGCAGGGTGAGGGGGCAGCTGCAGCGGGCAGTCAGCGCCCTGCAGGGCCACGAAGCCACCGCAGAGCTGCTGTGGGCACGTGTTAGAAGAGCTGCCCCACGGTGCTTATAAGCACGGGCAGGAGCTGAGACGTGCCAGGAGCACACCTGGCAAAGGCATAAAAAGAAAGGCGGGCAGCAACGGGCCCTGGCCATGCTGGTTTGGGGTGGTGTGAGCTGGAGACCCCCCCCCGTGCCCTCCCCAGCGCTCCCAGCTCACAGCACAGGGACTTGATGGCCATGGCGTGCTGGCTGTTCTCCGTGGCCACGAGGGAGCGCATGCAGATGACGAGGAGGTTGCCGAGGCAGGTGACGCAGGCGATGACCCAGACGAAGACGCGCAGGATGATGTTGGCCAGGAGGTGCTCGAAGGAGGAGATGCCGTCGGTGTTGGGCTTGCAGCTGCGCACGTGGGGCGCGGAGCTGCAGTACTGGAACTTCTTGAAGTAGCTGCTGGGAGGAAGGGGCTGGCTGCCACCCGGCCTGCACGGCCCTCCTGCTGCCACAGCCACCTCCTCCAGCACCCCCAGTGCTCCAGTTTTCCTCCAGCCCTGCCGCTCACAAACATTTAAAAACCATTCCCTTGTTCAGGTCTCTCAACTTCCATTAGCAGGGATTCAGATTTTTTCCCCTGCATATTATTTCAGATTAATCTTCTCAAGCCTTATAAAAGCAATCCCTTACAAGCTTAGTAAAACTCCGCATTAGAAAATGACTACAAAACTGCAATGCAAGGCTCGTTTCTGCTTAATTATAGATAAAAGGGGAGAAAATGATTGCTTATTAGCAAGTCAGGTAGAAAATGTGCCGTATTTACAGCCCAAACAGACCAATTACAGAAGGGAAGATGTACGGTTGTCTTTCATTACAGGTACTCTAAAATGTGCATCTGGAGATAATTAATGATTTTTTTTTTTTCTATCCTTCCAAAGCAGAGCCCCAGCACTCCCAGCTGGCTCCTCGGCTGTGCTTCCACCACGTGTGCGGTGCCTGCCTGGTGCCTGCCCGGCCTTCCTGCCCGTCTCTGCTGTCCTTGGGCCGTTACCTCGGGCCCAGGCACCTCGGAGGGGACACTCGGGCACACGGCGCTGTGCGCACCTCACCCCACACAGCCCACCCCTCCCGCACCGCCCGTGCAATGCACGCTCAGAAGTGTGCATCGATCCTCATGTGGCATGCCCTGGGGGGGATAATCTGCAGCTCGGTGGGGGATAAACGCCCCCGCTGCCCCGGCAGGGGGTCCTGCACGGGGAGCTGCAGGCACGGCGTGCGCGGGGGCTGGCACCGCCTGGTCAGCGCCAGGAGCGAGCTGGGGTCAGCCCCTCCACTCACATGTGCGAGAGGTTGGCCAGCCTGTGGAAGGTCAGGTTGTGGATGTTGGGGATCTCCAGCCCCTCCAGGCTCCTGCAAGGCAAAAGCAGGGCAGGGGAGGCTGGGAGCTGCCGGGCTGGCCTCGGTGCTGCAGGGCTGGGGACGCCGTGGGACTCACAGGGACTGCAGCTGGGGCAGGCTCTCAAACTGCCCGGGGAAGATCTCCTTCAAGGGGTTGTAGGAAATATTCCTGAAAGGAAGGAAAGCGATGCTGTTTTTCCCACCTGGAGCTATCAGAGGAGCTGAAAGTGAGGACAGAGGGGAGGCTTTTCTGGCTTCTCCCCAGCACCCCCCACCCCCAGGAAGGGCGCACAGCCCCGGAGCAGAATTGCGCGGCGCCTCGCGGGGGCCGGGTGCTGGCTGCCCCCTCCCCATGGTGGCAGGGTGCCCGGTACTCACAGCTGCTGCAGGTCGGCCAGGCCATTGAACAGCGATGCTGGGAGCTCGTCTAGCCCGTTGCAGGACAGGTCTCTGGCAGAGCAGGGCAGTGTTTGAGAAGTCATGAGGCCACCTGCCTGCAGGCTCTGCGCCCGCTGTGCCAGCACCACCGGGCCGCACAGGGTGGGCAGGGGGCACACAGCCCCCACACAGCGGGTCCTGAGCAAGGGACCCCCACCCGCAGCAGCTGGGGCTCAGGGAACACAACGGGGGGACACTTACAGCTCCACCAGCCTGTTCAGCCTGGAAAACGTCCCCCCTTGGATCCACCTGATCCTGTTCCTGCGCAGGACCCTGAGCGAGGAGGAGGAGGAGAGCGTGGATGCAGCGGAGCCTCGCGCACCATCTGCAGCATCACCTGGCACTCAGGGTGCTTCGCTCGGGGGGACACGTCCCTGGGGTGCCCCCGGCCCCACCGAGCCCAGCCGTATCTATCCCCCTGGGAGACGTACAGCCATCACACACGGGGACACCCCGGGAGAGGCCTGGGCATTACCAGGGTGAATTCTTTTCCTCTGGCAGCCCCAGGAAGGCTGCGTGAGGCCCCGCGGCACAGCACAGCCCCAGCCCTGCAGCGGCACAGGCCCCGGGCAGGGGGGCAGCAAGCAGAGCCGCTCGGGGTTTGACACACAGAGCCAGCTCACAAAGTTTATGGCGCTCCTCAGAGATATTTTTAGGGGATTTGGATGCCAGCGGAAGGCTTTGGGCTGGCTGCGAGCCTCGTTGCTTGCGCACCATGGGAAGCTTTTTCCGTGCTGCGCCCTGCCTCTGACCCCGCTCGGTTCCGGCAGCCCCAGGCTGCTGCTGGCGGGGAAACCCCCCTCCGGACCCACAGCTGCTGGACACGGCCCCGGGGTGCCCCATCAGGTCCCCACAGAGCTGGTATCAAATTCATGAAGCCGACAGCAATACAAATATGGAGCAAAACTGTTCACATGAAGCACAGCCCCTCGCCTAGCAGCTGAAACACAGCCCCTTGCCTAGCCCAGAGCAGAGGGAAAAGGGGTCCGAGCAGAGCCCCCCCCCCGCCCCCAGCCCACCAAGGGGTGTCCCTGGGGTACTCACAGCACGGTGAGCTTGTGGCACTCCTGGAACACGGCCCCACGCACCGCCCGGATCCTGTTCCCCTCCAGATCCCTGCAGGAAAGGCGGTTGTGTGGCTGCCTCCCCGTCCCCGTCCCCATTGGGAACCCTCAGCCCCCTCCATCCAGCCCGGGGAGCGGCGCCTGCCCCGGACCCAAGGCCAGGTACTCACAGCCAGCTCAGCTTCGGCATCTCCGCACACAGGGAGGTGTTGGGTATCTTAGCCAGGGAGTTGTTCAGCATGTACCTGCGGGGAGGGGACAGAGACAAACGGGGTCACAGCACTGCACAGGATGCATCCCAAGGGCTTTCTGCCGGTGCCCGGCCTCCCTGCAGGGCTGCAGCTCACAGCAGTGCCCGGGGCGAGCTCAGGGCTGGTGGCACCAGCTCCCTGCATCCCAGTTGTGGTGCCAGCAGTGGTTTCACCACCACTGCCCAGGGCAAAGGGCTGGTGCATGCACCTTAACTGAGGTGCAGAGCTTCACTCGCTGCCTTTGGGATGTGGTGGTACCGATACAGGTCACACTTAGTGGCTGTGGGACAGCCTTGCCAGGGAGCTGAGGGGCATTGCCCATGGAGAAAGGTGCGTGGAACCACAGTGACCCGGGAGTGACAGGCAGCGAGGGCAGATTTATAGCACGAATCCCTTCTGGCATTTTTTCTCAGCAACTTTTGCACACGCCTGCGTGCACAGTGCTCCTTGGTGCACTTCGTGTGACCGCAGTTTATTAGCTCGATTTGTTAAAAAAAGCAGCAGGATAAACAAGCTACGTCACCGAGCAGAGCGGCTCCCCTGCCCGTGACATGGGAATGCAGCCCGGGGTGGGGGCACTGCCCCACGGCTCGCTCTGTGGACAGCGGGGACAGGCACCCAGATGCTGAGTGCCACCCCAAGCACCACAGCACTGGGGTCCCTGCACCAGCTCCCTCATGGCCCCAAATCCCCAGCCAGGGCCCCCACCGGCCCCGGTGGCTCCCCAGCCCCAGCCCTACAAATTACTTCAGTACCCTGCACCCAATTTTGGGGTTTTTGCAACCAGTGCCAGCAGTGATGGAGCCCCCAGCAGCTGCAGCTCTTCCCTTGCAGGTGCAAGCTCAGGGAACGCAGCTCAAAGCTCGGGCAGATGTGTGAGTGTGTGTGTGTGTGCGCTCACACACGGGTTTTTTCCAGTCTCACAGCCAAGACTTCTCCCCTTACTCTGACTCCAAGCTGCTGCCAGAGTTTCTGATCTGCACTGTGGAGGTGGGGAAGGCATTAAAATCACGCTGGAGTGATTGCAAAATTTGTCTTACGGTGGCCAAAGCCAGTCAGTTATCCCCTACTTCCCTCCTGGAAGCGGCCGGACCTTACGGACAGCCCTGATCTCACTTGGTGCTCAAACAGCTCGCACAAGGGGCGATACCTCAGGACAATGCCCTGCTGAACGGGGTGTCCTTGGCCAGAAGCTGGAAACGGCAGCAGGGCAGGGATGTGCCCTGCAGAGTTATCCCTCGCGCCCCAGGGAAGGCGAGGAAGCCGCAGCACCCTCGGCTATGCCCCAAGGAAGGGGGCAGAGCCTGGAAAGGGGGCAGGAGGACTTACAGAAAGTACAGGGACCTCAGCCCGGCAAAAGCAGCAGGGGCGATCCTGGCGATCCTGTTGTTGTCCAGCATCCTGCGGGAGGAGGAGGAGGAGGAGTGAGATGGGCACCGGCCGCTGGCGAGGAAGGCAGCGGGAGGCTGCTGGCACCAGGAGCACGCCGAGCACCACGCCGTGCCCGGGGAGCTGCCTCTGCCCCTCCTGCCCTGCAGGTCCCCCCGGTGCCACCCCTGGGTGGGGGTTCTCCCCCATCCCATCCTGCTCCCCGTGAATCCTGCATGGGCTCCAGCTGCAGAGCCTGGATTCCTTCACAGGCAGGGCCTGTTGGATTTTTCCTCTCCTCTGCTGTGAAATAACGATAAATTAAAAGCCACCCGGGGAATTCAGGGCCGTGCTTGGCTTCTCAAAAGCCCTTTGGCTTGTTTGCGCCACGGACCACCCTCCGTGAGTCGTTCATCATTCTGTTCTCCCTCTTTGATTTAAGGAATAACTGCGCTGGTCCCATGGCAAATAAGGGGAAACCTGACGGGGAGCAGACCTGCCCTGCTGGCTGGGCCATCCCTGCACGCTCGGGAGGGGAGTCACCTTGTAGAGCAGCCTCCATCTGACACCCGTAATGAGATGGTGGACAAGCCCCGGCCTCATTAATCCCCCCTCCCCGAGGAATTGGTGTCACAGTGCACAGGGATCACGCACTGGGGGCAGAACCAGGGGGCACTCACAGCCACTCGAGGTGCTGCAGGTCCTCGAAAATTTGGGGCTTCAGCTGGGAGATCTTGTTGTGGCTGAGGAACCTGGGAACAAGCAGAGAAGGAAAATGATCTGGTACTGCTGCCAGGTCCCCCAGCTTCTGCTAAAGCTCCCAAGGAGCCTGCGTGCCCCCCGCTGCCAGCACCCACGGCTCCTCTCCCATCGCAGCTCCAGTGCAGGGCCCTGGATCAGGCAGGCAAATGTGGGAGGGGAAGGGACTGATGCGTGGGATGTGCCGGTGCCTCTGCCCTGCCCCACGTTCACCCACCTACTCCAGTTTAAAGCAGGCTTGGTTCGGATTCTTGCAGGAGCAAGGAGCCCAAGAGGCCTGGGGGCGGCTGCGCTGCGAGCCTGGCGTGCCAAGAGGAGCGGAGGGCTGCCTCCATCCCACGGCTCCCTCCCCAGGGCCTCGTAACGCAGCAGCTCTTACTTACAGCATTTTGAGCTGAGAAAGCCCAGCGAACGCTTTGGGTGAGATCATGCGGATCTTGTTGTTTTGCAGAAATCTATTAAAAATGGAACAGAAAAACAGAGTGGAAAAGAAACACTTTCTCGGGGTCTTAGTCTGGAGAAGCATTGCAGGACTCGCACAGGGGGACCGATGGCATCGTTGTTCCTCCAGCTCTGTTCCTCTCACCGAGCAGTGGAGGTGAGGAAAGGCTGAGGAGTGCCTGGGCTAACGCAGAGCCATGGCACAGCCCGGCAAAGCCTCCCTGACACGTGCACGCTCCTGTTCCCTGAGCTGCCCACCCGCTGCTCGCCCCGTTTGGTGCAGCAGGGTGCAGAGGGCCGATACTCACAGCT
The DNA here is from genome assembly GCF_009819795.1 of Aythya fuligula. Lineage (NCBI taxonomy): Eukaryota > Metazoa > Chordata > Aves > Anseriformes > Anatidae > Aythya > Aythya fuligula. The sequence goes on along the minus strand of NC_045571.1, from coordinate 20,501,661 downwards.
TCCTCAGCCTCCTGTACCTGGCGAACTGACTGTCCAGCAGAGAGCGGATTTTATTTTTCTTCAGGTCCCTGAACAGGAAAACAGGAAGGGAGAAGGAGGGAGGGAGGAAAATAAATAAAGAAACCAGATTCTGAGACCAGAGAACTTTTATCACAGGAGGATGGGGCAGCCGAGGCTTCACCTTCTCCAGTGCAATACAAATGAGATGCAAGGCAGCTGCTGTTCGTTAACACAGCACTGCTAATTGCTCTCCCAATCTGCAAGCACTATTTGCCACGGATGAGTTTTCTCAGGCTCTCCTTCCCCTCCCAGCCCTCACTACATGTGACAAGCAGCTGGGGCTCACCAACCTCTGGCCCTGCACGGAGCAGCCAAAACCCTGTGACAGGAGGCCAACAGCCCTGGGGGGCCACGGGTTATTGGGGGGGGGAAAGGGAAGAGCACGTCCCACTGCTACTCACAGCCTCGTCACGTTGGGGGAGACCCAGGGCACAGCGCTGAGGTCCTGCGCGGTGCAGTCCACTGCCTGGCCCCAGCACCGGCACCGCGCCGGGAACAGCTCCAGCGCTGCGGGCAAGCAGAGGGGGTGTGCTGGGGGGGCAAAGGGGACACACAGCTGGGGGGGGGGTGCCCGGAGCCCAAATAGGAGGCTTACAGCAGGGGGCTGCCTCGTCTTCCACCGCCGTGCCGCTGCTGTGCGTGGCCAGCTTGTCGCCCAGGTCCCAGAGCCAGCCGCTGTTGTCCACTGCGGGTGGGGAGCGCTGTTAGGGCATGGGGAAGGGGCCCGGCACCGTCCCCTCCACCTGGCAGCTCGGGATGCCCAGCCTGAGCATCCTTCCTCGTGCCTGGGCTGACATCTGGGCAGGGCAAAACCCTGGTAACCTTGAGACAGGGTGCGGGGATGGATGAAACCAGGACCCAGATGATCTCCTGCACGGGGCACCCGTGGCCACGGTGCCCGGGTGTGTTACTCATGCCAGAGCCAGGAAGCAGCTGGATAAAGAAGCAGGTCCAGGGCTCCCCCCACTGCCACTGCTCCCAGGGATGGACCCAGCTCTGCCCTAATGCCCTCAGGGTCCTGGATCCTGGCATCCCCAGGTCCAGGGGGTTATTCCCAGCGACGACCCCCCCCCTTCCTAGGGGCTCGCCAATTACCGCAGTTCTCCTCGTCGGCTCCGTTGTCGCAGTCCTCCACCCCGTTGCAGTGCAGGGCCTGGGGCAGGCACACGGAGAGGTTGCCGCAAGGAAACTGCCCCAGGGGACACGGGTGGCTGTCCCTGGGGTGAGTCACAAGAGGCTCTGCCAAAGCAAGAGGAGGTGCTCGGTGCTCGGCTCCCCTCGGGCAGCACCTGAGCTCCTGGGTCGCACCCCGCTTTGTGCCCGTGCTGTCCCCAAGCCACCCGTGAGCCCTGCACCACCAGACCCCACAAAGAGCTCTGATCTCTGTAGGACATCCCCCAACACCCACAGCAGATGCAGGCAGATATTCTCCTAATGGCTTAAAGCCCACCTGCCCCGTCCCAGCCCCACGCAGTGTGTGAGGCTGTCCCGGCAGCTTGGGCTCCCCTTCTGCCGGGCCCTTTCCGTCAGAGCCACCCTGATCCCCAGCTCCAGGGCCCCGTCCATAAATACCCCGCGATTTCCCGTGGCAGAGGCATGCCTCAGATCCAGCTAAACGCTTCCACACCCCGCTTTGATCAGGCGCAGGGAAGTGGCAGCAGTCGGCCCCGGGAGGGAGCAGGGCTGCGCGGCGGGGCCCCGCTTGTCGCCCAGGGTTTTCTTCAACCGCCAGCCCGTCACCGGCTAATGGGGCGTGCTGAATTACAAGCACTTTCCTCCCTCACACACACACCTCATTAGCCGTCCCATCGGCAGCACTGCGGTGTGACGTGGAGGTGGATGTGACTCAGAGCACCACACATCCACGTTCCCGTCTGGGTCAGAAGGGTGGTTTTGGGGCTGGTGCCCCGGCACGGCGCTGGGGCGGGCAGGGCGGAGGATGGCACGGGCACGGCACCGGCAGCTGCGGTGGAAGCAGCCTGTGGCCGAGCAGGCGGTGCCAGCGATGCCTTCGGACTCCCCAGGCTGACCTTGTGCCCTGAGCACACGTCCTGGCACCTCTCGCCAGCCCCACTGACAGCAGGACCCAGGCGGGAGATGGGGACAACCGCGTCCCAGCTGCAGCCCTGCAGCAGCCCGGCAGCTCAGCACCGGCCCCAGGGCACCTCCTCTCCCTGTCTCCCTCAGTGGATGTGCATTGCTGGCTGTGCTGCCCTGATGGCCCGTTGCAGACCGTTTCTTTTCTCGGACACACAGCGTCCTTCTGCCCAGAAACGCCTGCGTGTGGCACAGCGACTGCAAGCAGGCTGCAAGTGGCTGAAAGCCCCCCTGCCGGCTGCCTGCCCCCTCCCCAGTGTCTGCCATACAAGACGAGGGAGGAGAGGGATGCAGAGTGATGGGGAATGGGTCTGAGAGAGGCAGAAATCCTGAGGAGGCACAGGGAGGCTGGGCCCAGCTCACCACGGGCCGTGCACGGTGCGGCTCTGAGCGGGGCTGGGCACAGCGGTGCCGTGCCTCTGCCTCTGCCTCTGCCTCTGCCTCTGCCTCTGCCTCTGCCTCTGCCTCTGCTGAGATCGCCACCAGGCATCCCTAACGGGCAGAGCAGTCTCTGGCTGTGTAAACTCACCCAGCATTTTCTAAAACTCAGCATCTTTTGCCAAAATTCCTTCATTCTCCCTCTCTCTCTCTCTTTTTTTTTCCTCTTTTGTGCAGTACACTGGCAACTGCTGCTTGGAAGTGCCCCCTTTGACTAGTCTTTCTGCAAACGGAGCAGTAATTTTAGGTTTTTCTGAATGTTTGTGGCTGTACTTCTGCGTTAGGCACGTCTCAACCCACGGTCTTACTGCCGAGCACTGCCACGCATAACGACTGTCAGATGGGCTCACCGTCTGCCCGAAACTTTAAAACAGGCATCTTGCATTAAACGTTGCAAAAACGGTATCCCTGGAAATTCGTTTATGCTGATCATCTGTTGCTGTGGCTGGGAGCAAGCCCATCTCTTTCCTGCCGATAGCACAGCACACACGAGCTGGGATCGTGGCGGAAAGCAGCAGGGCTGGGGGAGGGCTGCTGCCCTTCTCCTCCCAGTCCGCACCCACGACCCCGAGTTTGTTTCTAGTGGCCCTGTTGAACGTTAATGCTTCGGTACGAGAGCTTTGTATATTTAGCCCATGCTGGCAGATCACAGCCAGTAATACAAGTGCAGGAGAAGCTAACCGAAATGGCAGCTGTGCCCAGCGACAGGCCAGGAGGGCTGGGAGTCATCTAGAGCCATCCAAGTGGCTCCAGACAGAGCTCATCAGCATGGTGATGGGTGCCTTACGTGGGTAAAGATGAAGATGAAGGAAGACAATCTCCTCCTGTAGAGAGAGGGCCAGTGGCAGACGAAGGGACAAGGATGACCGCACCAGGGTGAGGCGAGCATTGCTCCTCCTCACTAACTGTCCTAATGCTTCCTCATAAATCTGTAAGGAAAGCTTGTCTCCTTAGCAGAGGATTTGGGGTGATGAAAGAGGAAGGATACGCAGAGCAGGAGGGAGAGGGACGGTGCAAGACCCCTGACCCTTGCTCTGCTGCAGCCCCATGGGGAAAGCATCTCCCTCATCCTGTCCAGGCTCTGCAGATGGAAACCGATCTGCCTGCTGAGCCCTGGGCTCAAGCCCCTCCTGATGGATGTTTCCTGCCTTGGTTGCATTTCTGGACATGCAGGGAGGTCCTCTGCTGCTCGCTGCTCCATCACGCAGCTTTCTGGCTCTTCTCTTGCTCTGAATTTATGTGGGACCCGCAGAAGGTAACGGGAACCTTTCCAGGGCCTCAAGGTCCCCGTTGCAGAGAGCCTGCGTGTAGAGCTATGTAAATACCGAGCAGGGAGAGTTTATACATATATATATTTATATACATAAGCAGAGGCAGATGCGATTTCTTCAGGAACCAGCCCAAGTCGCGGGGTCCCAGCCAAGGCCCCGGCCCCAGCGCCCGGTTCTGCATCAGCCCCCCCGGGGCTGGGGGCAGCCAGAGGGAAAACGGTGTGGGGCGGGGAGGAAGGTGAAATAAATAGATAAATAAATAGAAACCCGAGGAGAAGTGGGCACCTCAGGTAAGGCAGGAGGCTGAGGACAGCCGAGCGCATCCCGCGGGACAGAGCGGCCCCCGCGAGCCCCGCGGCACAGCCGTGCCCCCTGCCTGCCCGGCTCTGCCCGGCTGGGAAGCAGCCAGCAGCGAGAGGAAGTGGCCAAATTTAGCTGGGATTGGGTCTGGCATCTGCTGAGCTTTCGTGAGGGCCACCCAGGACTGTAAACGAAGCCCACGCATCGCCCGTAAAACAGCCATGACCGAAATAAACGCGGAGCCGAGGAGCTGGGAGCGCTGCTGCCGGGGGACCTGGCCCCAGCCCCAAACCTGGCCCCAGGCTCATTCTTCCCCCGCAGACCCCAAAGCCCTGTCCTAAGCCCGCAGCCGCATCGTGGGGACCTTCTGGCAGCTTTTGCTGGGCTTCAGGGTGAGTGTGAGGGCGGCACGAAACGAGAGCAGCGAGGTCGGGGCTGCTGGAGGCTTCCCACCGGAGAGCCAGCGCCCTTCAGACCCGGCTCAGAGCAGCCCAAAGCCCCGACCTGCTTCCCCTGCACGCGGGGCACATTTCCCCACCCAGTTCAACAAACACATCTCCAAAGTGACCTCTCCAGACACCAACACGCAGCACATCACGCCGTGTCCACGTTACCTCTGCCTGCAAACAAACCCACACGCGGTTTTTGCAGCCGATTTCTGCCAGCAGCACACCCTGTCCCGTTCCCTGTTGGTGCCCCAGCTCTGTCCGTGCCACGGGGTCTGCCCAGGGCTGCAGCCCCCTCCCCACACCCCGCAGGAGCACCCCCAGCTGTGTGCACCCCCAGCGAAGCACCTCGGGGTGCTGGCAGTAACCAGCTGCCTGCCTGGGGAGGGGGCTTAGCCCCCCCCGGGGCCAGCAGGGGAGGAGCAGTTTGCATGGACGCTGTTGAAAGCAAAGCACAGCAAATCAGACTCAAACAGCAGCACTTCAGAACTCCTGGCTTATCATCTTACACCCCCAACTTCCAGCACAAAAAGTTTCATTTTCATCTGGTTTGCCCCCCCCTCCCCTCTCCCCTTTCAGCCCACAGCCCTGGTGCTGCATCTGCTCCGGTGCTGCCTTCCCCTGCCCCTGGCTAAAAGGCAGAGCCAGGACCTGTGATTATCTCTGGGCTCGGAGGCAGCAGCGAAGTCTGGAGGGCAGCGTTAGGAGGTCTGCAGGGAACTCCTCAAGCACCAGCATTTTTTCTCCAGCAGCACGGTGTTTGGGGGCAGCAAGCATCACTGCGCCGTGTGCCAGGACCTCTATCAAATCCCAGCACAAAATTCCCCGTGGACCCCTGGCCAGGAGCTCAGCCGGGCGTCCTGCCACCGCCCCCAGCTCTGCCTGCCCTGCGGGGACACCCACTTACTCGTAGCAGCCCAGAAGAGTGGTGGCAGGACGAGCAGGAGCAGCTTCATCCCAGCTTGTCCCGGTGCTGCGGGTGGCAGGTTGAGCTCTGCTGGGCTGCCGGAGGCGGGAGGAGGAGGCGAGGGGACGCTGAAATCCTTGATGTGCTCCTGCGAGTGCACAGCAGCACCCACAGCTCTCAGGCTCCTGGGTGCTGGCACTGGGGATGCTGCACGTCCTCACTGCCAGCAAGGAATGAGCCGTGCTGACCCTTGCGGCCCGGGAGGCTGCCTGCAGGGTGCAGGGCGCAGGGCGCAGGGAGCAGGGTGAAGGGAGCAGCCCGAGTGCATCTGCAGCTCCTTGCAGCCTGACGCTGCTCTCTGGCCAACAGAAGGCAGTGAGAGGATGTGCACGAGGAGGGAAGCAGCGAGAGGAATGGACACGGTCCCTGCCGGGGGGGGCAGCCCTCGGCCTGCACTCCCCAGCCCTGGGGCAGCCTGGAGCCAAGCTGTGCCCCCGCCTGGGGTACCCAACATGGGGAGCGCACCCCAAGGCAGCCTGGGGACAGAGGAGAGGGCTGAGGGGGCTGAGGGGCTGCTCCCTCCCCAGGAGGGTCCCCTGCTGGGTTTGTAGGCTGTGCTGGTGCCCAGCCCTGCCCGGTGCAGGACGGGTGCTCCGGTGGGGGCAGGACAGCCCCGTGCCCCCGGCACTGCCTGGCAGGTGGGGAGGGCGTCCGGGGACCCCGCCTGGCACCGCATCGGGGTCCCTGCGGCCCCTTCCTCAGCCCATTTTGAGGGGCTGGGAGCCCAGGGAGCAGCAGTGGGAGCCGCAGGACAGCCCCGCACACGAAGCAGCTTTGCCCGAGTTCAGTGGGACCTCTGGGGAGAGGGGTGCGTAATCGGGATTTCACAGCCGGGGCAGCGGGAGGGGGAAGCGAGGTGGTCCCGATTAGAGAGCAGACTCCCACCACGGCTTTGATCTCCGTGCTAAGTTCCCCAAACCATCTGCACTGGGAACACAGCTCTCCTTCCAGCCTCCTTGCCCCAGCACTTCCAAATGCTTGCTATGGGTCCAGAAAAATCTGTAAAAATTAACCCCTGCTGCTGGAAAGCGAATTTTTAGTCAGGACACGGGACCTGCTCCCCCACCTCATCCTCGTGCCATCCGTGTGGGACTCACTGGTGCACTGAGGAGCAGGAAGGTCCCAGGGCCCCGGGGGACCCGCAGAGCCCCCCTGCTGGGACCAGCTCAGAAGGGACACGTCCCCCAGATGTGCCCCGATCCCGTGTCACTGGCAGCAGGGCTTGAGGAAAGGGTCCCAAAACCCGCTGCCCCCTGCCCCTCGCCCCCGCGGGGATTCGGTCCATGCAGAGCTCTGTGCTGCCCGTCCCAGGCTGCCTGCAGGGGTTTGCGGTGCTGCTCAGGGCTGAGCCCTGAGTTGAGCCCCAAGGCTGGGTGGGGGCTGGTGCTGGGGCACTTTCTGCCCTGGTGTCCAAACGGGGGCGTTTGCTGCTGGCTGCCAGATGGTGGTGACCGCAAAACGAGCACACCTGCAGCCAGGGGAAAAATCAAAGTCTGCAAACAAAAGCACTCTTGGGGGCCTGACAAAATTCCCCTGTGCTTGCTCTTGGCTGTGGCTGTGGCAAAGGCTGCCCCGGCCGCATGGGAGGCAGTCCCAAAGCGAGGAATTCCCGAGCCTCAAACAGAAACCCCGAGAGAACAGCTGGAGGGGCTGGGCAAAGACAGGAGAGGCCTCGTCCGTAAAACTGATGGCAAACGACCCCAGTCTGCTTCACCCGTGGTCCTCCAGGCTGTCAGCATCCTCCCACCGAGTCCGCATTTCTTAGCCCGAGCTCTGCTCATGGGCCAACAAATTTCGCCTCCCACCCTTTGGCAGCAGCCTTCGTCCAGCTCTCGGGGACGTGCCTCCAAGTAACTGCAGAGTGATGGATGGGCACTGGAGGCTCCGGCACATGCCTTAAATCTCCGGCTGCAGAGCCCGGCGATGCGTTACGGCACGGGGACCCGCCTGGCCCAGAGAGCGCTTGTGCAATCGCACGGCACAGATTTACGGCCCGGCCACGCAAGGAGCTCGTCCTGTCAGTTCTCTTGTCTCTGCCTGGATAATGTTACTTCGGAGCAAACCCAGCCAGCTCTTCCCTTCCACTCTGTTTTGTGCTGAGACAGCTCCCCAGGCCACGTCCCTCAGCTCCCCCTCGGGCCACATGGCTCCGGCTCTGGATCCCCGCTGGAGATAAACCTCGGCTGAGCAGCACCCGGTACCCAGCAAGGTGGGCACTGACAGGGTGCTGGGCCTGGGCAGGCAGAGGGAAGCCCAGAAGGATGGGGTGTGTGTAGCCGGGGGTCAGGAAGGGCTGCCGGTGTGTGCCACCCAGCCCCGATGGAGCTCTCCGTTTAAAGGGGGCACCCCCGTGCTGCTGCGCTCCCACCCGGGCTGCTCTGCACACAGAGTGCCTGCTTTGGGGTAAATATGACATATTTTCACTCCTTCTGCCCTCCAAGCACACCTGAGTGCATCTTGCAGCCATGCCTTGTGAACAGAAGGAGTGAGGCACAGAGCTGAGACCGTGGGCCTGGCTGGGCTGAGGTCTGTGGGTGTTTCTGCACAGTTTTGGCAAACCCACGCTCTGCCTTAACTTTGCTGTAAGGGGGAGGTTTGGGGACGCTGTGGGGCACGAGGCGAGGCAGTGTCCCTTCACACAGCCACCCCGAGGCATGCAGGAGCACCAGGGCAGCACCCCCACGGGTCCCCCAGGGATTCCCCACACGGACCAGCAGCAGCCTTCACACCCTGCTGGGCTCGCAGCCCGTGGTGCTGTCCAAACCCCAGCATCCCTCCGTGCTCGGTGATCACGCACAGATGCAGCTCTGCCCTGGGGTGCCGGCGGGACCTGAGCCAGCAGCAGCCCCCAAATCTCGCCGTGCTGCCGCCCCTGTGAGCGCGGCGATGAGGGGAAGCCAAACGCTGCTGAGGGGAAGTGTTTCAAGTACGCTGGAGATGCGAGCCCGAGCGTTTCTGCTCGGCGGATGAACCAGAAAGTCATTAATTATCCTGTGCCGGAGCAGATGTTGCTGTGTTTGAAATTGCTGGGGAACTGAGTCACCGCCCCGAACGCTGCCAAGACGGGGATCGTGGCAGTGCGAACACGGGCTGCGAGTCAAAGGTGGGGCCGGGGCGGCCAAGGACCAGGAGGAGCATCCCATCCTGCGGCTTGCTCTGGGCTCCCACAGCCCCCAAGGGCCCTGTGATCTTGAAGGGACACAGCTGGGGGCTTTGGCTCCCAGATTTCATCCACTTCATTTGAAGGTGACATCCGGAGCCCAGCAGTGCCCTGGCTTTGAGTCCCCGGGCAGGAGGAGTGGCCCCACGGCAGAGCTGAGCGGGGCTGGGTGGGAGCGGGGCATGGGGCAGCCAAGGAGACGTGGCAAAAACCTGGGCTTCATGCAAATCCCTGCTCCTCTGACCCCGAGCAGACGTAAAGCAATGCGCCTGACAAATAAGGAGAACAGTCGGGGAAATAAATGATTTTTTTTCTGATATTTTGAGTCAAATAAAGATATTATGGGTATGGAGCAGTGGACAAGCAGGAACGCCTTTCTTCAGGTGGCACAGAGCCCTGGGATCAGGGAGCTTCTGGCTGCTGCTCCCGGAGGCTGCCGAGAGGCAGCGACGCTGCTCCTGGCCTGGCACATGGGGCAGGCTCCCAGGGCAGGGGAATGGCATCAGGCAGGCGAAGGCAACCCCAGCGCCTTGTCCTCTTTCAGCCCTTCTCCCCCGGTGCCTTGCAGGGTCCCAGGAGCCCCCCAGGCCAGGGCCAGGGCTGGCAGCAGGACGGGAGCCGCAGCATCACCCTGGGGTTGTGCTGGCTTTGCCTGCGGGGCGGCCACGAGCATCCAGGCAGAGGCTGCGGACAAGGCGTGATTGTGTTGCAGTAATCATTATTTATATCTGCGCTGCTACGGGGCATTGTTCTTGGAATAGAGTTTTATGGTACGTAATAAAGGGGACTTGCAGCACAGCTTGCAGGCGCTGCGGCTCTCGCACACAGACACGTCCGAGGTCCCTGCTGCCCGCGCTGCGAGGCGGGGATGTTCCAGGGGCGCAGGGAAACAGCTGCCGCTTTTCCTGAGGGCCGTTTTCACTCCTTATAATTTAACTGCTGGCTAAGCTCTTATTGACAGGTTTCCCACTCCCAGCTTTTGTCCTCCTTTCTCTGTCCTTTTGTGCGGCGTGGTTTAAAGGCAAGGGCGGGCGAGCAGAAAGCCTGCCCTGCAGCTTCTGCTCTCATCCCACCGACCGCACTGGTTTCTCCACCTTCCCACCACTCGCTGATGGTTTCCAGCTGCCAGAAGCACGGGCAGCAGGGCGCTGGGGCTGGCAGGGGCTGTGCTGCACACCCCGCACTGCCTGCCTGCCCTTCTGCACCCTCTGACGTGTGTCCGTGCCCAGGATCCCAAAAATCTCCCTCTCCTTCAGCCCCACGGTCATCCCCCTGGCGTGGAGGCAAGTTCCCTTCTCCAGGCAGAAAGTCCATAAATCAGGGGTTCTTGGAAGTGTCCCCGGCCACGGAAGGAGAGCAGAGGCTGAGTGCAGGGGCTCGGCTGGTCCCCTGCCAGTGTGGGTCCCATCCTTCTGCTGGTGCTAGAGCAGCTCTGTGCCTGAGCTGCAGGTCTTTCCAGGCCGAGTTCTGAATTTTCCGAGCTGGATTCAGCCCCTCTGAACCACCCCCGGCGTTCTGCAACCCCTCTGCATCCCCTGGAGCTCATGTGAGCAAACCCATGGCTTTTTGGGAGAAATGAGCACCCCATCCTGCAGCCCCACAGCTCTTTCAGCAGTGCCAGACCCCTCCAGAAGGCTGATTCCTGCTCACCTTCTGCAGCCTCATCGTTGCTGGTGTAACAGGGGAGTTATGAATGAAATTAGTGCAGAGGTAGATGTGGGTGCCCCCCGGCACCTCACTCCCACCCCCCATAGGGACCCTTCACCAGCCAGGGACAGGCGCGGGCTGCAGAGGGGGAGCTGACCTGGGATGGAGCAAAGCCCGGCAGGATCGGGGCGCTGCTGGCGAGACGTGAAGGATGGCAGGCGGGGATGGCACCTGTGGTCAGGCGAGACGACAGAAGCGTGCGTTTAGTCCTGATTAAATCGCGCAGCGCAGCACTCACGTCAACAGGCGTGATGATTTCAGCATCCCCGCTGAACCACAAGTCATCCAGTTCAAGGGCAAGAAGAAATTGCATGCATCTTTACTGCCTGACCCTGCTGGTAGGAATTTTTGGCAAGCGTTTTCCTTTACGCATCAGAGAAAGCGCTGCAGACACGTGCAGAGCCCCCTGCCCCGGCACAGCCCCCTGACGGCACCGGCTGCCCCCGGCTGGGCACCCTGCACCCAGCTCCGAGAGGGGCTCCCTGCAGCCCTGCTGGGGCAGCAGCACCACAGCTCCTGGGGCATCATCGGCCCTGCTACAGCCCCAGGTTTTCCATCTGCAGCTCCCCAGAAAGCCACGGCACTCCTGTCCTCTTCTGCAGCCAGAGAGGAGATGGAGAGGAGCGCACACAGGAGGAAAAGGCGATTTTAACTGTTGTTTGAAAAGTGAAGAAGAAACCTGTGCAGAGCTGAATCCCATTATCAGCTGTGTTAGCAGCAAAAAGGAATCCGAAGCAGTAAACTTCGAAACCCTTGCCTCCTGAAAATTCATTTATTAGGTAGCAGAAGAGGACAGGGGAGAAGGTCACAGGCTTGAGAGCCTGCCAAGGAACAAGTGAATGGGCAGGAGAAGCCGTTCCCTGCTGAGCTGTAAGAAAAACACAGCAGTAATTAAGGGAGCAGACATTTGCATGCTTGCCCTCTCCTTGGACAGTCCACCTACGCTCCCGTTGCTGTGTCTGCGTCCCTGGCACGGAGCAGCCGGCAGCTCCCAGTACCAACTTCATACTGGGTAGGGGGAAGTCGATGTGTGTGGCCGTGGGTTTTCCTCTCTGTGGCTGCAGGGGCGGGCACCTGGTCCTGACCTGAGCAGATCCAGCGGGCAGGAGAACAGCACCCAGCCCTTGGGCACTGCTCGCGGGCTGCACCGCGCTGGGCTTCACCCTGGGGAGCTGCTCTGCAGCCCCAGCACATTTCCTCCTTTGTGGGTAAGGGACATCATATAACACCACGAGGGATGCTCCAGAGCCCCAGTGCTTGAGGAATTAACCTGTGCTGAAGGAAAAGGCACAGAGCCACAGCAGGAGCTGGGCCTCACCTCCCTGCCCTTGCCCCGACGTTCCCCTGCAGCCGCAGCAGAGCCAGGTCCCGGCACACCCCGGGATGCAGCAGGAAGCTGTCGCCCCCACGTGTAAATCCCCACGGAGTTTTACACCGTTTTGCACTTCTCCTGCACATTAGCGCTTTTTATCCTGCTAGAAAAGGATGGCACAACTCTGCCAAAAGCCGGCGGTCAGCGAGGTCAGACAGGTCCCTGCTGGAAGGGGAAGGCACCCTGGGCCAGGCAGCATCTGCCAGCTCCTTGCCCAGGACAGGACAGGAAAACCAACGGGGAGGGTCCCCATTCCCAGCAGCTGCACTGGTGCCAGTCAGGGACCCGCCTGACCCCACTGGGCTCGCTTGTGTAGGGCCAGAGGCAAGGGCCAGGGGCAGACGGGTGCAGGGCGAGGAGCAGCTGCCCCCGAACTCCTGGGAGCAGAGCGCAAGGGCCCGCTCCCACTGCCCAGAAATGCAGGAAGACCAGCAGCGATTCCCTGAGCTCCCCCTAGAGCTGCCTTTGAAATAGTGTCAGTGCTTAGCCCAGCAGCAGGGGGATGCTCTGGGCTCTGCGGCATGGTAGTTTGAGGCACAAGGAGAGTGTGCGGTGCTGCAGCTGGGCAAAACTGCAGGTGTTTTCTGCAGTTATTTCCTCAGTGCTGTGGATGCGCCTGCTGCAGCCCCTCTGTACCACACATCCCCGTGAGAAGGGGAGGGCTGCTGTGTGCGTACCGACAGGGTTTGTCTTTTCCAGTGCGTGCACGTCCAGGCAATGAGCACCGGCCTGGGTGGCCCCCCCATGCCCGTGGTGCCAGCAGCACAGCTCCCCACACACAGCACGGGTCCTGCAGCACTGCCCCCGAAGGAATAAGAATTCATAAAGGGAAACGCATGGCAGAAGCTAAAGAGAAACATTAGCTTTACTTGCGCTAGCATTTGCATTGCAGAGCAGCTCTGAGCCCCGAGCATCCCAGCGCTGCCACCCAGCAGAGCTGGGCCACGAGGGACGGGAGGAGGCACATTAAAGAGCCACCGCCAGCCCCGTGTCACGGCTCCGGGCTGGGCAGGAACAGGGCTGCAGGCACAGAGCAGAAAATGCTGAAACAATTACCCCACTCGTTTAGGGCTCAGGGTGTCTGCAGGAGCTTCACCGGGGGAAGCGGGACGGGGGGAGCCGCCTGAGCCGCCCCGGGCTGTGCAGTGCCTGGGAGGAAGGGGAACGAATCGCTAAAGCTGCCTCAGCTGGCACACTCTGCACTTTCTTCCAGATTCTGCAAACTTACATGCTCCTTACTTCTGCAGATCCTTGCAGAATAAATCACAGGAAAATATTTGGGCCATCAAAGCCTTTGCTTTCGAGCTGTCATGCTGAAATTGTGTGAAATCGCCAGCCTTGAAGCAGACAAGTTTGATCAGAACACCATGTTGTGGTGCTGCATTTTAGACACAAATACGGAGCTGTGCTGCCTTTTAGGGCTCGTACCCTCCATTTCTTTATGCTTCTTGCAAGACACAGCCTGATAAGCACCTCGCAGGAGGATGTTTGGGAGCCACGGCAGCACAGGGATCCAGATTTTTGGGCCTAGGAAAATTTGCTCTTTGAAAGTCACCGGGTCTGGACTAGAATTAAGACATTCCAGGCCTTGCTGCCCAGGGACTCTTGAACTTTGTGTAAGGCCAGATCATCAAATGTGAACGTCGGCCTGCCATAGGGAAATGCCACGGCAGCAGGCAGGGAACACAGCTCTGTGGAGCCCCCAGACCTGTGTGATCAAAGGGAAGCTGCAAGCTGCACAAGAAAAGCTAAATAACCCCAAATATAAGCTCAATATTGATGGGAAAGGGGAAAGAGGAACTGCAGCCACTTTTAGATGAAACAAATTTTTCTCCAGCCATTTGGCAAATATTTCATGCTTCAGCCACGCAGCAGCGGAGAAAGCAAGAGCTGGGGAAAGGTGCTCAGAGGTGTTCCAGCTCTCCTTTTGGTGACAGGCCAGGTGCCAATAGTCCCCTGTTTTTGGAAGCAGGAGGACAAAATCCCGCAGATGTCGTGCTGTCTGTGCAGGAGGCACAGCTCTGGGCCACGTTCTGCTGGTCCCCTGGGCTGAGCCGTCCTCAGTGCAGTGTTTGTACAGCAGGAGCCTGTTCTGCTCCAACAGCCCCTGATCCGGCACCGATAACCCCCGGCTTTCCAGGCGCACGGGGAGCTCCAGCCCGCGCTGTTTCTCTCCTTTCATCATCATAGGGTTTTATCCCCAGCCAGCTTTTGGGAAGGTGCGATGCCAAGTGATGCTGGGCCGGACTCTGCCTCCCAGCCAAACAGAGCCGGTGCCGTTTGGTAGCTGCGTGCCTCCACCCAGTGTTTTCTCCCCCCTAGGGCCCACACGGAGGCTGAAATGAAGCATTTCTTCACTTCTCTCTGTGTTGTTCTCAGTGAATGCCTGGCCGATTCGCACTGCTATTTCTCCTGGGCTCTTCTTCTGCCACGGCTGCTGCAGTAAGAGGAGCAACGTGAGAAAAGCTCGTGTTCCTTCCAACAGCTGCTGGCAGCAGGCAAATCCCCTGGAGGACAGCCCTGCATGGCACAGGGATGATCCCCCTCCTCTGATGCCCCGTGGCTCTTAGTGTAAGGCACTGATTACAGAAAATCACCCAGAAAGGCCTGTAACAGAATTTCTCAAGTGCTGCACGATGCTCTCCAGGCAAAACCAGGGCTTGAAAAAGGATCTCTGTGGTTAAGGGGAATCGATCGGTTCCAAGAAATGTCCCAAACTGCAGATGCAGGCAGCAGGGGCAGCTCGGAGCTGCTTCCTTCGAGACCTTTGTGCCAGGGCTGGGTGAGCCAGGGTCCCGCTGAGCTGGCTCCCGGCCACTGCTGCCCCCCTGGGCATTGCCACTGTCACCACTGCCTGTGCCGGGGCTTGCTCTGTGCAGTGGCGGACCTGGGGGGCTCCAGAGCTGGGGGCTTTGGGGGACAGCAGGCACGAGGGTTTTGTTTGGCTGCCAGCACATGTCCCAGGGCAGGGAGCAGCCTTGCGGTGCCTCCCTTTCCCCAGCACTACCACCCCCTCCCCTGTCTCCTTCTCAGTTTCTTCCCAAACTGCATGGATTTCTGCTGCCTGACTCCATCAGTCATCAGCTGCTGCAATCTTATCACCTTCATTACGTTATCTCTGTAGCCAAAAGGCCCAGGAGCATCGCAAATTCTAGCTCTCGCTGTGACATCTCTGTAAAGAGATTCCAGAAACTGCCTTTATCAATCGCAGCCCAGAGTCCAAATCCAAACGCAGTGTTTGCAATAGTAATCAAATATTTAGCAAACATCATTAGAACTAACTTGCCAATGAGCAGAAATAATTATCAGATAATTGCTTTATGGACAGCCAAGCAGGGAAATTAGGAGCAGTATTTTCTCCATGCTAAACAGCAAAACACAAACAGGGAAACAGAAGCACCGGGAGACAAAAGGGCTCGTTCCAGGCTGCACAAAGGAAGGGCTGAGGGCAGATCCTGTGCCACCCTGCTACTCCGCTCTCCTTGTGCCGGGGGTCCAGCTCCAGGAGCCTCGGCCTCGCTGGGGGCTGGGGGCCTGGATTTGCAGCCAGCTGCAGGGGGCTCACTGGGGAGCCGAAGCACCTCGTTGTCCTGCTGCTGCTGGTGCTGTGCCCACCGCAGGGAGCTGGGAGCTGCTGCCAGCTCCTGGATCGGGGCTTGGGCAGCACCAGCAGCCTTCTCCCGGGCACATCCCCGAGCATCGCTGCGCATCCCAATCCGTGCGTCCTGGCGCGTCCCCGCGCGCCCCCGCGGCGCTTCCCCGTGCGCGCACCGCCACCTAGGGGCTGCGGGCGGGGCGGGGGGCGCAGGTGGGGCCGCCGGCTCCGATGGCACTCCCGGCTTTCCAGTCAGATTTAATTACCTTCCTTCTTCCCCCTCTCCTCGGCTGTCCCTGATCAAATTAAAACAAACAACCCCCAGCAGAGTGCTTGTGACAGGAGTCGTGTCTGAGACTAATTAAAACCTGGTGCTCGTCACCGAGCCGCGGCTGGCAGCCGGCTGCGTGCGCGGGGCAGGCCTGGCGCTGGCTGCTCCCCGCGGCCCCCACGCCGCTAATGAGCTGCGCGCATCGGGGCCCTCCGAGCGCTGCGCCCTCTGCGAGCCGCGGCCGGGGGGAGGCGGCTGGAGGGGGGGCGTGCGGGTCTCAATTAGCTCCAGCGGTAATTTAATGGATTAATTAATAAACCCGCGCGGCAACTTCGCCGGGATGGTGCTCAGCCTGGCAGGACAAAGCCTGCACCTCTGGTTGCTTTCCAGGGGGACAGCTTGGCACAGGGTGCAGCAGCAGCCCCCTTGTATGCCCATGACATGTAGCACACTGTCCCCCTGGCTCCCTGGCCTTCAGCACGAGGCCATCGGGCCGGCCCTGGGCTCCTTCCCCCCTCCTGCAGACCCCTAGGGCTGAGCATGGCACGGGACAAGCCCACCGTCCCCGCACAGCTCCTGCCCGCCAGCTGGGAGCAGCCTCCCACGGGATCAAGCCCCGCGCCTGGGTACAAACCGCTGCAAATTCGTGCCCAGAGCTGCTGAGAGCGGGTTTTGAGCCCTGGATTGTGATGGCTCAGCAACCTGCGTGGTAAGGAGTGGCCCCGGGGAGCTCTTAACATCTGCCCATCACCGCGTTTGCTGACGGAGAATTGGGGCGGAAGGCTGGGGGCTGCTTTCGGAGAGGCTGCTCGTGAGCTGTGCGGCTCAGCTGTCTGCAGCAGGGAAGTGCAGGGCCAGAGAGCTCCCCGTGCCTGCTGCCTCATCCCGCTGCTGCCCCGCAGCCTGCCCTTGCCCACCCGTGGGGCTGGGCACGCAGGCTGCCCCGGCACCCCCTGTCCTTCAGCTGGTGCTGCCTTCATCCTAGCACTCATCTCCTGTCTGGGCATCCTGCTCGAGCTGCTCTGCTCCTACCCGACATCTGGGGCACCATCCAGTGCCTGGAACGTGGGCATCCTCTGAGCTCCGTGGGCAGATGCCAGGGAACGGTGTAGATCTGCACAGGGCTGGGCTTTCCCCCTTGGGGACATGTTCCTTCCCAGTGTGTGTGCATGGGGCAAGGGGGAACACGCCACGTGTAGGCAGCCCGTGAGGCAGCCCCGCTGCAGCCCGTCCCTGTCCTCCTGGGATGTCCCTGTGGCGGAGTCGATGAAGTTACTGAATTATTCCTCTTTCATATTGTTTCAAATCAATGGGTCCTGGCGGTGTCATATACAAAAGGCTGGTTTCAGTATTTTAGTTGGGAGAGTCCTCAGGGGGAGCCGAGCTCATTAATTAAATACATTTAATCAATCTGGCCTACAAGGGCATTGGTTATTTATTCATCAGAGGCTGCACAGTGCAAACCCGGTGATCTGAAAGGCAGTAAATAAACATGTAAATGAAAAGCTGAGACAGCAGCGCTCACTCGTGCCTGGGAGATTTCGGAGCTTGGGTCAGCTAATCGGGGATCATCTGTGCCATTTAACCCAACCCTGCGGCGCTGGGCCCCGGAGGCCAGGGGGAGCGGAGCTGCAGGAGCAGGGGCACCACCGAGGCTCCCGACCCTTTGGTCCCTGGGGCTGCTGGGTGCCTGGGTGCCACGCGTGCCTGCCCCTGCTCTCTGCCCTCTGCCCTCCATCCCTGGCTGCATCCTGCTGCCGGGCCCCGGTGCTGTGCAGAGCATCGCTCCCTGCAGCTGCAGCACCCCGGGAGGTGCCGGGCAGGTGAGAGCCACCGGGACGGCTGCTGCCAGCCCCCTCAGCACCCCGCGTGTGTCTGCTTGGCTGCTGCTGCTGCCGGGGAACACCCAGCGCCGTGCCGCTCCTGTTCCTGCCATGTTAATTACAGCGGGGGCCTCGCAGGAGTTGGAGAGGAAGGTTTCAGCCTGTGGAAGCGGAAACAAAGGAGGGGAGTGTGTGGCTTCTCGGCTCATCCTTGCAGAATTGTTCTCTGCTAGGGGAGTGCCACAGAGCGAGCTGGCAGGGAACCAGATGAGCTTCCTGAGGGCTGCGCAAACCCCGGGTTTGGCACTGCTGGAAAGCGCAGTGATTCCAGCATCATCCTGAACCCAAAGGCGTGCAAACGGCTGCTGAACGACACATTGCTGCTCAGAATGGGGCACTCAGAGGCTGGATCCGGTGGGTTTGCTGTCTCACAGGGTGGCTGGACAGGGACAAGCTGCCAGAAAGTGAGTCGGGGATGGAGCTTGGGAAGAGAAGCTGAAGGGTGCGGGCAGGGGCAGAGCCCTGTGGGGACAAAAATGCAGCGAGAAGCTCAGGCCAGAGCCTGCCTTGAGATATGGCATCCCCCAGAGCACAGGAGTGTCTGGAGCTGGGGTGTTTCCCCAGCAGAATGTGGTGGCCCAGGCCCGTGTGTGAGGGCAGGGGGAGAGGAGGAGCAGGGGGGTGCGAGGCGGTTCTGGGCAGTGCTGTGGGTGGTCTGGGGAGCCAGACTTATCAGGGAAAAAAGGTAACGCAGATGGGTATTGGGGCTGTCAACGTGGAGGGAGGGGCACCGGATTAGCTTCATCATCATAAATGAATATGCAAAGCGGGGCAGAATGGTTTCCCACCGCAGCTCGCCCCCTCCGTGAGAACTCCTCCGACCCGACCCGGCCGTCACCTGCAGGGCCGGGACGGTGCCACTCGGTGCGGCCGAGCCCCCCACACCAGGTCTGTGCCCCCAGCCCTGCCCAGGGCTCACACCCCGGCCACTGCCAGGTGGTTGGTGCTGTGCCACAGCAGTTTGTGCTGTGCCATGGTGGTTTGTGCTGTGCCACGGTGGTTTCTGCGGCACCAGGATGGTTTCTGCGGCACCGGGGTTTCCCCTCCTTTTCCTTGAAAGTGTGAAATGAAAAACGAATGTGTAGAACATAAACTGTTAAATAGTTTCAACCATAAAGGGGAAAAAAAAAGGGTTCAGCTCCAGGTTTTGGTCTAATCTAGCATTTTTCCAAGCTGTTTTCTACCCCTGGGTCCCACACTCCCAGTGATTCACCACGACCTCATTGCTTTTCAGTTAACACAACAAACTTGGCCGCTAGCAGATGGTTTATTAATACCGGCCTCATTCCCATGAAGATGTGTCCTACCTAGAAGGAAAATGCTTTTATCATGTGTCCCGAGTCTCCGGCCAGCTCGTTCATGTCTAAGCTTGCCCAACGTAAGTGCAAGAGCACGAGGAGCAATAAGCACAATCTTTTGCACATTTCTCCTCCAAGGATCTCCAGCACAAGCACAGCTCCCTGGCAGATGCCCTGGGCAGGGAACACGGAGCAGTCTGTCCGTCCCTGTCCATCCGTGACCTGCGGTGAACCACGGGCATCGTGCAGCACCTGCTACACCAACAGAGTGTGCGGCCACGGCCTGCTATGAGGCAACAAAACACACTCCCCTAACGGAGCGCATTCCAGAAATACCTGAACAGAAAATCCATACGCTTGGAAATGAAAGCATTTGTCCTTTTGCTGTCTTCGCCGTGAGCTGAAGGAACGTGCGTCTTCTCCAGGGGCTGCAAGTGGGAAGACAGATGGTGAGAGTAACTCTACTTGTCAGTCCCTGGGGACCTGCAGAGGAATCAGTATTTGGCATCTGATTTAGCTCTGCTGCCTCCTCGAGTCACCACTGTCCCAGGCACTGAAGGATGTCGAGGCTTCCGAGACGCTTAATTTAAACGTCCCTAAGCAGAAGGGTGTGCGGCCACCCCCAGACGTCAGCTGGCAATGAAGATCCGATGGAGCCTCGCTCACTGCCCTGAATTTGAATGTTTTCCTCCCTCCCCTCTGTAAGTCAGACTTAAACCGACCCAGGAGCGGATGATGCCCATGGAGAGCGGGGTCCCTGGGGGCTGGGGGCTTTTGGGGGCCCTGGTGGGGGACTGAACTTCGTTAGCTGGGGAGGGGGACACTTGAGAAGCAGAAACGCTGCAGAGAGGAGGAGGAGGAGGAGGCAGACATTCCTGGAGACTCCACATCTGTAAGGAGACGGAGTGGGATCCAAGGCAGTAATACATCCCAGATGAGGCTGGGGAAAGTGCTCGAGCAGAGCGTGAGTCATTGCGAGCAGAGGGGAGAGCAGCAGCTCTTTGATAAGAGGCAAGGCAACTTTACACTGCTATTTAATCTTCATTCCGGGCTTTGCCAGCTGAGATCCTTGCACAAGAGTCCCCTGGGGGTCCCGGCATTCAGACCTCACCCTTGGCCGCTGGGCCAGTGTTTGCAGCGATCCTGGGGACGTGGCAGGGGGCTCTGGTGCCCACAGGCTTCCCAGAGTGTGGGGCAGGGGGGACGACAATGGTCTCAGGGCCTCCAGGTCCTGTTCTCTGTAGACCCATCTCACCCAGAGTCACGAGGAGCAGAAGATAAAGGAACTGAACTGACTTCAGGCTGGCATGAGCCCCAAAGTTTTTGCCTTTGAAGGCAGCTGTGTTCTCTCTCCAGCCCCTTTTCTCTTGAATAAAAACCCTCCAGTGGTTCAGCATTTCCTTCTGAGCCTCCTCGCCATTTTTCTCTGGCCTTTTTCTGTATCTTTCTTGCGTTGCAGTGCACCAAACTGCTCTTCCTGACGTCTTCAGGGTTTCAGAGCCCGTGCTCCACATGTCTCAAAGACGCTGCTGCTCAGGCACCCCAGGCAACGTCTGGCTTTGTGTCTCAGGGTGGCACGGTGGTCTCCTGCTGCAGTCCACTGCAGTGCTCTCACCCTGCCTGGCCAGTCATTCCCCCTCCTGTTGCGGTGCCCTTGATGATCCCTAAGGGCAGAAGATTGCATCTATTTCTGTTGGACTGTGCTTCGCTTTTCCCCCAAGGCCATTTCTCCTATTCCTCAAGATCATTTCAAATTCTAATCCTATTCCTGCGTCCTTCTTGCTCCATCATATATGCAAAATAAATAGGCAGGCTCTCGTTCCATCACCCAGGCCATTAATGAATGCATGAGCCCAGAGCCCACCCCCGAAATCCAGCTCCCTGCTCGCCTGCAGTGACTTTGCCACGAGCGCAGGTTCCAGGCAGCAAAGAGCTCCCAAACAGCTCCCGATCGTTTCCATTTCTCTCCTGCTGGCTTATGAGTGTGTCATGAGAGACAACATCAAGAGGCACTAAAGGCAAGATATAGGACAGCCCCTGCCCCCTCCATCCGCGAGGCTGCTGCCCTGTCCCCGGGGCAGTGCTGGGCTGCTCTGACGCGATTTATTCCTGAGCTGCCCGTGTTGGCTGCTCTCGCTGCCCTGTCACCAGCCTGCTGCTTACCAGCAGCTTGGCTGGGGCAGCAGGCCCGGTGTTTTCCAGGGGGCTGAGCCGCCCGCTGCCCACCTGCACCATTTGGGGCCACCTCACGGCTCCAAGCCCTCCTTCAGCACCCGAACCCCCCCCGGGATGGCTGGGGAGCCCACTTCGGGCTGCAGGCAGAGGGCTCATTTCCCCGAAAGGAGCCGATGAGCGGAGCCCCAGCCCCCGGGGTGCTCGCCGGGCGCGGAGCC